>NC_135513.1:15709177-16381677 GCF_051989575.1 Stigmatopora nigra
GCCAACCTCAGAGAGTTTCATATCTCGGTGGATGAACCAATAAGTTAACAATCAACTGAAATTATGGATTTTGTAACCAATTCTGCATAGAATACTTTTATTTTTAACTATAAATAGTGTAAGAACTTAAAAAACTAAGTTTCAACCACACGCCAACCTCAGAGAGTTTCATATATCAGTATATGAGCCAAAAAGTTCACAACCAACCAAAAATATGGATTAGGTAACCAAAATATGGATTTTTTTTAACCATTTCTGGATAGATTTTTTTTTATGGAAAAACAATGATTACTATGCTTAAATTGTGTTTAGGTAAGAGAAAAAAACATTTTATAGAGTGATTTTGGGTCCATGGACTGTAAATAAGAAGCTATTGGAATGAGTGTAGAAGACTTTCAACTGGGTGTTGTGGGAACCCGAGCGACTGTGTATTTCTGTACCTTCTGGTTGTCATTAGTGGAGGTGGGTCTTGCCAGCGGACCCCGCATCCGTCATTGCGTCTTTAGAAGGAAAGCACAGCGTCATAGTTTGCAAGAGCGCAACCGAGACGACCGCAAGTGGAGCCGTAGAGGCGGAACGCCGCAACGGAGCGACGGCGCAGCGGCCCGATGGCGCCCGCATGAAAGGGAAAAGAAAAAAAAAAGAGTGGAGAGAGAGGAACACATTTGGCTTTTTGCAGAGTGAGAAATTGAAAGTCTTGCTGACAGCTGCTGCATGGAATGATGGAAACAGACGCAAGCACGCCGCTTGTTTACATTGTCATCCAAACACAATCGCGAGCAGACCTTTTAAATAAGAGCAAATTACGGTCGTATGTGCGCCCCGTTTCTGTGTGTGTGTGTGTGTGTGTGGTCGTTTTTTGTGCTCAGCCAAACATGGAAAATATAACTCCCGTCGTCACTTACAAGTTATTTTTGGGGTTGCCCTCATTTTTTTGGGCGATTTACTCTTTTTTGCCGTCATCCATTTTTTGTTGTCCTGTCAATCACTTTTGCAAACGGTACCATGTTGACTTTTTGACGTCCAATCCAAATTTGGTTCCGCTATAAAATAACGGTAAATGAATGGTCGTGGTAAGTTAAAATGCTCAGCCAAAAACTAACAACATTTTCATGGACATCACTAAAAAAAAATTAATTTTTGTAGTTTTGATACAAAATGTGTGAAAACTGTTGTCAACGATGGAAAATTCCAATCGTATTTGGCAGCTCTGCCATCTTTTTCAGATTTTTTGATGAATAAATAAGGCTTAATGGCCAATCAATAGCCAATTCAGAAAAAAACTTTCAAAATAATGAAACATTTTAAAAACATGCAAAATTCTACACTTATTTACGTTGCGTTTCCAAATGAATGGTCACGGTAAGTTAAAATGCTCAACCAAAAACTATCAACATTTTCATGGACATCACTAAAATAATGATTTTCGTAGTTTTGCATGAAAACGAAGAAAAATCTTTAGAATTTGGCATCTCGGCCATCTTTAAAAAGTCTAATTTTAACCTGAGTTGAGTGCAAAAAGTCCCATGTTTGTATTTTTGCACTTGTCATTTTCACGAGTTTGATCAATTCTTCCATTCAACTTTGCAAATATTTCCACGATGGTGAAAATGGATCCGTCCATCCATCGCAGCGTCTGGAAAGATCTTGGCTTTGTCTCTGAATCTTTTAATCCCGTGGCCCTCATTGATTGGGACTGGCGTTGAAAAGAATTGCACCCCCCCCCCCCCCCCATCCTCAGAACCCCTCCCTCCCCCCTCCCTGAGCGCTTCATTCATTTGTTCATTGATTGGTTGTTTCTGGTGTTGGAGAGAATTGTCTAGCTGGTCCTGATCTTAAAAAGCACTAAGTGTTATTTGTTTGCTGTCTGCGTCCGTCCGTCTGTCCGTCCGTCTCTTGCCTTTTACTTTTGGAATAGACAACGTCAATAAGCCTTGGCGTCATACCGCCGCCATTTGCAAAGAAACGCACTTTTTTTTTTTCAAATTGGCGGCGTCAACATTTTGGACATCCCGTCCAACCCTGAAAAGAAGCCATTGGCGGTGGGGAGAATTGAATTTTTTCAGTTTTTTTCTTATTTACTTGACACATTTTGTAGCAAAACTATGAAAAATAATTTTTAAATTGTTTTAGTAATGTCCATGACAAAATTTTGTTAGTTTTTAGCCGGCCATTTTAACTTACCGTGACCATTCATTTGGGAAAAACAACGTAAATAAGTGTAACATTTTTGCTTAATTTTGAAACGTTGTTTTGAGCAACATTGACGTTTTTTAGCTAGAAAACCAAATTGTGAGTCATAGTGGATTTCCCATTTGTTAGCAAAAATTGTCTATTGAAAAAAAGGACATTATTTTGAAAAACATTACAAAATTTGATCATATTAAGCCTTATTTACTCATTAAAAAAATCCAAAAATTCCCTCTAACCACTAATATGATATTTTGACAACTCTAGGATCATAAACACTCATCTTTTATACACGCATTATTATTATTTTAGACTCTTTTGCTCTATTCAACAAAAAGAAAACCCGATTGTAGCCATTTTTGCGTTAGCGTAGCGCTCCCTTAAGATTTAGCTTGATGTAAATTTTCCTTAGTTGTTCTGCTGTGAACATTTTTAAATGTCTTCCCCTCGGGTGAGCTTGCCGCTGGTTTTCTTTGGCTTTTTTGGAGAAATTGCTCGCAACCACGAGCAGGTTTGCAGGCTTGAAGGATCCTCTAATGTTTCCTCACTGGAAAATAAACAGCCGGCTCAAATACATGTGCACTTTCCTGAAATGAATGGTTTTCACGTGGGTATGACTTTCCAAAAAAGATTGAATAACTGCTTTCTATTGGCTTACAATGATGCTCATTTTGGCTTTTTTTATTTTTGAGAAAATTGCTCAGTATTCCTGGCTCGGGGGGGCTTGAGATCAGAAGATGTTTGTTTATTTTTAACTTTGAGAGATGGAGAAGCGCTTTGGGATGTTGCTGTTTTTGCAAGGATTTTTTAAATGACTCATTGACTTGATTACATTCACTTGGGCAAGGTTAGTGAGGTCACGCGTTAAAAAAAAAATGTGCTAATGTGTGAAAAGTCATTAAGAGAGAACAGATTGTTTAGGTTAAACAATGTGTGGGTTATAAAAAAAACGGTGGTTTTAGTCATATGACAGGTTCATTCTGGCTTTTTCAGAGTCAAAAGCTTAAAAAAATTTAAACCAACTGTGTCAAAGTGGTGGCACGGGGGCCAAATGTGGCCCACCGCATCAGTTTGTTTGGCCCGAGAAAGTCAATCATGAGTGTCAACTTTCTGTTTTAGGATCAAATTCAAATCTAAAGTACAGATGTGTATTAATTTTCTTGATTTCCCCCCTTTTAAATCAATCATTGTCATTTTTTAATCTATTTTTTCTGTGTTTTTAGTTCAAAAATAATTTTGTAAAATCTAAAAATATAGTAAACAAGCTATCCAGTTGATCCAGTTTTTTAATCCATTTATTTAAAAAAAATCTAAATATTATTGTCATTTTTTAATCACTTTTATCAGTTTTTAGTTCAAAAATCATTTGGTAAAATCTAAAAATATAGATTAAAAAGCTAAAATAAACATTGTTTTCAATCTATAAAAAAACGGAATATTTAGGGTTTTTTAATCCAGTTCTTTTAATCCGTATATATGTAGAAGTGCGACTGGTCGCCACTCTGTTAGTGGATACTTGCTCGCTCTTCCATGCTAACCGCTTGACCTCGGGGAGAGAAATAGAGCAGGTGGGGGAGGGAGGAGGAGGAGGAGGTTAGGGGAACAACGGGTGGTCGGAGTGCGGGGTGGTCGGGAGAGGGGGGACTAGGGGGGGGGATTCGGCAGTAGCTGACGAGGCGGGAGAAAATCAAAGTGGGAACAAGAAAGAAGGGAGTGTGGATCGGAGGTCAGCCACTTTCAACTAGCAAAGTCAAAATGGAGAACGCTGATTAAAGCCTCCGAACTTGGTCGAAAAATAGCAAACCAACGGTTGCACAATGATGATGTCATTGCAATATGTCAATATGCATTCGTTTGCCATTGAGATTGTTAGTATTTGTTTGTATGTTATCCCTGGGCTAGCGTGGATTTTCTTTGGGTTCTCCGATTTCTTCCCACGTCCCAAAAACAAGCATGCTAGGCTAATTTAGCATTGTAAATTGTATAGCCATAGCTATGATTGGTTGTCTTTTTGTTGTATTTGTTATCCATGTTCAGGGAGTGTTGCACAAGTGGTTATCGCGGCAGGCTCGCAGTTCCAGGGTCTCGGGTTCGATCCCAGTTTGGTCCTCACTGTGTGGAGTTTGCATGCTAGGCTAATTTAGCACTGTAAATTGCACAACGTTAGCTATGATTGGTTGGCTTTTGTTTCGTCGTGCCCTGCGATTGGTTGGCCACATTCAGGGTGTTATCATGTCAACCTCGCAGTTCTGTGGTCTCGGGTTCGATTCCAGGTTGGTGTGGAGTTTGCATATTCTTCCCGGACTTGCGTGGCTTTTCTCGGGGTACTTTTTTCCCAATATCATGCAGCATGAGCTAATTGTATGCTAAATTGGCCTTAGCTGAGATTGGTTGTCCTTTGTCTCCCTGTCTCAGTACCCGTAGGTAGGTGGGATAGGCTCCAGCACCCCCCGCGATCCTCACAACCGTTTCAAATGTCAGTCTGTAACAAGCATTGGGCTTTTGGACTAAAATGAGCGAGTATTGGAAAAGCTGTTTTTCACGCCGTTAAGAGCGAGTCCTCGAAAGCACCGTTAAGAAGATGGCATCATTAAGCTGCCTTCCGTGTTTACACTCGGGCAAATGAGGCTGGCGTAATGCCTCCCCGTCGAGTCATATCGCGGAGAGCGCGTGGCGTGGCCACCGTCTCCTTCTCAGCTCGTCGTTGTCCAAATGTCCCGTCGTTGTTGTTGCTGCCGCTGCCGCTGCCTTTTTCCCCATTTTTACAGATCGTTGAGCTCAGACGACTTACTAATTAAACGTTGCAAATGAAAGTGCGCCAGATGTTCCGGGTTACAATGTTCACTGCCTCCGCCACAAACACTTGTCCTTTACTCCGTACGGGGCGACTCCACCTCTTATTTACAGCGGGTTGGCCCTGTGTGACGAGGCAAGAGTCTCAAACTCGAGCTGGATGGCGGGCCGCATTAACGTCAACTTGACCATTTTAGATAGAATATTTACATTTTTTATTAATGGATTAAAAGAACTGGATTCAAAGCCCTGAATATTCTGTTTTTATAGATCTAAAACAGTTTATTTTAGCTTTTTTTAAAATATATTTTTAGATTTTACAAAATGATTTTTTTAACTAAAAACCCAGAAAAAAATATTAAATAATTACAATATTTTTTTTTAAATGGATTAAACAAACTGGATCAAAAGCCCTGAATATTTTGCATTTTTTTTTATATAATTTTAGATTTTACAAAATGATTTTTTAGCTAAAAACAGAAAAAAATGATAAAAAAATGACAATGATTGATGTAAAAAGGGCAAAATCAGTAAATGTAATATCCATTTATACTCTTCATTTGAATTTGATCCTAAAACAGAAAGTAGGCACTCATCATTGACTTTCCCGGGCCTTACAAAATGATCAGGCGGGCCACATTTGGCCCGCGGGCCGCCACTTTGCGTTTCAAGGAGTGTTCCAGCAGAAAGCGAGCTGACTGAGACTCTGAGGCAATGGGGGTTGGGTTACGACAAGCACCTGATGCCAATCCACTGATTGCACTTGTAGGACCACTAGTATTGTGGCAAACATTCCTCTTTGGAGGTTTTGAGGGAATTCAAATTAAGATTGGAGATCTGTGGTTTAAAACAAATTAAAACCGTCACCACAATATCAGGACTGAGGTTGAATTTTTGAACCCTCACACTAAATAATCCTATATATGACTTTTGATATATATATATTTTTTCTGTCTTCCTCCCTAATATTGCCTTGTTGATTTTATCTTGTGTTTTTTAACATAAACCTGGCCAAGGGACTAAAGATGTAAATTAGCCTTTGGCTATCAACTTACATGCATATGAATTGTCCTTTTTATTAAATAAATCAAACTGAAAGAGGGAGAAAATGTCTCATTGAAGCAATTTTGATGTTGCCGGCTGGCCGCAATGCCGTGGGATTTGCTTAAATAGGCCGATTGGCGTTTACGCGGAGGTCTAGCAAAGATTAATCTGTGCAATCAAAGAGCAAAATCAACAGCCTTTGTGTACTTTGGATCTCACTCAACACTGGCCACATTTTTCAGTGTGTTCAGCAGGAATGGATGGATGATAGCGCGCTTCATTGGCTACAATTACAAATAAGCTTTTCCCTCACCTAGCCTAGCCAAGGATGGATTCTAACCCGCAATGTTGACGTTACAAGTTAGAACTCTTAAACACGTACATCAGCCTTTTCCATTGACTTAGATTTTTCTGTACTGTAGTTTTTGTTATTGTGACTGGGAAAAAAATGAGAGCAGAGCTAAGAGATGCTAATGCTATCATTTTGCGTGACATATTCTAATTCTGGTATTTAATGTTTTACAGAGCAAAGCTCCCATCACCACAACTCTACGTTGCCCCCGGTGGCGTCACCCGCATATCGTCAGCAGCCCTCGGTAACCGCCCTCAACCAGTCGCTGCACAGTAACCATCACACCGGCCACTTGTTGAATTCGGTCCGGCATCAAGCTCCTCCCAGCGGAAACCCGGCCCCCGTGGCCGGCCAATCGCCTGCCGAGCTGCAGACCACGCCCCCAGAGAGCGTCCCGCTGCAAGACAGCTGGGTGCTGGGTAGCAATGTGCCTCTGGAAACAAGGTAAACACACAATTAAAACCCTGTCGTATTTATCGCACTATAATGTGCACCAATGAAGTGAACTGAATGCTTTTATTGGCAGTTGTAAGTGGAATCATTTGTAAGTAGAGGCAGTTGTAAGTGGAGGCAGTTGTAAGTGGAGGCAGTTGTAAGTGGAGGCAGTTGTAAGTGGAGGCAGTTGTAAGTGGAGGCAGTTGTAAGTGGAGGCAGTTGTAAGTGGAGGCAGTTGTAAGTGGAGGCAGTTGTAAGTGGAGGCAGTTGTAAGTAGAGGTAGGGGGAACATGCCACTGGCTTTGTCAATGAAACTACTATGTTTCAGGGTACAGTAAGTTTATATTTCTGTTTATTCAAATGAATAACCAGCAAGAGTAAGTTCTATTTGAAATTGCATTGTAGCGCCACCTTGTTTTTTTTTGGACTATTTTGTCTCTATCATTTGTTTGCTGGTGCTCATTTGAGACAAAAATCAAATCAGGTATCTATTGAAAATTATGAAATAAGATCGTAATTTAACCTAAAATGCGTTAGGACTCCGTTTTTTTGTCTCCGTAATAGCATGTAACACCAGACATCAATCTTATATATTAAAAATTTGGAGGCTATGCGGCCAGTGTCTGCTGAGTAATGACTCCATTAAGCGTGACGTTCACTCATTTAATGTTTGGAATCAAACAAGTTTCATGATCCGGGACAGAAAAATCAAAAGTGCAATCATAATCTTATTTTTTTTAATTATACGTTCATCACACCAGTCCCGACTTTTGATTGACATGCACTTATTTGGAGAGTTCATATTTTGCTGATTGCGAAAGTTGGCAAGAATTGTGGGAATTCCACAATATTTTTTAGTGTACTTGACTATTTCCTTTTTGTTGATAGTTACAATCCAAACATAACATTTTGCGTACAAATCATGTCGAGAAAAGGAAACAAGTCAAGAATTGGAGATTTAAATCTTGCGAATGGTTTTTAAAAATGCTCCCAATCATGACAATGAATAAGTCATAAAATATGTCTGCTTGAAATGGCCAATACAGAATTCTGTTCAACAAAAACTGAAATCTGGCAGCTTTCCTAAAACGTGTGTGGATAAGTGTGAGAGATGCAAGCTAATGCTGTGGTGACTCACTGGAAAATATAAATATGGATTTGAAAAAGTAAAAAAAAAAGAAAAAAAATAGCTTGCCTTGCGGCTTATGACAGCAGTTTTGTGTCATCTATTAACAATTGCTATATTCACGTCTAAATTATGGAGTCCATGACTCAGCTGTGTGAGTCTATATGGATTAGATTAGATAATTTGGTAAATTTCAATGTCACAGTAGCAAGAGGTTGAGAATACAGACACAGTAAAATACATTTTAGACATAAATAGATAGGTCATAAATAAGTAAATAAATAAATATGTATACATATGGTAGGTAGGTCTTAAAAAAATAAAATATACATAAAATATATAGGTTTGTATGTGTGCATATGTACAGTAATATTTAGAACATCGTGGTTAAATTAAACCAGAGAAAACAAAAAAAACTGCAGTATGATCACCCCCATTTTAACTACCAAAATACATGTTTTTGCGCCTATACATAAATATAAGTACCCACCTATAATAAAAAGTGTGTATTGAATATTAAAGCTGTCAAAAGACTGTTGATATCAAAATATGATGTATATATTTAAAAAGTTAACTACTTCAAATACTGTACACAGTGAAACTAGTTCCTGTGTGTATATGTATGTAGTTTGCTATGAAATGTATCACTTTTTGCAAGGAAAGGCAAAGAAAATTGAATAATATCTCATCATTCATGCTATGAATGAGTTTTGAAAATATGATTACCTCAGGATTTTTTCATCCATTTTTTTCCCCTCATCTCACATAAACTGTCAATTAGAATGGCAATTCACTCGTATTAGTTTGCGTTGTTGGATTGTTGTCGTCGTCTGTTACTGCTTTATGAGCGCATCCATTAGAGAGAAAAAGTGTAAGTTCCAACCTTCTGCTGTTGCCAGGATTAATATAGACATCCAGTGTGAAGAATTGCTCAAATGCAGGTTAGAAGAAAGAATTATCTGGAGCGAGCGTCTTAGTTCTGCTTGCCGCTCAGCGCGGTCACGCTCATTTTCCACTCTATTATGGCCGCCATCTCCGCTTGTCTGCCGTCATTAGTTTCCACCATGGCCTTGAATGGCCGGTGCGCTACACCAAGCCATCCCGCCGTACGGCGTACATTTGTCAATTGGAAATCCTTTTACGGGGCCTTAAAGATGGACTCAAAAGAAGAACCCCACAGCGAGTCCTCTGGCTCTCGTTTACACAAAACCTGGCCGACTCCATTTCGCTGATCCGTACTTGGCTTGCTTACTCGGCTAATTTGTTATTTCTATGTAAAATTAAGGTTATACTCGTATATAAAATGACGGGAAGGATTTTAACAACAAAACACAATACTGTAATGTCTGGGTTGGGTTTTTGAAAGAAAAAATAATCAATTTTCTGAACCGTTTATCCTCACGAGGATCGCGGGGGTGCTAGAGCCTATCCCAGGTAGGCATCACCCTGAATTGTGTGTACATAGGTTTGTATATGTATATAGTTTTTTAAAGAATATTTTTATTAATTTATTAACTTACTTATTAACTATTTATTTACGTCTAAGTTGTCTTTTTCTGTGTCTGTATTCTCAACCTCTTGCCACTGTTACAATGAAATTTCTAGAGTACAGGATAAATAAAGTTAGCAAATCTAATTCAATCATAATTTAGGCCAAGTTAGCAATTAGCCTAGCATGCTGGTAATTAAGGGTGTAGCCAGAGAAAAGCCACTCGATCCTGGGAAGAACATGTTAGCTCCACACGGTGTAGATCCACCTGGGATCGAACCCTCGACCCCAGAATTGTGAGGCTAACAATCAACCTGACATTTTAGTGTGTGCTTTTGGTCCAATTTCCCCATGTTTTCTCTTCCGTGCACCTCAGAAATGAATTTTCATTTGTCTGGAGTGTTGTCTGCTGGGGCTCCCAGGTGGACCCCCGCCCGGCCAGGAGCTTTGAAGCCATCGGGGAACCAATTAGGGGATGGAAAAATGACGTCAACATGTAGCGCAAAGCTACCTTAGAGCAAAGGGGAGAAAAAAGGGTTGCATTTCATTCAGTTGCATTCCACTTTCACTTCTAACCCGCATATTGTTTAGCCTTACGGCTAAGCGCTAACAAAATAAATATCCCCCCACTTCATTTTTATCGTATATAAACCTTTTAATGTATAATTTCAATAACTTCCATTCAATTTACTGATAAACAACAACAAAAAATACAAAATAAGAGCTACTTTCTAGTAAAACAGAAGTGGAAACATTGTTTTTAGACTGAAAACGTCTTCATGCTAGCTAGAGCAGCTGCTAAATGCTAGCTAGCATCTGCTGCTTAATTAAACAATGCTCAAAGAAACCATTCTTGGCTTTTTTGGGGGGTAAAATCTTTTTTCCCCATCTTGCCTAGAGCAAGATATTAATTACAGCGCCCTTATTGCAATCGCCTCTAATTGTTAATCACACTTGCTTGTTAGACAGTCGTCGTAATTGTAATTGCAGATGCTCATTAGCTGAAGCTCTGTCATTAATTAGACAGTGACCTTGGTAATTACTGTACTCGCGTTGTTGTTTTTTTAGCAGGGATTTACATCACTTTAGCTCCTCTAAAAAAAATAATAAATGCCTTTTTTCATGGGCATTGATGTAAATATCAATTAAATGGAGTAAAAAAAATCCATGTGTACTTAGGAAAGATACACTTTTCAAAATGATATTCAAGTGAGAAAAATGTCAACATTAGCAGCTCAAGGGATTTAATTATGTTTGTCAGAGTTTGAAAAATGTATATAATTACATTTTTCACTTCATTATTGTTTGTTTTTTCTATTTCAGATTGCTCTTTGGTACTTTTGTATATTGTGCTTTTAGTTTTTTGTCATTTGTCTCCATGACAACCAATGAAAATGAGCTTTTCTGTGTTATATTTCCCTCAAATTTATCTTAAAATCATGTCTATACTGTAAGAGTCTATAGTAAAAAATGTATCCCAATGTTTTTTTTTGTTTTTCTTTTTTTAGGCACTTCCTTTTTAAAACCGGTACGGGTACCACCCCTCTCTTCTCCACGGCAACACCCGGCTACACCATGGCAACGGGCTCGGTGTACTCCCCTCCGACCAGACCTTTGCCAAGAAACACCTTGTCCCGCTCAGCCTTCAAGTTTAAAAAATCCTCCAGATATTGCTCATGGAGGTAAGCAACATTCCTTACTTTTTATTACCATTTTATTGTAAAGCGTAAAGGTTTCTCCAGAATTTTAGCTGATTAACATTGTTGTCTAGTGGGTATAATAATAATTGATGTAGTGATAAAATACTCTTTCCATTTACATTTGACAGTTGGAAATAATTATGAACTTTCCTCGTTTTTACACTTATCGAAACTGACAAAGTATTAGTTTGATTTATTTAAAACTAAAAGGACGACTAAAATATGTTAAATCCCAGTAAAAAATGTACAGAATTTACTCGCAAAAAATGATGACTGAATCGAGAGTATGGCTTTTACGCGCATAAAAACACGACTTGCAAAAATCTACAATTTTGTGGCGACGTGATGTCATGATGTAAGCGAATATGGCCAATAATTTTAAATACATATTCCTAAATAAAGCATAAACAGATAAAACGCTAAACAAAGTTTATTTTGACTTTTATGAATGAAATTCAAGATATATATACATATATATTTCTTCATTTTCTTGAGACGTTATTGGTTTGAGCATACTTTGCCCCAATTTCGTCTTCTCAGGGCCCCAAAGTGGGATTATTAAAGAGTTAAACCTGACCCTAGAACTGTTAAAGTATCCATCTGAGGAGCTAAGCACCCAATGCAAGTGTAAATCTTTACACTTGTAAAATTGTCAAGTCGGAGACACCCTATAAAACGCCGCCTCCGTTGTCAGAGTCGTCAAACAAAGCATGCGAAGAGTAAGCCAGGCTTCTCCAAAACCAGGCAAAAAGCCAGAGAATCCGTTTTTTTTTTCTCCTGGCAAACACGGCCGGTCACGGACGGGTGCTCCCCAAGTCCTTCAATCTTCGTCCTCCTCACTCCGTCGTGTCATTTTCGCAGTCGATAAGCCATCTTTCTTTTAAAAAATGTGTTGCGGCGACATTGGTGTCGTCGAGCGGAGATCGGGTCGAGGCAGAGGTGAATTTTCTGGAAATAATGTTCTTTTCCTTCAAGCTTTTCCACTTTCTTTTCTGCGGCACCATTGGAGAAAATGGACGTGGTCCGCGGGCCGTAGTTTGCCCATGTCTACGCCAGGCCGACAGGCTAAACAAACTCGTCAAATTTAAAGAGTTGTATTTGAGCAAGAGTTTGCGTGCGAGAAAAAGTAGGCTAACCGACACGTTGCGGGTATTTGAGGCCGGGCGAGCGAGTGTCGGTCGGCATCTTTGTATTCGTGGCGGGCGCTATGCCGTTGAGAGCCAGTCAAGTTTTCATAAATCATTCAATACATTGCGTTATGTTATCTCCTTCTTGACCTGCCAACATGCCACGAATGCGGACAATATTTCTCTTTGTACGTGCCCCAAAAAACCCTCAACTTTGTTTGACGTGCTGCCTTGCCTTGCTTTGCCTTGCCTTCCCTTGCGTGGGCCAAGCACTTGATTTCCCTCAAAGCTGAATTTCTCACGCTTTCTTTTCAACCTCTTCAAAACCCGAAGCCCATTTCGCTCACGTCCGCTTAGGGAATAAAATAAAAAAAACATTGTTTATCTGTTCCGTGACGTTCTGGAGTTCTTTGGAGTTTTGTCCACCGGTTTCATTGACTTCTTTCTACCTTGGGTTGGCACGTATATACTTTCTTTTATTCTGCGAATATTGCATTGCCCCGAATATAAGACGACCCTGAATATAAGACGACCCTGAATATAAGACGACCCTGAATATTAGACGACCCTGAATATAAGACGACCCCATATTTTTTCAAGATTGGACTCTGAAAAGAAGACTTTTTGAACACCATTTTTCTTTTACAAAAATAATGACGCAACATTTAATACAAAATATTCTAACAATATATTGGAGAGAAAAAGGCTGGACTTTGTGAATAAGTCTTTTTGAGCACCAAAATATATTTATTTACACAAAATAATGACAAAATAATGACACAATATCTAAAACAAATGATTCTAACAATATATTGGAGATAAAAAGACTGGACTTTGAAAAGGAGACTTTTTGAGCACCAAATTCATTGTTTTTACCCAAAATAATGACCCAAAATCTAAAAGAAATGATTATAACAATATATTGGAATCAAAACACGTGTTATTTTGCCTCATTGAACTCATGCAAAAAATATCTCAACATTTAAATATGCCAACTAATGTGCAATCATATTTGTAAATCATTTTTAACCAATCTAATGTGACAAAACAACAAAATTGAATTAACCAGTTCATCAATATACCTAATGCCTAGTGAACAGCTATAATATCTACAGCCCCAATTTAATCCAAATGACAATTTTTCAGTCTTATTTCAATGTTAAAATTACATTCGGACTAATACGGTAACAACAATCGTCATGTCCTCCAGGCTAGCAAGGCGATTAGCCTGATTAGCACCTGACACACAGTCCTCACTTGGACGCAAAGTTAACACAGCCCCCTGAGGGGGCGCTCTGGTGTTTCCTCTTCTCGTCATTAGTGCTCCAATTTTGTCCTTTTCATTTCGCCGAGTATCCATTGACTCCAAGTCGGGGCCACTGGGAACTCTGGGAGCTCTGGTGTTAAGCTGCCAATTGTCGCTCTCCCATAGCGGGATTCCCAGTCGTCTCCATATTTGCATGTCATAAAAGACAATTATCTGCCGCCTCCAAAGATTTGTCGACGTCCTCGACGTTGGAAGGCCGCCAAATTCTTCGTATGATGTCAATTTTTTTTCATTTTTTTGATCAACAAATAGGCCTGACTGTTTTATTAATGCATGAATTTGTGTTTTCTATACATATTTTAATGACTTTAGCGTTTTAAAGTGAACAAATTGCTTGCTTTTGTCTGTGTATCTCACTTAATTTTGATTTATTTAATAAGGGACAGCACATATTCATATTTATGATAATGAACAGAAATTTGTAAATATGTAAGATTGTAGCCAAAGGCTAATTTTTATCTTTAGTCCCTTGTGTAGGTTGAAGATAAACGATGACACACACTTGGCATCGTTTTAGATAGTGTTGCAATTTTGTTGGTTTAACAGCCAGGCTTGAAGATGATTGGCCGAGAGGTTCAAAGAGGGGTCGTTGACGTATGCTAATTGCTATTGAGTTCCAGGTATGAGGAGAGAAGGCTAATTTAGCATTCTGTTTGAAGGGAAGTACACAGTCACCTCTAGAGCCAGCCCTTAGTGATGTGTTGGAATTTTTTGGGTCCAAATCTTGCAGTTGGCGGACCGCTTTAACGTCAACTTGATTTCAAGTAGGCCCGACCATTTAAAATAATTTAGAAATGGATTAAAAGAACTTTATTAAAAAGCCCTGAATATTCAGTTTTTATAGATCAAAAACAATGTTTATTGTAACTTTTTTGAAATATATTTTTAGATTTTACAAAATGTTTTTGAACTAAAAACAGAAAAAATGGATTAAAAAATGACAATGATTGACTTAAAAGGGGGTAATTTTGGAAATGTAATATACATCTATACTCTTCATTTGAATTTGATCCTAAAACAGAAAGTCGGCACTCATGATTAACTTTCCCGGACCGCACAAAATGATCCGGCGGGCCAGTTTTGGCCCCCGGGCCGCCCCTTTGACACACGTAGATAGACGAAACGTTAAATGAGAAGGAACCCAAGCAAATTGAAAAAGTTGAGTCGGAATAGTGTCAGTGTTCGCTATACATACTTATTCTGGAATATTTTTTGTGTGTTCTTTCAGGTGTACAGCCCTGAGTGCAGTAGGACTATCTGTACTGCTCTCCATCCTCCTCTGTTACTGCGTCGGTAAGAGCTCATCGACACTCAGCACACATTCACCACCACCGCCGGCTCGCTCATGGAATCACAAATTAATGTCTACATCCATTTTTCAGATGGAAAATATACATAGTATATGGATTTGGGGGCACTGTCGTAGAGTTTGACAAATATCTGGAGTCATATATCTTGTCTGGGTTCATTTACTATTCAACAATCATTTTTCTTGGTTTACACAAGTTTTTTGGGGGGGGCGGAGTTTTGCATCTTGTCATATTTTCACTATGAACATTAATTTTTATTCTTTTTTGGAAAAAATAGTGTATATTTCAGCTGAGCAATATGGTTATAGACCTTCGTTTTGACATTTTTTAAATTTTACATAACAATCTCATCCCTTATCTGTTCTTATTTTATGTTTAATTTTAGCTGTATAGTTAGCGTTCCTTATCTTATCTTAATATCAACGTGTTCCTCTTCATTAGGGCTATTATCAAAAATAATACAAACATATTTTCTCATTAATTGATTACCCAAATGTCGGATTCATTCAAATTTTCTTGCTAAAAATCTGCGACGGCGACCACTCATGTCGCAATGATTTGAAAAAAATGGCGGCCGTCTTTTCGCCCCCGACCTGGTTACGGAATTGCGCTGGGGTTAGCGGCGCTACTTTCTATTTAAAAGAAGAAAGCGGTGACTCCGGGGGCTGCAAAGCGAGCGACTCCTTCCTTTCTGGGCCAAGTGAGGGCCAGTGGAGCACTGACTGCGGCGGGGACCGCCGTTGCCATGACGATGCGCCCAGGCGGGGGAGCTCCGCACCAACGGGAGCTTCACACAAACTGCCATTACACCGTCATTTCTATCATTCATTTTCCTAACCGTTTATTCACACAAAGGTCCCCAGGGGGGGTGCCAGAGCCTATCCCGACCAACAAAAAAAAAAACCTGAATTGGTAACCAACCAATCGCAGGGCATGAAGAGAAAAAAGACAACCAATCATAGCTATGGGCGAATTAATGCTAAGTTAGCTTAGCATGCATGTTTTTGGGTCGTGGGCGGAAAGCAGAGTACCTGGAGAAAATCCACTCAAGCCCAGGGAGATCATGTAAACACCACACAGTGACAACCGACCTGGATTTGAACCCTCGACACCAGAACTGCGAGCCCCATGCGCTAAACCACTCCCCCACCGAGCTGCCACGTTAATATTATATATCTATAATTACTGGAAATATGAAGCGTTCTTTTGCCTGAGGAACCTTGTTGGTCGCCATCTTGTTTCTGTCACTTAGCAACCATCTTTAGCAACAAATTTTGGATATTTTCTGGCTTTTTTTTTTATAGCATTTTCTGCTTGGCGGCGTCCCCCGAAAATGAGGACGCCAAAAGTTTCCAAAAGGTTAATGACGTGACATGTTTGCAATCTCGTGGTTGGACGCGGAGAAGGCAGCCATTGTTCATTGAAATTGATGATGCTATCTTGTAATACAATATCCACGCAAAGAAAAAAAAATAGCGCTACGCCGCTTCAAGTCTTGACAACGTTTTTTTTGTGGACGGAAACATTTGCTCTATATTTTGCGCACCTCGTACCTCTACATACAAGTGCCCCGACATACAAGCAATTTGAGATAAGAGTAACATTTTGAGCACCTCGTACCTCTACATACAAGTCCCCCGACATACAAGCAATTTGAGATAAGAGTAACATTTTGAGCAAATATTTATCTTGAGATACGAGACCAATTTTGATATACCAGCAGATCAGTGTGTCTGTATTGTCATCTAAATTCATTTGTTTTTAATTAATTAATCAAATTTTAAACAAAATTAGAATTAAATTATTTTTTGAGTGTCTGCATCATAATAAAAATAAAAAAAGTTCATTTAAATTTGTTTGTTTTGTTACAAGCACGTTGTCGTGCAAAATTCTCCCCCTCTGCTAAATCTATATAATTTTTAGTACTATTAAACACATTTTAGTACTAACAAACTACTAATTATTTGTTACTTTGTTAATAGATGGCGAATTAAAACCAATCAAAATATTTTTCCAATCCAATATCCCATTTTGTGTGTTTTTTTCAGACGCCTCCAGAACAAATTAATTAATTTGAAGTTCATTTCTATGGGAAACGTTCATTTGAGTTACAATTAATTCGACACACGAACTCAGTCCCTGATCGCATTATGCTCGTAAGTGGAGGTAGCACTGTAATGTCTCCGAGCGTGAGGAATAAGCGCAAGTGTTCCCCAAGGCCACACATAGCGCTCTAGTTCACACACACACACACACACACACACACACACACACACACACACACACACACACACACACACACACACACACACACACACACACACACGCATGTTATGCGCACAGCATCTTTGTCGATTAGACAACATTCTCCCATGACCCGGTGCTCCCGTCCTCAACAGGAGGTGTTATGGCCAACACACTGCCACAGCATGCCTCTAATTTAATGAGGCACAGAGATAGAGAGAAAGAGAGAGAGAGAGAGAGAGGTGTGTGTGTGCAAGCACAAATCTGCCTGTTGGCCACCAGGAGCCTTCTATTTTTTTTTTATTTTTCACTCAAATTCCCATATCTTCTCGTCCATCCCATATCGTTCTTTTACATAAGTCCAGCTTTAATATTCGCTGTGAATCCAAGCCAAGATGCTATCGGATTCTGTTTGGATTCCACAATAAACGTTGTTTCATTTTTTTTTTTGGTGTGTGTTGTCATGGGATATTATAAAGGTCTTTTTTTTTAGTGGATTTGTCATTGAAGCTTCTTTAGTGGGCAATTAATTGGGCTTTTTTTGTCTTTTGGATTCGGTTAATTAAGGAAAACAAGTGCTTTGTGATTATTACATGCGGTTTGAATTGATGCCAATGTTGTTTTATTGTGTTTTATAGAAACAGAGCAAATTATAGTAAACATCTCGGTTATGTTTTTGTCATTTTCCGAAGGGAAATATCATGGATGACATTTCATGAAACAAGCTGGGAATTTGTTTGTTGTTACGTTTTTTTTTTCATTTAGTGTAAAAGGACATTTAACTTGTTAGGAGGGAGTTTACAAAGTCTATCATTAGTTTTTTAAAGATAATTTTGGTCTTTTCATCCAATGGTGTTGAAAATGAACATATACATTTTTGTTTAGTTAGAACTGTCATAAAAAAAGCATTTTGGTAAATTCCCCTTTTTATTTTTTGCAGTAATTCCACATTTTTTTTGCCAAGATTGAACAAATGTATTTTGTTTTTTAGCCAAAATTATCTTCTGATTCAAAAAATGCATTATGAAAACCTCCCACATTTTCCGTTATTTTCCGCCCACCATTATTGACGATTCCTTTAGCGATTTATTGAGTAGCTTTGACTAATTTGCATTTTTTTGTTTGTTTTTTTTGTGGCTTCAGCAATGCACCTGCTCGGCCTGAACTGGCAACTCCGGGAGACCGAAGCCTACGGCGCCTTTGAAAATGGCGACACCACGCCAAACACCTTCATGGTCTCCACCGACAACGGTCAGTTCCAAAAAAAACACAAAAAAAGTTCTTTCTCAATTCTCCTCAAATTTCCAGCCAACACTATTTCAAATAGACTTGTTGACATTCCTTTTTGACTATTGTTAGGTTCATCAATAATTATACTTTAATATAATTACAAAACAATACAAGTGGACATCTGACTTAATTATGGACATCATTAATTTGGCAATTTCTCCAGACAATTTAAGGCCATAAATCAAAACAATTACAAGGTTATTGATTAATCCAAATGTGTAAGTAATAACAACGGCTGTAACAATCATGGCATATCAGGTATGCAATAATAACAAATATGGTCGGAACTCAAAAACAAATCCATTGGAAATTAAACAAAAAAAAGCCTCCATTCGGCATAAAAATTCCATAATCAAGCCAAAATAGTGTCACCATTTATGACAAAATGCGAGTAATCACAAAGTCACGATTGATCTTAATATTTGAGTAATCACGAATGTTGTTGTATAGCCATCACGCTGCATCAGCAATTTCATAAGCGTCCTTCCAGGTCTGCATTCTGGGGTAAAGGTCAGTCCTATCTTCCAGTAAACAGTCCTCAAAACAAGGACTTGGCGACATGTAGCTCTTATACAAATATGATTAAATGCACACACATATATAATAGCATTACAGAATAACTCCAACAACTATATAAGTTGAAATAATTGCATTCTGTGAGCCTGGACAAGAAAAAAATCCCACTTGAAACTTTAATGAGCTGCTTATTTCTATTTTTTTGTTAGTTTAAAGAAGCCGTTTGCGAGAAAAAAAAGCCTGCTGACAATATAAATGGTGCAGAAAGACAATGTTTATTGAATGTTGTTAAAGTAGCAGCTTGTTGGTGCCCCGTGGTGCACTTTTTAACGGCAGCTCATAAATTACCATATTTAAAGTTAAAATAATGTTGTTGCGAAGTCATACTTGTTGTATTTTAAACGTTCAATTCACGTAAGCGACGTAGCGTATTGTAAACATTTTGGACCTTGTTGTACTTTGTCGGTGTCTTTTAAAGCTAAGTGGTGAAACGGCACCCTTGAAAGTGACTTCAATCTGTGGCCTCGCCCCTTTTTTCCCTTTTGAAACGGCACTTGAGACTGAAGATAACCCTTAAGCACCGGATTGAATAACCAACAAACATCTGTTTGTTTTGTTCGTTGCGTCAACAGTAACCAGATGGATTTTTTTTTTCTCTCCCACCGGATCCGGGCGGTCTTTTTATTCTTACAAAATCATGCTTTAAAATGCTTCGTTGATCGTTTAAGACTCGGGTTCGTCTAGACCCCGAATGTAAGACGACTGCTTATTTTTCGCAACTCAAGTTTAAAAAAAAATAGTTTTTGAACACTAAATTGAAATTTTAGACCGAAAATAATGACAGTGTTCAATCTGAAAATGATCATAACAGTATATTGGAAGGAAAAATGTTATTTATCTTCATTCAAATTATGCAAAAACTTTGTTAATATCTGAATATTTGAAAATATCTAAAAATAATTCAGCTAAAGTGCAATCACATTTGTGAATAGACGGCTTCTGGGTTTTGAAAAATGTAAATGAAGCAAATTTTCAATAAACTCATTCACCATAAAGTGCTCAGCATTCGCTTTAAAGATATCCAATAGGTATATAATGTCTAGACCCCGAATATAAGACGACCCCTTCTTTATCGCAAGTATGAAAATCGACTTTGGTCACCAAATTGAATTTTTAGTCAGAAAATAATGACAGTAAATGATCAGAACAATATATTGGAGAAATTTATCTTCATTCAAATCATGCAAAAACTTTTTATCACTTCTTAATATCTGAATATTTCAACTAAACCGCAATCACATTTGTAAATAGACAGCTTTTGGTTTTTGAAACGTAAATGAACCAATCAACTGTGACCAAACAACAAATTAAATAACCACATTCTACTCTGCTTTCACTTTAAAAATATCTAATGGGTATAACGTCTAGAACCCGAATTTAAGACAAACCACTTTTTCTGCCTTATTTCAATGCAAAAAAAACCCACCGTCTTATATTCGGGCCATTACGTTACTCCCTGATGGGAACTACACCTTGTGGCAACTTTTGGTACAACTCGCATCTGACTTCTTGTATTAATTTGCCCTTTTTTGCAGGAAAATTTCTCCTGGAAAACAACACAATCGACACGGGGGAAGTAGACGTGGGGAGACGAAGCATCCAAGACGTCCCACCAGGTTAATTATTCAGCCTCTCGTTCGGTGCCTGGGATATTTCCGTCGCTATGAGTCACCCAGCCATCATGACATTTTTTTCTGTGTACTTAGGTGTATTTTGGAGGTCGCAACTTTACATCGATTTACCGCAATTCCTGAAATTTAACATCTCGGTGCAAAAAGACGCTCTTGTCGGAGTGTACGGACGCAAAGGTTTACCGCCCTCGCACACACAGGTAGGATGAGATGTTATTTTGTCGTAATTTCCACACAAAAAATGTGACCTAAATTAGTTTTTGGCATGACTCGGAATCTGGCAAAAAGTAGCAATTCGCTTTGGTAACTTTAGGATGAGGTCTTTTGAGGCGTTTTTATTAAAAAATGCTTTATCGAACCCCCTTCTAAACCCGGACTTTTGTGTTAAATGGCGTCTCTTAGACCACGGGTGTCAAAGTGGCGGCCCGGGGGCTAAATCTGGACCGCCGCATCATTTTGTGTGGCCCGGGAAAGTAAATCATGACTGCCGACTTCTGTTTTAGGATCAAATTCAAATGAAGAGTACATTTCCTGATTTCCCCCTTTTAAAGCAATCATTGTTATTTTTAAATCAATTTTTCTGTGTTTTTTAGTTCAAAAATAATTTTGGAAAATCTAAAAAAACATGTAAATATTTTCTCTGAATATTCAGGTTTTTATAGATCTAAAACAATGTTTATTTGAGCTTTTTTTTTATATATATATTTAGATTTTACTAAATGATTTTTGAACTAAAAACTGAAAAAAATGCTTAAAAATGACTTACTGATTTAAAAGGGTGAAAATCAGGAAATTTAATATCCATCTATACTCTTCATTTGAATTTGATCCTAAAACAGAAAGTCGGCCCTCAAGATTAACTTTCCCGGGCCCCACAAAATGATCAAGCGGGCCAGATTTGGCCCCCGGGCCGCCACTTTGACACCAGTGTCTTCGACTGATCCGCTTATCTGCTAAAGACGCATTCTTGTCATGCTATGCTTATCATTGCTCAATATTAGCTAAGATAAGAGTTTACACAGGTTTGTCCTCGGCGTCACCCCAATTAATATTCTTTTACCATTTTTTCTTTTTAATCTAATCTTTAGCGTTTGCTTGCTAAAGCTACTCCAGCGGATATTAAACAATTTCAGATAAGTTTCAAGCTATAATCAGAAAAACCATCCACGACATGATGTATTGAAGCAAGATTAGGAGTTTAACGCCATATTGCCAAAGAACTGTCGCTTATTAAGGCCACTTTAATGTTCACAATACAAATGTTACATCACTCCCAATGTCAAAGGTCACCACACCATCGGAACTTAAAACATTTCTCTTTTAACGTCTGTTGTTGATGCGCCCGATTCAAGTGCAATAAAATGTATTTGACATTTGCCGGATAGCAAACACAAACAGTTAGATTGGCCGTTTTAGGGCACATGTGTCAAAGTGGCGGCCCGTGGGCCAAATCTGTTTGTGCGGTCTGGGAAAGTCAATGATGAGTGCCGACTTTCTGTTTTAGGATCAAATTCAAATGAAGAGTATAGATGGATATTACATTTCTTGATTTTTCTCTTTTAAATCAATAATTGGCATTTTTTTAATGCATTTTTTTCCTGTTTTTAGATCAAAAATAAACTTGCAAAATCTAAAAATATATAAAAATATTCAGTTTTCCATTTTATTATGAAACATAATTAAAAATGGTTTCCTTTTGAAATGAAAACCAATTATTAAATAAATCACCGGTGTCAAAGTGGTGGCCCTGGGGCCAAATGTGGCCCGCCGTATCATTTTGTGCGGCCCGGGAAAGTAAATCAAAATGTACTGTTTAGGATCAAATTCAAATGAGGATTATAGATGTATATTAAATTTCCTGATTTTCCCCCTTTCAAATCAATCATTGTCATTTTTTAATCCGTTTTTTTCAGTTTTTAGTTCAAAATCTTTGTGTAAAATCTAAAAATATATTTTAAAAAAGCTAAAATAAACATTATTTTAGACCTATAAAAAACGGAATATTCAGGGTTTTTAATCCAATTCTTTTAATCCATTTATTAAAAACAAAATCTAAATATTATATCTAAAATGGAATAAAAGCCACATGTCTTAATCATCACATCCTCTATGCTTCTCTTCCAGTACGACTTTGTGGAGCTTCTGGACGGAAGCCGACTCATTTCCAAAGACAAGCGATCCCCGAGCGACGGCGCCGTGGCCCGCGTCCACTCGCTCGGCGGCGGATTCCAAAACCAAGAAGTCCGTCGGCGACGGTCGGTCAACCTCCACGAGGCCGGCTTCGTCCAATACTTGGACACGGGCATCTGGCATGTGGCCTTTTACAACGACGGTCGCAATACGGAACAAGTCTCCTACAACACGCTGGCCATCGGTAAGTCTTTTAAAGATATTCTGCTCCAAGTGATTGATGACAACCTTTTTTTTTTTCGGGTAAAACAAGACGATAACTTCATAAAAAGTCACGCGCGATAAAGTCGATAAGTAAATTAGGTTTGTCAAGAGATATAAAAGAAAACTGAAATCTCCAGCCAAGAAAAAATCAATCCTAGCTCCATTTTTCCACAGAAAAATGCAGCGATAACTTCATTTTTATTGTATAAAAATCTTTTTTTTATGACAAAATGTAGCAATAATATTAGCTAGTCGATGACATTCAATGCAAAGCCAGCTTTACTATATGTATTAATTTATTTTTTAGTCACTTTTTAAAATGTTTTTACTGTGTAAAAATCTTGATTTTTATGACTGCTTATTTGTGTTGAATCTCATTGACAATAAAGCTATTTAATTCTTTTCAAAAAGATATTTAAAGGGCCTAAAAACACACAACAACAGTATAGTAGTCACTGGTGTTGCATCATTTTGTGTGGCCCGAGAAAGTAAATCAAGAGTTTTTATTTTAAGATCAAATTAAAATGAAGAGTATAGATGCATATTATATTTCCTGATTTTCCCCTTTTTAAATTCAATCTATGCAATTTTTTTATCAATTTTTTCTGTGTTTTTAGTTCAAAAATTATCTTGTAAAATCTAAAATTTATATAATAAAAAGCTCAAATAAACACTTTATAGATCTATAAAAATTGAATATTCAGGGCTTTTAATCCAGTTCTTTTAATCCATTTATTTAAAAAAAGATCTAAATATTATATTCAAAATAATAAATAATAAAAATAATATGAAATCAGGTTGGCATTAATGCGGCCCGCGAACCAACACAAGTTTGACACCCCTGGTATAAATATAAGTAATATAAACATGAAAATGTCGGTAAATGATGTTCTTTTCCTGCTTTTTTTATTGCGTTGCAATTTACGAAAACATTGGAAATCGTCGTCTGCCGCAACTTCAAGTCGTTAAAATCACCCTTAATGTAAGGCCGGCTAGAAAAATGAAATATTGTGTGATGGCGAGATTGCACGAGGATAATTGGACGTTCCAATGTGTTGATTGGCTGGCTGTAACCATAGCAACCGTAGCAGTCAGCCTTTTGAGTCCTCGTACGGGTTTGGTATCCTACCTAGCCAATTAAGTGACACCTTTGCACTGCTCTTCTTCTTCTTCTCTCCACATTAGAGTCTGTTATGGAGTGTCCCCAGAGTTGTCATGGAAACGGAGATTGCCTCTCGGGAATCTGCCATTGTTTTCCCGGATTCCTGGGACCCGACTGCTCTCGATGTACGTATGTACGACACGGCCGCCCACCGGGGAGCTTGATTGCCACCAGCCGGTTGGTTACCCGCGTAGCGAAGGCGACCCGCGCATACGGAATAACGTTGCGTACCCTTCACTTGGATTGCCGTGGAAGGAAGCCATGTTTTTGACACCTTTTGACATCTGCTCAGGCTTTTCCAACTCAAGCACATTCACTCCTCCTCCTTCTTATTGTTTAATGATATACTACTGTATGTTCATCAGAAATCCCGTGAGTCCTTGGGTGGGGAAAAAAAAAAAAAAAACTGAACGCACCCACATTTTATTTTTATAAACGGCAGTGTTTAGTGCTTCGCCCTCGCAGTTCTGGCTTCGTGCGTTCAATCCCCGGTTAGGCCTCACTGTGTGGAGTAAGCATGTCCTCCGGGGGCTTGTGTGGGTTTTGTCTGGGTACTCCAGTTTCCACCCACTTCCTCAAAATGTGGCAAGCAAGGCTGGTTGAACCGTCTAAATTGCCCCTAGTTATGAGTGTGCACATCAATAGTTGGCCCTGGGCTTGTGTGGGTTTTCTCTGGGTACTCCACTTTCCTCTTACAGCCCTTAGACATGAATACTCCGCTAATGGATCACTCTAAATTCCCCCTAGTTATGAATGTGAGCATAAATGGCTCTTTGAGCTCGTGTGGGTTTTGTCCGGGTACTCCAGTTCCCACCCACATCCCCAAAACATGAATTGCTAAGCTAATGGATCACTCTAAATGGCTATTACTGGCTAGGTGGCAAGTCAGTGAACTTTTTGGGCCGAAAATCAAATTGTCCGGCACAAATGCGGGTTGCCAACTAAAACGGAATTGGACACCCAGGCTTTGTTTTGTGCTTTTTCTGGCCTCAATCAACAAAAGTGCAGCTCATTTTTGCAGATGCTTTTGTCCCCATTTTTTATTCAATGGTCTCATTTCCATAATTTTTTCATGATTTGTGTTACCCAGCTTACTGCCCCGTGCTGTGCGGCGGTAACGGCCAGTATTCCCGCGGACGCTGCCAATGCTACAGCGGCTGGAAGGGGGCCGAATGCGACGTGCCCTCCAACCAGTGTGTGGACATCCATTGCGGGGGATACGGCATCTGCATCATGGGCGCCTGCATCTGCAATACCGGTTACCAAGGCGACAATTGCCAGGAAGGTAAACAAACATGCAATAGTAAACTTTCAAACAATATTTCTCGTCAAAAACGGCTGACTTTTTGGTTAGCAACGAGTCAACGAGTGCAATTGATAGCGAATATTTACATTTTTGGATAACAGCGTTTGGTTTTGTTAAAGGGGCAAATCAAGTGGACATTTAAATTGGATTTAAATTTGATTGACACTTGTTGTCCATTATAAATTCTTGGATTCAAATTTGGGCACAGCTATATACAGCAATAGAAATACATTATAGATACCGTATTTTCACGTATATAAGGCGCACCGTCGATGAATTACACATTTTTTTTCCATATTTAAAAAAATATATTATTACTGTATAATGAATGACATTTCTTTTCATATTTAATTGTTGAAAAATTATTATTACCGTATTTTACGACCATAAGGCGCACCACATTTAAAGGCGCACCCTCAGTGAATGACAGTTTATTTTTTTCCATATTTAAATTTTTTTAATTATTATTACCATATTTTACGACTATAATACGCACCACATTTAAAGGCGCACCCTCAATGAATGACACATTTATTTTTTTTCACATATATATAAAGCACACTGGATTATAAGTCGCCCTGTCTATTTTGCAGAAAATTTCAGACTTTTAAGTGCGCCTTTTAGTCGTGAAAATACAGTAAATAAAATGATAGTCTAAATTTTCAGAAATGTTTTTTGCTAACTGACAAACATATTGGTAAATCACTGATATATGCCCAAATGTGTTGTAATAAATCACAAATCTATGCGTATGCATGATTTAAATACATATTTTGGGACTGCATTACTGGAGGCCATAAATAGTGCAGATTGCTTTCAGACCAGTCAAATCCTCGGTTTTATTCATATTTTGAGAAATGTGACTTAATGAGCGAGAAGTATAATGTAAGACATGAGAAAAAGCCCTTCAAAAGCACAAATGGTGAATTTGTGTGAACTGTAATCCTATTAAAGGTAGCACTGCGTCTGCAAATGCTGTTATGTATGGCTTATAGGATTTACTGAAGAGAAAGAAAAAGAAAAAAACACCCAATAGCTGTCGACATTACGACTGGGCAGCCATCACATGATTTATTTATGTTTTTGGATGGATGGATGGCCCGCCGTTATCTTATGCTAATCATATTTCTATTGTCGGCGTCATGTTCATAACGATTTTTTTTTGGCGTGTGATTGCAGTGGACTGCATCGACCCCAGTTGTTCGGCTCACGGCGTGTGCATCCACGGCGAATGTCACTGTCAGCCGGGTTGGGGCGGAGCCAGTTGCGAGATCGCCAAGGCCATGTGCCCGGACCAGTGCTCGGGTCACGGAACCCACAACGCCGAGACCTCCACCTGCACCTGTGATCCGAATTGGACGGGGCCAGATTGCTCGCTAGGTGGGTTTCACCGCACGGTAATCACACTCCATATTTGGACGTTTGACGTATAGCCTCAGATTTTTATATTTATCAATTTTAAACTGCCTTATTTGGGTTGAGGTGAGGCCACGCCTCTCTTGGCCTCTCACATAAACAACCTTTGACGTTGTTACGATCGCTACGCTTCAATTTGCGGCGCCCTTGATACAGTTGCCAGTACCGAGGTCAATTTAAAGGTGCTCGGACGTTTGGTCGCCGGACGTTTGGTGACAGAGAGTTTACTGTTGAAAGCAGCTGTCAAAATTATTAAACAGTACTTCGATATGAAACGGTACTTAGATATGAAACAGTACTTCGATATGAAACAGTACTTCAATATGAAATAGTGCTTCGATATTAAAAAGTACTTGGATATGAAACACTACTTAGATATGAAACAGTACTTCGATATGAAACAGTACTTGGATATGAAACAGTACATTGATATTAAACAGTACTTTGATATTAAACAGTACTTGGATATGAAACAGTACTTAGATAATTAACAGTTCTTAGATTTGAAACAGTACTTAGATATTAAACTATCTACTTTGGATATTGAATTCTCTCTCATGAATATTATTTTGAGAGCTGCTTTCAACAGTAAAGTCTCTGTCACCAAAAGACCGGGTGACCAAACGTCCGGCGACCAAATGCCCGAGCGAGCACCCGTATGTATCCCTCGTAGCTCTGAGCTCATAATGGCTTGGGATGTTACGTTGTACTCATCTTGCTTTCGGGATTTTGTGCATTTTACTTAAGATAGGTTATTATTTTCTCTCCGACAGAGTTGTGCGAAGTGGACTGCGGTAACCGCGGCATTTGTTACGGCGGTTTATGCCAGTGCGAGGAAGGCTGGACCGGAACCGTCTGCGATCAGAAAGCCTGCCATCCCATGTGTACCAAAAACGGCCTGTGCAAGGACGGAAAGTGTGAATGCCACCAAGGATGGACTGGAGAACATTGCAATATCGGTGAGTCTTCCTTAGAAACAAAATTAGGGCTCTATAAATCTAGTCAAAATGTCATTTACATTTATCTAATGAAACGGATACTTGTAAATAGTTTTGTACTGATGTTAGCACAGCATAACCTGATCCTCAAACAAAATCCACGTCTAAACATCAATTTTATATGACCTTTTAACCACTTAAAATGCCATTTGTTAGCAAGACACGTTTCTAATATTTAGAGAATATTCTGCACTAATTCTTTTCTTGTTGTTTCTTGCTTTTTATGCTTTTTTTCTCTCTCTTTTCCACTTTTTTTCCCTCTTTAAAAGCACACAACCCGGATATTAGAGTCAAAGGTAGTGTACTCTTGCTCATTTTTTCTCTTTTTCATTTATCATCCTTTTAAAACCATTTTTTTTCAATGGGAATCTTTATTTGCTAATTATTTATTCGGTTTTCACTTTTTCAAATTCATTGGAAAATTATAATGCAGCACTTTTGTATCACATCAAATCCGGCCACTATTTACAAATGTCACCATCAATATTTGTAGTCAATCTCTCATATTAAATTCCGCTTTATTTTTCTTTTATGTAACGTGCCGATTTAAATTTTAAAAAATAGTTATTCATGCTATTCAAGACCCTCCCGGCCCTGAATGAATATAAATCGACATTACCATTTTTTTCCCTTTTCCTCTTATGTCATTATTTGAGGGATTTCTTCATTTTTTGCATGAACTTGAGTCCTATTTTTCAAAAGTGGCACTCCTCCAAATGGACTTCTCCTATTTTTACTCTACTCGAGCCTCTCATAAGTGGACAAATTTGAGTTGAAGTCCTTTTCAGTGCACAGATTCTGACTTTTGTTTACACGGACGCGTTTTTGAGTGGCAAAAACAACAAAAGTGTTGCATTTTTTGACAGTTTTTCTTCACAAATGTCCCATCCACTCCATTCCCTTGATCCCAGCTCTTCCCCAAAACCCCTATTTTCCGTTTTTTAACGGTTGTTTATCCATCTTGGCTTCCTTTCAATGAACCTTCCCTAATTTTCCTCCCTTTCTTCCTCGTGGCCTCCCTTTTTCCAAGGATTTAAAGGTAATTTATTCATGTCAAACGCTTATTTACAGGTTTTACTGGCTCAAAAGTACAAGTACAACATTCATTCTTCCATCAAAATACTTTTGTTGTCATGTGACGTCTTCATTTTTTGCAGTCATTCCATCTTTTTCATGTCTTTATTAGGATTGTGAAATTCTATTGTCAAAGTACAGATGTTCCCCCATTGTTGTTGTTTTGAAATGAGGAGCCTAGTGTCCATGTTTTTGTCGATTTTGGGGTTTCTGATTATCTTCACGCTATGCTATCAATCCATCCGCCGTCTCAATTCCTCACTTTTTTTTGTTTCCCCGACAAGGCTTAGCTTGGCTTTTGGATTTTGTTTTGTTTATATTCACGGGATTAGCGTCAGGCTGTATTCTCGGGTAATAGAATGGTCGGGCGAAAATGGCGTCTGGGTTTGGCGGCATGCGATTCCAAGCACTTGATCATCTTTAGTTTCTCCCTTCCTGGTTGTGTTTTCACATGAATGGGATCTTGGGACAGGTTACTCCACCCCCCACCTGCAACATTTACCCGTAAAAGACTCCTGGCCTATAAAGCGTTGTTATTTATGGAGCGCAAAAGGCTCACGACTACAGTCTGCGCGTAGGAAAATACGGTATTTCTTCAGTATATTGCATTAGCCACGCTGGACTTTTAAGCATCAGGAATCCATATTGTAGGATGAGATAATTGGACCAAAACAATTGCAGCTCATTGTCCTGTCAAAATCCAAATCATTCTTTGTACTGCACACGGTAAAAGCCCTGGTTGGCTAAGAGATTAGATTTGGATTAGATTTTATTAGATTAAGATTATATTAGATTATGATTAGAATTGGATTAGATTAAGATTAGATTAGGATTAGATTAGAGTTGGATTAGGATTGGATTACATTGGGATTAGGATTGGAATTAGGATTTAGGATTAGAGTTAGCATTGGGATTAAGATTAAATTGGATTATAATTAGTATTAGATTGGGATTGGAATTAGCATCAGATTGGGATTGGGATTGGAATTAGGATTAGATTGGGATTGGAATTAGGATTAGGATTAAATTGGGATTAGAATTAGTATTAGGATTAAATTGGGATTGGAATTAGTATTAGATTAAATTGGGATTAGAATTAGATTGGGATTGGAATTAGGATTAGATGGGGATCAGATAGGGATCAGATTGGGATTAGCGTAGATTAGGATTACATTTAGATTAGAATTGAACATTCCACCTCAAATGTGTATGATTTTTTTTTTCTCATTGTCCCTGGCGATTGGTCGCTGACCGTTCCGATGTTGACGGCAGTTTTGTCTCATCTTGGTTGTCACATGAGAAGCAGCTACGGCAGATAAACAAATGCAAAATATATGCGCCCATACGCCAGACTATTCAGAAAGCTGTCTAGTGTACGTAATGTTTTGTTTGAGGCCATCCAAGTGATTCATGTGAAACTACAAGATTTCAATATTTCATTCTTTGTCTCGTATGTCTTTTAATATACACATTTGTCATTTGTCAACAGTGGAGGAATACATTTTACTTCATTATTTTGAGCTTCAACCAATAGGACCTTTTGGAAAATGGGCTATTGTTCCCCACATATCACATTTCTGCACATGGCTTCTCTTTTTTAATTATAATATTTGAAATTAACGAGTTTTGAATGTCTTACTGTATCTATAACAACCATATTTGTTAACAGAGAAATATAATATATTTATAATATTTTTTTGCCTAATTCTATGATCATTTCTATAGGAGACAAAGTCATCATTGTGGAAAAATGTAGTTAATATTCCACTCATTTGAGCACTAGTAATAACGAGCATTATAATCCATCTAATACCAATAAAAAAGACAGAAAAGCAGATTGATAACAATATTTTTTGGAGTAGAAAGAAATGCAGACAACCTTTGCAATAAATTCTACGGCACCCCAAGCTACTCCCCGTCAAACACCAACAGCATCCCATAATAATTCTTAATGTCAGCTAGATAATTGTGCTTGTGTGATTATTGTGCATCCTTAACGACTCGCCTCCCGCCCGCCGCCGACTCATCGATCCGCACAATTCATCTTCATTTCATTTGTCAGGACCGCTAGCTTTTCTTTTTCAACAAATGACCTTACGTGGCGTCTCAATCTCAATTTTAATCAACCAATCATCCATCAAAAGCCGTTATCGTCATTATAAACGACCGCGTCAAACCAAATTAGAAGAAAACAAAACACCAAACTGGAGACTAAAGTGCCACTGCACCCGTGCGCCGCCATTTTGGCTCTTCTCTAATAGTAACTTACCAACTTTCCAACATGTTCATTGGTTGAAGCCTACTTTATCCGCCCGTGTTAGCTTAGCTTAGCATTTTGGCGATTCCATTCAAGTGGAGCCACTGTGGTCTAAGTGTGCAAATCTATTTTTGTCCCCATCCAGAGGGCTGTCCAGGTCTCTGCAACAACAATGGCAGATGCACCCTGGAAGCCAGTGGCTGGCATTGTATCTGCCAGTCAGGATGGAGAGGAGCCGGATGCCACGTAGCCATGGAAACCATCTGTACTGACGGCAAGGACAACGAAGGAGGTATGTTCTTGCGAGTGCCGTAGAATGGAGGACCTCTACTTATGAATTCAGTTGGTTTTAGGGACTGGTTCTGGAGCTTGGATTTTTTTTTTCTGAAATTGGGACCTATTTTGCGTTGAGTTGGCATTTTTTCTTGACCTTTTCAATGCATTTATTGACATTATACAAGTACAATGAGATTTAGGGTTTAAAAAATTACTAAAGAGCACGGTGGAACCTCTACTTACAAAATCAAATGGTTCCAGCAGTGGTTTTGGAACTTGGGGTTTTTCCCAAATAGGGACTTTAAAGTGCACACATGAATAAGTACTCACAATATTGATTTATGTCCAATAAAAAATGACTAGAGTATAGTGGGACTTACGGAATCAAATGGTTCCAGGACTGGTTTTGGAACTTAGATTTTCCCATTTGGGGACCTATTTTACATAGAGTTAGCATCATTTGTTTCCCTTCCGTCTTTAAAGCGACCATTTAAATACCTTTTATTATCATTTTACAAGTACAATGAGATTTAAAGCTTCACCCTAAAGTCCACACATCATAAATAGGCATTTAAAAACCTCGATATTCAATAAAAATAGAGGTAAAATAAGGGACTCAAGTGGTTAGCGGCTATAATGTTTTTCCACTTAAGTATGAAATACATCTATATACATGTATGCAAAGAAAATGTATCTAAAAATGCTTTATGACGTTATTCAGAGGAATAAGAAATGTATCCATTTTCTTGTTGGGTAGAGTTTTAAGGACAAAACTTGGAATAAGGGATGTTTTTCAAATCCAACTGACTCATGAGGGCTTCTAGTTTGAGACTTTTGAAGAATATAACGATAAAAAAAATCAAGGCAAGAGGGTCACATGGGATATTTTCAGAACCTGGAAACCCCCTGGAAGACCGGGATTGGAAAATCTGAACCTCCCTTATTAAAGGTAGCACTCCCACCACCCAATTTAGGAAAAAATAGTGCAAAAAAGATGGCGTACACATTGAAGAAATCGACCGTATTCAACTGGCAACCCTTCCAATGTCCATGGAGAAAACATTTTTTTTTCCAAGATGGTTCCCGCTTGTGAAACTGTCTGACAAGAAAAATGGCTCTGTGTGAAAATACAAAGTTATCTTTGGTCATAAATAAAGACTGTTGGGGAATTTTTACTGATGCTAAACATAAGCAGATGCTGCGCTAAATCACGACATTAAAGCCCCAAAAAAAACATGACTAGGTTGGAAGGGAATGTGGCAAAAAAAAAATTTAAAGACGTGGACGGACAAGATGAATGTAACAGAAAAGTCAAGAAGGAAGGAAGGAAGGAAGATGATTTGGGTGGGTGTCCATTTTTGGGGTTGTTTTTTTTCCTAGTGTGCTGGCCAACTTAATGGTGGTCTCAGGTGCCTGCTCAGCAGATGTACACCTGTTTTTTATCAACTCTTTGGAAGCAAATAACCAAGTTTTTAATCACCTCCATCAATCCTTTGATCTCGGTGTTCATTGCTACTTTTTTGCTGACTTTTTGTTCTTGCTAGGTTGCTAATCATTCCTAATTTATGTCATTGTCATTTTTTTTTGCTGCTTTTCTGATGTTCGTTTAACCAAGGGATATGCAAACAACGGCCCGCGGGCCACATACGGACCGTTAGGCTTTTTTATCCGGCCCACCGACGTTGTCCAAATGTTTTTTTTAATTATTTTTTTCCCCAAGATGGCGCTGTCACGTGGAAGCCAGTGGCAGTTTGTCTGTCCACTCTTATTTGTTTTTGCTGTTTTATGGCCCCTCTATCTTTTTTAAAAATTTTACTTGACTTTGTAGTACTTTATATTTTTTACTTTAATGATGAGTGATGAGTATGTTAATACTTGAGTCCTTTTTTTTCTCTTTATGTTTCATATGTATTGTTAACAGATGCACTTTTTTATATGTATCCTATCTTGTGCTGACCCCACCCCCTCATCTGTCCAATTTTTAAAGCCAATGTGGCCCCTCCCCCGAGTCCAAAATTTCGCCCACCCCTGTTTTAACCCAAAGTATCTATTTCAAACCCTTTTTTTTCTTCTGAAATGTAGCCTGACATCTACTTTTGCTTTAAAAAATGAAATAAAATAAGGTTAACCTGTCTTAAGGGGGTTTTGAAATAAAATCATCTTGTTTTTGTGTGTTTCAGATGGCTTGGCTGATTGCATGGACCCAGACTGCTGTCTCCAACCGTCCTGCCAGAACCAATTGTACTGTAAAGGATCGCCGGATCCGCTCCAAGTTCTGAGCCAGTCCCCGTCTTCGTTGACTCCTCAGCAGGTTTGAACTAGCGACCGTTCATTTCCAACCATTCCTATGTCAAGTGGTTCAGAATGACAGGGGATCGAGTCCAAATGTTTTGTTGATTTCTAGTCTTTGTTTTTGCAGGCTGCCAGGTCTTTCTACCAGCGTATCTATTTCCTACTGGGTCCTGAATCCACCCACGTCATATTTGGTGACAGCCCCTTCAACAGAAGGTAAAAATCATTTTTTTATTTTAGTTATTGAATTTTCTCCCACATATGCCATATTTGTCGCAAAAAAAAAATGACTGAATCCAGGGTAAGGCTTATATGTGCATAAATTAGACTTGATATGCACAAATTACGTCATAACGTAAGACCTAGTGGCCAAAACGGTCATTTATTTCAAAGTAGAGAAAAGATAAACCGATAAAACACTTAACAAAATGTATTTGATGTCAATGAATGAAATTCCACAAAAAATAAACTGTATAGTGCATAAAATGTGGAAAAATAATAATTTTGATGTTAATGAATGAAATTCCAGAAAAAAATAAATCATATCATGCATAAAATATGAAAAAAAATCACTTGCGCGTGCTAATGGTCAATGACAAACTAGTCCATTTCCTGGTTGTACTGGTCACATAACCTCCTTTTTAATTTTGTCTACGTGAAAATAACACCCATTCGGAATGTGCAACCCACTAATTGATAGATAAAATATCAAAAATAGGACGTGTGATGATTTTTAATGTTAATATTTTCCCTTCAAAGTAACACATTTATACTCCCTATTAAAATATGAATGTGGGGTTGAAAACTTAGAATCAGAGGGCGGCTTATACGCGAGAAATTGTTAAATTCAACCATTTTAAGATCATTTTAAGGGTGTGGCTTATACGTAGAGGGGGCTTATAATGGGAGGCGGCTAATATACCAGAAAATACAGTATTTGTTGTAAGAAAATGCTCCTACTAGTAGTTTTGTAAGCAAGTGTGTCTTTATCTCACCTTAATTTGGCACTGTTACACTTGAAAATGTCAGCCAATGAAAACATTCCCCACTTTAAATTTAGATTTTCATTTCTACGTGAATAATTGACTTTTCAAGTCTGTATCGTAATAACAGCACGAGTAAAACAGACTCCATATATTCGTACTGTCATATAATTGGCTTTACAGCGCCAAAAAGAAGACAATAATATAAGCCTTGTTATTTGTAAAAACACGTGTCGCAGCAGCAGATGATCAAAATCCTTTTTGGAAGACATTGCAGACAACACATTATTATTGTTATTATTAGACTGCCGTAAAAACAAGGCGACGAGCCTCGGCCCGGTCGGTGCATAATGACTTTTTTGTGTCGGCGTTCACGATTCGTCTCCAGAGAGACAAATGCCACCAAAAAGTCAAGACGTACGGTTATTGACTGTCGTTAAAAAAAAAGAGGCCTCGCAACAGTTTTTAAGACTGTGGGATGATAATGGAGTGTGTCAACAAGACGTAAATCTCTCCCAACTGTCATCCACAACAAAGACTTTTATTTGCACGGCCCTTAATCATAAGAAATGTTTTGGCGGATTTTACGGGACCGCCGTTGACACTTGACTATTATCACGTCTAATGATCGGAACCCTCCAAAGTCAGGTAAAACGCTAACGGGGGAGCTTATAAAAAGCTTGGGAAAATACATAAATAGCACTGAAATGTTCCATTGTCGTTTTTTTATGGTGATGGAGTATAATGTTTGATTCTATGTAAAAGTGGGTTTTTTTTTTGGTGTACTTTTTGGAGCGGGCTGGCTCAGAAAAAAGTGGAAAAACTACTTTAAGAAATGATTTAAAAATATAACCTTCAAAATAAATGAAAACGGACATTTAAAAAAATAATTCAGAAAATAAAACCTTGAAAATCAAGGAAAACGGACATGTAAAGAAATCCTTAAAAAATAAAACCTTCAAAATATATTAAAACAGACTTTTAAATAAAAATCATTCAAAAAAGAAATCCTTCAAAATAAATGAAAACGGACATTTAAACAAATCATTCAAAAAACAACCCTGAAAATATATTGATCAAAAAACAGAGTTGGAGAAAAAACTATTCAAAAAAACAACACTAATAATATATTTTTTAGATGAATGCAATATGCTTCTGTATGCCAAAGCCTAATTAAAAATAAATAAAAACATCAACTAATTCCACACATTTGAGCTAAACCGCTTCTAATTTCCTCAAACAATCACTCAAAAACTTGCAAATAAGATTGCTTCAAAATAATAACCACTTGTCGTTTCTCAGCAATTAAGATCTCGCTTCGAAAAAAACAAGTATTATTATTATTAAAACAAATGCACATCTAATTGTACAGTACGAAAATTACTCTCAACAACCCCATCAATTTGTAATTTCCACAATATCACGGAGCATAACTGTTATTAGCCTTTTAGTAAAGTTTCAATTTCAGCAAATAACCAGTTCTTAATTTCCCTTTCCCCAGTTTGGTGTCGGTCATCCGGGGTCAAGTTTTAACAGCCGATGGGACGCCCCTGATTGGAGTCAACGTATCATTTGTTGACTACCCCGAACATGGATACACCCTTACCCGCAAAGACGGCATGTACGTATCCCCCCATCTTTACATTTCTGGACGATAAATCCACCTTAAAGCTGCCATAAGCAGTTGCATGTCAATGTTCCCTCTAATTTTTCATGTAAAACATGCTGTAAAACACCAAAAACATAAGAGTGGACAGAGCTAGTGCCACTGGCTGACGCGTAACCAGCGCCATCATGGGGTAAGGGGTAAAAAATTTAAAAAAATTAAAAATTTGATTTTGTTTACTGCGCGCCATATGATTGCTGCTGCGCAGAGAAGACGAGAGTAGTGCATAATTGTGCAGCTTAGAGGGAACATTGGCACGCAGTAGTTGTGTGTATGTTTTTTTGTGCGAGTCTCCTACATCTCCCGTCAATTTGATTGGTTCTGGCGTGAACTCTCTCCGCCCCCTCTTCAAAGGAACCCATTTCTGATTGCATCTTCTCTTTGGAAGACATTCTTGGCACGTTTTTTGACAGACGAATCGATCCATTTCGCCATCAGCTCAATCCCTCCATAAATGTTCATTTCTAAACTTGGCGTTATCGCCATTGATTCCATCAATAAAATAACTTGATAAGTCATGACATGAATAAAATAGCTTGGCACAATAAAAGCCGGTTCGTCAACTATTCGGAAAATAAGAGCAAATTTGAAATAGAATTTAAAACGGCTGTTGTTTTTTTTAGCTGCTATGAATTGTGACAGCGCACACACACACACACACACACACACGGCGTCTTGTTACTACACTCGGTAAAGATGTTGCATTGTATTACTGTCAAACACACGTCAGCCGAACAGGTGTGTATGCATGTGTTTATGCCGGCTTATTTTAAAATGCATCATATTCCCATAAAGTACATATTCTTACACACACACACACACACTGGTATGGAAATGCAAAGTACATGCAATGAAATGCATATAGTGTAAACTCCGACACCCCCTTGAGATTTTTTTCTCCGCTTGGTGGTTTGGTAATTGAATTCTTGAGATTTTTGTCATCTTGAATGTATCTGGCATAGGTAAAATGATTTTCATATTTATGTGTGTGTGTGTTTTTCATATTCAATGTGCCCCAGGTTCGACCTACTCGTCAATGGCGGCGCATCTCTGACGTTGAGTTTGGAACGCGCCCCCTTTTTGACCCAGTACCGAACTGTGTGGGTGCCTTGGAATGTCTTCTACGTGATGGATACTTTGGCCATGAAGAAGGTGAGATTTGGAGGCCATCTTGGCTGGACAAGATAATCTCGACAGTTCTATCCAAATGTTATTTCAAATTATTTATGAAGCCCCTAAAATGAAGATATGCAGATACACATTTTTTTGCGAGTGGTAGCTCAGTAGACATGCACACGTAAACACACAACAACAAGAAAAGAAATACAGTTACGTAGATAACCTTTATTAAAAAAATACATTTAAAGGTATACCAATTTTGCATGAAATATTTGTGTTGGCATCAAAAGTTATTTAAAATTATTTATGAAGCCCTTAAAATGAAGATATGCAGTTACAATTTTTACAACATGTGCATGTAAGCAAACAACAAGAAAATAAATACATTTACGTTGATTACCCTTTATTTTAAAAAAACATTTAAAGTATGCCATTTTTTTATGAAATATTTGTGTTGATATCAAATGTTATTTTTAAATTATTTATGAAGATATGCAGATCAACAAAATTTTGCGAGTGGCAGCTCAGTAAACATGCGCATGTAAACATACAACAACAAGAAGAGAAATACAGTTATCTTGATAACCTTTTATTCAAAAAACAAATTTAAAAATATACCAATTCTGTATGAAACGTGTATGTTGGAAAAAAAATATTTAAAATTATTTATGAAGCTATGCAGATACATTTTTTTGCGAGTGGTAGCTCAGTAAACATGCTCACACCAACACACAACAACAAGAAAATGAATGATAACGTTGATGTTTGTTTATATCTTGGAACAAAACTTTTCCCATTGAGGCTTTTTGTAACCTGAATAATTCACATATAGAAATATTCATAAGTAGAGGAGCTACTTGCGCACAGGTTTTAATATACAGAAAGGATTTTATAGGTGACAATTAGCAAATGACTAATCTGATTGTGTTTTTTTTTGTTTCAGGAGGAAAACGACATTCCCAGCTGCGACCTGAGCGGTTTTGTCCGCCCCAGTCCCGTCATTGTGGCTTCTCCCCTGTCTTCCTTTTCCAGAATCTCACCCCAAGATGGCCCCATCGTGCCCGAAACACAGGTCAGAAATACGTACACACAATCAAAAGGGGGGCAACCACGTGGTCTTCCTTTCTTATTTTTTTTCCCCCCCTCCGTTCACAAGTCTGACATTTTAACGGGATTGAATTAAAATGTTAATGAAGAGCAAGAAATTAAGCGTATCCATCATGCAAGCATGTTCTACCATGCATAAACATGATGACATTTATCGGTTTCTCGGCATATGGTGTTGACTTTTACATGAATATTCAAAAGGGAAAATCTGTTTCAGAGCGGCCAAACATTGTTTTTTTCTGTAAAAATGGATTGACTGCAGACATATGTCGTTGTTGTCGTTAATTGGTGTGTCCTGGTCAGCAAATTTATGCTACGTAATGAAGATAGTGTCAATCTACTATGGAACGAAAAATGGCTGCTAGCATGGCCAACAAAACTTGCTTTTAGATTTATGTTTTTAATAAGAAAGTAGCAAAACTAATGTCTATTGTTGCAACCTTTTAATGGCTTTGGTCCTTAAAGATTAGCTTTTATTTAGTAAAAAAAAAGTCGGCTAACATTAAACTTGCGGTATTTGTCCGAGTTCTCTACTTATATAGCAAGTTTTTTTTAATAAATTGATTAAATGAACTGGATTAAAAGCCCTGAATATTCAGTTTTTCATAGATCTAAAACAATATTTATTTTAGATTTTTAAAAATATATTTTTGAATTTTACAAAATGATTTTTGAACTAAAAACACAGAAAAATGGATTAAAAATGACAATTATTGATTTAAAAAGGGGGAAAATCAGGAAATGTAATCTACATCCATACTCTTCATTTGAATTTGATCCTAAAACAAAAAGTCGGCACTCGTGATTAACTTTCCCGGGCCGCACAAAATGAGGCGGCGGGCCACATTTGGCCCGCGGGCCGCCACTTTGACACCATGATCTATATACTTACTGTTTCACCCCTATCTGACCTTATTTTTTCTAACCACAGAGTGTAAATCATAAGGAGTATATTCCATTCCTCCATCCGTCCGTCTTTGGCGAGATGAGCGCCGTGTAACCGGCATGGATGGAATCTATGAAGTCATATCGTAAATTTGAAAAAGGGACAAGTTAATGTCGTATTAAAAATAAAGAGCCCACCGTTTTCCCTTTTCAAATGAAGTTGGCGCAAAGGATTGTCTTAATTGAACTGATAAATGTAGCTAGTGGGCTTGCTTCCTGAGAGATGGGGAGTCTTAAAGTCTTAAAAATACACACAAAATACACACACTCGCACACCCTTAAATGTACAATACGTGGCATGAAATGTAGAGTACAGTCATCCCTCGGTTTTTGCGGTTAATGTAGACCAGACATGGCCGCGATAAACGAAAAAACACAAAGTAGGGTCTCCCCTATTTTTTAAAAAAAATGTATATATATATATTTTTTTTTACTTCAGTACTAAGTCCTAGTAGCAAAAGAGTTTCAGCGTGAATTTTCACATTTTTTTAAATGTACCAAATTTTTTTTTAAAAAAATCTCTAAAAAAATTATCAAAAAACTCTCAAAAAATAATCTCTCAAAAAAATGCGGTGTAGTGAAGCCCGTGATAATAGAGGGATTACTGTATTTGTTTATCATTTGACCCTCGTGAGGATAAGTAGAAGAAGAATAGATAGAAAAAAATTGTATGCTGTTATAATATCAAAACACCTGAAATTGTACTTAAAATATGTTGAAAGAGTAGTTTCATTTTTAGTATTTTCTATTCTCGTACAAAAGTGAAAACTAGCTTAATAAAGTCAGAGAAGCTAAGAAAGTTTATTAATGCAGGCGCTACATACTAATATTAGAAGATAAATTGAAGAAAAACAATTGGAAAAAAATCAAGATGGACCACTACATATTAAACATACTGTCATGTTAAAACTTCAGGTTGTTCTTATTGTGAAGAACGTCTTGAGCTGTCAATGGACCAACAAAAAATAGCACTGACAGGCCAGACGGAAAATGTGTAATCTAAACGGATCACTGACTCAATTGTGTTTTTATTTATATATTTTTTTTTGTTTAGAGCGATGGACATCTGGACTTCTTGTCATATGTAAAACATAGCTAAATAATTCCCCCCTTGGGTCGTGTTTCTTGGTTGGTAGTTTCCACTTGACCGCTTCGTCCAATGTCGGAATGTTTCTGTCAGTTTTAAATGCCGATTTTTTTGATTGATTTATGTATTTTTTTTTGCTCATGCCACTCACTGGTCCTAACAACCTTCAAAAATAGCTCCCAGCAAAGATGTTGTTGCGTACACTAACTCATGTTGCAACTCTGGAACAATTGCAAATGACGGAAAGATGGACAGAATGGACGTTTTTTGGTCATATTTTATTCATGTTTAGGTCAACAAAAAAGTTTTTGCATGGCAACAAGCTCGTAACATAAACAAATTTAAATAAACTTGGATTACAATGCAAACACATTCAAAAATAACTTTAATCTAACCTTACACCAAGGGTTGTTAAATGGTTGGTTCGCGAGCCGCTTTAACGTCAACTTGATTTCACGTGAGCCGGACCATTTTAGATATAATTTTTAGATACTTTTTTATATAAAAGGATTAAAAGAACTGGATTAAAAGCCCTGAATATTCCGCTTTTTTTGTAGATCTAAAACAATGTTTATTTTAGCTCTGTTTTGATATATTTTTAGATTTTACAAGATTATTTTTTAACTAAAAACACAGAAAAAAATCATAAAAAATGACAATGATTGATTTAATTGGGGGAAATCAGGAAATTTAATATAAATCTCTACTCTTCATTTTAATTTGATCCTAAAACAGAAAGTCGGCACTCATCATTTATTTTCTCAGGCCGCACAAAATGATGTGGCGGGCCAGATTTGGCCCCCCAACCGCCACTTTGACACACGTGGCATAGTGGATCATACCTTCCCATTTGTGGGCCATTTAATATACCTGGGTACATTAAATGGGGGTTATATTAAACAGCAAAATACGGTAGTAAGTACAAAAAACTGAAGCACTATCTTATTTCCCTGCGAAGAAGGTAGCAAGAACAAAGGTGATCATCATTTGCCCCCCACCCCAGCCCTTTTTATTCCCCCTGACATTCGATTCTATTCCACCTTCAACTCCCGCTGTTCCACCGTCGCAAAACCCACATTTTCAAGGACACACTTCTTTGATTTCTTCCGATCCCGCTCGCCAAATAACCATGTGTTGCATATTATCATCTTTTACGATCGTTCACCCCGTCGGGGTCGCCTTACGAACATCACGCTGACGTCGTCACCCACCGGCACACGGGAAGAGCCACGGTAGAATAGCCGTACATACACCCGCACAAAACACACACGCGCGCTTGGGTCTTTAAGAGCGCCGTGTGAAAATGATAGGAGTCCATTTGAGCGCCTTGAAAATGGAGTCCATTTAAAAGGAATGGCTACGAAAGTTGGAACGTGGAAGGGTCAAGGACGATATCAGTTTGTGCGGGTGTGCGGATGTGCGGGTGTGTGTGTGCTGATCTAAATCAAAGCAGCCCTCCTGCTTGTCCTTCACTTGCAGGTGCCCCTGATAAAATATGTACTTGAACATGCCTTGAAAGATTTAGCAGCACAGGTGAGGACTCCCACCCACCCGCTGTTTTGGAGACACCACTTGAAAGGAGCTTTCAAGTGCAGCCACATTTTATTACCCGCAGACCTGACTGTGTTTTAAAGCGAAAAAAAGGGACAAATCGAGCCTTCCGATAACTTTTTTCTTTTTTTATGCACGGCTTGAAATATTTGGATTTGGATCTGGAGTGTCTTAGGTGGATGGACTGATTCCGACAGTGTGGGCCATGGGGGAGGTTAAGGACATCCCATTGGGCGGGGGTAGGTCAGGGTTAAGGGGGGTTTTGCTAAAGGGGAGCCATATTAAATTAAATCAAAAAGTCTATATTGTCACCATACAACAGCTGTATATAACCAAGTTTTTGGTGGTACTTCACAACGTGTGTGTTTCCCAGTAAAAACATCAATAAGTCATTGGAGAGGAAAGAGCTACTGCACCCGTGCGCTGCCATTTTGGGTCTCTTTTGTGACCTTAAATATGGAAAGACCGAATCCACGTTGGCACTATTTGACTTTTTAATCGTATTTTTTTTAGTTAGACTGAAGGAAAAAAAAGAATTCAGACTTTTTGTACTTTAAAAGTGGGGTAATGCCAAAAAAGTTTTTTTTTAAAACAATGTTGTCAAAGAAATTAAGACTTTTTGTGGCTTAAAAGTGGTGTAATGTCAAAAAAATGATTTTGTTTAACAATGTTGTCAAAAGAATTCAGACTTTTTGTGCTTTAAAATTGGTGAAATGCCCCCCCAAAAAGCTCACTTTTAATGTATTTTGACTTTTAAATTCTTAATATGGCTCTTATGGAAGAACATTTTAAAATGAGAATTGTTTATGGCTCTCTCAAAAAGGTTCTCGACCAATGGGGTAGACCCTCGGTTGGTCACCTGCCAATCACCAATTAATCTCCTTATTTTAATGTAGTGAATGTTTTTTTTAATTTTTTTGTGCAGGTTTTACAAGAAGAAACCACAATCCCCGGCAGTTACCTGAACTTAATGTACCTGAGTTCCAGAACTGCGGGCTACAAACCCGTCCTGAAAGTCACCATGACCCAGTCCTCCATCCCCTTTAACCTGATGAAGGTGAGCCCAAAAAAAAAAAGATTATTATTCAATTTTCCAGGATTTGAACTTGAACCTTGTCATCTCCAGGTTCACCTGATGGTGGCCGTGGTGGGCCGTCTCTTCCAAAAATGGTTCCCCGCCCAACCCAATCTTTCCTACACTTTTATTTGGGACAAGACGGACGCCTACGGTCAACGAGTTTATGGATTATCCGAGGCAGTCGGTGAGATTCCCGCTAAGAATTTGCATATTTCGCTCCAGCCGCTTTCTGAATATCAATTATGAAAAGCATGTGGTCATTAAAATATGGCCGCTTTTCATACTTTTTTTAGTTGTACTTGTTTTAGTTTGATCTTTTATGGACTAAAAAGTAGTTTATGCATGTAGATATTGAGTTTTTTTTTGAGTAGTAGAGTATAAATTAATTATTCCAGCCAAAGATTAAAAAATGAAGAGGAAAAATGTAGAAGTCGCATTTTTTTGGGGGGTCGTTTCTTTATTTGATCAAAAACCAGGAACAAATTTACCTTAAAGTAACCATTATAAAATAGAGTAAAATATTATAAATACGCTTCTGTTAACTGTTTTTCAGTAATGCTTAAATAATCATACCAGCCAAAGATAAAAAATGAAATGGAAAAATTTAGAAGTCGCATTTTTGGCAGGGCCATTTTTTTTTTATCAAAAACCAATAACAAATATATGTTAAAGTAATTATCGTAAAATGGAGTAAAATATTCCAAATATGCATCTGTTAACTGTTTATCAGAAATGCTAAAAAGATTATACCAGCCAAATATTAAAAAATGAAATGGAAACATTTAGAAGTTGCATTTTTGGGAGGGCCATTTTTTTTTATTTGATCAAAAACTAAGAACAAATATATGTTAAAGTCAACATACTAAAATAGAGGAAAAAATGTGCTTTCTGGGCATCTGTTAACTGTTTTTCAGTAACGCAAAAAAAAAAACAGAACGACAGGCTGTCGATAGTTCGAAAGAAAAAAAATAAACGGATAAAAACGAGTCACAGGCTAAAAGTGAACAGATGGAGGTCAAGCAAGCCGTGTCTCGGAATCACAGAATGTACAGAATTGACTTGGACAAGAACATTGTAGATCTACCAAATAGTGGAATAATGTGATCTTTTTTTTTTGTCTTTTAGTGTCGGTGGGGTTTGAATACGAGTCGTGCCTGGATTTGATCCTGTGGGAGAAGAGGACGGCCATTTTGCAAGGCTACGAGATGGACGCTTCCAACATCGGGGGATGGACGCTGGATAAGCATCACATTCTGGATGTGCAAAACGGTAAGAACAACACTTTTTTGGTATGATTTTGCGTTTTTGTGATAGTCAAATAGAAATTAAATATGTTGATCTCGGACTACAAAGCCACGTAAGGGCTTTTTTAAAAGTGTTTTTTAGTTGCCTCTGAGAACTCAGCTCGTTGGGTGGCCACTTATCGGGTGTTGCCAGAACCAGATCCAAAAATTGTGAAGCAGCGTGATGAGGTTTTGAACGGCAGATTTAGATTGGAGACTTGTTTACCTTTTGGGGATTTGTTTTCCAACTTTTAATGTACTTGACTTAACCCAATTGGGGGCACAAACTTGCAAAATAGCTGGCATTTGATCAAATTTTCATTACATCTAAAAATAATTGTGGCAGGGAGGTTAGAAAAATGATTTATTAACCCATTAAAATGAATAAAAAATATTGGCAACTGACAAAACACGCACGTCTACACTTATAAAATCAAAATAACTTATCTTTTAACTCTTTAGATTGTGCCATTTTCAAAATAAAATACAGGATTTCAGGGAAGTGTACTTTTCGAAGATGTATTTTAATTATTTTTTTTAATGTTGAAACTCAAATTTCTTCCCCATCTTTTAACTAAATTTTCGTCACCTAATATTTCATAAGTTGGAACAAAATTGTGTAAGTTAGAACAAAAGGTTGTAAGTTGGAACAAAATTGTGTAAGTTGAAACAAAATTTTGTAAGTTGGACCAATATTTTGCAAATTGGAACAATAATTTTGTAAGTTGGAACAAAATTTCGTTAGTTGGAACAACATTTTGTAAGCTAAAACATTTATAAGTAGAGTTACCACAATCTTAGACCTTGTAAAATCAACTTTTAAAAACCAGGATGTAGTCCTCCAGGATTTCTATTAGATTGTGACTTGTCTATGTAGTCCCTGGCCGCCCCTCCCTCCCCCTCTCTTTCTATCACCACCACCATTGTATATCCCTCGTTCATCACCACCTGGGGGGCTTCTAACACCTTGTCACCCAGTTTGCCTCGCGTGTGGTTCTAAATTTGGGATTTTAAGTCGGGAAATAAGTGTCTGAAGGTCAAAAGCAGTCATTTCCAAAGACATTTTCCTCACTCACTCACAGCTGGAAAGGCCATTTAAGCATGGCTTCACTTCCTCACTCACACACAAAAACACACACGAACGCTCACACACACGGTTTCTCAGTTCTTGTCCCTGTTGCGCGCGTCATTATAGACGGACGGAAGCACGGAATGCGAAGGAGCGTGTCAGCTGTTGATCCGTCAACACCTCTTAATCGAAGACAACATGAAGGGGAAAGCGTGGCGAGGGAAGTATAGCCAGATAGCCCCTGTGGGATTTCAAGCAATGCTATTAGAAACTGAGGAGAAAGAACAGAATGCAAGGTCACCATTTTGGAAAAATCATATTTATTTTTGGGGGATTGAGAGCAAAAAGTGGAAAGAAAATGACGTGAAAAAATGCTTGGATGTTGTTTTTTTTTTTTTTTTTTTTAATACCTCAAAAAGTGCAATTAGTTTTTTTCGATTTACAGTGGTACCTTGACATAAGAGTGCCCTGACATTCAAGCAATTTGAGATACGAGTACATTTATGTCTCTTTCCCTGCAACTCTCATGTAATGTCTCTATGAGCACTGGGCGGAGCCTTGCATTTTTTTTCCGTTAGTGCGAATGGCGAAAGTCAGGGTGGAGGCGGGGCCAATAGAGCCAAGAAAGGTTAAGTGTAAGCTTTCATTAATCTTATTTTTGAATGTCTGCATCGTCATCCAATTTCATTTAAATTTCTTCGTTATGTTACTAGCACGTTGCCATGCAAAAAGTACTGTATTCATAATATTGACTAATATTTGGTGTTTTTGTGACTTTAGGTATTCTGTACAAAGGCAACGGTGAGAATATATTTGTCTCCCAGCAACCTCCTGTCATCAGTAGCATCATGGGTAAGAATTTGATTGGATTGCATTCACACTCTTTTTTTTATGCCCTTTGAGATTCATTTAAAACACGTTTCTGGCGTTTTGGTGCAGGAAACGGACGGCGCCGGAGCATCTCTTGCCCCAGCTGCAATGGGCAAGCAGAGGGTAATAAGTTGTTGGCGCCCTTGGCGTTGGCGTGCGGCGCCGACGGCAGTGTTTACGTCGGAGACTTTAACTACATTAGGAGGATTTTCCCTTCTGGGAATGTCACCAGTGTCATGGAACTTAGGTAAGAAAACGCTCTGATTGGATAATTGAATCATTTTTGTTTGTCAATAATAGCCAGATATGACTCCCAAAAACAAAACAAAAAGTGTCAAATAATTACATTTGTGACTCAGTCAAAATGTGCAATTCGCAAAGGCACAATGAGCCGTTTTTTTCTGCCAAGTAAGCTTTCAAACTTGGCTGAACATTTCCCTTTTCCACAGCCATGTGGAAAGATTCAACTCATTAAATGACTCTTTTTCAAATGAGCCACTCACCTTTGGCGTACTAACATCCCCAGCAAGCAATCACCTCACAAATTAACTCACCTGCTCTGTCATCTGTTTTCAAACACTTTCTGAGCAAAACAAAACTGCAGTTTTCTGTCTTCTGTCCACTTTAAATTCAACTTTTTGCACTTTTTTAGCCAGCTCCAAATTCCTAATGTGTTCCACTAAAGGAAAACCTCATTAAGCATTGACTAACTGTCGTCTAACTCTTTTCTTCTTCTCTTTCTTTGCTTGCGCTTTATTAAGAAACAAAGATTTCCGACATAGGTAAGAGTGATTAACCCTTTTTTTCCCCCACTAACAAAAGTGACTCCGTCACCCCTTCTTTCCAGTCATTCCCTGCATGCATTCATTCCTCAAATAGTTTTATAATTCCCATCTATTAATGACAAAGTCAAATCATCCATTATAATAATCTGATGTCAGGAATTGTTCTTAGTCAGTCATTTTTGTTGTAATTCATTGCAAATACCAAAATATTCAATGCAGTAATGCAAATTAATGTTTGGAAATCCTTTTGATAGAGAGAGACATTAAAAAAAATCATTTTTTTTTATCCATCCTCAGAATTTAAGTAAAAATATATGAAAATGTGCATTTTTTTAACCAGATTTAACATACAAAAAGTCTTTGAATTCTTTTGATGACATTGTTACACTGTTGTGGTGCATTCAGGGCCATATGCACCATGTATAGCTCTCAAGCCACAGGTTCTTATCTCTAACTCCCGATGTTTTTAACCAAAAACATCCTCCTAATCTTCATAGGCACACGGCGACAACACGACACGTTTGGGCTTTAGCATCCGTCCGCCAGCGTTGCTTTGTCCTCATCAGTCTTAATTTTTGTCAATTTCTAGTCCTGACAAGTGTTACAGATAAGGAGGCTATTTTTTTGGTGTTGTCAGCGCAGATGAATGGCACCGTCATCACTTTAACGCTTGCCCCAAGCAACGAGAGCTGAGGAGAACACACAATGAAGGGGGCCAGCTACACTGCTACACTGCTAGCTCCACTTCATCTTCTCAATATTCAGAAAATATCTTTATGCACACCAATGTAGACAAATCAACAATATGCATACATGTATTAGAAAATGACCGATTACCGTATTTTCTGGCATATACGCCATATTTATCGCTAAAAAAATAAATACTGAATCCAGAGTGCGGCTTATATGCGCATAAATTAGACTTGACATGCAGGAAATGCCATAAGAAAATGCAGTAGTACTAGACAGAGGACGCCTATAACCATAGATAACACAGTGAAAGAAAATTCCTCAGTCAAATGTTTACGTTAAATCTCCTCTCTCTGTCCTCCATTTTTAGCAACAACCCCGCTCATCGCTATTTCATGGCTACCGATCCCGTGACGGGACAGCTTTACGTATCAGACACCAACTCACGTCGCATCTACCGACCCAAGAACCTCAGTGGTGCCCGTGACCTCATCAGTAAGTCCCAATTGCATTTTACACTATAAACCATTATATATTATAATGTATTAACGTCAACTAGATTTTATGTGGGCCGGATCTAAAACAATGTATATTTGAGCTTTTTTGAAATATATATTTTGATTTTACAAAAAGATTTTGAACTAAAAACAGAAAAAAATGATTAAAAAATGACAATGATTGATTTAAAAGGGGGAAAATCAGGATATTTAATATACATCTATCATCATATCAATTTTAATAGGGGCAATTTAGACTGTTTAACCAGTTAGCTTAGCATGTTTTTGGGATATGGGAGGAAACTGGGGTGCCCAAACATGCAAACTCCACCTTTGAGGACCCACCTGGTATCGAACGTACGACCCCAGAACTGCGAGGCCAACGCGCTAACCACTCGTCCACCGCGTCATTCTGAGTATATTCATTTTTTTTCCGAAAAATGAGATTTCAGCTGCCAGTTGGTGAAGCGCTGAGCACGACTGTGACATTTTGAACGGATAGGGTCGGGGTGTCATCTGCCAAAAGTCAGCTGGCGAGCGTTTTAGTCCCCCGCCATGCTTAACAGATGGACGCTGTCATGTGTTTGTCAAGGTAACGGGGAGGTTGTCGCCGGGACTGGCGAACAATGTCCGCCGTTTGATGAAGCACGCTGCGGCGATGGAAGGAAAGCTACGGAAGCGCAGCTCTTGGGACCTAAAGGTAGCTGCCTTTTTTTTTTGTATTTATACGGTCTGTCTTTTTCTTAAAGGTCTTTTCTATAATTGTGGCTTGTTCACAGGAAATTCACTTTTCCCATTTCCATGTATTTTGCATCCTAAGGCAGCCACTTTTATGTCCTCTCTACTTTATTTTCAGAGTTTTGATCATGTATTTTTTTTTGGGGGATTCTGTGCAGGCATCGCAGTGGACAAAAATGGTTTGATCTACTTTGTGGACGGGACGATGATTCGAAAAGTGGACCGCAACGGAATCATTTCCACGGTGCTGGGAAGCAATGATTTGACCTCGGCTCGCCCGCTCACCTGCGATAACAGCATGCATATAAGACAGGTGAGCAGTGTGGAAACTAGCAACCTTTCAGTTGATTTACATTAGATTAGATGAGATAACTTTATTCATCCCGTATTTGGGAAATTTTATTGTCATAGTAGCAAGAGAGTGAAAATACAGACACAGAAAGACATCCTAGACATACACAAATAAATAAATACACATATAAATACATACACAAATTGATACATACACAAATAAATACATGCACAAATAAATACATACACTAATAAATAAGTACACACACAAATAAATACACAAGTACACAAATACATGAATACACGAATACACAAATAAATGAATAGACATAAATACAAACACATGAATAAATACACATGAATACACAAATCCACAAATAAATAAATACACAAACAAATACACAAATACATTAATAAACTAATAGATTTATGAATTAATCCATGTATAAATAAATACGCATGTTGCTGAAATATATATACATATACATACATATATATAAATATACATGTACCTACATTTACATAGATTGGGGAGTTATATAGCGCACCTAGTAGGCCACCATTTATTTTGTTGCTACCACTACCTTAACAATTACTCTCTAAACACCGCTAGAAAATGTCTCCAAAGCATAGTTTGTCTGACATGAACTTGTCGTTGTCCGTCTAGGTCCGTCTGGAATGGCCCACAGACCTGGCCATCAGTCCCATGGACAACTCCATCTACGTTTTGGACAACAACATTGTGCTGCAGATCACTGAAAATCGAGAGGTACCCACCCTCATCATAATTTAATCATCTCCCCTTTTGGCCAGTCCACTAAATCCGAAACACAGACACCAATTTGTTCGATAAACGTGACTAAGTAATTGTGTTCTGGCTCAGGTTCGCATCGTGGCGGGCCGACCCATGCACTGCCAAGTACCCGGGATCGAATACACCATGGGGAAGAGAGCCGTTCAGACCATGTTGGAAGGAGCCACGGCCATTACTCTGTCCTACAACGGCATTCTCTACATCACCGAGACGGACGAGAAAAAAATCCATCGCATTCGACAGGTAATCGCTCGTATTTAGTGGCTGTTTGTCAGAAAAAAAGGCACATGGGGAAAAGGGCAAAAAAAATCATTTTCAGCTTTACCTGAGAGATGATTCATTCCGTTGATTCATTCGTTTGATTCACTTCCTCCACACACACTGAAATACCCACACCATGTAACGTGTTGTTCCCAGGTGTCAACCGATGGAGAAATGACTTACCTGGCCGGGACGCCATCTGAATGCGACTGCAAGGTACTTTAAAACGCTTTTATTTTTATATAATGGCTTTTTGAAGGGAACTAAGTGCAATGTTCTTGGGAGTATTTTTAGAGTGCCTGAAAATAGAGTGATTGGTGTCAAATTGGCAGCGCCAATCACGCACTGGCCAGGTCCAATCGGACGAAATGTCAAGTTCATTTCGTTTCATTTCCCGTTTTTTTTGCAGAATGACGCCAACTGCGACTGTTACCAAACGGGAGACGGTTACGCTAAAGACGCCAGACTCAACTGTCCTTCTTCTTTGGTGGTGTCTCCGGACGGGACCCTGTACGTGGCCGATCTCGGGAACATCCGAATTCGAGCCATTCGCCGCAGCCAACCACTTACGGGTATGTCCTTTTGACGGGTGGCCAGAAGGGGGCAGCAGGACTTTTTGCACGGCAACGCGCTTGTAACATAACATCAATTTAAATTTAAATGAACTTGGATTTGGATGCAGACAGTCAAATATAAGTTTTATCTAACTTTACACTAAATTTAATTCAATTTTTTTATTTGATTTGATACATTCACCCAGGTTGGCTCTATTGGCTCCGCCTCCACCCTGACTTTCAGAAGCAACCTATCGAGGGTTGTTTGCTGTTGTCTTCCCTTCAAAATATTTGAAATTTTACTCGTATCTCAAAATGCTCGTATGTCAGGGCACTCATATGTCGGGGTACCACTGTAGTGAAAAGGCGAACCGTAGGCATGAAAACATTAGCAATCGACGAATAAGTTTTTGTCCGCTATCAGTGACTGAGATGATCCGGAATTAGAGCCGAAATGGGCAAGACCAGATTAGTTTCCCAAAAAACACTTAGTTATTTTCCCATACAAAAGTTGTTATACAGCATACACAATTTAAAATGATCAAAAAATACGGGGAAAACGTATTTATTGACCGGTACGTATTGAAAAAGTGTGTTTGTGTGATTTCAGGGTCCTTGGCATCGGGTCCTGGTTTCTTGGAAGTGGCTTCTCCGGCCTCCCAGGAACTCTACGTCTTTGACTTAAATGGAACTCACCAATTCACAATCTCCCTGGTCACCGGAGACTATAAATACAATTTTAGTTACAGGTCAGTGTGGGTAATAATGAGATTTGTAATCTCTCCCGACAACTCCAATAATCCATTTTTTTCCAATAGCAACGAGGAGGATTTGACGGCCGTGACGGACAGCAGCGGCAACACCCTTCGCATCCGGAGGGATACCAATCGGATGCCAGTTCGCGCCGTCACCCCCGACAATCAGGTTCGTCGAGACCTAAACACCAAGGACTCGAACAGACGGATCGTAAAGGACGCCATGTTTTTTTTTTAGGTCATCTGGCTGACCATCGGAACAAACGGCGGACTCAAGTCTCTGACGGCTCAGGGTCAGGAGTTGGTCTTGTTTAGTTACCATGGCAACAGCGGCTTGCTGGCCACCAAGAGCGTCCAAATTGGTTGGACTACATTTTATGAGTGAGTAGATTCATAAAGAACAAAAAAACATTTTCAAGAACGCCATACATTTCTGTTATAAGTCGCAGTTTTTTTTTTCATAGTTTGGCCACGGGTGCGACTCATGTGTGGAATTATTAACACATTATTATATGATTTCCCATGCTATTTTCACACTGAACAGCAAGAGGGCGCTCTGGGCATGTGTTGATCATTTCAACATATATTTATATGTATATGTACATGTACAGACCATATTTACTCGCATATTAGCCGCTTTTGTTGGACAAAAATGATGACTGAATCGAGGGTACGGCTTATATGCACATAAAAACAACAATTATCAAAAACAAACAGACAAATAAATAATCAATAGGTAGTAGGGATTTGTTTAAGTATAAATGTACATATTACACATGTTTTTTTCATTATTAATTATGCATTTATTTGGCTGGTGCGACTTATAGTCCAGAAAATACAGTACATACTTGTTATAAACCTCTTGCTGGGTATATTAAAGATTAAAGCTCCGCCCCCCCACTTCCATACCATGTGAATGGCAGATGACGCTAAACTGACGTTAGCCGTTGATTTTTTTCCAGCTACGACAGCGAGGGTCGCCTGACCAACGTCACCTTCCCGACCGGCGTGGTTACCAATCTCCACGGCGACATGTCATCGGGCGCCGTTGCCGTGGATATCGAGACGTCAGGGAAGGACGAGGATGTTTCCATAACGACTAACCTGTCATCCATAGACTCCTCCTACACGCTGGTTCAGGGTAAGTAGAATGGAGAGGCCTTCCTCGCTAATTAGCCTTTAAATCATCGTCTATATTCGTTTCAAAGTCATAAATAGCGCCTCCTCTAGGGCTAGGGGATCAATTTACATTATTAATCTTAGTAGGTTTTGAGACAAGAATCATACTTTAAAAACAAAAAGTAAAAGGTCAACTTTTTAAAAAAATGTACACCGTAAAAGAAGCCAGTCAAAAGCAAACGCACACCGAGAAGTTAATAAGTACGACTGTAGCTTCATTAAAAACCAAACTGTACGTTCACATTTTCTTGATGGTTGCGGTTTTTTATGTATTTTCTAAGGAGGCTCTTATGCAACATTCCAATTTGTTAAAAGTTATATTTTGACTTGTGATCTATGAAGCCTTAAATGCTTTGGAGCGACAAGTGCCTTTTTAATATTTATGAGGCTTCTATTCAAGTGATCTATTATGACACGCACCAAGATAAATGAGGAAAAAGTGAAATATCATTTATTCACTCATGTTACGGGGTTGCTGGAGCATATCAAAGCCAGGTCAATTAGGACTCCATTACATTTTTTAATACATTTTGTATGATGAACATTTTCAATGAGGAACAAAATGTGTTATATTTTAATTGCAAATTTTCATTAGCTGATCTACTGTCTAGTATATAGATATAGATATATACATAGATAGATTAATAGATATATATATATATCTATATATATATATATATATATATATATATATATATATATATATATATATATATATATATATATATATATATATATAGATATATGTATGTATATGTATATAGACCGTATTTACTCGCCTTTAGGCCGCTTTTGTCGGACAAAATAAATGATGACTGAATCGAGGGTTCGGCTTATATACGCATAAAAACAAAAATATCAACAAAAAAACAGACAAATAACTAATCAATAGGTAGTAAGTATTTGTATAAATGTGTATTTCTTAATATTTATGAATGTTAGTGTGTACTATTGATTACATACAGGTACATCGAAATACCTTTGATACTTTGTATCAAAATACAATATACAGGTATAGTATGACGGTGAGGTTAAACTGAACAACTACTCATTTATTGTTATTTATTGATTATGTACGTTCGTTTCATTGTTGATATTTGCGGACTTTGTAGCGAATCTTTAAATCTAACTATACAATTTATTATAATGACTATAAGAGCATTCAATTCAAGTCGGATACAATTGAGGAACGTCAAATCTGAGCGAATGGGCTCCACGAGCAACAATTTGCGTTCGATTCCGTTCCCGAACAAACGCGGCGTAGCGCCATCGATCGGAACGCACTAACTTATTCAACGGCATCGACGAGCCGAGTTCCTCCGCGTAGAAACGTATACATTATTTAGTATTTGATCTGACTGGGGTCGGTCGAGATGCAACCAGTCCCACCGAGCTTTGTAAACAAGAACATATTCCATAGCTTTTCCGGAAAATGTGTCAACAAGAGTTTTCCCCAAAATTTTGTATCAAGCAAAGAGAGGATTTTAGAAGTAAATATTTCATTGAAATGTTCTTCCCTTGCGAAAAAAAAATATCTGAAGCAAGTTATCTGGTCTTGTCAGATTTTACAGGAAAATGGTATGCTGGGAATGACCTCAGTCGACCCCGGAATTGAGCCCCGGGCGCTTTTGCTAGCTGGCCAATCTTTTGGTTGTCGCTCCCAAAGCGTTTCCAATCCGTCTGGAAAAGTTTGCTCTTAAACATGACCCGGCGTTCCCTTTCCAAATCAACGTTTACCGCGAAAATCCATGGCTTTTTAAATGAGTTTTCTTGGTCCCAAAATTGCCCTCAACGCCATCTCCTCTACTTCTATTTGATCTTTTTCCCTACAAACCCCGATGAGGTCGGCTTTTGCGCCAAAAAAGTAAGCGTTGCTTTTAATCTGTCGTCAAGAAACTTTTTTTTTCAGTTGTTTTAGATTAGATTAGTTGAGATAACTTTATATATCCTGTCTTCAGGAAATGTCATTGTCATAGTTGCAACAGGGTGAGAATACAGACACAGAAAAGACATTTTAGACATAAATCGCTCATAAATAAATTCACAAATAAATTAATACACATACATAAATATACACATAAATATATCTAAATAAATACACAAGTAAATACTTTACTAAATAAATACACACATAAATAAATACACACATTTATATAAATACACAAATAAATAAATACACAAATTAAAAAAATACACAAATAAAGTAATACACAAATTAACCAATACACTAATGAATAAAACACTAACTATACTATACTCTAACGACACTAAGAAATTAATTAATATATACATTAATAAATAAATGCTTTGCTGAAATATGTATATATGTACTACATACATATTAATAAATATACATATAGTTACATACACATGTAAATTAATATACATAACATTTTTTTCAGTTATCTGCAATACATTGCTTGCAGATGATGGAATATATATATCCCCTCGTTTTAATTCACCCGTACACACACATGCACACATCGAGTGGTGGTCATTAGCGGTGTGAGGTCAAGGGAAAGCTAATTAAAAGAGGCAGCGGGATGTTAATACCTGCTCGGCGCTCCATTAGCGGCTTCAAATAAGGCTGTAGAAATTAATTGAACCTTTTTCCTCTCCTCTCTTTGTTCACCCGCTTATCATTTTTTTTTTTTACGTCGTCTTAACAACCCCTCCCCAAAGAAATCCATGTCTTCTTTGCGGTAATCACATGTCTTTCTGTCCCCTCCGTAGACCAACTTCGGAACAGCTACCAAGTGGGTAATGACCATTCTCTCCGGGTCATCTACGCCAACGGGATGGACACGCATTATCAGACGGAACCTCATATTTTGGCCGGTAGGTCCACTTCACGCCACAAACTGTGAAAAAACGCTGCTGTTTTTTACTTTTACTTTTTTTTTTAAGCCTGTTTGTAAATTCTTGGAAAATTTAAAGGGACATGCACCTACTGAATATCTGACGTTTAATGACTTTATTTTATATGTTTATAGTTTTTTAGTTATTTAATTACATTTTTAAATAGTTTTATACTTATTTATGACTTTTAAATAGTTTTTTAGTTATTTAATGACTTTTAAATAGTTTTTTAGTTATTTCATGACAATTTTTTATAGTTTTTTGTTATTTAGTGACTTTTCTAATAGTTTTTTAGTTATTTGATGACTATTTTTTTCTTTTTTTTATAGATTTTTAGTAATTTAATGACTTTTATAGTTTTTTAAAAACCAAGAATTCTGAGCACCATTGTCTCCGCCCACCAAAAACTAGGTGCTGCCAACCCCATCGTGGCTCGACGCAACATGACGCTTCCGGGAGAAAATGGCCAGAATTTGGTGGAATGGAGATTCAGAAAGGAGCAAACCAGAGGGAAAATTATCGTCTTTGGGAGAAAGCTCAGAGTGAGTCATTATCATAAATTGACTTAGCCACTGAGGTTTAGTTTTTAGGATCTGTTGACCAGCCAATTGCAGGCTATGGATCATTTGCTTAAGGTATCAAATGAAGCAAAACTTTGGACTTTTTGCAGAATTTGGCCGCCTAAACACGCCTAAGATGTTTTGCTACAAAATATGTCCAAATAAGTCATATCAGTTCCTTGCAGATGAATTAAAAATGAGCAAAATCGGTTCCGTTTTGAACAATTGGTGCATTTTTTTTTAACCCAAAGGTAAACGGGAGGAACCTGCTGTCCGTGGATTACGATCGCAATTTACGGACGGAGAAGATTTACGACGATCACCGCAAGTTCCTTCTGAAAATCATCTACGACCAGCAAGGCCATCCCACCCTGTGGGTTCCCAGCAGCAAGCTCCTCGCCGTTAACCTCACCTATTCCAGGTAATAATCTATCCATTTTTGGGGGGTAAATCCTTCCATTGGCTTAATTTAAAATGCTTTACTTTCTGATGTTGACTCAATTTAATTACATCACTTTTTATATGAAAGTGCTACCTCTACTTACGAATCTCTTCCTCAAAGTGTTATTTATTTTAATTTTTTTTGGGTAACGTTACTTCCGGGCGGCCCGACGGTTAAGTGTTTAGTATGTCGGACTCGCAGTTCTGCGGATTTGGGTTCGAATTCAAGTTGGTCCACTTGTTGCGCCCCTTGCCACCCTTGTGAGGATAAAGCAGTTCAGAAAATGAATAAATAAATGACCCCTACTTCCATGGCCCTAATCGAAAAAAAAGTCCTCTACAACTTTTGCTAATTAATTTGATTTAATGTGCTAGTTCATTTGAATTGAGCTGAGTATAAGACGACATTTTTAACTGGGTTTTTTGTGTGTTTATTCAGTACAGGGCAAGTAACTGGCTTGCAAAGGGGTCCAACTACAGAAAAATGGGAGTACGACAGCCAAGGAAGAATCACTTCCCGACTATTTGCTGACGGAAAGACTTGGAGCTACACTTATTTAGATAAGGTAATTTACTTATGTTCAACATAGGCGAAAAAAACAAAGATGGTCACGTCTCAGTCTTGGTCTAGACGCCATTGTTTTAATATTCAAATCAAGTCCGACTGCGGTGTTATGCAAAGCCGTCCCACCAAAGAGGAAAAAGATCTTTCCTTCTTCAGTGAACTACAGACACTCCAACGTCTGCAGAGACACGATAAAACGATAAAAAGACGGGGACGTCCACCCCCCAAAAAAACATTGTCTCTCTGTTGCTTGAGTACACAAGGCAAGGTTATCCCTTTCATTTTGCCGACAAACAAAAGAAAGACCAACGGAAGTCGGTCCCCTTGAGAAAAGTCTTCCAAGAGAAACAAAGTGGGAAAGTCGCGTTAGGTTAGTACAATGGTGGGAAAACTATGGCCAGCGGGCCATATATGGCCCGTTTGGCTTTCTAATCCGGTCCGCCAACGTTGTCCAAATAATTTTAAATTTTTTTTCCTCATTTTTGTTCGCTTAAGATTTAAAAGAAGGCAGCTAAGACGCTTTTGTTTCAGCAGAAACTAAACCCGAGGGAAGGAGTCGTTTCTGCGAGTATTTAACAAGGCAGAATATTGCGCCTGTAGTAAAATAAAAAAGACTGGCATAAATGTCAAATGAGGTGCAGGGTACATCAAAAAATACATTCAAATAAAAGATAGTAACTCCCCTGCAAAATTCTGACAACCTATTTTTTTTCAATGTCACTAAAATGTTATTTATGCCATTAAAAAATTTACGCAAAATAAAAACAGAATAGATGCTAGCACAGGCGAACCTGTGGCTATCGAGCCACATGTGGCTCCTAGCCCAAATTGATTCTTATCATATTTTATATATACAGTAATGCCTTGAATATTGCAGTTAATATAGAGCAGATAATTGAAAAATTGCCTCTATTATATATATTTATATATTTTTTAACTTTAGTGCTGAGTCTTAGTACCAAAAAGTGGCTTCCACTTATGAGTTACAGCCTGAATATTTTTATGAACTTAAAAAATATATATATCTTAATTTTTAATAGCGGAAAAATATAGTAGTGAGGACGTGATAATCGAGGGATTACTGTACTCTTGGCCTTGTTTTATTTTTATTCTCTCTCAAAACTCACTTCCATTCATCTGGGCCCATTAAAAACAAATAATACATTTTATTTTATCTTTTTAAAATAATAATTTGTAGGAAAACTGCGTCCATAACTTCAATAATGTTGTTTTTTGTGTGTGTTCCCAACAGTCGATGGTGTTACTACTGCACAGCCAACACCAGTACATTTTCGATTACGACTCGGGAGACCGCCTGTCGGCCGTGACCATGCCCAGCGTGGCTCGACACACCATGCAGACCATCCGATCGGTGGGCTACTACCGCAATATCTACACTCCGCCCGAGAGCAACGCCTCCGTCACCGTGGACTACTCTGAGGATGGACAGGTGTGGACAAAAAAGTTACGCTATTAGCTTTAAGTGTAGCCTAGTAAGTGCTTCTTATTTAGTATATAAGCATACCACCCAAATTTGCCATCATTTTAAAAGCAAAAAAACGAGAAAATGAAGAAAATTTCAGACTTTTAAGTGCGCCTTATAGTCGTGAAAATACGGTAGTTTAAGCATGTAGGACACATTTTGTTCTTTATTTTTTTTAAACAAAATGTTGAAATGACTTTTTCTTTCCTCTATCAGCTCCTTAGAGTGGCCCATCTTGGAACTGGACGCCGTATATTGTACAAATATCGGAGACAGGTATGTCCAGGTGAACGTACGGGGGTGCTGAAGTTGATCCATTTTCAGTCCTGACGTTTTTATCCATTTTTTGATCTCAGAACAAGTTGGCAGAGATTCTGTACGATTCCACCCGGGTCAGCTTCACTTACGACGAAACGGCGGGCGTCCTGAAGACGGTCAACCTGCAGACGGAGGGCTTCATCTGCTCCATCCGTTACCGGCAAATCGGCCCGTTGGTGGATCGGCAGATTTTCCGTTTCAGCGAGGACGGCATGGTCAACGCCCGCTTCGACTACACTTACGACAACAGCTTCCGGGTCACCAGCATGCAGGCCGTCATCAACGAGACGCCGCTGCCCATCGACCTTTACCAGTTTGACGACATATCGGGGAAAATGGAGCAGTTTGGAAAGTTCGGAGTCATCTATTACGACATCAATCAGGTGAGGAAAAAGGTCACGAAAGGTCAAACAAAGACCTGAATGACTTTGTTTTTTGCATTGAAATAAGACTTAAAAAGTGTTGTCGTCTTACATTCGGGGTCTAGACATTAATATTAATAATAATAAAACCCATTCACAGCGCTAGATACCTTTAAAGCGGGACACTTTGACGATTAATATATTTATTGCAATTTTGTTGATTTTTCACAGACAATTGATTGACATTTCAAAAACCAGAAGCCAATTTTTTTAACAAATGTGATTGTGCATTAGTTGACATATTTATGTTCATATATAGAAATGTGATATAGTTTTTTCATGAGGCAAAATAACCCTAAAATATATTGTTAGAATCATTTATTTCAAATATACTGTCATTATTTTGTGTTTAAAAATTGAATTGCAGTCTTTTTTCAAACTTGAGTTGTGAAAAAGGGGGTCGTCTTATACTCGGGTCAATGCAAACGTTATTCATGGTGTCCCCGCCCCTTTTAGATCATCTCCACGGCGGTGATGACGTACACCAAACATTTTGACCAGCACGGCCGCATCAAGGAGATCCAGTACGAAATCTTCCGCTCTCTGATGTACTGGATCACCATCCAGTACGACAACGTGGGCCGAGTCACCAAGCGGGAGATCAAGATCGGACCCTTCGCCAACACCACCAAATACGGCTACGAGTACGACGTGGACGGGCAGCTGCAGACCGTGTCGCTCAACGAAAAAATGATGTGGAGGTCAGGTCTTTTTCAAATTTATTTTACAACGCAAAAGTTCCAACCAGACAACTTTTTTTTGTAGGTACAATTACGACCTGAACGGGAACCTGCATCTGCTGAACCCGGGGAACAGCGGTCGCTTGACGCCTCTCCGTTACGACCTCCGAGACAGAATCACTCGTCTCGGAGACGTTCAGTACAAAATGGACGAAGATGGCTTCCTGAGACAAAGAGGAGCGGAAATATTTGAATACAACTCCAAAGGTAAGAACTGGCTTTTTGACAAACATATACATATACATATACGTATACATATACGTAAACATATACATATACATTTTTATTCATGTATTTATTTATTAACTTATGACCGGTGTATGTCTAAAATGTCTTTTTCTGTGTCTGTATTCTCACTCTCTTGCTACTGTGCCAACCAAATTTCCCAAATACGGGATGAATAAAGTTATCCAATCCAATACATTGTTTTTTTTTAACCCAATTTTTTAATTTTTTTGTTTAATTTGACTGTTTGTCTCCCCCAGGTCTTCTGGTCCGGGTGTACAGCAAAGCTGGCAGTTGGAGCATCCAGTACCGCTACGACGGTTTGGGTCGCCGTGTAGCAGCCCGAAACAGTCTGGGTCAACACTTGCAGTTCTTCTACGCCGACTTGAACTACCCCACCAGGATCACGCACGTTTATAATCACTCCAGTTCCGAAATCACTTCTTTTTACTACGACTTGCAGGTAAGCATTTTGTTTTTATATTTCACTGATGCTTATTTTAGCTCCACATATTTTGTTATAACTAAATGATAGCGAGCCCAGTGAGAAGTGGTTTGAGTGTTGGCCTTGCAGTTCTGGGGTCGAGGCTTGAATCCCAAGTCGGAGTTTGCATGAATTTTCTCCAAAAACTCCAGTTTCCTCCCACATCCCAGAAACCTCCATGCTAGATTAATTGTATGCTAACTTGCTTTTCGTTCAAAATTTCTATTTTTAGATTTAAAAACTTTTTTTTTTTCGTTTTGTTCCACAGGGTCACGTTTTTGCGATGGAAATCAGCAGTGGAGAAGAGTTTTACATCGCCTGCGATAACACCGGCACCCCATTGGCTGTCTTCAGCAACAATGGACTTTTGCTTAAGCAGGTATTTTACATTTGCAAGTATTTTGCAGCTCGCTTCTCTTTATCTAAATCACTGAAAGGCCCTTTTATCACTTTTAGGTGCAGTACACAGCGTATGGCGAGATCTACTTTGATTCCAACCCCGACTTTGTGCTGGTCATCGGCTTCCACGGAGGACTTTACGATCCCCTGACGCGATTGCTCCATTTCGGGGACAGAGATTACGACGTCCCCGCCGGGAGGTCAGTCTTACCCGGTTGGTTCTCGACTCCGTGGTCCCGAGAACGATTTTAAGCGTTATTTGTCGTCTCCCAGGTGGACCACCCCGGACGTGGGCACGTGGACCCGGGTGGGCAAAGACCCGCGGCCGTTCAATCTCTACATGTTCCGGGGCAACAATCCCATCAGCAAGATCCATCAAGTCAAAGAATACGTGACAGGTACTTTCCAATCAATCCCTATCTGAAGTATTGTCTGACTTTTAGGTTATTCATTTCGATGTAGCCAAATGCTGCAATGTGACTAACTTTATTTTTTCTGCTCCGTGTGAAGATATCAACATCTGGTTGGTGACGTTCGGCTTCCATCTCCACAACGCCATCCCGGGATTCCCCATTCCCAAATTTGACTTGACGCAGCCGTCCATGGAGATGACAAAGAGTCAGCTGTGGGATGACTTACCCGTAAGTACTCGCTTTATATATACATGTTTGTATGTTTGTTTGTACGTATGTTTGTATGTATTCATACATACATACATGTATGTATACATACATACATGTATGTATACATACATACATGTATGTATACATACATACATGTATGTATACATACATACATGTATGTATACATACATACATGTATGTATACATACATACATGTATGTATACATACATACATGTATGTATGTATCCATACATGCATGTATGGATACATACATGCATGTATGTATACATACATGCATGTATGTATACATACATGCATGAATGTATACATACATGCATGTATGGATACATACATGAAGACGGTCATACATGAATACATACATGCATGTATGTATACATACATGCATGTATGTATACATACATGCATGTATGTATACATACATGCATGTATGTATACATACATGCATGTATGTATACATACATGTATGGATACATACATGTATGTATACATACATACATACATGTATGTATACATACATACATGTATGTATACATACATACATGTATGTGTACATGTATGTATGTATACATACATACATGTATGTGTACATGTATGTACATGTATGTATACATACATGTATGTATGTATACATACATGTATGTATGTATGTATGTATACATACATGTATGTATGTATGTATGTATACATACATGTATGTATGTATGTATACATACATGTATGTATGTATGTATGTATACATACGTGTATGTATCTATGTATACATACATGTATGTATACATGTAAGTACTTATACAACCAACTAAAATCTTTAAAAACAAACGCCACGTACCAATTCTGTAGGAAAGACGTAAATAACACACCCAAACTCAAAAGACCATGTTTTATTATGCCTTTAAAAGTTATTAGAAGCAAAGGTTTAACTTTTGGCAAGACAACTGTTATTCAATGTATTTGATTAACTTGTACTGATCCTTTAGCCAATGGGAGGCCACCTAGGGCTTAGTATACTATTTGTAAGTCCAAATTGTTACCTTGAACCAATTTTTCCCATTGAAAGATCTTGTAAGATGAACACTTTGTAAATAGAAGCCTTCGTAACTAGAACTTCTTACCTTGGAACATTTGTTTTCCACATTAAGTGTTCTTTGTAAGATGAATATTTTTACAACGCCACTTAACATGCCTTATCTTGTCTCTTGCAGTCCATTTCAGGTGTCCAACAGGAAGTAACTCGCCAGTCTCAGGCCTTCTTGTCCTTCGAACGAATGCCCGAAATCCAGCCAAGTCGCCGCCGCACCGACAACTCCAAACCATGGCTGTGGTTCGCCGCCGTCAAGTCTCTGATCGGCAAAGGAGTGATGCTAGCAGTGGTCCAAGGCCGTGTGGTGACCAGCGCTCTCAACGTGGCCAACGAGGACTGCATCAAGGTGGCGGCGGTCCTGAACAATGCCTTCTACCTGGAGGATCTTCACTTCACGGTGGAGGGTCGAGACAGCCACTACTTCATTAAAACCAGCCTCCCCGAGAACGACCTGGGAGCCCTACGACTCACCTCTGGCCGTAAGTCTCTGGAAAATGGTGTCAACGTGACCGTGTCGCAGTCCACCACCGTCATGAACGGCCGCACTCGGCGCTTTGCCGACGTGGAACTGCAGTTCGGCGCCCTGGCGCTCCACGTACGCTACGGAACCACCTTAGACGAGGAGAAGGCGAGGGTTCTGGAACACGCCAGGCAGCGAGCCTTGGCCGGCGCCTGGAGCCGCGAACAGCGCCGAGTCCGGGATGGCGAGGAAGGAGTCCGCCTATGGACTGAGGGAGAGAAAAGACAACTTCTCAGTGGCGGTAAAGTCTTGGCTTACGACGGATACTACGTACTGTCCGTGGAGCAGTACCCGGAAATGGCAGACAGCGCCGACAATATTCAGTTCTTACGTCAGAGTGAGATCGGGAAGAGGTAACGGGGGCCTCCCAGCTCCAGGACTCTGGTGGACTCCCTAAAAAAAAGATTGAAAAAGACATGTGGAAAAGGATTAAATGGCTGTCAAAGACTTTGTACTTGCCCAAGTCTGGTCCAGATGCTGTAGGACTCTGTGTTTTTGGAAATGGACTTTTGGAAGGTGTTCCAAACACGAGAACTGCTCCCGTCCATTGACCTTTGCCCATTTTTCTTTGGACCGCCTTTGAAGGAACAGCGTATGCATGCACGTCCCAGCCGGCGGCATCCGGAAGGCGGGGCATACCTGAATGCTGGGATTCCCTTGGGAAGTAAAGACTGGTTCAGGGAAGGGGGGAATGTTGGATGTGGACTCAATCGCCATCCAATGTTTCGCCACTTCTCAGGTCTTCAGCCAAGACCTGCTGGATAGAAGAAGGTACCATTGTTAAAAGGACTCTGGTTTTGTTTTTTGAGGGGCAATCAAAGAGAACTGTTGTGGACTCTCTCCAGGAGAGAAGTGAATGAAAAAAAAGAATGATTTCTAAGAAGGTTGACATGTTGGAATATTTTTCTTTTGTATTATAATGAAATATTGTACTGCATTTTCTAGGGGAAGGAAGGGATCATTAAAATAAGACTTTACATACTGGATTATTACTTACCACTACTCTGTAAACAGATTTCAATCCTCGCAAAATCCGACTTGAATGCTTTTGGTTCCTTTGTTATTGATCTTGTCAAAAGTTTTGTTGAGTACATTGGAAATTTCAAACTTCTTAAGTAAACAGTTATCCTCCAGGATGGATGCAGTTGTTCCGTGTACACCATGGAAATACTTCGAAGTCCTGGATTTCAATCAAATGCACAGAAAGTGTCCAAGTGGCTAGTCTGGGACTTTCCAAGGTGGAAGAGTTCTTGTCCAGTGATGACATGTTCTTTGGTGCCGCATTTTTGCTCGTTTCTCTTTCCAAAGGAGAGTTTATGGCCATCCGTGACCACGTGACGCATCGTTGTATCTGTTTTTTTCCATTGCCTGTGAGTCCTTTAGAGAGTTTTTTGTATATGCTCCTTTGTTTCTGAGTCTGGGAAGACAATCGTTTTTTGGACAAGTGTCTAATTAGCAGAGCATATACTTCATAGGCCATTGGATTGTTCTTTCCTGCAAACAAGTGTGAACAGTCGTTGTGTTACGGGTTCATCAAAGTTCTGTTAAAGGGTGAAAAAAGCCCTCTATCTGTAAAACATTACTAGTCTCAGAGAAAGTAATTTCTGTACAGTGTTTCTACAGTCTACAATAAAATCTTTGAAACCTTCTGTTCCTAATTCTTGTATTACTATGTCATTTTTGAACGAAAAAGCCTTACTATACTATGTCGTTTTTTGTCGTTTTTTAACGAAAAAGCCTTACTATACTATGTCGTTTTTTAACGAAAAAGCCTTACTATACTATGTCGTTTTTTAACGAAAAGCCTTACTATACTATGTCGTTTTTTGGCGTTTTGTTAACAAAAAAGCCTTACTATACTATGTCGTTTTTTGTCGTTTTTTAACGAAAAAGCCTTACTATACTATGTCGTTTTTTAACGAAAAAGCCTTACTATAGTATGTCGTTTTTTAACGAAAAAGCCTTACTATACTATGTCGTTTTTTAACGAAAAAGCCTTACTATACTATGTCGTTTTTTGTCGTTTTTTGTCGTTTTTTAACGAAAAAGCCTTACTATACTATGTCGTTTTTTAACAAAAAAGCCTTACTATACTATGTCGTTTTTTAACAAAAAAGCCTTACTATACTATGTCGTTTTTTAACAAAAAAGCCTTACTATACTATGTCGTTTTTTGTCGTTTTTTAATGAAAAAGCCTTACTATACTATGTCGTTTTTTAACAAAAAAGCCTTACTATACTATGTCGTTTTTTAACAAAAAAGCCTTACTATACTATGTCGTTTTTTAACAAAAAAGCCTTACTATACTATGTTGTTTTTTGTCGTTTTTTAACAAAAAAGCCTTACTATACTATGTCGTTTTTTGTCGTTTTTTAACGAAAAAGCCTTACTATACTATGTCGTTTTTTAACAAAAAAGCCTTACTATACTATGTCGTTTTTTAACAAAAAAGCCTTACTATACTATGTCGTTTTTTAACAAAAAAGCCTTACTATACTATGTCGTTTTTTAACAAAAAAGCCTTACTATACTATGTCGTTTTTTAACAAAAAAGCCTTACTATACTATGTCGTTTTTTGTCGTTTTTTAACGAAAAAGCCTTACTATACTATGTCGTTTTTTAACAAAAAAGCCTTACTATACTATGTTGTTTTTTAACAAAAAAGCCTTACTATACTATGTCGTTTTTTGTCGTTTTTTAACGAAAAAGCCTTACTATACTATGTCGTTTTTTAACGAAAAAGCCTTACTATACTATGTCGTTTTTTGTCGTTTTTTAACGAAAAAGCCTTACTATACTGTCGTTTTTTAACAAAAAAGCCTTACTATACTATGTCGTTTTTTGTCGTTTTTTAACGAAAAAGCCTTACTATACTATGTCGTTTTTTAACAAAAAAGCCTTACTATACTATGTTGTTTTTTAACAAAAAAGCCTTACTATACTATGTCGTTTTTTAACAAAAAAGCCTTACTATACTATGTCGTTTTTTGTCGTTTTTTAACGAAAAAGCCTTACTATACTATGTCGTTTTTTAACGAAAAGCCTTACTATACTGTCGTTTTTGAACGAAAAAGCCTTACTATACTATGTCGTTTTTACCAAAAATCAAGCCTTACGTCGTTTTTTGAAGAAAAAAGCCTTACTATACTATGTCGTTTTTTAACGAAAAAGCCTTACTATACTATGTCGTTTTTTAACGAAAAAGCCTTACTATACTATGTCGTTTTTTGTCGTTTTTGAACGAAAAAGCCTTACTATAGTATGTCGTTTTTAACGAAAAAGCCTTACTATACTATGTCGTTTTTTAACAAAAAAGCCTTACAATACTATGTCGTTTTTTGTCATTTTTTAACGAAAAAGCCTTACTATACTATGTCGTTTTTTAAGCAAAAAAGCCTTACTATACTATGTCGTTTTTACCAAAATTCAAGCCTTACTATACTATGTCGTTTTTTGAAGAAAAAAGCCTTACTATACTATGTCGTTTTTACCAAAATTCAAGCCTTACTATACTATGTCGTTTTTTTGAATAAAAAAGCCTTACTATACTATGTCGTTTTTTTGAATAAAAAAGCCTTACTAAACTATGTTGTTTTTTTGAATAAAAAAGCCTTACTATACTATGTCGTTTTTTGAATAAAAAAAGCCTTACTATACTATGTCGTTTTTTTGAATAAAAAAGCCTTACTATACTATGTCGTTTTTTTGAATAAAAAAGCCTTACTATACTATGTCGTTTTTTTGAATAAAAAAGCCTTAATATACCATGTCGTTTTTTTGAATAAAAAAGCCTTACTATACTATGTCGTTTTTTTGAATAAAAAAGCCTTACTATACTATGTCGTTTTTTGAATAAAAAAAGCCTTACTATACTATGTCGTTTTTTAACGAAAAAGCCTTACTATACTATGTCGTTTTTTTTTAATAAAAAAGCCTTACTATACTATGTCGTTTTTTGAATAAAAAAGCCTTACTATACTATGTCGTTTTTTTGAATAAAAAAGCCTTACTATACTGTCGTTTTTTTGAATAAAAAAGCCTTACTATACTATGTCGTTTTTTTGAATAAAAAAGCCTTACTATACTATGTCGTTTTTTAACAAAAAAGCCTTACAATACTATGTCGTTTTTTGTCATTTTTTAACGAAAAAGCCTTACTATAGTATGTCGTTTTTTAACGAAAAAGCCTTACTATACTATGTCGTTTTTTAAGGAAAAAAGCCTTACTATACTATGTCGTTTTTACCAAAATTCAAGCCTTACTATACTATGTCGTTTTTTGAAGAAAAAAGCCTTACTATACTATGTCGTTTTTACCAAAATTCAAGCCTTACTATACTATGTCGTTTTTTTGAATAAAAAAGCCTTACTATACTATGTCGTTTTTTTGAATAAAAAAGCCTTACTAAACTATGTTGTTTTTTTGAATAAAAAAGCCTTACTATACTATGTCGTTTTTTGAATAAAAAAAGCCTTACTATACTATGTCGTTTTTTAACGAAAAAGCCTTACTATACTATGTCGTTTTTTTTTAATAAAAAAGCCTTACTATACTATGTCGTTTTTTTTGAATAAAAAAGCCTTACTATACTATGTCGTTTTTTTGAATAAAAAAGCCTTACTATACTATGTCGTTTTTTTGAATAAAAAAGCCTTACTATACTATGTCGTTTTTTTGAATAAAAAAGCCTTACTATACTATGTCGTTTTTTTGAATGAAAAAGCCTTACTATACTATGTTGTTTTTTTGAATAAAAAAGCCTTACTATACTATGTCGTTTTTTTGAATAAAAAAGCCTTACTATACTATGTCGTTTTTTTGAATAAAAAAGCCTTACTATACTATGTCGTTTTTTTGAATGAAAAAGCCTTACTATACTATGTCGTTTTTTAGAATGAAAAAGCCTTACTATACTATGTCGTTTTTTAGAATGAAAAAGCCTTACTATACTATGTCAATTTTTTGAATGAAAAAGCCTTACTATACTATGTCGTTTTTTTGAATGAAAAAGCCTTACTATACTATGTCGTTTTTTTGAATGAAAAAGCCTTACTATACTATGTCGTTTTTTTGAATAAAAAAGCCTTACTATACTATGTCGTTTTTTTGAATAAAAAAGCCTTACTATACTATGTCGTTTTTTTGAATAAAAAAGCCTTACTATACTATGTCGTTTTTTTGAATAAAAAGCCTTACTATACTATGTCGTTTTTTTGAAAAAAAAAGCCTTACTATACTATGTCGTTTTTTTGAATGAAAAAGCCTTACTATACTATGTCGTTTTTTTGAATGAAAAAGCCTTACTATACCATGTCGTTTTTTTGAATGAAAAAGCCTTACTATACTATGTCGTTTTTTTGCGAATGAAAAAGCCTTACTATACTATGTCGTTTTTTTGAATGAAAAAGCCTTACTATACTATGTCGTTTTTTTGAATAAAAAAGCCTTACTATACTATGTCGTTTTTTTGAATAAAAAAGCCTTACTATACTATGTCGTTTTTTTGAATAAAAAAGCCTTACTATACTATGTCGTTTTTTTGAATAAAAAGCCTTACTATACTATGTCGTTTTTTTGAAAAAAAAAGCCTTACTATACTATGTCGTTTTTTTGAATGAAAAAGCCTTACTATACTATGTCGTTTTTTTGAATGAAAAAGCCTTACTATACCATGTCGTTTTTTTGAATGAAAAAGCCTTACTATACTATGTCGTTTTTTGCGAATGAAAAAGCCTTACTATACTATGTCGTTTTTTTGAATGAAAAAGCCTTACTATACTATGTCGTTTTTTTGAATAAAAAAGCCTTACTATACTATGTCGTTTTTTTGAATAAAAAAGCCTTACTATACTATGTCGTTTTTTTGAATAAAAAAGCCTTACTATACTATGTCGTTTTTTTGAATGAAAAAGCCTTACTATACTATGTCGTTTTTTTGAATGAAAAAGCCTTACTATACAATGTCGTTTTTTGGAATAAAAAAGCCTTACTATACTATGTCGTTTTTTTGAATAAAAAAGCCTTACTATACTATGTCGTTTTTTTTGAATAAAAAAGCCTTACTATACTATGTCGTTTTTTTGAATAAAAAAGCCTTACTATACTATGTCGTTTTTTTGAATGAAAAAGCCTTACTATACTATGTCGTTTTTTTGAATGAAAAAGCCTTACTATACTATGTCGTTTTTTTTGAATAAAAAAGCCTTACTATACTATGTCGTTTTTTTGAATAAAAAAGCCTTACTATACTATGTCGTTTTTTTGAATAAAAAAGCCTTACTATACTATGTCGTTTTTTAACGAAAAAGCCTCACTATACTCTGTCGTTTTTTTGAATGAAAAAGCCTTACTATACTATGTCGTTTTTTTGAATGAAAAAGCCTTACTATACTATGTCGTTTTTTTGAATGAAAAAGCCTTACTATACTATGTCGTTTTTTTTAATAAAAAAGCCTTACTATACTGTCGTTTTTTTGAATAAAAAAGCCTTACTATACTATGTCGTTTTTTTGAATAAAAAAGCCTTACTATACTGAGTCGTTTTTTTGAATAAAAAAGCCTTACTATACTATGTCGTTTTTTTGAATAAAAAAGCCTTACTATACTATGTCGTTTTTTTGAATAAAAAAGCCTTACTATACTATGTCGTTTTTTTGAATAAAAAAGCCTTACTATACTATGTCGTTTTTTTGAATGAAAAAGCCTTACTATACTATGTCGTTTTTTTGAATGAAAAAGCCTTACTATACTATGTCGTTTTTTTGAATGAAAAAGCCTTACTATACTATGTCGTTTTTTTGAATAAAAAGCCTTACTATACTATGTCGTTTTTTTGAATAAAAAAGCCTTACTAAACTATGTTGTTTTTTTGAATAAAAAAGCCTTACTATACTATGTCGTTTTTTTGAATAAAAAAGCCTTACTATACTATGTCGTTTTTTTGGAAAAAAAAAGCCTTACTATACTATGTCGTTTTTTTGGAAAAAAAAAGCCTTACTATACTATGTCGTTTTTTTGAATAAAAAAGCCTTACTATACTATGTCGTTTTTTTGAATGAAAAAGCCTTACTATACTATGTCGTTTTTTTGAATGAAAAAGCCTTACTATACTATGTCGTTTTTTTGAATGAAAAAGCCTTACTATACTATGTCGTTTTTTTAAATAAAAAAGCCTTACTATACTATGTCGTTTTTTTGAATAAAAAAGCCTTACTATACTATGTCGTTTTTTTGAATAAAAAAGCCTTACTATACTATGTCGTTTTTTTGAATAAAAAAGCCTTACTATACTATGTCGTTTTTTTGAATAAAAAGCCTTACTATACTATGTCGTTTTTTTGAAAAAAAAAGCCTTACTATACTATGTCGTTTTTTTTAATGAAAAAGCCTTACTATACTATGTCGTTTTTTTGAATGAAAAAGCCTTACTCTTCTATGTCGTTTTTTTTGAATAAAAAAGCCTTACTATACTATGTGGTTTTTTTGAATAAAAAAGCCTTACTATACTATGTCGTTTTTTTGAATAAAAAAGCCTTACTATACTATGTCGTTTTTTTGAATAAAAAAGCCTTACTATACTATGTCGTTTTTTTTAACGAAAAAGCCTTACTATACTATGTCGTTTTTTAACGAAAAAGCCTCACTATACTCTGTCGTTTTTTTGAAGAAAAAAGCCTTACTATACTATGTCGGTTTTTTGAATAAAAAAGCCTTACTATACTATGTCGTTTTTTTGAATAAAAAAGCCTTACTATACTATGTCGTTTTTTAACGAAAAAGCCTTACTATACTATGTCGTTTTTTAACGAAAAAGCCTTACTATACTATGTCGTTTTTTTGAAGAAAAAAGCCTTACTATACTATGTCGGTTTTTTGAATAAAAAAGCCTTACTATACTATGTCGGTTTTTTGAATAAAAAAGCCTTACTATACTATGTCGTTTTTTAACGAAAAAGCCTTACTATACTATGTCGTTTAACAAAAAAAGCCTTACTATACTATGTCGTTTAACAAAAAAAGCCTTACTATACTATGTCGTTTTTTAACGAAAAAGCCTTACCATACTATGTCGTTTTTTCGATATTGATTGGTCTCCAATGAAACACTTACCGTTCCTTTCCTGAACCCTAACCCTACCCTTACCCTTTCCTACCTTTGTTGCATTTCACTTTCAAAACCAATTGGGCATAACGATGCCACGGAGTTTAGCATTCATATTAAATGTGCACGCTCTATCTCCATTTTCGGTAGTTTCAGTTGGACCTGAAACAAAGAAAAGACAATATTTTTTACATAACTAGCACTTCAAATCTTTCAATCTTCAAAACCCTAACCCTTGAAGAGGTAAGAGTTTGTTTTTGCTGAAATTAGGGTTAGGGTTTAGGGTGTTTTTAAATGGGTTAGGGTTAAGGTTAGGGTGTTTTTAAATACAAAAGGGTTAGGGTTTGGCTAGAGTAAGGGTTTGGCTAGGGTTGGGGTTTGGCTAGGGTTGTCTTACCTGTTCAATGGTGATTTTTTTTTCTTCTTCTGGAACATGACATTCTGCATCAAAGCACAATATTCACACACATTAATTTAATCAAAATATTGAGCACCTAAAGGTTTTATTGATATAAATTCTAGCCAGATAGATTTTCACAATACAATTCTTAATAGCAATGTAAATTGTCATTAATATACAGGTGAATAGTTTTACAGTGATAAAATCCCTAAGAGACAGCTAAAATTCAATGGCTCTTTCTAAAAACAGTAAGAAAAGTTGACATATATCAGAGTAAAAACTTAATTATTCAGGCAAAAAAGAATCTTTTGAGCCTTGAAATAATTCTTCAACAATCTAACATTTCCATTTCATATCTTTGGAATTAAAGAAGTAAGAAAAAAAAGTATGTTATAAAAATACCTTTGAATTAGAATATGGTAACTATAAATTCTTGTCATTTCTCATAAAAATGGAATTTGAATAAAAACTTTTACCGTGGAGGTGCCAAAACAACCAAAATGCTAAACTCCCCTGTTTGGATTAGTTTCCGTTCCTAATTTGCAACGTCACTTTGTCAAATTGTCCAGCGCCATCGAAGAGTTGATGGAATTGAAATCGATGACAATTTTCGTCCTTTTTGGTTCGAATTGCCTAACAAGACAAAATGAACAATTACAAAAAAAAAAATTAAGCCTTACTATACTATGTCGTTTTTCTTATATATACATGGTATTTTTTTAAGGACAAGACTTACTATACTGTTTTTTGAAGAAAAAAAGTTTTACTATACTATGTCGTTTTTCTTACTATACATGGTAATTTTTTAAGGAAGACTTACTATACTGTCATTTTTTAAAGAAAAAGCCTTACTATACTATGTTTTTTTAAGAATTTTTTTTAACAAAAAAAAGCCTCACTATACATGGTTATTTATAAAAAAGCCTTACTATATAAGGACATAAAAAAATAGCCTTACTATAATACATGGTCATTTCTTTAAGAAATGCCTTACTATACATGGTAATTTTATTTGAAAAGAAGCCTTACTAATATTATTAATAATTATAAAAAAGTACAAAGAACATTATAAGCTGTGAGCAATAGATAACTTACTTGTACTGTATTTTTGCCATGTCTAGTAGTCTTCTGGAAGCAATCATTTCTAGTTTGTCATGGTATTTATCAGAAAGATAGACCACCTCCTTGATTCCTGGGGACAGATTGAGCACCATAATAATGAAAACATTACAAATAAATGCATTACACCGATACTCTATGTCATTCAGAATTTGCATGTACAGTAATCCCTCGCTATTTCACGGTTTAACTTTCGCGGCTTCATTACATTGCAGATTTTTTTCCTGGGGATTTATTAACCAAACATTAACTGACCTGCTTGGATGATGAGCTTGGCGCACTCGTTGCACGGGAAGAGCGCCACGTACATGGTGCAGCCCTTCACGTCGGCGCTGTTCTTGTTCATGATGGCGTTGAGCTCCGCGTGGCACACTGGTCGGAAAGATTTTTAAGAAAAAAAGCCTTACTATACTATGTCGTTTTTTTACGAAAAAAGCCTTACGTTCATAAGGCATTTATTGGCCGTTCCCATGTATTTTTCAAGGAACGCCATCTCACCGTAAGGATATTTGGTGTCCAAGCGGTCATCCGCCGAGCGAGCCCAAGGTAACTGGTCGTCGTGACAACCGTTCGGCATTCCGTTGTAGCCAATCCCAACAATTTTATTCTCCTGGTTCACTATACACGCCCCCACCTGTGTTAAGGAAAATACCTTGTAAGCAAATCAGACATCTAAAACCAGCCAACAAAAAACTAATGCATCATCGCAGCAGTACTCTCATCAAAATACATGAAAATGTATACATTTTTTTAGCTTTTTCACCACTTTTAACGGACAAAACATCTCAAAATTCATTTCACAACATCATTATTACTTCATTGGGTTCCCCTGTTAAGACTTGCTTTTAGAAAAGACAAGTAGGGAGGGGAAGACATACTGTGCTTCGGAGAAGAATACTACAGGGACCTTAAGATGACTATTAAACCGACTTAAGACAGCTAATTAGTAAATACTTTCTCAAAAAAATGTTACCCACCTGTGAACTCGGGTCCTTGCTTCTCTGCGCTGACAAAAATGCAACAGCCATAAAGTACTCGGGCCATTCCAGATAGTCTTCTCTTTTCTTGGTTGTACAGCTATAAAGATAAAGAACTCGTAAACATAAGGTTTACCAACATGTAATAGTTGTCAAGACTACAAAAAGCCAGGCGGTGTAAATTAGTCACTAGACGGAGTTGTAGTCCTCCATATTTACAGTGGGAGTACCACGTTTTTCATAAGTTTTTCTCGTTTCGTTAAACTTAACACAACTCACCCGTTGCAAACAGCAGGATTCTGTTGTTTAGCGTCGTCCATGTTTGTTAAAATACGTCCACGAAAGTCGAATTTTACTCCAGGAAGTTTGTTCGGCTTGGTTGAGAAATTCCAGCAACACGCGCGTAAATGTTTGTCTGCGTAATACCAGATTTTTGTTTGACAGGTAAACGATTAAACCTTAATCTTTTTACCACGACCTCGTGAGTCTATTTTATGTGTTAAATATTTTATTTACAACTCCAAACTATGTGGAAGACGACGTTAAGCGTAAAATTTCGTCTTAATTAACGGCGACTTGCACCTGGAAGTCACAACCGGGGAATTCATTAAAGTAATACTTCAACTATTTCTGTTTTACTACTGCCATCTAGTGGTCAAACAGTAGTCGGCCATTTTGGCTCTGTGGCATTGGTTTCAGTCAATGGCGCTTTGAATTTTGGAAAAAATAGCTTTAAATTGCTCCATTTTCAGATGATTAAGTTTATCCTGAGTTGTAGAAAATAAATATGTTATATTTTTAAAGTCTTTTATGAAATTAAAAACAACAAAAATAACATGAAGTACAACTCTGTCATCATTCTTGTTCTTTTATTTAATTCAAACCCAGTTAGCGCCCTATTAAAAAAAGTTTAACTTGCCTCCACTTATTGGAAAAAGACAAACCAAAAAAGAAAGCTAGACACAATTAGGGTCACAGGGGGTGCTGGAGCCTAGTCCAGCTGACTCACGGGCCAGAGGATGTGAGGTTGACGCCCTAACCACCCAAAATTAAAAAGTCACTCGGAATATTTAAGTAAATCATGGGTTTGGTGTTGTAGAGGCCTCTGTATTCTTCATTAAAGTTGAGGTACTCTTCAACCTAGAAAAGTCATGAGAGACACATTGAGGACACAGTGACATGTTTACATTGTGGAACATTGGTTCACAAAGGAAGGCAATTACATGTTGGTGATCCTCTCCAGTCTGTTTTTTACGTCGCACTGAAGAAAATATAAAAAAATAAAATGAGTTGGATTGAAAATCATTACAGTTTATGTATAGTCAATTTCAATTGATTGACAACCCACATGAATAACCAAAGGACACACCCACTTTGACCAATGTTATACACTCATCAGCTCTAAATTTTTCAATTATGTCCATGTAAAACAAGAAACAGACACTATGTCCATCAAATTAAAATACTTTCTTAGAGATTTAAAGAAAGATTCCAAGTATTTTGGTACTACAACACATAAAATAAAATAAAATGACAAAACCTAAGACCCACAGACTAATGTTTTCTTTCATCTTGAGAGTTGTTGACGTCTACATCTCCGCAAAATTGATTAGAATGCTTCAATGTCTCACCGTGGAAGCATCAGATATGGAATTCAGGGTGTAGTCTGGACTTGATGGCTTGCACGATGGAGAATCCCCTGACTATTAAAAATAGAGAGTCCAAAAAGTCATTTCAACGACAACAAATACAATGTCATCGTTAAACATTGAAATTCCTTTCACAATTGGTGAAACAACTAAAACAACTAAAACAACTAAAACCTAAATCACTGCCCTCCAAAATCTGGTCCAGTTCTTGAGTGTGTCCTACCTTAGCCTGGCCCAGTTCCAATTTGGTTTCCAGCAATAGGATTCTCCCATTTAGATCGTCCCAGCTCTTTCTTGGTATGGTGATCATTTCTTCTTCCTTCCAAAATGCAGAATAGGATTAAACACGGTCATTTTTTTAAAAAAGTATGCAATATAAAAGTGGCTTACTCCTTCTTTTGTGTTGGTCTTTCTCGATAGTTCCTCAAGGTGGTCTTCCAAGACACTGATCCTTTGAAAACCACTCAGTAGAGTCTCAATTTGAGTTTCCATAACAGAAAGTCTTTGCTCCATCTGGGAAAACTGAAAGACAAAATGACTGACCTATCTTAAATTCCAAACTGGTATGTTTTCATTCAAATTTTTGGCTCAACAAAAGTCTTACTTGTTGAATGTTTTCTTCCTCTTGCTTCTTCTCAGTCTCATTTGCATTTCCATGTTCAGTATACTTCATATTTGAGTAAAATTGGCTATGCAAGGTTGGTACGGCACCCTGACATGATAAGGAGAGGTCTTTTTGCATGCAATTATCAACAAACCGTATGTCACAAACCTGAAACAAAAAACATTCATTACAAGTCATTATTATACATTATTACTCCAAAATAAAAAGCAGAGAAACCCATACATTGCACTTTATCTCTCTATGACACATGAAATCATGATTTTAAAGGCCAAATTCAGCCAAATTCAAAGTTTCCACATCCAAAACAAGGAAATCGATTGGTCCAATTTCCTATATGACCCCAACTTAGCAATATTTTGTTTTGTTTTTTATTTTTTTAAGTAACATATTTCCTGCAAATGTAATTATCTCAAAAAATGATCGTAGTGTATCTGAATTTGAGATACTAATTTAGAACGGAGTCTGTTTTTTGTACAATATGATTACATATATTGTAATACACACTTACAATATCTGTCTTAGTCCGATTTGGTCGCTCTTCATTTCTGTCTTTACGTGACACTGGATTTTTAATTCTGGGCTAGAACACAGCAAAAGATCAATAAAGATTTGTCAAAATACAAAGCTGCTTAACTCCAACATTCAATGTGAAAATGAGAGGGTATAATTGAGCCTTAAAGACATTTAAATGAGTAGTTTACCTTTTTCAGCTCCCCATGTCTCTTCAGGACCAAACCAATGATATCACAAAGGTTGGAAATCTTTCTTTGTGCAAAACCACTCTGCAGAAACTGTTGTTTGGAGACTATGGGCTTATAGTGGAAGATATCTCGCAAAACCTTAAAATAAAAAAATATATTTAAAAAATTTAAAATAAAAAAAGCACAAACCAAATGGAAAATTGTCCATTATTTTCATTCTTTCATGTTTCATAGTTCATACTGCTCAATGCAAGTTATTTTTTTTGACCCATCTAGGTTCCATTTTATATCCCATCTGAATTGTATAGTGTATATTAGTCCCTTGCGTGAGCTTTTAATAACTGTGTCTGAGAGGGGTACCTTGTAAAGCGTGTCGGTGAATCTTAAGTCGGTTTTGCCCGTCAGCTCGAATCCGGCAGCCACTAATTGCTCCGTAAATGGTGGTGAAAATGTGGTGAAGGTGAAGCTCAGTACTGGGAGAAAAGCTGAGGGATCTCCTTTGGAAAGTCTAATAACACCAAACACAATTTCAAATAGTTGTGATTTTCTAGGACTCAGCACTGAAGAAAAAAAGTTATAATACTTTTAAATTATGTTATTCAATTCGAATAGTGTATACTCAGTAGGTTTGCAGGGGTGCCGGAGCCTATCCCAGCCAAATGTGGGCAGTAGGCAGCAACACCCTGAATTTTAAGGGCCAATTCACATTGTCAATTTCAAATTAAATTTTTGAATGTAAATGATTGACGACAATGTAAATAATTAACTTTTCTGCTTTTGGTGGAACGCTTTTATGGTACACAGGAATGTTATATGGTCCTCTTTATAAAATAGCCTTCACACAGTCATAGGGTTGGGTTAGACAAGTTAGTTTGTTGTGAAGGGATACAAATTAAGCAGTTTACCCAGTGAAGTCGACATTTCCAGGGTACTTTATGATTCGCAAAAGAGTTTCCAGTTTTCGAAGACAGCCTTGCACATCTCCAGTGGGCAGCATTCTGACCTATAAATTACATTTGCGTACTAATTATTTACAAACTACTGTACATCATTTAACAGCTGAATAAAGTTATTCAGAAAAGTGCTTACTTCAATCTGCTTTTTTTAGTTGGTTGACCGAAAAAGCGTATCCAAGAGACAACCTAGCATTGGAAATGTTGTTTTTACCGGGTTTGGACAAAACGATATGTGATTGGCTCCTCTGGGCACGTGGTGTTTAGTGACGTGTGTCTTTGAAAAAAGATTCGTGACAGGTTCTTTTAAAATCCGAAACTGTTGTTGTTTTTTAACTGTTTAGAGTTTACTGAAAGTTATTATGATTTTAATTATTTTTTTTATAATGCGCTTACATATATAAGTCGTTAGTGATAATAGCGACGGGAAGGGGAGGGTAGGAATGACAGGAGGAGGGTTTGACATATGATAATGTTGTTATCGACAGAATGGAGGACTCCTCCAGAGCCCTGCAACATTTGTTTTAATCGGGGATTCTATTCGGTTTATTTATTTGTATCTGAACTGACAGAAGTTACATCTGAATAAAGAACTTCAAGTAAACTAAATTTGCAGCTGAGCTTGTATGAAAGTCGAGCTGTCACAGGATTCTTTGAACTCAGGTAGGTGTCTCGTGTTTTGATACTTTATCTGTCAGTCGGCTCCGTTTGCATTACATACACTTCATTAAACTATGTCTCTTTAATTCTTACGCAATCGCTTGCCATGTCGACCGATTTTCGTCACTATAAAAATAGCAACCATGCTAGGTCTTCAAATTACGAAAGAGTGACAGCAAATCTAACCAATGGCTGCGCAAATCGACTATACACGTGACAAGCATTGTTGAATTTGATTGGATGGTGCGTGGTTCTTCGCGTCAATCTATCTATGAGCCTTCAGGTTGACGAGACCCGGGGATTGTTTACACAACACAGCGACAGCTAAAGCAGTAAAAACAAATAAACAAAAACACTGATTCTGTAATTTCTTAGTGGGAAAATATATCAATATTTTGTAATGGTATTAATAACTGTGACTGTGGGAAACTTTAATTTCTCACATTTGAGTCAATTTTAACATCAAACATTATTAAAATATCTGCTGAATGTGGTATAATGGGGCATAATTCAACTTATTATGAGGGGAAAAGTAGTATTTGTTTGTGACAAAGATGTCACTTGAAATAAAGACCTGGCATCCTTAGTGTTGACATGAATAAAATTCTAAATTAAAAAAACATTAGGTTAGCAGGAGAAGTTCTAAACGTTGAATTTGTACGTACTAAATAGAATGAACTATCGTTCCCTAATATATTAACAATGACAAGAACATGACCTGAACATAAAATTGGAAATAACCATACTTTTTTCAATATGTGATGGCAATATTTCTTTGAAACGTCTTGTTCCACTTTTAGCAATGTACATTTACACACATGAACACTACCTAAACATCTCAACAAGCTGTGCCGAGAGTACATTTTGAAATGTATTGTAATATTATTTATACGGTACCTGGTAATGTCCATCTTTAACGTCTGTTTTTTCTACACAGATGGGTCAGGCACTGTGGAGGCTGCCACCAAGACAACAGCAGCAGCTTCAGGAAGAACTTGTGGACCGACTTGCGGAGACAGGAGCTGCAAGACCAGATCAGGGTAATCTTAAAACTAGTAGTAGTAGTAGTAGTATACCAGTCAGTGTATAGAACAGGTGTGGGCAAACTTTTGTGTCCTGATGGGCCACATTGACTTTAAAAACTTGACAGACGGGCTGGGTCAGCACAAGATAGGATACATATAAAAAAGTGCATCCGTTAACAGTACATATGAAGAGTATAAAAAGGACCAAATGGGAGTCATTTTTAATGCTAAACGTCCTGTGACATGCATGTTATTATTGCAAAAATGACAAACTTGTATATATTTTTTGCACAGGTAGGGATGGAGGGTCCCTTCGTAGAAACCCTCAACATTGTCATGGACCTGACATTTACCATCTACTGAAAACACGCAGAGGGGGTAGGCTCAAAATACACTCTTTGTATATTCTAATACCGCTATGCAATCCTTGATGTTTTTAGCGTACATTGCTTTATTCCTAAGTCACAAAAGTGTATTTATTTGTAGTTTTAAAAGCAACTAAATATGTAATTATTGATTTTTCTTAAATGGTGAATAAATGTAGAGAATGATGACAGCACTTGATTTGAACGCCAGTCCACTTGGGTTGTCTATTTTTCGTCCTCACTTTTAACGATGTACTTGTCTTAACAAGTTACTCTTGTTTAGACTGCTACTTCTCTTCAAGTACTGCAAAGTGTCTCAAGAAGTGCCTAAAAAAATGCTAAAAGTGCAGTTAGTCGTTCCTAAAATTATGCTCTTGTTGTTGTTTGGTTTTCTTTCTTTTCTCCAATTTGGACGAGTTACAACGCGTCCAAAAAATAACATCCGTGATGTTAAATGCTCAAATAAATTCAAGGATTGCAAATGGGCTCCTTTTATTTAGAACTTGCAGACCTAGTAGAATTTAATAAAATATAAATAAGCGTGTAATATGAAGTATGAGATAAAAAGACAAATATAGTCAATATACATACGTATATATACACAAATACACACATATATACACCCACACTCACACACATATGTTCATGTTTTTATAGTAATTATACATAAACCATAGAAGCAACAACTACCATCGCACAAGAAGGAATGCTGTTTTTCTAGTAAAATACTACTATTTTGTTAGCTAATTCAACAAATAATTCCAAAGCCTAAAACACAAAAAGTCCTTTTTAGAGGTAAAAAAGTACATCTACAAATAGCCTCTTCGCCATCTATTAAGGTCGGAAACTCCCTACCTTGCAACCCCTTTTCCTCCCCATTGCCGCCTTCTAAAATCCACATTTGATTCCCTTCCAACCTACTCCACATTTCCAGGCAAAGAACAAGACGGTTTCATCGATCTGGAGATGCTCCCACCCGAGTTGGGTATCACCATCCTGTCCTATCTGAACGCCACCGATCTTTGTCTGGCCGGCTGCGTGTGGCAAGACCTGGGACACGACGAATATCTTTGGCAGGGGTGAGGAGACCCAAGTCGACCTTCCACTTAGGCACATGTTTGCACTAAACGACCTTTCTTTCTTTTCTTTTTTTTGATAAACCTCCCATGTCGCGTTGGCTTTCCCAAGGCTCTGCAAGTCCACATGGGGTCACTGCTCCATCTACAACAGGAGACTGCCTGCTGGTTTCTCATATAGAAGACTTTATCTGCAGCTAGATGAAGGCAGCCTGACGTTCAATGCCAACCCGCAGGAGGTAACCAATAGTGGACTTCAAAAGATCTGGATTTTCCGCAGAGCTCAATCTTTTCTGTTTTTTTGGGGGGCGTCCATAGGGGATCTCCTATTTCATGTCCAAAGGCATTTTGGTGGATCACCCCAAAGAACAAGCCAAGTTCATCTTCTATACCAGACGGCTCAATTGGAAGATGCTGAGGATTTACTTGGATGAGAGGTAAACTTGAGTTAGATTTAATTAAAGGGACACTACGTCTAGATGGAAATATGTACGATTTATAGGCAAAGGCTCATTTCCATCTTTAGTATCTTGGACAGGTTGACGTTATAAATGCGAGATAAAATCAATAATGTAATATACTAAGGAGGAAAAAGCAAATAAATAAATAAAAACAGGACAAAAGTCTAGAAAGCTGTGAAATAACATAAATTTAGGGAATGTAAAATTGTCATATAGGTCAACATGGAAATATGTAAGATTATAGGCGAAGGCTAATTTCCATCTTTTAGTCCTTTGGGTTGCTGTTAAAACACAAGAAAAAATAATTAAATTAAAATAAATAATTTAGCAAGAGAAATGAAAATGTGTGTGTGTGTGTGTGTGTGTGTGTGTGTGTGTGTGTGTGTGTGTGTGTAGACGTGACGTTTTGGATGAGCTGGTGACACTTCACAACTTCAGCAATCAGTTCCTCCCCAACGCTCTGCGAGATTTCTTCCGCCACATTCACGCGCCGGAGGAGCGCGGAGAATATCTGGAAACGCTCATCACCAAATTTAGCCACCGGTTTTGCACTTGCAACCCTGGCCTCGTCCGAGAACTGGGTCTGAGTCCTGGTGAGTACTCAAACACACACAAACACACACACACACACACTCGTATATATCATTTACACACACATACACTGACTGGTTGGATGCAGAAAGACGCCCAAAATGGAGAGCGCTAGCAACAAATTGCTAGTTTAGCTTTCTCAGCAGAGCCGACTGGAATTTGCTGTAATCCTCCCTGGATTTACTGCTGTGATTAGTGGGATTATCGTAATGGCGCGGGATCTTGGATGGCTGTCTCAACGCTACTGCTACCTTTTCCCGTGATTAGCTAGTGGCGGAGCTAGTTTTTTGCATGATTTGAAAGAGGAAAAATAATTTTAAAAATTCTCACCAATATATTGTTATGATTATTGGTTTCAGACAGGGTACTATCATGAATTTCTGTAAAAAAAAATTGAATTTGCTGTTCAAAAACTGCTTTTCAAACTTGAAAAAAAAGGGGTCGTCTTATATGCGGGTTAGCTCCTACCTAGTGAGATGATTTTATATTGTTTGTTGGTTTTTAGATGCTGTCTACGTCCTGTGCTACAGTCTCATCCTGCTGTCCATCGACCTGAGCAGTCCTCACGTGAAAAACAAAATGTCCAAAAGGGAGTTCATCAGGAACACCCGGCGGGCAGCCCACAACGTCTCCGATGACTTTGTGGGACATCTTTACGACAACATCTACTTGATCGGCCACGTGGCCGCCTAGTTTTGTTTTCTTCTCCTCTATCTAGAAGAAACCCTCCTCATGCACTGAAGAATAGGAATGGCCCATCCATAGTCTATAGAATGTGGAGACTTTTTAAATGGATTTTGTGCACAAAAACGCAACCTACACTACAAGCACCAAAATGAAGTGAATGTCCCGAGACTTTTGTGTCAGAGACGCCACGGTGAAGACAAAATCTGACGCTGCACTGCTCAAGTATTACGTATACATACTACTAAGTGGTGGGAGGAGAAACCCCAAAGCTGCTCTCAGACTGATTTCTTGAAAATACTGACTCTTCCACCATCACTTGTTGGAAAAATTGCTAAAGTAGGAGTAGGGAACCTATGGCTCGGAAGCCACATGGGTAAAAAGGGCTCTCCGTTAGCCTGTGAGTTAAAATATGGAATCTCAAACGCACCGATGGGAGCGTCATGTCAACACTGAGGCGGCGACACTATGTCTAGCTAGCGGCCCTTTTTAATTTTTTACATTTTCTGAACTGTATATCCTCGCAAAGATTATGGGGGGTGCTGGAGCATAGCCCAGATGACTTTGGGCCAGAGGTGGGAAAAACCCTGACTTGGTGGATGGCCAATCGCAGGCCACAACGAGACAAACAAACCAATCATACTCATAGCTAAGGGCAATTTAGCATATAATTAGCCTTGCATGCAAGTTTTGGGAATTTGGGAGGAAACTAGAGTACCCGGAGAGAACCCACACTGGCCCAGGGAGAACGTGCAAACTAGACACAGGTGGACTGATCTGGATTTGTAACCCAGGACCCCAAAACTGTGAGGCTGATGCGCTACCCACTCATCCACCAGGACACCCGTCCTTTTAATTTTTTTTTTCATTACTTGTTGATTAGGAATAGCGTAAAAAAAAGTAATAATAAAATTTTTGTACTTTAAAAGCAGTAAAATTACTAAAAAAAATACACATTTACATGTATTTTTCTTTTAAAATATGGGAAATTTGAATTAATTATGGTTGTCTATGTTTAAAAAGTAATTGATCCCTGTATTAAAACTCATGTTCTTGTTCTTTATTTGCATAAAAACGTTGGAGTACATATTTACTAGTGCTGGATTTTAGCTATTGCATCAAAACGTCCAAAAAAAAGCAGATTTAATAATTGGTAATACGCTCAAATACTCTTTTAAATGCAAAATGTGTGCCATTAACAAAGATTTTAGCTGCATAGAATTCACTCACGAATGTTACCTTTGCCACAAATATGTTGTTGGGAAGTTTGTCTATTATTTAAGAGTTTATTTTTCATCTCACTGGCTTTAAAAATGCTGTTCTGGCTTTAGTGAAATTGAAGTAAATAGTGTCTTGGTTTTATTATAAATCAAGATTTGGCTGCCATTGTAGTCTTTATTTTGAAGATTATATTAAAAAGACACTAATGAAGTATGTTTTTTCTAAATTAGAAAGCAATTTGTTGTGTTTTATGTTGTTTTTTTTGTGGGAGAGTCATGCTTTGTAACTGACACACTTTAGCGAGAAATGCTCATTAATATGTCACTAATGATTAAATATTACCTTTGCTAACATTTTAGAGTTTCCATGCTTTTGTATTTAAGAGAAATTTGGATGATAAGATCGAAAAGAACTTTAGATGCACTTTAAGATCAGAATTGGTGTTGGTAAAAGTCTCATTTAAAAAATATATATGTATCAATAAAGTCATTTTATTATGAGAGGCAGCCAATAAGATGTTGGCTAGAGCAAAAAAATGGAGTTTATCTTCTTGTTGCCGTGCAAAAGTCAATTCAAGAAAACTGCTATTAGCCATAGGAAATCAACGTATAACAGATTAAATTCATTTTAGGATTAGATTAGATAATTTAATTTATCCTGTATTTGGGAAAGGGGGTGAGAATACAGACACAGAAAAGGCATTTTAAACATAAATAGGTTATAAATAAGTTAATAAATAAAGTGTTCCTGAGATATATACATGTATATATACATATGGAGTATAAAATATAAGTTAAACTATCAAGTAAAGTATTAAAAAAACAATAAAACATAAATATTAAAGATTTCAAAATACGAGTGGGGATTTAGGGAGCTATTGTCACTGGATTCCGCTTCAACGCCGCCATTTTGGGGAAAAAATGATATACTTGGTAAAAGTCACACTGCTTTTTTTGATGGGCCTCCGTTCTACATATCAGATAGTCTTAGTGAGCCTCTATTTGTGAACGTTTGTGTGTGTGTGTTCTAAATGTTGCAGGCAAAGCCTAAATCCTCTCCAGACACAATATGACCCTTGACACTTGACCTCTCCGTGTGCCTGAGAAGGAAATATCTGGGTTTTTACAGCAAAAATAAGGCCAAAGATATAATTTGGCACATTTCAATACACTTCTTTTTCCAAATAATTCAAAGTCAAATTCAGTCAGCAATCTAAACCAAATGAAATTTAAGTCATACACATATATACGCGCTTGCTAGTTTATTTCTACTTTGGAAAGTTTTATCAACATGGCCGTCGCAGACCGTTTTGGAGGATATGATTGGAAAATGACTAACAAATTATGACACATTCAAATGTCGCTCGGAAAATTTGAATATCCTAAAAAGATCGTTTAATAATGATCGAATTGGCTGAAAATGTTGAATAAGGAACTATTTGAAATATATTCATTTGTCACTAATTTTGGGGTTCATATTTTATGTAAAATTGACTCAAAAACAACTTTTACTTGATAATGTCATTTTTGGGGAGTATTTTAAGGGCTGTTTCGCATTTTAGTAGTCAATAAAAGTCAATAATAATCACAAGAAATGAATTTAAGAAACTCAATGGATTAATATGATATCAAAAATATCGAAATTCCTTCATTTTCAAGTCTTTTTCGTATACGTACTGTAAGTCAAATTTAGCATTCCGCAATTGCCATTTTTTGAAGACGACAAGTGAAAATTTTGGATCTAAAGATGATGACGAGTTATGTTTATTTAGTCCGGTCCAGAGATGTGAACCGGGGTGGCGGCGGGGTGGTGGCGGTGTGGTGGCGTCTCGGTCCGTCCGGAGAGGCGGGCGCACTTAAGGCTGAAAGAGATGATGGATGGCCTCCCTCGGCTCAAAAGTCTCTGCATTTCGTCAGCTTGCTTTGACATTCAGACAAAAACATGCACACAAACACACACACACAATTATAGCTACCTCACACACACATACATACACATCCAGTCCTTCCATACCAGGACTCGAACTGGTACTGCTGGTTCTACTCGCCTTTATCTTTAATTGTGCCCTTTTTCTAAATAATTTGAGCAAAAAAAATGATATTTTTCAATTTTACTCATTTGATTTGAATGAAATTTGAAAGTACATATTTTTTTATTAACATGGTCACTCATGGGTGGTTAGCAAGTCCGCCTCACAGTTCCCAGATTCCGCGTTTGATCCCAAGTTCGAAGTTTGTGTGGGTTTTCTTCCCACATTCTCAAAATATGCTAATATAAAATAAGCTAGTTGATCACTCGAAATAACGTAAAAAGATTTGGGCAAACTACGGCCAGCGGGCCACATACGGCCCCGTTAGGGTTTTGAATCCGGCCTGCTTTTAATATTTCTTAATACCTTCTTTTGCTTACTTGACTTTGTACTTTATACTTTTGACTTTAATGATGAGTGATGAGTATGTTAATACTTGAGTCCTTTTTTTCTGTTTCTGTTTCATATGTACTGTTAACGGATGCACTTTTTTATATGTATCCCATCTTGTGCTGACCCCGCCCATCTGTCACATTTTTAAAGTCATTTTTTTTTCATTTTATCCTGCGTTTTGTGATTTATGACTACCATTTATTCCTATTTCTTCAATTATATTCCTGTTTGTACGTTTTAGCCATCTTTGAATGGTTCTTCCTCGCCGTCCAATCCAACAAAATCCCTCCATGTCAGATTTTTTTTTCTTTCTGGATGCCAGAAACATATTTTTTTTGGGGTATTCCCATAATGCTCAGTCCTCACCTCATTCAATTTCCTCTTTCTTTCCTGCCTGTGATGAAAACACCAGCTCACCACTCCGAGCTGTCCCAAGCCGCCACGACGCCCATAAATCCGGCGGCAAGACGGCGTAGACAAAGAAAAGGAAAAAAAATCTAACAACATTTACGTCTTTGCACTTCTTTTGGAGTAATAAATCACCAACGACAAGCCTGCCATCTGCCTCAGAGTGTTGCGCAACATCTGACATGGGGTTGAGACATGGTAGCCAGAGCAAAGAATTCTGGGTAACGCAGATGATACACTAAAAGCTCCCCATTCACAAATTCAGCCATTGGCAGATGCGGGGCCAAATACGGGTCACATTCGGACAAGGCCCCAAACTATAGGCTCCTCCTCCTTTTGCCAATTTGGGGGATTTTGGATCTGATCTGGAATCAGCATATCTGGCAACCTCGGCCAATTTCTCCCCTTTTTGATGATGGCAATTCCCATTAAGTGATAATTAATGCTACACGGAGCATATTTACTCATCAAGTGCACTTAAAAATATAAAATTTGCCCAAAATTGGGTGGGGTGCCCAATCCAGATTGTGTAGATGTCGCTGTATGACGCTGGCAGGTTGACATTGCTTGCTGACGTGCTATATTTATATAGTGAAAAGGACGGTAAGCAGTCTACAGTGATGTTTTCCTCTGCTACAAATGACCGAGACATCCAAATTACAGTCCAAATGGGTAGAACGAGATCGGTTTTAAACTTTTTTGCTACTTTTTAAGAAACATTTTCCCCATACTAAAGTTTTACACAATTTAAAATGATCAAAAAACGTATAAAATATGAGAAAAAAGTATAAATCGACGGGGTTCCAGTTATGATATTCCTACCTTAAACTTTAATTCTTGAAAAAAATAGGCAAAGTACTATTTTAATTTACTATATTTTCATCTCAACTATTTTTCGATTACTACATTTGCTTGTTTTGACTGTACATCCATTTTTTATTTTACTTAATGAGATTATCCCATAAAATTTAGGCAAAATGATCATCAAAATACAACTAAAAGACAAGATACGCACGCACACACACGTACACGCACACACAAACACCTACACACACACACACACAAAAGGTCAGCCTGCACTTAACCTCCAACAATCATTGGTCCATTAACATCATCAATGTATTAGCCAGAAATGAAGACTGAAACATAATCTCACTGTCACTTTCTAATATCAAACCTTTCACGCATGTTAAAAATGTCCTTTTAAAAAAAAAAAATCCTAAAAAATAATGTTTAATAGCCAAAAAGAGAGACTCCAGCAGTTTTATGAGTTAACAAAACAATGAATATGACATAAAATACATCAACTGTAACATAATTTTGAATGTTTGTTTATCCAAAATATTTGGGGTGATACACATTGATTTAAATCTGATGTAACTGCGTGATATTTCTATAATTTAGACCCCAAAACGTCAGAAACATTCCCAATAATTCGTTACAGTATTGCTCGACATCTAATAAAATTATTAAGAAATGTTCATTTCCATCATGATAATTGCAATTTATGATGCACAATTTATTTTTTCAATTATAATTTTCAATTTTCCTCTCTTCTCTTGCCTATTTACCTTCATTAAATAATCATTAAATAAATATAGACGTATAAAATCATAATAATAATAATAATTTGTGGCTGACAACGGTTTCAGTACTAGCTATTATTATAATATAATAAGTATTTAACTTTTACATGCAATATCCTAAATTCTACGCATCAACCAAAAACAGGGGAATATTAAATTGTCCTTAAAGAATTAATTTCAAGTATCTAATAAACGAGCGATCAACTCATATTTTTCTTTCTGTTCGAATGTTTGTTTTGTAGTTTTTTCCTCGCACTGCGGTGTGTTTATAATAATCCGTAAAGTGAGAGACGCGATTATGTTAAGATTAGTAGGCCCAATAATGATTTAAAATAGGAGGTGGCCTATTTTAACTCGTTCTTTGGGGCTATTAGAATTAAGTCAAGTTAATATTAAGGCGTATTATTATGACTTTTAATTGCAATTTATCACGCAAAACTGCTCGTTCTCTTGTCTTTCCCCCTCGGAAATCTTTCCGTGAACGCAACATCAAATGAAACGGACTCATCAATGTTCGCATATTCGCGAGAACAAAATAAAGAAATAATCTTTAATCTATAAGTAGTATTCCTGGATTTTGGGATGTCAGCGATAAAAAAATCATAGAGGCGTGTTAATTTATTTTATGTATTATTTAGTCCAGAATAATTTAACAAAAAAGTTCGCTGTGAGCCTTACCTGAAGTCCAGTTTTAAGTCCTAAATGCATCACAAAAGACCCCCAAAAACGCCTAAAAATGTCAAGCACTTTGCAACGAAGACGCTTATGTGGTAGATAATAAATGAAGGGCCGAGTGCACAGAGGTTTAAAAACGGGAGTCCCAAATTCAACAGCCCCCTCCATCCATACTTAAACCAAGAATAACATCTTTCAGTTTCTGTCGCTAGACAGGACAAATAAATAAAGTTGTCGTGCTGCTTTCCTTTTCAAATTTGCTACTGTGCTTACAGTGCGATTTATTTTATTTGATTTTGTTTAAATCATGCTGTTTGCTTTGGCTCGGTTATAGTGCAAAGTATATACACCTAACCATATACTTTTTGACTTCAATTGCCTTGTTTTGATGTTATTTAGAAATACATGTCCTGTATTTTATAGTTATTATGCTTATAATTCTGTTTTTTAAAGGTCAGGATAGAGTAAAGACTAAAAAAATATTAATTAATGAAAAAAACAACTAACTATTATAGCATAACTGCGTAAGAACTGAAAAATTCTGCCTGCCATCCGACAACACCATTTTGATGATTAAAATGCCTACAAAAACACAAATACTTTAAAATGGTAGATTATTTCATCCACAAATACTACATAAACATGCCTTATCAAACGCGTTGGGAAAATGTCTCAAGTCTTTTTTTCCAGGTTGTGTTTATTCTCGCTTATACGTTTGTGTGTGTGTGTGTGTGTGTGTGTGTGTGTGTGTGTGTGTGTGTGTGTGTGTGTGTGTGTGTGTGTGTGTGTGTGTGTGTGTGTGTGTAAAGGGATATCCTCTTGGCCTTGGGAAAAATCAGCGTGCGACAGACTGACAGAAAACAGACTGCAGCATCAAGCTTCCTCTCAACTAATGAATTCCTGATCACATTTACACACTTACACACACACACACACACACACACACACACACACACACTTGGAGACAAAGGCCTTTTAAGTAGTACAAAGATGGACCCTCCACGTCCCTCCCGCTTTCCTCGGAACATCTAATCTCCGAGAACGCGGTATTTTCCGTTTGGGGTAGAAAAATGGTTAAGAATTAATGGCTTCTTTTTTACAAGTGTATTAAAATAAATTTGGAGCACTCCATTTGCAATTTTCTACATCATAAGTGCGGCTGGATGGTGAAGTGATGGCTTGGCTTGGCCTCGCAAAAAAAGTTCATGCCTTCCAGATGCTTTGACGCTCGGTTTGGAAGGTGCAATACTGATTGTGAGCAACAGGGGATGGAGTTAAGGCCACTGACCGTGAAATTGGATGTTATGGAGACACTTGTTGGCACACTCAATTTATGTGGATCAATAGTATAGCATTTATTATACAGTTTTAAGTGTTATTTAAACGGAAAAAAGGGATTGCGATAAAAAAAAGGGGCTGGGAATTATTACTCGGAATTTAAACGTTTTTTTTGAGCTATTTTACAAACCTTTTGGACAGAGAATACCATAAACAATTCCTATTTTAAATGCCATTCCGTGAGAACCATATTTGGAATTTATAAGTCAAAATATATGAAAATTTGGGCAATTTTGTGGCATTTGGAACAATTTTTCAGTACAAAAAGAAGAAGTAGGGCCCAATGAGGAGGAAACAGTCAACAAAAAATGAGTGTTTCTGTACAAACTAAATGTTCAATGGAAATTCCTATCAGAAATACACCTTATATAAACTATAAAAATTAAAGAAAACAAACTTACCAGCGACAGACGAAGACAAACTGAGCGAACAAGCCGGCTCCATGATTCATCTAAAAACAGAAGAGAAGAAAATGCCGTTCAGTTGGTGGATATTACAATGCAATACGAGGATAAAGCTGAAAGAAGCATTAAATTTAATGACATTAGTGAGTAATATTCTTAAAATTTTCTTTATTATTGATTTCCCGCATCTTTCATACAAAAACTGGACCCGGATCCTATTTAAAAGGGCGGAGTTGGTGGTTTTTTGAGGACCATGGTATGATTTCCGGAATTTACATATAAAGTACACCTCTACTTACGAAAAATTCAAGTTAGGAAAAAAGTTCTGCAACCAATTAATTTTGTAAGAGGAGGTATGACTGTACGTTGCATTTTTGCGCTTTCTTACAAATAAACAAAAATCCAAATTCGACCTGCATCGACCACCATGGTTTTACATCATGACACACACACCCACCCGCACACACATCCAAAATGTTCAGGGTCACTTTAGTAACTGTTGTGTTTTAATTGGGTACTTATCTGAACTGCTCACGCAATAAATCTTGTACTGCAAAAGATATTTAGTGTTCAGCTGGAGACACTAAACACAAATTAGCCATGAATATTTTTCAAGACTATTTGGCGGCTAGCTTTATCTGGCTATTGTGTTTTTTTTTTCTCCCAAAATTCTTTTGACCACAACAATGACGTTTTGGTCACGGTCAGTTTGGAAAACTTCATTTCCAGACTTATTTTTGCCTATAAAAAGCAGCCAAAGTCAAAGTTGACGTCGAGCCACAAGCTTGAAAGCACATTTTTAGCCAGCCTTGAAATAACGTGTCATTAGTTCCGTGATAAAATAAAGTTGTCTTGTTAAAGTCTTTTTGGATAGCGTGTCTTATTTTGGCTTGGTTTTATCGTAGCCACATTTTTTTAGTAAACACAAAGCGAGTTAAATTTATTTACCGTAACCTTTTTGACGGTTCCAAACGATAAATAAAAACCGTTGAAGAACAAAATAACAGTAAACAAGCTAATGTCTGTATGTATAAGGCAATAAATGCCATTGTACTTATTACAGTAATCCCATGTTTTAACAAACTGGAATATCATAAATATGTTTTGACATACTGGAATATCTTAAAGATGGAATACCTTAAAGATGGAATGTATCTTAAAGATGGAATATCTTAAACATGGAATATCTTAAACATGGAATATCTTAAACATGGAATATCTTAAACATGTTTTAACATACTGGAATATCTTTATACTGGAATATTTTAAAGATGGAATATCTTAAACATGGAATATCTTAAACATGTTTTAACATACTGGAATATCTTCGTACTGGAATATCTTAAAGATGTTTTAACGTACGGGAATATCTTCATACAAGAATATCTTAAACATGTTTTAACATAGTGGAATATGTTAAACACGTTTAACATAGTGGAATATGTGAAACAAAGCGAGAGTGGTGCGGGCCCGAACATCTGTCGGAGTATGTTTTATGGCTTTGGTGTAAACAATGAGGCGTCCACTGGTGCGCAAACACAAAGGCAGCCAAATGGGATGTATCAATTACATGTTGACCAAATTCAGTTAACCTTTTGTTTCTGGGGCCACAGCAGACGCAGGACCAGCGCCACTCACAATCTAACACACACAAACACACACACACACACAGACACACACGGACATGGACACACGCCAAGGCCCGTTGGTATATGTTAAGTGAATTAAGCGCGGTCCAGATACTGGCCTGGACATCATCATGGAGGCATCTGGTCACCACTGATCCTCTTTTCTGGACGCGGCTCCTATCTCTCTCCCTCTCTCTCTCCCTGCCTATTTGTCTCCCGGCCGCGGGACATATTCCCTACACAAATTCGTTTTAACATGTCAATGGGATCCCACAACGCACATGCTACGTGCTACTTACTATACGCTCCATGCTTCAAATGAAGTTTTTAAAAGTAGCGGCCTATAGTTCGGAAATTTTGACATGCAAATAAAATGAAAAACAGTATGAAGGATTGGTGGAAATTCAAAAATGAATTCAAAATATGATATCAATGATGAATCCTGATCAATGCAAAAATACAAAAAATAAAACTATATGATGACACTGTATTACAACCAGTCTTCTAAAAATAAATAATTGAAAAAAAATACTAATTGACAGAAATTGTAAACCCTTAAAATTCCATTCAATTCCCCATTACAGTTTAAAAAAATCCTCCTTTTAATTCAACCATTATTTATGTTTACATTGCTTGCGCCTGTAGGCACACGCATGTTAGTGTTGGAGTGCAACAGATATGACACGCTATCTTAACAAACTCTTTCCACGGTGAGGTCACTCACACACACACACACACACACACACACACACACACAAATCTCGTGTTCGTGTGTGTGTGCGGATATGTTTTCAAAGTGCACGGTGGAATAATTCAACACAATGTTGGACCCACAGTCTGGTTCCCATGGTATTACTCGTGGTTGTGCGTTTGCGAGAGATAGTAAAGGAAAGTGTGTGTGTGTGTGTTACATGTGTGTGTGTGTGTGTTACGTGTGTGTGTGTGTGTGTGACATAGAGAGGTGCCAGTGTTATCAGCAAAGCAGTAGAAGGTTATGCTACACTAACAGGAATGTCTGCCGTCAGTCTTGACACAGTTCAGCTGCCCCACTCTGGGTTTTGCTTCTCTCCCGTACGTACGTACATACGCGTTCATAAATTGGCTTTAGGCGCTTGTAAAAAAAATGTTTTACATATTGTCTCGTGTGTTTAATGAGGTTCAATTTTATAGTGAATATTTGGAATTCATCCAAGTATCCGTCGATGTATTTGATGAGACTGTTCATCCGTGTAGGAATCCTGAATTGAGGCCATTTTCAAAAACATATGGAAGTCATTGACTGTCTAAACTCTTCTGTTTTTTTTAACTACTGGTACTAATAATTTAATACACTACTTTATGATAAAGTTTACATAACATGATTGTTAGATAAATGATCCAAGAATCATGTTTTGAGAGAGCGGAGCGGTGTGTGAGTGGTTTGAGTGGTGGTCTTGTTGTTTTGGGGTCGAGGGTTTGATCTCAGGTCAGTTTTCACTGTGGGGAGTTGGTATGATTGCGTGGGTTTTCATTGGGTACTCTGGTTTCCTCCCACTGCCCTAAAACATGCAGCGGAAGCTAATTGTATGCTAAGTTTATGATTTGTGCCTTGTGATTGGCTGGCCATCAATTTAGGGTGACACCCACTTACAGCCCACAGTTGGCGGGGATAAGCTCCAGCACCCCTTGCGACCCTTGAGGATAAGCAGCTCAGAAAATGATTGATTGATCACGTTTTGAAGTGGTGAAAAAATTAGGAAACTGGGGATTGAACCCTCGATCTCAGAACAGCGAGACAAACACATTAACCACTCAACCACTGCGCTGCCCAACTAATAACATTAACATTTTTTTACATTGGACTCCTGCAAGCATAATTATTGATTAGCAAGAGCGTAACAATGTTCTTAAAAGAATTTAAATATTTTTTTTGTCTTTTAAAAGTGGCAAAATGACAAAAAAATGGCACATAATTTGACTTGTAAATTGTGTCCGCAGCTCTCACGGAATAATATTTGAAAATATGAATTGTCTCTTTGTTGAAAAGGTTTGAAAACCTAAAAAATTGTGTTTAGTTAGAATGTATATCCAAGGGTACTAATTGTTGGACGTATTGGTGTGGATGAGAGGAATTTGGTGGGGGGTGGGGCTAAAGCTAAAGGCGCTCGCTGGTAATAATAGGGCTAAAGGTTGAGGGAGGGCACATTTACCTGTTTTAGATCCATCAGAATGATGGCATCCATCAAACCAAACACAGGAAACTGATTTTGTTTAACAGCGTAATCACTGGCGCCAGCCACGGCACCCCGGGTGTGTGCGCGGGCTCACTCGCGAGCTGGCGTCTTTATGTGGGGCGCAATCAGCCCACCCCAAAACAATCACGTTTTAACCCGACGTTTTAGCCCAAAATCATCCAATAAACAACAACAAACATTCCAATGAGAAGTAAAATTAGCCGTTAGCATCATCAAAAAATGCATTTGTTATGTTAGCATTGCTTAAATTGTCATTATAAAGTATATAGAGATTTAAAAGTTCACCACACAGTGCACAAATAACAACAATAAAACAAACAGACCTATAAATTGTAAATAAATATTCCATGAATACATAATCATTGAAGTAGTCAACTGACACCAAAAGACTTGGGTTCAAGTCCAGGTCGCTCTACCTATGTGGAGTTTGCATGTTCCCCCCGAGCCTGCGTGGGTTTTCGCTGGGTACTCTGGTTTTCTCCCACGTTGCAAAAACATGCATGCTAAGCTAATGGTAAGCTAAATTGTTGCTAAGTCTGCATGTGATTGGTTGTTTCTCTCCCCTGTCTCAGGCCCAAAGTCAGACTGGGATAGGCTCCAGCACCCCCCTGGTGAGTATAAAGATGTTTTTTTCTTTTTTTCTATATTTATGTATATATATATAAATATAAGACACACAGGGACAAATGAAATCAGATGTGTGACTTCCGTAAGCAGAGTTTTTTAAGGTGTCATTAAAATGTCACTTTTAGTAGCAACCTTGTTAGGGTGGGCTGGGAGGGGGCGGGGCATGTGACCTGTTGTCATCCATTATCCAATCAGGGCCAAAGATAACGCTCTTGTTTAGACTGCAGCAACCGAAATAGGAATTGCCTCTAGTGTGTGTGTGGCTCCAGTCTAACACCTTTAAATTGTTGTCATCAGAATCCATATGTTGAAGCAAATTTTCCCACTCTTTTCCCCTAAATATTTCGTAAGTAGACTAGTATTGCTATAGTATCTACAAAATGGAGTTTCATCAAATATATTCCTTCAAATCTGATACAACGACCTGTTGTGTGTGTGTGTGGTTGGGTTAGGGTATTGTTACTGTAGTGTTAAAAGTGACAGACACAAAGGTCATGCCCTTTGACCCTGGCTTGTGCCCAGGTCGCAAGGTTAGTCGTGAGGATACTTCAAAACATACCCACACATCCACACACCCACACGCCACCCTTGTTAATGGCTATTTTGTGTGGGGTCTATTTCTAGCTTGTGCATATGGTATAAATAGGTTGACCTTTGCCCTTAAACATGGACACCAAAAAGTACGTCTCTCTCTCTCCCTCTCTTGCTCTCTTACTCTCTTTTTCTGTCTACCAATTGAACCATAATAGGCCTCTTACCACTAATCAAAAATAAATTTTCCATCAACAAACAGCAAAAGCCTTACAGCCAGGAATGACCTTTTGACCCCCATTTTTCCATTTGGCTCAAAATCAAGGTGTACATTTTTTAATGATGACTTCACCATATCTCAAAACACAAACTTTTCTTTAGCTTTTTTTAAATATATTTTTAAATGTTACAAAATGATTTTTGACCTAAAAACACAGAAAAAATGGCTTAAAAATGACAATTATTGGTTTAAAAAGGGGTTAAATCAGGAAATTTAATATATATCTATATCTATCATTTTAATTTGATCCTAAAACAAAGTCGGCACTTATCATTGACTTTCCTGGGCCACAAAAAATAATCCGACGGGCCAAATTTGGCCCCCGGGCCACCACTTTGACACCTGTGACCTACATCTTTCCTCCCAAAAATCAAATAAATATACCCACTAACAAATCCACTTAGATTCAATATGACTCAAACCCATTGCATGACCCCCTCTCCCTAAAAAATGAAGCATATTTAGCATACAAAAACCACTCCCAAAAGTCAACCAATCATATCAGACATCATCCGGCATCACTAACTGGATTTGCGACCACCAGCCGTCAAACCATGAGCTACTAATTCAAATTAGCCACCTATTAGTTCGCTACCTCAACACACACACACACACACACACACACACACACACACACATTATCCCCTCACCTGCACACACAAACACACACACACACACATTTACACGCACTTACACACAGAAGCCTGTAGGGAAAGCCATTTAGATGAAAGCAATGGTTTTATCTCCTTCCCTCAGCAGGAAACTAGCAAGTACTATTGCACAAATCAAACACACACACACACACACACACACAGTATAGTTGATGAGTTGTGTGGCAGATATATGGGCTGGAATGTGGAGAATATGGGAATAACCCGTAGCTTTTTCCACCAAGAGGGGGTTGGGGGGGGGGATATACCTTTAAAAGCAGGAAATGGGCAACCAGCTATTCTTTTATTTATTGATTAACTGACTCATTACCTATCTATTTATGTCTCAAATGTATTTTTCTGTGTCTGTATTCTCACACTCTTGCTACTGTAACAACGAAAATTCCCCAAAACAGGATCAATAAAGTTATCCAATCCAATCAAATGTCAGCGACAAGATAAAATCCTTAAAAATTTGTTTTCAAATTGTAAACATTCTTTTTCAAGTGTCACCATCGGTAAGATAATTAAAGTTTTAACCCCCAGAGTCTCCAGGTTAAGGAAACCCAACAGTTTTAATGGAGATAAACGCCGCTGGCCAATTAGTTTATTTTGTACTCATTGGCTAAAACGTCCAAGGAACCAAAATATGCAATTTTAATGTGATGTTTGGTCAAAATATGAGGCATATGAGGTTCATTGAAGTTATTTAGGTAGAGCATTGCAGACAGGATCTAAAAATGTGGGTGGCCTCTGTCTCCTCTAATCAAAATCATTGGTGGTGGTCACCTGATCCTCATAAAAATACATGTAAAAAAACAGTTTATTAGCAACCCTTAAATGAACTAGGCATGTGTGTGTGTAGGTGTGTGTACTTAACATTTGTGTATTTCAGTTACAGTGTCAATGCGCCCAATCTGATTTATTTTTATTTATTTTTAATTTTTCTAGCAGTCAATAATTTTTTATGATGTAGTTGATTCATTTATAAAAGAAAATTCTGAAAATTTTAATGTTAGGGTCAGTCCAATCATCTTTGGTACAATTTAATTGCTGGGGGCATGGCTTTTCTGGTCCCGCCTACTTGTTTAGAATCAAAAGACAATTGTTGCGCTATTAAAAAAAAATCTTTTTTGACATTAAAAAAAAGCTCTTTTGAAAAATTGTTGTTTAACAAATAAAAAATTGAATTTCCAAACTTTTAAAACGTGGAAGAATTAAATCACTCGTCTATTACGATCCGACAACCATTTTTGGCCACCATAAAAAAATTCAACTCTCTACATTGCACTTTTTGGCCAAACATAGCGAGAGAATCTTAACATACACACCCACCCACACCCATAAATCTCATTTTATAAGTATTATAGATGAATGTATTATCGTCATTAGCACCTATTTAGCGCAATAGCCCATTAGCCATAAAAAACATAGCAAATAAGGCTTGTTCCAACAATATTCAGCAAACCATGAAAGTGGAATAACCAGGAAGTGTCACAATTTAAGTTCTGGATGGACTGTTTTTTTGCTTTACTGCAGTCGCTAAACACAGGATGTGTGTGTGCGCGTATAAGTGTGTGTGTGTGTGTGTGTGTGTGTGTGTGTGTGTGTGTGTGTGTGTGTAACACCACTGAGGTCAGGGTCTTAAGGAGAGAAAAAAAAATCCCCCCAACTCTGGCTAATAGTTTAAAGCTGGTAAAGCCACATACACACACATTACAAGCGTAAAGGAGCGGTAGTAGTTGTAGTGTTATTATTGTAATTGTGCTGCCAGTTTGTCTGTGTGTCACCCTCACGTCGCCCCAAAAATGTGACTGGACAACAAAGTGTTTGAAGAGCCATTTAAAGGACCGAAATAACTCGTGCTAATGTCAGACGCTATTAGCGGGAAGCTCGGCTAAAGAGGACTCCTTTTGGGAGATGTTCGAGAACAACGCCGCCGTCCTTTTCCTACGGTTAAATATTATCTCAAAAGGACATGTCCAATTTGCTGAGAAAGACTAGTCGTCCCATCGGGGAGGAAATTTAGAATGATGGGTCGGCCGGTATTAAGGGGCCACGGACGGAGTAAGTTCCTCAAGGATAATGCTAGTGTTTAGCTTGTTCTTCTTTTTTTCATGTCGTGAGCATGTTTTACTTCCACTTTTATCGGTTTTTACTCCATGCTTATGCGATCTGTTTGATCATATGTGTCAAAGTGGCGGCCCGGGGGCCAAATCTGGCCCACCGGATTGTTTTGTGCGGCCCGGAAAAGTCAATCATGGGTGCCAACTTTCTGTTTTAGGATCAAATTAGAATGAAGAGTATAGGTGGATATTACATTTCCTGATTTTCCCCTTTTAAATCAATAATTGTCATTTTTTAAATCATTTTTTTGTGTTTTTAGATTAAAAATCATTTTGTAAAATCTAAGAAATACATATTTTAAAAAGCTAAAATAAACATTTCTTTAGATCTATAAAAAACTGAATATTCAGGGTTTTTAAATCCGTATCTTTTAATCCATTTATTTAAGAAATCAAAACATTATATCTAAAATGGTCTGATATAATAAATTTCCTGATTTTTCCCCTTTAAAATCAATCAGTCATTTTTTAATCCATTTTCTGTGTTTTTAGTTCAAAAATAATTTGATAAAATCTAAAAAATATATTTAAAAAAAATCTAAAATAGACATTGTTTTAGATCTATACAAAAACTGAATATTCAGGGTTTTTAATCCAGTTCTTTTAATCCATTTACCAAAAAAAAATCTAAATATTATATCTAAAATGGCCCACGTGAAATCAAGTTGACGTTAAAGCATCCCACGAACCAACCCGAGTCTGACACCCTTACCCTAAGAGTTATGCGTTGTGTCTAGCCGGTATTTTCTGTCTGCAGGCTACATGTTAATGACGAAGGCTAACGAAGAGAAATGATCCCTTTAGCTTGAAGCGGTCTACGAGAGCAAGACAAAGATGGAGACCCTCGACATGGAGCTCGTCACAATGACTCCTCAGTCACATTACGGCTCTTTGTCCTCCACGTAAGACACCGAGTCACTCATCGGCCAGCGTCTCTACCCACAATAGTCTGCAGTGTGCGGGTTGTACGGACACCCTCATATGTGAATGTGGGTGGGTGGGTGAGTGGATGGATGGCGTATGTGTGTGTGATGGTGGTCTGCCCATTCTTTCATGGCTCTAATGAGGTAAGCAACAACATGCCCCAAGCCATGTTGGAGACAGGACACACACTCACAGTTCTAAAAGACACACACACCCACACACACACATACACATGCACACCCGCACACACACGCACAAGCAAGGCTAAAGATAGTCAGTAGTTGAGTTGTCAAACTTCAGATGAATGAATGATAAGGTCAACCCCGGGAGTCGACCCCTGTCCCCTCAGACTGATCAACCAATGTTTACAGGGGTTATTTACTGCTTGTCATTTTTATCATGGCCAGTATTATTTGCTGTAACTCATCAATAAATGAGTTAGAAGATGGAAAGGGTGTCAGACTCGGGTTGGTTCGTGGGCTGCTTTAATGTCAACTTGGTTTCACGTGGGCGGGGCCATTTTAGATAGAATATTTAGATTTTTTTAATAAATGGATTAAAAGAAGTGGATTAAAAGCCCTGAATATTCAGTTTTTTATAGATCTAAAACAATGTTTTTTTTAGATTTTTTAAAATATATTTTAAGATTTTACAAAATGATTTTTGAACAAAAAACACAGAAAAAATGATTAAAAAATGACAGTAATTGGTTTAAAAGGGGTAAAATCAGGAAATTGAATATACATCTATATCTATCATTTTAATTTGATCCTTAAACAGAAAGCTGGCACTCATCATTGACTTTCTCGGACCGCACAAATAATCCGGCGGTCCAAATTTGGCCCCCTGGCCACCACTTTGACACATGACATATGCCATTTTAATGCTTATTTGTTTATGGACATGGTTACTTATCCTTAAAGTTTGTGAAAGGGTTGTTGTTGCATTGGCATCTGGTTGGACCTCTACTTACAAAAATGCTCGATGGGGTTTTGTTCCAAGATATGAAAGAAATCTAGAAATGCAAAATGTCCCAATAATTTTTTATTTTCTTGATAGAGTTGCTCTCCCCTCATTGGCTAGTTTTTTGTGCATTTAAAGCAACACGAAACCTTATTTTTAATTTTGGACCCTAAAAAAGTTAAATCCTGGGTCGATATTTTACAAGTCACCCCCCCCCAACCCCCCCACTGACACACACATGGGATTGTGAGATGATTATCATTTATTAGGAATGATGGTCTTGTCCATTGGCGCAAGGTCAGCCCATGAATGACATTGGAGTTAAAATGAGACAGTCGAAGAGACACACAGGGCGAATACAGTAGGCCCATAGAGCGCAATTGAATAGACTAATGTGATTTTGATAATGACTGCACATCAAACATGTCAAATGACTCAACAGACCACCAAAGATGAGGCCCAAGCAGGCGCTCTATGTCCCACATGAATTTAACTTGAAAGGAAACGGGGGTTTTATGTGGCTACTAATGAAGGGAAGGCTTTTTTTAGATGGACTTTTTGGGGTTTGGGTTTGGGTTTTTTTCAGTTCAAGATAGGACGTTTCAGAAAATATAATATTTGCTGTAGTGGCAGATAATTTGGTAAATTGGTTCGAGTAAATGTATACATAAAAATATTTCGACAAAAAAAAAAAACGAGTTCACTGGAGTATAAGTCGCACCCATTAAATTTGATAAATGACGATACATAAAAAAGATTTAGAGCATAATCTAATGCATAATCCAGTGAGTGGAATTAATTTACTTCATCATTTAATTATTTTTTATGCCAAACTACCTAAGGAAATATCTTTAAAAGGTATTCTAGCATTTTTAAGTATTATTTGGTATAAATTTTACCATCAAGAGGATCATAATGTCTTAATATTTGTCACCATTAAAAACTGAATTTGTAAATAATGTTTTGACAAAATCATTTCCTGAGTTTTTAGGACACGCCCACATTTGTTTTTTGGTATCACTAACTTAAATAACGTAGAGCTTTTTAGATTTTTTTTAATCTTTTTAGCTATCTTTAGTAACGTGTAAATATGAATAGAAGTGGCGTCCACAAAAAGGAAAAGGAACATTTCATAGTCATATTTGTAAAGGCTGAAGAAGTACAGTAATAAATCAGAGTGTCAAGCTGTTTATTGAACAGACTGCCGCTGGAACAAGAATTATAAACAGCGCGTCTGGACCGCACATTAACCGCCAAGAAATAAATCAGCTCCAATCTCTTCTTGTATTGCCTTCTTGCCTGTAAGTAGCCAATAGACTTTGTTTGGATTTCCGCAAAACAATTTTCGCAGGAACACACGGCGCATTATATTCCGTGTGGAAGTCCAAATAAAGACAGCGTCCAAAACTAAGTGCTACGGACAACCGCGTGTCAATAAATATGTTATTAGCGGCTCGTTAAAGGACGATCTGTGGCCACTTTCATGTCTGTGGTTTGTCCTGTTGAATTTTCATGACATTTTGGCGCATTTTGATGATGTAATCGGACACACCAGGTCCCTGAACATGTACTTTTAGAATAGCTTGGAGAATACTTGCTCTCTAATATAGGATTCCGTAATAAAAGAGTGGATTAAACTAGTCAATCATTCATTTTCTGAACAGGTTATCCTCACATGGGTCATGGGGGGTGCTGGAGGCTATCCCAGCTAAGTACGGGTAGACCCTGAATGGGTGGCCAGCCAATCGCAGGGCACAAACAGACAAATAGGACAACCAATCATAGCTAGGGTCAGGGAATTTAGCGTACAATTAGCTTAGCATGATTTCACGCAGGCCAGACCATTTTAGATATATTTAGATTTTAATGGATTAAAAGAACTGGATTAAAAACCCTGAATATTCAATTTTTATAGATCTAAAACAATGTTTATTTGACTTATTTTTAAAATATGTGCTTTAGAGTGTTACTTGCTACTGTGACAATGACATTTCCTGAATACGGGATGACTAAAGTTATCTCATCTAATGTGAGCTAATGTAACTCGCTAACTTGCAATACCAGTTTCAACCACCAGTGGCGCTAAATGCCAATTTGCTCTATTCAACTTGTTTCCCTTTTAATCTGCTTTGCCGTTATTACCAAGTCTACCACCACCAATTTTCTCCTCCAAAAAGTCAAATTCCAGTCTCCGACTATCAACAAAGGAGTTAGCGTACGTCACGAGGCACCTCCTCCTTCCGCCTTCCGACCAAACCCCCCTTCCCCCCAAAAAAAAAAAAAAACAAGCCACAATATCATTTAGCAAAGTTCATTTGATAAATGTTCAAGCCTCAGGTCAAAGACACTCTCTCGCTTTTTAAACGTAAACACTCTTTTTAAGTTGAGCCACTGAAAGAGAAAGTTTGTTGATAGAGATAACTTGTAATCTCCACACGGGGGACAATTTGTCAGAGCCGTTGCATGTCTCAAAGTATGATTCACCTATTAGCTTTTTAGCGGTTAGCGCAATAACGCCGGCCTGCTTTGGCCTTGGCTGATGGGGCAATATGTTTTGGTGGGGCCCAAAAAATGTGTCTTGGCGCCTCCTCCGTACGTACACACACCTCGCCGTGTAAGTGGCCAGCTCCGACTTTATACTGTAAACGCTGCCATATGGACACCAGGAAACATACGGATTGACCTACTACACGGGTCTCAAAGTGGCGGCCCGGGGGCCAAATCTGGCCCTCTGCATCATTTTGTGCGGCCCAAAAAAGTAAATGATGATTGCCAAATTTCTGTTTTAAGGTCAAATTAAAATGGAGAGTATAGATGTATATTATATTTCCTGATTTTCCCCCATTTAAATCAATCATTGTCATTTTTAAACCATTTTTTTCTGTTTTTACTTCAAAAATCATTTTGTAAAATCTAAAAATATATTTGAAAAATAGCTCAAATAAACATTGTTTTAGATCTATAAAAAAAACTGAATATTCAGGGATTTGAATCCATTTATTTAAAAAAAAATCTAAATATTATATCGAAAATGGTCCATCCCACATAAAATTGCTCAAGTGTTAAGGATGGATAGACGACTAAATTCTTTTGCTCAAATAAAAGAAAAGCAGGATCGCAAATCCAGATTTTGTGTTGTAGCTGGAATGTACGTTGCTTTTTTGGTGAAATACAGGCTTATGGAAGCTATAAACATAGTTTGGACTACTCCTTAATGATCTCATAATGGCCGACACACACACACACACACGCTGCTGATGCGATCCATTAATCACGATGCCGTCCGTTCGGCTTACGACTACAGGGATTTCACCACTTTCGATATTTAACGCTGGTAATGATGATGAATTGAATCCATTTGAGTTGCTGATGAAAAGTTTGGCGCTGGCAAATCAGGTATTCCGACTTTGCTTTTCTGAAAAAATGAGTTTTTTCCGCTTTTAAGGTAAACTGCAAAATTGTGTTTTGACAAAATGTACATGACGAGTTTGGTATGGGCCTGGAAGACCACACCAAAACACATTGAAAGCGTTTATGGGCATGCAATGAGTACATTGCTTGCTGACGTGCTATATTTATATCGTGAAAAGGTTAAAAACATGACAATATTAGCAATTGAAACGTTTTCATCTGCTAGCATCCGGATTAGAGCCCAAATGGGTAAAACAAGATCGTTTTTACAAAAAAGTACTTCAAAAAATCCTATACAAAAGTTGTTATACGACGTACACAATTTAAAATGAACAAAAAATGTATAAAATACTGGAAGAAATCGTACAAGTTGCCAGGTATGCCGATAACAGCCAGAGTAGTCTGTTACACGTCATGATGTTACTATCAAATATTTGCTTTGTTATATCACATTATTATGAGATTACTACTGTGTATCGTTGCGTAACGCTGATTTGCGCCGGTAAATAGTTATCAGATTTCCTCATTTGTAGCTACAATTTGCTTTACAGAGGATACAGGAATTGAATCCAGACTTCCAATGGACTTTACCGGGTCCAAACTTCCGTTTCGGCGGAATGTACCTGTACGTCATCCCGCCACACGACACTCACACAAGTTCTCACGTACTTACATACGTACACACCCTAACTAAGCTAACTTTGGCTGGCTTTTGCACCCGCGTACGCACATCCAGGGACTCCGGCGGGGTTTATTTATACAGAGAAAGAATGGCGGAGATCAGAGGACAGGGCGGGCATATGGGGGAGATCATTTACGTCAAAAAAGGGGGGGAGAGAAAGAGAGAGAGAGAAGGAGAGAAAGAGAGGGAGAGAGGGAGATCAGGAGTCTGACCGACTGACCTACAGTCTAATTATATATCATTATCAGGAGACACAAACTGATGTAAATTACTGCAATGGGCTCCCATTCACATAGATGGATTACACAGAGCAGGCTGACATTCACGTAAACACACAAATGCACACTTTTGCACAAAAAGGCATACACTCGCCTCGCCGCCACTCCCCATTCAACACTTGAACAAATATAAATCATTGGCTTTTCTCGCAAAGAATTCAGACGGGGAGGATTAATAGCGTCACTCAAAAAACACGTAAAGTTATCGTCAACAGATAGCAACTGAAAAATCGCCATTTTTTTAACATGGCTTTACTGTAACGTAAGGGTCGGGATGCTTTTTGACAAAAAGAGCCATCAACAATTCATACATTTGAATATTATTCTTTAAGAATTTCAAAAGTATGCATGCATTAAAATGTGCACATTTTTTTAAATTCATTTTGCCACTTTAAAATGTAATGATTATGACATGTTTGATATCCATAATGGAAAATTGTGTGCTTTAAGCCAAAACCTGTTTTATTTAGTCTAGTTTGCAGTATATTTAAATGGGAAAAAAAATGCATTTATGGCTGAGTGGTGAAATAAATTCTATAGATTGTTTGTCAAGTATATGACACAAATATTGACAAAACTGTTTTTTTGTCTGTTCAGGGGACACAGATATTTAAATTTAGTCTTAAGGCAGATTTTTGAAATTAAATGTATTCATTTTAAGACGTTTTATGACAAAACGGGATTGTAGAATTAATATAAGGTTACTAGGCCTTGTGTTTGTGCAGTTATTTTGAAAATGTGGAAATATAAAGTGGGAAAAACGATTTTATAAAACTATTTATTTATATGTGCCATTTTGTATTGATAATTTATGTTTTTAATGGACAGATTCCCTCATTCATAAAAATATGCAAATGAAAAACTCTTCTTTTTGTATAGTAAAAATGTTGATTTTAATGAAATCCTGCAATACTAAAAATGTGTATTACTATGAAACAAGAACTGCTGATCCACAACCCAACCAAATCTCTCCACTAACCATATTTACATCCAAAAAAGTATATATTCGCTAAAAACACACTCAATGTGATCTTCCCTCACCGTTTCATAACCATAATTCCAAGTAAAAATGTACTTTAGCACTGAAACATTCTCTATTAAACACTTTTCCACGAAAACTCGCCAATAAGCCGACCACATCACAACTGTAAAAAAAAATTGTGTACAAATTCCAAACACGGAAAACATCGTATTTACTGACTAACGAGCAACCCAGCAGAATTACACGGCCACGTGCACGCGCGCGCGTGCCTGCCAGAGGACCTACTTAGCAGGCCCATTGACATTAAAGACAAGTAAACAGACCTTGCAGTTGTTGCTTGGCCATTGGTCGAAAAAGTCCTGAAAAAATAACTCCTCCCACCCCTTAACCAGTGACGTCATCGTCATCTCTTTCTAACTCTAACTCGCTCTATCTCTCCCCCTTTTTGCCCTCACCCCTTTTCTCCCAGTAAACTCAAGCCAGTAGCGTTGAGCCGGTTGCCGGTTTAGACCGAGAACCGACACGGACCCCCTGACGATGTCATGAAGTGGAAAAACAAACGAAAAAACTAAAAACAAACGAAAAAGAGGAGCTCGTCCTCGACTTATTTGGATTCCGAGACCATGTCGTCCAAACGGGAATCCTGAGGACCGATCATCTCTCAACATTTTGGGGCCTGTCGTCCGCCACTTTTCACCCAACAATGCGGAGATCATTCAACCTCCAGATTATCGATCTCGGACAACCGTGAAGCGTCGATCGGACGTCCTACTGCGCGCTCCTGAGAGCTCGGGCGCGCGCCCGTGCGCCTCCATCCGCCACCATGAGTCTGGTAACGAGTTTTCCTCACCACCCGGTCGTCCCCCACCACCACCGCCACCACCCCCACCATCACCACCACCACGACGGACCCCACTATTCCCTGCACGCGGCCGCGAGCGGTCGCTGTCACGAGGACAGCGGGGGCGCGCCCCCTTATTTCACCAGCTGGCTCATCAGCCACGCGGACATGTCGCCCACCGAGTACGGTCTGGCGCCGGGTTACAGCCCCGATTACCATGGTAACGGGAGTCCCGGGAACGTGGGGGCCCTGGACACCCCTTCACACCATCATCCTCCTCCTCATCATCATCATCATCACCCCCACTTTGGCCCAGGGGCGCTCGTTCCCGGTAGTGGGGCGATATCCGTTAACGGAGGCCAAGTTGGGGGTCTACACCACCCGCAACACCCGCAACACCCCCGAACGGTGAAGCGAAGACCGACGGCCAATCGCAAGGAGAGGCGGAGGACGCAGAGCATCAACTCGGCGTTCGCCGAACTCCGAGAGTGTATCCCAAACGTACCGGCTGATACTAAACTGTCCAAGATTAAGACTTTGCGGCTGGCTACAAGCTACATCTCGTACTTGATGGACATTCTGGACAAGGATGGACAACATGGAGACACGCAGGCCTTCAAGGCCGAGTTGAAGAAGTCCGAGGTGAGGGAGGAGAGGAGGAAGAAGGACGCGGTAAGACCCAGCAATACCATAAACAAAAAATAAATACACAACCTAAAAAGTGCCTAGAATATTTCTGCTTTCACCTAAAATAATAAAAAAAATCTGCCACAATATCCCCAAACTCCCCCCAAAAAACACTCAAACCGACCTATACACACACTAATAATATGACATGATAATAAAAACGTCTCCAAAATTATTGGAAAAAAATGTGTGGACGTAATACTAAACCTTCCAAATTATTGTATAAAGTCAGCAAAATAGACCAAAAATAATTTTACTTAAACAAGGCATTTACTCTCTCCATTTATAGCAATTCACGTAAATATTATGTACGTATATGTAATACACATAAATTGGGGTTGCGTCTATATGAATTGTTTTTATATAATTGAATTGTATCCCTTTTTATTGTCATGATACAAGTATAAGGAGATTTAAAGTTGCATAACGACAACAACAAAGCAATGAATAAATCATCAACAAATAATCCATTTTGATTTATTCATACATAAACTTTATGGCGAAACTTTAAATATCATTGTGCTTGCATAATGATATTCAATTCAATTAAAAACATTAGATATTAAACTACTCTGTGTAATATTGGGATATTAAAGTCATATTTGGAGTTATAAAAAAGCGTAATGTTAAGGGGTTTGAGTCGTTTTAGTGTTTCAGTGTTTCGGTTGAAGGGCTTCAACTATTGGCGACGTAAAGTCTATGTCTTCACAACATTGCCGTTTGCGTAAAATAATATCATATTTAAGCAATATTTGGAGAAACATTCTTCAAATTGTGACGTTGTTAAACGTTACGTGACCTTTTTTGTGCATCAAGTTGATCGGGAGTCCAAAGACGTCATCTTTAGGGGACATTAGATCGCTTTGAAAAATCAGATTTTAGAACCTTTTTTTGGACTATATTGATACAATATTTACGATTGCAACTTTATATCGTTAACACAGTTTTAAATGAGAGGAGTTTGAGATGGTGGTGCGTTTTAAGATTCGTTTTCAATGCAAAACGTGTCTCACACACACGCACACACACTTCAAAAATCGTTCTACTTTCCTTCGTTCCTCGAATGCATCATAACACGCCGATTTTGAAAAATAAATATCATATGTAACATTTTAAATGAGGCATCGGGGTTATGGCAGTACTCGAATGTTAATTTAGTTTCTTATAGGTGAGGAAAGACGACGGAAAAATGCACACTGACAACGAACACAACGACGATCGTCATTAATCGACGATTTCCTCGACCCTGTATCAATTAATACGTTTCATTTATATCAAGATTAAAGTCAAAATTTGGACTCACCGATAGAAGGACGTTGTAGAATGTTCCTTTTTTAAATTCCACGAGATATTTGCATTTTGTAGAGCTGTAGATCTGCAGGAAAAAGCGTTGTTTTCGTGACATAATTATGTCAAAATGATTCCTGGTGTGGACAAACAAAAAAATAATGACGTCACAGGTCGACTCGAATGAACAAACATTTCTGGGCTGAATTTAGAAAATCCAATTAAAATTAAATACAAGGCATGTTATTTTAGCTTGCGTCTTAAATTGACATACGTTAGAAAACTAAAATAAATAAATGGCAGAACTTTAGATTTCCATTTTTTAACGTGGATTTGAGTAAAAAGCAACAATTTCCCAACTCTTAAATTTAAGCAAATGATACTTTGAACCAGAAAGGACGTGCTTACAGAATTTAAGGAGAATTATGAGTGTCATAACAATATTACATTGAAACTTTTTAAAAATAGGTTTGAATTAGTTTTAAAATTATTGTTGCAAAACCCTTTTTTAAGATATAAATAAATGCATGTGTTTGACTGTATTTTCAAATAAGGGAATACAAAAGCTAATTAAATGAAATGATGGTGCTCAAAAATGAATTTACATATGCACATAATTTTAGTGTTATTATATATTTCATAAAATTAACACAGAAAAAAATATTTGTATTTTATTGTCATTATTTATGATGAGGTATAATGATAAAGTTGTATAATTGACTGATCAATAGTTTAGATGTAAGATAAGGAAATATATTGATATTGGATATATCAATACAGGCTTCAAATTAGGGCAGCTAAATTAATTTCCTTTTTGGTGGTTATTATAGCATTTGACTATTTCGGCAAGCAAAATATACAGACAGTGAAAGCAATAAAAAAAACTAAATATATAAATGTATATAACAGAAAAATATAGCTATAGCATGACATTTAGTCTATTACTTGTTTTTCTCTCCATTATGGTCTAATGTGTTCAAAACTAAGTTTTTCTTTGCTTAAATGGCATTTAACAGCATATTTTTATCATCTAACGTGCTAATATGTAAATGTCTTTTAAAATTTTAGTTTGTAAAAGTTTCACTTACATTTTATTTGCCTTCAATCCAAAATTTGCTCTCAAAAACCATCATTTGGATTAGAATTCCTCCTCATTTTAAATGGCGTTCCCCCGCAGGTGGACCTCCCCAAGACGGCGTCGACGTCCTCATGTTCGTCGTCGTCCTCGTCCTCACTGGGGGACAAAAAGACCAAAGGACGGACAGGGTGGCCGCAACACGTCTGGGCTCTGGAACTCAAACAATAGACTCCAATCCCTCCATCCATCCCTCCCTCAGGTGGACCCTGTTAAAAATACGGGGTTTCCAAACCCCTTACCAAGGAATGGACCCCGTTAAAAACCCTTGATTGGCGAGGCACGCTTTCCTGCTGTTTGCTATCTGTATATTTTTGGACATCCCAAACTAGCTTGTTAGCTCGACGGTCAGCCCGCACGAGACGGAAGCCCCCTCCTCCCCCCCATTTTGAAGGTGAACTCTTATTTAACTCGATCTAATGTGCAATTGCAACCGGGCCGTTGGGACACGCCGGATTTGGATTGGTCGTTTATACGCTGCCGGCCGGGTGTTTGTGAAGTGGTTTCGTTTGTCTACCTGCGATGATGATTCTGTTGTCTTTTATTTTGGTTCTGGTTCTCATGGAACGGGTTGTGTAGAAATGTTGTGACATCACTGTGATGACAAAAAAGTGGCCGTGTTGTGGAAAATATAACAAAAACAAGAAAAAAATGGAGGTGGTTGATGTACTGCTAAATATAGGCTGTAATATGTGTTATGAAATTGAATAAACCGCCACATGATGACATTGGGAAGTGATGCAAAGTGACTATTAAAAGCAACATTTATACATATTTACTATTTTAAACAACAAGTGATTTATAAAATAATAATAACACCCTTATCAAATACAATAATTCAGATTTTTCCTCCTGAGAAATGTTTAAATTTGACATTTAATGAAGAAACAATACATATACATGTAAGATTAGATTTCCATTTTTAGTAAATTAATATGAATATATTACAGTCAGGTTTTGGTGCTCAAGGTCTACTGGAATAGAATTTTTTGCAACCTTATTTAAAAATATCATATCTCAAATCAATTTTCCCATATAAAATAACTGTTGCATCTATCACTGTTTAAATAGAGGGAAAATGTTGCCAGGTTTCAGTGGTACAGTATTACTGGAGCATAAATAGAGGGAAAATGTTGCCAGGTTTCATTGGTACTGTTGCATCAATCACCGAGAAGATCAATTTTTGAATCTCGCTGGTGATTGGATGCCACGAGATCGCCACTAAAGGACTTCCCGACTTGAGACAAATCTGGAAGCTGACCAAGATTTATTTTACAGCCCAGGAAGAAATAAATATCTTTACCAAGTGAGCGGATTCCCCTCGGACTACCTGGGACGTTCACCATGATGGACTCTGAAGGTCTGCCGTCGTCGTGGTAGCGTGTGTGATTGGTTTCTCACCTTGCATTTATTTTTACAGGCGCATCAGGATTGGCTGGAATGTCCTCTCAATGGTGGACATCCTCTGTAATGGACAAGACTATAGGATGGTCACATGACGGAAAGACGTGGCCTTGGACCGCCCCGCCCCCGAGGACAACTCCTTGATGGTGGCGTCGTCTTGGTATCTGATGGAACTGTCAATCGGGCCTCTGGTAAGAAGCTCTTATCTGGCAACCCAATTGGTATGTTGATGGAGTCAGACAAGGAATGGGGGAAAGTCGCCAGAAGGACTGACGTGGTTGGCCCAGAGGAGATAGACGGGCGGCAGACGCTCTTGACCTTTAAGTGACCACCTTTGGGCGGTTTGTGTCTGTTAAAGAGCGGCCATAATTTTAGCTGTATAATGTTGAAAAGGGTCTATGTTTTTTTCGGGTGCTAGCTAATTTAGTTTTTGAACTATGAAGATGTGCTTTGGTTAACAAAAATTGATTTTCTTGAGTTGCTAGCTATGGTTGACAAATTTGATGTTTTTTAGTTGCTAGTTTGGGAGGAAAAAATTATATTTTTGAGTTTATATCTTTGGTCAAAACTTGTTTTTGTTGTATGGGTTAGCTTTGGTTAAAATTGATGTTTTTGTATGGTTAGCTTTGGTTAAAAAAAAGGTTGTTTTTTAGTTGCTAGCTTTGGTTAAAAGGGGATTTTCTTGAGTTGGTAGCTTTGGTTAAAAATGCTTTTCAAGTATTGCTAGGTTTGGTCAAAAAATGGGCTTTCTTGTACTGCTAGCTTTGGTAAAAAAAAAAAAAAAAAAAAACAATTTTCTTTAGTTGCTAGCTTTGGTTAAAAAAATTGATTTTCTTGAGTTGCTAGCTTTAGTTAAAGTTGGTATTTTCTACAACCTGGAAAGGAAAACATTTCAAAACAGGTCTTAAAATGGACATACATTGTTAGGACAAGTTCTGTAGTAGTTCCTAGCCCGAGTCTGGAAATGCGAGCGACAAAGGCAATCCTAAGGCGAACCAACTCGGCTGAGCGAGGCCTGGCACGCGTTCATATATTGCGGCTGTGTGATCAAGGCTATTGCCGTCTGGACGGAAATGATGCCAATAAATAACCAGTCCGATGTGCTGCGTGGCGGCCGATGAGAAGGCTAACCCTTTCCAGACCCTCCCCATCAAAAAAACATCACAAAACAAAACATCTTCAATACAAAAAAATGCTATTTTTCTAGCTAGGAAGCTAGCTTGTATTTGTAAACGATGACGTCGATGCTAAGCGGAGAATGTACGTTTCTAAACAGAAATATTTGCATTTTGCTGAGCAAGTGTCTCTCCCACTGCTGACAGGAATTCTTCACATCACACCCACATTTTTTTTCTCAAATCCCATGTTCTGTCTGCACGTGCACACGAGCGCGAAGGGTGTTAGACGTCTTAAAAGCGGGACACGCTCAGGATTTCTTCTTGCAACAATACCAAAACATCTGGGAGTCATTACAATGTGTGCACCAGCCAGCCCTCCCCCCTCCCCCACCGCGTTTCCCCCACCTCATGCAGTACCATTTTCATCCTAAGAGGCGCCATTTCACCCCATTTGCCAAACCCACCACCATTATAGGAGTTTCCCGTGAACTTACATTTTTTTGGGATGCGGCTCAAAAGCGGAGAACCTTTTTTTATGCCAGGTAAGACGAGAACGTACGAACCTTGACCCCTGAACTGCGAGCCGGATGCTCCAGGCCGTGTCCCGCTGTGCCAATCGTTATCAGATAGAGAAGTCTGTTAGCAGTAAACCGACTTTTCCTCGGCCTCCCGCGTGCACCAAAATGAAGGATTTGAGTCTGCCTGGGCTTTTACCCAAGGCTCAGGAGCCACATGTGGCTCTTTTGATGGGCGCCTAAGGCTCTTCACTAACCCGTGAGCTAAAATATGGAAGCTGCTAGGAAAAAAAATGTCAAAATTTGCATAAAATTACCCAGTTTCTCTGCTAAAGTTTATTTTCTATTTTCTAAGTTCACCTACAGTACCTAACAATGTCGCGCCAAGATTTTATTGGTCCCAAAATACAATCCCACTTAGGAAAAAGCAATCATAAAATCACAGATGTTCTCTCGTTTGTTTCTAGAGGGAGGTGGCTGGAAAGGAGGGCAGGGCTTATAATTCATTCATTCATTCATTCATTCATTCATTTTCTATTCCGCTTCTCTACACCAGGGTCACGCAATTTCAAAATGGATAAATATTTTATAAAAAATCTAAAAATATAAATCTATGTTCTTGTGATGGCACCGAGTGAACCGAACAAGTTAAAACAGTGCCCTCGTCTGGTGAGGAAAGGTACAATATTCCATGCTACATGTATAAAATATTGTCACGTCATAAACTGAAGAAAAATCAAACGTGTTAATGTTAATAACACCATCATTTCCTCTGAAATGTTTTTTGTTTGTTTACCGCAGGTTTGGGGAAGCTTAGGCTCTGGAGCCACATGTGGCTCTATGGATGGGTGCATTTAGCTCTCCACTAATATATAGATATATATTTTTAATTAGACCTTTCTGCTAGCACGCTTTAGTTGATTAGCAAACACGTAAAAATTTCATTAAATAATATAGGTTTTTTTGGGGGGTGGAATTATTAAAAATTCAGACAAATTCATATATTTTGGTCATTTTTTTGTCTTGACTAGTTTTGACCAGCCTTGTAAAAACACTCCCCCCATACTAATCCCCCTTCCAGAACACACACACATACACGAACCTAGAATTCTGCAAATACGAAGACCACCCGGTCCCACGCAGACCACCGTGTTGTCCAGTTTGCGGAGACGTGTTTTTGATCAGCAGGTCTGGGAACACACACATAAAAGCTGGTAAAAGGTGGGCAAATACACACATATGCAAAGCTATAATTCTGTCACACTCACAGTAACACACATGGCTACTAATGGAGTCCTGTTTTTTATGGGGAGACCCCCCCCCTCTCCCCTTATGACTCGAGTCCAAAGAGGGCTGTGTGGGGGTCTCAAGGAGAGAGTTTATCCAACACCATTTGTGAGCTGTGTTTGACATGTGTACTAGTAAACTGACCTATGGGGCCACACACAGTAGGGGGCAATCTGATTGGACAGGGATTCACTTTGGGGGACACCAGCAACAAGTCCAGGTCTAATAAATTCAAATCTAGCATAAATATCATCTCCTAAAAAAAGTATTTGCTCAAGTAGGTTGGACCTGAATGTGTTTTGGATATCAAAAGGGAAAGTGGGAAGGGATTAGAGAGGTTGCTCTTTGTCACCCTCTAGTGGATGTAGTAGAGTTAGCAGTTGGTGGAAGTGGAGGTAGGGCAAATACTTTGTGTCATAAGTACTATAAGTAATTAAATAAAATACAAAAATCAAATATCAGAAAGAAGAACCATGGGGCCATAATGTGGCTACGCTTTATAATATTTTAAAATAGAATGACCAAGTGGCAAATAATAACGGGCAAAGTATGGATCCCTGTGGAACGCCACAAGTCACATGACAATACGAACACATTCCAAAAACATGAACAAGCCCCATTTTAGCAACTACAAATAAATCACTTTCCAAAATAATTCCAAACTAAACAATTCCATAACCAATTCAATTTAATATTGCAATAAAAAATGAAGCAAAGCACATCATATCCCACATCATTCGGCCATTAATTCAATGACAAATGCCATTTCTGAACCTCATTTTTGATAAACACCCATCTTTTACAAACCCCAATCTCATAAAATTTTGCTACTAATCACCACACATTAAAAACCCATAAATGTACTATATATTTTTCTTCAAAAAATGCTATTTTAGATCACCCAAATGTCCAAAAAGCTCATCAGATTGAATGAAAGTCGCCCAAAGGAGGACTTTCCTGATCCTCCATCATCTGCAGAAAGGAAAAAAAGACCCACATGCATGTGCACACGCACACACACACCCTCCCACACACACACTCTTACGCACACACACACACAAATACGCGAGCACGCCATCCCGCCGAGCGCTAGCAAGGAGCTTGAGAGCATTTTCCCCCCGAATATCGAGACAAAAAAGGAGTGTAAGCAGCCACAATGGAAGAAAACATGGATGAATCGCAAAGCCAGAAAGGTAGGACGGCAAAATGGACGCAACATTAGCGGCATCTCCCTCATTTCATTGTTCTCCTCCACATCCCATCATCCCATCCTCCTTCTCCTCTGAGCGAGCGAGTGAGCGCCTTGACGTTTTACGGCCACCAGCCGCATCCCCATCCAACATTTCCTTCCCCCCCACCCATAAAAACAGCTATACTTTCATTTTTTTCCTTCCTCTATATGAATGCGAGTTTTACTCAAAGATGGGTAATTATGGGATGGAAATAGCGCAGAAGATACGGCCATATTTTGCTGTTGAATGGATAATGAAGCTGGGTTGCAAATGTGATGAAATGGCTGGAGACAGAAGATGGATGAAGATGAATGTTAGATGATGGTCATTTAAATGAAAAATAAAAAAAGCCTTCAAAGAAAGTAGGGCAGTGATTGACAGCTCTTATGGGATTTTCTTTGTTAGGCGCTATTGTTGCCGCTTCACGCTCGTCTGAGCGCCTTTTTTTCTCGCTCTCTCTGTGTCTTTCCTCCATTTTCTACATCAACCCCCCCCCCCTCCCCTTGATTTTGTTTTTTATCAGCATATGGAGTGGGTTTTTTTTGGTGTATGGCTGTGATTTGACTGTCTTCTTGTTAGCATCCATTTTGTTTTCTTATTTGCTTTCTTTTTGATGGCGGGGTGGGGGATTATGGACTATGGAGGTTCTCCTCCTTCCCCTCGGAGGGGATGCGTTCTTGTTTTCCAGGAGGGGCGCACTATTTCATCTTTTTATGGCGTATTTGTTTTGTTGTCGTCTGTCAAAATGGGCGTGTCCCTTTTCTCGGCTTGAAAAAGAAGACATGGCACTGAAACTGGTTCAAATATCTTTTGGCCTATCGATTGGAATGGCAGTTATCATTAAATTCATGTCAAAACTGTTGTTGCTGTTATGGATTTTTTGAGGTATTTATGAGCGTTGTTTTTATTTTATTGATTATTTATTAGTTTAGCCAATCAGACCTGTTCTTGGTTTGGATTTTGTCAAAATAACAGCACAATTCAATGCTTCATAATTCCCAGGCTTGCTTTACAAATACATACATACATACATACACACAAATACACATGAAAAGAGATATATATACACATATATATAAAATATATATACATATATATACACATACATACATACAAAAAATATATATATACTTATATACATGTATACACATGTATACATATAAATATACATATGTATATACATATAAATACACATGTACCTACATATATACATATATATATATATGTAGGTATATGTATATAAATATATATATAAGTGTGTGTGAAAGCTGACAAGAGACAGATATATGAAAGTGGAGAATCCATATCTGTCATATGATATCATATCCATTTCATTAGCATGACCACAAATAGAGAACAACTTAATGGAGAGAGAGAGAAAGAGAGATGTAGTCAATAGAAATGGACTTAGCACACTCACAGCAAGTCAAAGTTTCAAGCAAGCCAACACAATCCTGACATCTGAATCCTCCTTTTTTTTTTGGCTACACTCGTTACTGGGGGGAGGGGAAAGAAAACAGCAATCATTGTTGCAAAAATATTGGGACAATACATAAGTGCCTGTCATGTGTATTGGGGATTTTGAAAGCAAGTTTTTAAAAAAAAAATTTAAAGAAAAATAAAAAACAGGAGACTAAATTCTCAAGACTTCAAAAGGTATTTTTTAAGAACACATTTTTTTTCCTAGAAATTGAATGTTTCAATAGTAAATTGCGGTTCCTCTAGCCTATAAATATCATATTTTTTTTTAATTTCTTCTATGATGGGAACAGGACAAATGCAGATAAAATAGAAAATCTGGACAATTCAAGAGAGCAAAAAGAAGGTTGAAACTGAGTCGCAGTGGTTAACGAGACAATCAGGAACAGGTGGCTGACACCAGAGGGGGGGATGGGCCGAAAAGGCCAATTCCAACAGGTAAAAAGCAATGGGTGGCCGACTACCACGACATACGGCACAGAATGGGACGGGGGCAGGGCCAGTGAGGATCCAAAGGAATCCAACCTAACATTGACCGCCTCAAATGTTCCATAAGCAACAAATCCTAGAAGATCCTAGAAAATGACTTGATTAGTACTAGAGTTGTACAAGAAAATGACTTTTAATTGTACATTGATTTCTTCATAAGACTCTATTGCTATAATATGCTATAAAATGCTAAAATATTAAGATATCTGTGAATATTTTCAATCCTTTGGGTCATTACATTCTTTACATTCTCAATAGTTGGATTGGTGGACTGTTTGGATGGTCTTAAAACCAGGTTTTGTGCTTTTGGGGGTCTGAGATGTTCTTTTTAAAGCTCTTGTACAACCTATACGGCTCAACGATGGGGGATGGGCAAACATTGATTTCATTTTGTATGGATTACGCAGACGTATTTATGTGCAACCGCTTAAATATGCTAAATAAATGACGGTCCATAGACGGAATGATCTTTTAGATATTTGCCTCCTTTGAATTGAAGTTGAGCCGCCATTTTGAACATTGCACAAGTTGATTTTTATAGGGCAAAGGGCACAAATGAGTCAGGCGTATTATCATTGGAAGCCTGAAAGAAACGCCCTCTTGTTTATGGAGCGTAAACAGCCATGTGTGCTTATAGCGTGCCCCCATTTTTTTTTTGCAGGTCACTGGGTCTTGCATACTTATTAAAACACAAAATATGCAAATGAGGAGGATAATCGCATGGCTCTAATCTGAAAAATGACAAACACCTACAAACGCTGCTGATACAGGATCAGTGTTATGCTCAGATTTTTTTTTTGGGTGAATTATGGAGCTATTCCGACCGACAATGACATCATGCTGCAGAAAATCACTTCTTCTCTACAACCGCTTATAACATATTTAAAAGATGTCTCCCGAGCGACTCCACCATCTGCCGCCATAATCACTCCTTATGGAAATACATTTTTTTGCAGCAAAATTGGACCAAACGATCATTTTTTATCCAAAAAATGTTGTTCCATTGATCTCCGTAAAACGCACACAGAGACGATGTGTACGAGCGGGGCCGTAATGCTGGGCGAGCTGCGCCGTTGCCATGACGACGCCACGGCAAAGTGGGTCAGCGGGCTGCTGCCACACCCCTGCTGGCATGGCAACATGGCAGGTCAATTAAACATGAGCAATAAGATGACTCACGCAAATGAAAACACAAAATCTGTTCTCCAAGAAGCATCTCCCCATTTTTTCGTTAGCTGCGGGAAAATATTATATACTGAGGGGTGAGTTATTAAACATGGAGTGTCAATCAAATGTCAATTGGTCGCCCTGGAAAGCACAACTGTGATTTAATTGCATCAAAAATAGAACTTAATTGAATGATTTTATTGGCATTATAATAAATATTATGAAATTTAAAGATTTCACCACAAAGTACACAAATAATAACAAACAGATAAATACATTATCCATAAAGAAGTAATACATCATATTTATGACTAGTATTGATTCATTAATGATTTATTTGTCTGTTTGTTGTTGTTGTTATTTGTGTAAATTGTAGTCAAAGTATTAAATGTCATTTTACTTGTATAATGACAATAAAAAACATTCAATTTAGTTCATTAAAGCTTCACCAAAAAGGCCATAGATAACAACAAACAAAAGAATAACAATAAATAATCCTAAATAAGTCATGAATAAATAAGTAGTCAACATAACAAACAAATGGATTAATAGTTCATAAATAATACTATATAATCGATAAATAAGTAGTCAACACAACAACAAATAGATAAATAACCAATAAATACATAGTAAGTAGTAGTCAAGTTGTAGTTAGCATAGATAAGTAGTCAACATAAATAAGTTGTCACATAAAATAGTAATGTAAAATACCGTAAAATTTAAAAAGAAGAGCCTTTTTTAAATGGCAGCCATTTGTGTGGGTTATGACACGGAGGGAAAAGGCGCTTTAAATCTATCCACGGTCATTTGGGAAACTATAAAGTCAGAGGCGGCGGCGTGGGTTGCCACTTGAATGAACGCAGCGACCCCAATCTTGACTGGCTGTTACGTTCCATCAAATCTTCCATATATAACCAGTGGCGCCGGCCGGCCATTGTAGATCACGCACGCTCCAACGAATGGTCGCTTAACCACTGCCTCTATCCCACCCACCGAGGGAGGACACATCCAACTACGTACTATCAAACTCAATATGCCGTCTATCCAAGTGGCGGTTTGGTGGGCGAGTGGATAGGGAGTTAGGCTCGCAGTTCTGGGGTTCTGGGTTCGATCCTGGGTTGGTCATTGATGTGTGGGGTTTGCATGTTCTCTCTGGGATCGGTGGGTATTTTTTACGGGTACTCCGCTTACCTCCCACATCCTAAAAAGATGGATGCTAAGCTAGGTAGCTAGCTGGAGATAGCTTGACTTATATCTGAATATGGACCAAATCTGGACCTAGATTTTATCCAAACCGGTTTAAGGATGATCTAAAAAAAATAATAATAAACTCTGGCACTGTAGGTTTTTATCTGGTCATCCCGTATTTGGGAATTTTCAATGTCACAATAGCAAAAGGGTGAGAATACAGACACAGAAAAAGCTTTTAGCTTCAGAACTAGTACCAAATGGATGTCAGTACGACTGATTTTGGTGCAATTTGGGCCAGGCGTCACCCATATTTTTAATTTATTTAATTTTTTTCCTGCTTTCAGGCTGCAAGGAGTGTTGCGAACGATGCGTGGGCAGCCTGCCCTGGGCGTCCCTCATCGCCACCGTTCTCCTCTTCATGGGCGTGGCCCTGTTTTGCGGATGCGGTCACGAGGCCCTGAGCGGTACCGTCACCATCCTCCAGAACTACTTTGAGGTCATCAGAGCCCCCGGACAAACGTTGGACGTCTTCACCATGTGAGTGACCGTACCATAACCCAAAGCCAACATGGATGAGCTCACCTGGTGGAAGAGTGATGTTGATTTTGTGTTTGCAGTATCGACATCCTGAAGTACATCATCTACGGTCTGGCGGCTGGATTCTTTGTCTTTGGAGTCCTGTTGCTGGTGGAAGCCTTTTTCACCACCGGAGCCATTCGGGATCTGTATGGAGAGTTCAAGATTACCGCCTGTGGACGATGCCTGACTGCTTTTGTAAGAAATAAACATTTCGGTCGTCTTATATTCAGGCCAAAAACCTAGTTTGGGACAGTCGGTTTTGGCTCTAGGCACTCTTAGTTTGGACATATGCCTTGAAATTTGGATTTTTTTTATGAAGTTTTTCCATTTTCTTAGACATGGGAGGCTCTGTGGCATTTAGGAAAGGTCAAAGGGCAAAACAAAAGGAATGCTAAGAAAGAATAGTCATTAGAAGTCTTTCGAGCTAATGCCTGGGACTCAAGTTTTAGCATTTAGTGGATTAACTTTTTCATTAACCTTTGGGCCGTCGGTCTCTGGTTATATTTCCACTGGAAGATGTTTTTTTCTTATCTTGTAGGCAGTTGAGTTCCCGTAATAATGTAGTTTCTGACCAAAGCGATAGCTAATTAGCGCGCCGCAAACGTAGTCATTTTGAATTGGATGAATTTTGACAAAGTGAAAAAGACAATTCAATTTCAAAATAGTAGCGATAGAAATGCTAATGATGAAGCCTTCACAAAAGTATTATAGGTTTAAAGTTTTATTCGTATTTGCCAAAATAAATACATAAAAACATAAATAAATAAACTTTAAATGGTGACTGGAGGACCCACGTGGACCTTTTTGATTGAATTTTGGATCGTCCTTTGACATGCTGTTTTTCCTGTGGTGTCCTCCAGCTGATGTTCCTGGCCTACCTGTTCTTCCTGGTGTGGTTGGGCGTGACGGCTTTCACCAGCCTGCCCGTCTTCATGTACTTCAACGTGTGGTCCATGTGCAAGAACACCAGCGTGGTGGAAGGAGCCAACCTCTGTTTGGACCTTCGTCAATTTGGTAAATTGCCATAACCATCCATCCAAAGAAACCGCCAACTTGGTTTCTGGACTTAAATGATATCTCCAGAATCAGAATAGTTGTAACCATGTTTCTACTTGCCAGGGGCCGTGACCATATCCGAGGAGAGGAAGGTTTGCACGGGATCTGAGAAGTTCTTCAAAATGTGTGAATCAAATGAGGTAAAACCCTATCCATAACCATAATTAGATCCAAAATGGACCACAACCTAAATGTTAGGTTCAGCAATAATTATACTTTAATATAATTATAAAACAATACTGGAGGACATCTGACTTAATTAAGGACATAATTAATTTGACATCTCTCCTGCCCATTGATTCATCCAAATGCTTGAGCAAAAACAACAGCTGTAACAATCATGGCATATCAGGTATTCAATAATAACAATTAAGGTCGGAACTCAAATTGGAAATTAAACAAACAAGCCTCCATTCGGCAAGACAATTCCATAATCAAGCCAAAAGAGCGTCACCATTGACCACAACATGCGAAGGTTGTTGGATAGCCATCACGCTGCATCAGAAAATTTCTTGAGCGTCCTTCTAGGTCTGCATTCTGGGGTAAAGGTCAGACCTATCTTCTAGTAAACAGTCCTCAGAACTCATGTTATGATGCCGGCCCTAGACATATTGAAGAAGCTCTTATACAATATATATGTAATAGTATTACAGAATAACTAAACTGCGACCTTTACAGCTTGACCTGACCTTCCACCTGTTTGTGTGCGCACTGGCCGGAGCGGGAGCAGCCGTCATAGCCATGGTAAGCTCACAAAAAACCTCACCAGATACTATGTTAAAGTATTTTGGACCGAGGTTTTGTTGTTTTTCTGAAATTAGGTCCATTTCCTGATGGCCTTAGCCGCCAACTGGGGCTACCTGAAGGACGCCAGCCGGATGCAGAAATACGAAGACATCAAGTCCAAGGAGGAGCAGGAGCTTCACGACATCCACTCCACGCGCTCCAAAGAACGCCTCAACGCCTACACATAAACACGTGATGGGAACCCACCCGTGCATGCCGTTACCCCACAGACGACATTTTATCTACACACGCAGCACACACTCATGGATACGATTACCCACAATACAACATTTTACAGTACACCTACATTTAAAAAAAAGGTATTCAGGCCTGTGGTAGGCTGTAAAAAAGAAGAGAAAAATGAGACGCTGCTGATTTTGTGGCTAGGTGATTTGTGCTAAAAAATTTAAATCCAAAATAAAACCATACGTGACATATTTTAACACGAGAATTAATTAGTCAAATTTTAATCAACAAGAGAAATCTGAGCCATTTGGTCATATAGTGGAAATATGAATACTTGATAGGGTTTGGATCAGGTTAAGCCCTAGCCAACATAAAAAAAATACTGCAACAATTTAAATAAATAAATGTAAAGCTCCCAAAAAGCCCTGTTTAACAAATTCCCTCAAATACTTATCATTAAATTCAGAAAACATAATTTCTCAAATTGAGCGCGCTCTTAAAGAATACCGAAATTCAAACAAAATCCATCTTTTTGTATCAAAATTGGACCAATAAGTTTGACTAAAAAGGAAAATCAAAGTCAACAAAGTTGTTCAACAAACACAAAATATGAGAATTTCTGGGTAACATCCATAAAACCTCCCTAAAAACGCAGCAACCCAACAAAAATTGGCAAACCCAATCCTAACAAAGCCCACTCCTCCCAAGCCACGCCCACACAAAATCAGCAGAAGACCGTCATCGTCTCAAAACTCTTCTTTTCATGGTGGTTTGTTCCTACGAGAGGACACCAGCCACCATGAAGAACCTCCATTCCCAGAATGCACCAAATTTTGCAAACACTTACACAACACACAAACACATACACACATACACAAAATACATAAATGTGGCTGAATGGTCAGTGTTGTGCAGGCAGTGTTGTACGGTGGTGTGTCATGCTGTGAAACGTCATTACCCCACGTTACAATGAGCGGCGCTATTGCCAAGAAATTGGAAGATGCTACCAAAAAACTGTACGACCAATCAGATTGACCATCTTGACTCACTTCCCAACCCAGACCAAATCTTTTCCCACTTTTTATTCAAAGCCTACTTTCACAAGTTGTTTCTTAGGTCCATAAACCTGTGGCCACCTTGTGGGTGGTCTTTTGAAACAACTGTGAAATGTGGCTTCTTCTTCTTACTTCTTTCTTCTTCTTCTTACTTCTTGTTCCCTTCCTTCTTTTTCCACAATTGATGACAACGTTTGTGTAAAGTGGTGATTTGTCCCGAAAGCGCACATCTTAGCAGCACAAAAGTCTTTTTCTAACGTCATTTTAACGTAATCTCGTCTTCTCGTCTTTGCCGACGACTTTTTTCTCACTTTTTGGACTTTTTGCCACATTTTTACCAGCATTCTTCATGTGTCCTTTTAAACATCGGGCGGGGTTACATTTAAAGGGGTTAAAACAGGGGGGAGGGGGTCCGACCGGGTCAGGGTCTTTATCACGCTCACAGTTTCATGTGATTCTGCACTTACACACAAACACACAACACAAATATACACACACACTGACGTAAACACGGGTCTTTGTGAGACTTTGATTCTATACTTTTTTTGCCAACATTGTTACATGAGTGTTTTTCGTATCTTTGTATATCAGATTTTAATCATACCAAAATGTCTTTTTTTTGTCATGAAATGAAATTGTGATCTCATCAGAACGGACAAGTCACTGATTGGTCGCGCGTAGAGATTTGTTGTCGTTGACGATATTTTAAAGCACGTTGTTTTCAGATGGGAATTTTCTTTTAAAGTCAAAGCCTCCTTACCAATCGAAAAACGTTACTGCAGGAGGCGGGAACCTTTTATGACATCCTATTTTCAATAATTTTCATAATTCAGAAGTCAAAATAGTTGAAAATCTGCTTTTTGAAAACACATTTCACCACTTTTAAAGCACAAAAAGTATTTTGACATGCATTCGCTGGAGTATAATGAAAAAATTCAAATATTAAAAGCGGCGTTAGAGGTCGTATTAGTGCATTCAGGACTCCATATTTTAGCATACAGGTTAGCGTAGAGCTATACGCATCCGTCTAAAGAGCCGCATTCGGCTCGCGAGCCACAGGTTCCCTCCCCCTGATTTATCGGTTGAGAAAGCCATGATTTTCGTACGGTCCGATTGCTAATTGTTTTGAACGCGGCCGTGTCACAGATGGCGACGTAAAGCGTCATAAACGAGAACGAGGCGTGTTTGTTGGAGTGTTAAGAAACGGGATTTGTCAAATGATTGTACGCTACTCATAAGCTCCGAGGGTTTGCCAATCTCGATCTGCCAGTAGAGATGCTCCAAAAAGATTCTTAGCTAGCTATTTTGTGGAAATGCGGCGGCTTGATCCATGGTCAACCCGCGGAAAAAGCCACACGAATGCACACAAACACCCATTTTACGGTTGCCAAACGTTTTGAGCCAGAAAAGCTGCTCTTTTGCTGTTCAAATAACATTTTTGAGTATTTTCCAATCTTTTCATCCTATTTTTGTCGATCAAAATGATCACGAAAAGGTTAAAAAAAGGGAAAAACCAAGCTTTTCGGAGTAGTAATACGATTACATAGTATATTCTGTACAAAAGTTTCCGATTTGTGAAATGGAACAAAGAATGAATTACAGTAATCCCTCCAATTTCGCTATAATTGAAAAAGCGCAAAGTAGGATTAGCCATATTATTATGATCATTTTTTTCGCGCCGACACAGAAATTACAATGATTAAAAAGTGTATTTATTAAAAATATCACAATATCCACGATACTCGAGGGATTACGGGATGGTTTTTAAACTCAAACGCATGCAAAAAAAACATACGGAAAGATGACGTGTGCTATTTTGACAAGAATTAAGCTACCATATTTTCACGTATATAAGACGCACCGCATTTTAAGGCGCACTGTCACTTTTAAGTGCGCCTTATAGTCGTGAAAATATGATATAAAACGAAATATGCTATGATTTGTTTAAAAAGATGCCAAAATGTAGTGAAATAAAAAGCCTGACGTGCTACGAGAGTTCTAAAAAGATCAAAAAAGATCCAAAAAATAACCAAAACAAGTCATATGATGAACTTTTTCATCATTTGAAGTCATTTTAAGGGTTTTAGCAATGTATAGAAGGGGTCAAAGTTCACACACCAGCCTAAGAGTGTGTTTTGGCTGAATATCCAGTGGGTATTTTTAAGGGAAAACAAAAAAAAAGTATTCATTTCATATCTTTTGACTGCCTGACCACGGAAGTCTGGTCATTGTTTTGAACCTCAGATACAAAGCGATGTTTTTTGTGCACTTATTGCCCATTTGTCAGCTGAATATCTCTTATTCTTGCCGTGTGTGAGTGTGTGTGTGTGTTTTGGCGCATGGACGCCCGTGTAAAGTCTTGCGCACGCACGCGCCCGCCCGCCCGCCATAAGCTGAAGCAGTTTCCACGACAACCGAATTCATGACGAGAAAAAAGCTTATTCCAGGTTATTTAAACTACGAAAAAAAAAAGAAAAAAAAGACAGTGAGTCTAGTTGTTGTTTGTGGCATGGTTATGCATTTAATGGTCATCATTTTAAACGATTAAACTACGCTACGAAAAAATATTTTCCACCAGCGCTGTTCTGCTTTTTTGTTGCGTTTTTTTCCCACTTTTTGGCTTGCGGTATTGAAGTCCTAGTTGCTATGGTGTTGCTAAGCTAGCCAGCTTGTTTACTTGTTTACCACCAGAGCAATATGTCTAACTATTTGACACAAAACATCAAATTATTATTATTAAAATGACTTTTTTGCCATATAGGTGCATGATAAAACTAATTAAGTGTGTCATTTCTTGTCTTTAAAGACATTTTCAGCGATGATGTCATCATGTATTGCTCTGGCGGCCCATAATGCACCACATGCCCCTCCCCCTTTTTTCAGCTCGCATCTTTTACCGCTCTTTCACGTACGAGATTTGATAAATAATTCGATTTTTGACAAATAGGCTTATTTTAAAGGGGTTGAAATACAGGAATACCTTGAGATATGAGTGTAATGCGTTCTGAGACTGAGCTCATATGTCAATTAACTACTAATCCACAATTAAATGAAATTATTCCCCATAGAAAATAACTAAATATAACTGAATCTGTTCCCACACACTGCAAAAATGCCTAAAAATAGCTTATCACAATTGGAAAACATGTTTTTAGATGTTCTAATTCACCCCCTGAGATCACAAAGTAACAAATAACTAGTGGTTATGATCTAAAACTTACTGTAAGGAGTTCTTACCTTTTTGACAGCCGTTAGCAGCTAACGGCTAGCGGCGGCAAACTTCAACTTGATGACGACCTTGGGTTTGCTGCACTTCTGTGACACTAAAAAACAGAACAATTTTTTTTTACTTAAAATGAACTTGGCTTAAAAAAATACAACACTTTTGTTATGCTATAACCTAGCGAAAGGTGTTAGCCGCTTAGCTAGCGGCTCCATCAAATTGTATGTCAAATTTGTCTCGTATCTCAGGGGCAAAAATGTGCTCAGAATTTTCCTCCTATCTCAAATTGTTCATATTTTTTTTGACAGTTGTATGTCAAGGTATTACTGTATGGGGTTGCCTAGCAACTAGTGCAAAACTTCTTAGATACAAATACAATTCTATGGTCAAAAGATATTTTTTGGTCTGGTGCTATGTAGTCTATTATAAACAATGTTTGACCAAATTGGAAATCTTTTGTGCTGTTAGAAAGCGGAAAAAGATGCGAGTGGCTCGTTTTCCACGTTTGAATCTCCTCCTCGTGAAAATGTTTGTATGGCGCCCAACGCTAATCCTGCGTCCGAGTCTACCTTCCGCCGTCCGGTGCCGATTTGGACTCAGAACCGCCATTCCACCACTTTGGCTTTAGTTGTGTGCCATTTTTTAGCATGAAGCTAACTTTCAAAACATGAAATGTGAATTCAATCATTCTGTGAAAACTTGATGGGCTTATTTTATTATTCTTTTTTTCTGCCTGGAATTGGACGGTACGAGTTCTGAGGCTCAGATGGCCAACTCTTGACCATCACGACAAAAGTGAGAATGAGCTAGAGACGCAAACGTCAAGGTTGGACATTTTGGACTTAAGGAGACGCTGTCCTTTGTTTACATAGTAGAGTTTTTTTCTTTTTGGTATTCCACTGTAGTTGCTTAGTAGAAAGCTTTCTTTGATTAACTCCCCCATTTTTGTACATATCTGTGCCAACAGCTTGGGCAGACAGTGGCTTTTTTATTTGTAAAAACATCGACTTGCTTGCATATATAAATAAAATGAAATATGACACTTGTGTACTTGTTGATAAGGAAGCCAATGAGTTTGTGTCTTCATTTTAGAAAAGTGGCCACTTTGCTTCAACCTGATTACCATTTTTATCACATATAATCGTATTTGTACTTAAAAGCAATGACGACTAAATCAAGGGTACAACTTAATGTATATGCATACATTAAACTTGACATGCTCGAAACGCCATAACGAAAGACAATACGGCCGAAACTGTCATTTATTTGAAAATAGAGAAACAATCCATATATAAAACGCTAAAAAAAACTTAATTATGACATCTATGAATGAAATTTAAGAAGACAAATAAACCGTATCTTGAATAAAACGTTAAAAAAACTCACTTGTGCCGGCCATGGATCCCTCCGGGTGCCGCCATCTTGCCAAGATATCTAGGACGCCTTTCCGGGTTAAGGTGCTCACGTGACTTTCTATTTCAATTCGTTGCACTCACTATTGGAACCATGAATAAGGAGGTAAAAAAATTGTGATACACATTGATATACATTTTAATTTCTTTCTAACCCTATTTTCTTCTAAGTCACTTAAAACTGAAGACTTTTAATGCCTTTAATTATCAAAATTTTCTTATTATTGTGTGCCATGATTAAAACTTCCTTGTCTGTTTTTAATCAACAATGTTTTTGTACTTTATTAAAAAATGTAAGCTAAATATTTTATTTTTTGTTTCGGCCAGCAGAGGGCAGCTACTCATTGTAAAAAGTATACATTATTTTATTGTCGAAAGGAACAATTTGACATTTGACCATTCCAACAATAAAATCCATAACTACAATGCACATACTTTTTTCATTAACACTATTAAATTATTTTTTTATTTAAAAAAATAATTAATACATGCAGTGGTAAACATACGGGAATATGAAAACGTATCATTTTTAAAGGCACAGTTCACATTTGAGACGAATTTGCCCCAAGCTTTCGGAAGCATGACTTTCATATGAAGTGACAAACAACTTCATTAAATGAATCCCAGGTTTTCGTAGATGACATCATCGGGCGAGAGGTCGCCCATTTTGGCGGCAGCCATGCTGGCGGCCAAGGAGGACAACGAGGGGGGTGCCGGGGTCGAGCGGGGACTTGAGGAGGGAGGAGTTTTCTGGACTTGAGCGTAGAGGTGGGCAAATGGGTCTACTTTGGCATCTTCTTCTTCTTGGACAGGAGATCCTTCTGCCTTGCTCAAGGGCAGCGTGTAAATGGGTTCTTCTTCTGGCAAATTCTCTGGTTCTGGTACCATTTTATCGTAGACCTCCGAATAAATAGAATCCGCATGTTGGAGAACAGAGTTTAGACCTTCTTTCGAATTTGGAGGGTGAAGTGGAAGGACGCTGGCGGGGTCCACGTACACGTTGGACTCGGACCCTGCTCTTTTTTGGACGCAGTCCGCCGGGGTGGCGTATTCGGAGTCCGTCTGGGTAGCGGAAAGATCTCCGGAGGATTGGTCGGAGGTCGGGATGGTCGGGAGAGGCATGAGGGTGATCGGGGCCGGTTGTGAAGACTCCTCCGGGTTTTTGACACGCAACTTTTGGTTTTCCAGAACGGTGGTGAGAGCGGGCGTTGCGGGTATTTCGGGAAGAGGGGATTTTGTTGGTCGATTGGTCGCCAGGGCCTTGTCTTCTTGAAGGTTACCCGATGAAACGGATAATGTCTTCTGTTTGATGGTACTTTGAATAAGTTGGAAGATTTCCTCCGATTGTTGCGTTTGGAAAGTGAACGTTCCGGGACCGCTCTCGCAGCGCCGCCCTGCTTCGATGGTTAAGGTCAGCTAATGGAAAAAAAATAATAATAATAATAATAATTAAAAAATGGAAAATGGCATTATTTTTTCTTTGTAGTATGGTTATTATGGTTTCTTTCAAATTCATTCAGTTTTTAGTCCAATCGCTTGTTTTACAAAAGTTTGCACACCCCGTTTTAGACCAATTTAGATATAATATTTAGATTTTTTGTTAGTAAATGGATTAAAAGGACTGGATTAAAAGCCCTGAATGTTCATTTTTTTTATAGATCTTAAACAATTTTTATTTTAGCTTTTTTAAAATATATTTTTAGATTTTACAAAATGATTTTTGAACAAAAAAATGAAAAAAATGATTAAAAAATGACAATTATTGATTTAAAAGGGGAAAATGAGGAAATGTAATATGCATTCATTTGAATTTGATCCTAAAAAAACAGAAATTCGGAACTCATCATTGGCTCTCTCGGGCCGCACAAAATGATGCGGCGGGCCAGATTTGGCCCCCGGGCCACCACTTTGACACAGTGAATGATTGAACGCTTTGAAAAGCCTCACCTTGTCTTTACCGTATCGCCTCAGCAGTTCGTATGGCCACCATCTGACAATGTTGACCTTGTGGACATCTTTGAGAAGAAGACTAGTGGGTCCCACTTGGAGCCAATAGGAACCCAGCAGTCCGCAACGCGTGGCCGCATCCGTCCTTTGCGCCACCACGTAAAACTCCAAGGCTGGAAAGAGGGGACAAAATTGTTTTTTTTTCCAGGTACTTCAGTTTCCTCTGACACAACCTATAAACATGCTAATTGTATGCTAATTGTATACTAAATCGGCCTTTGCTACGACTTTTCGTCCTTTGTCTGATTGGCTGGCCAGCAATTCAGTCAAACCGTGAGGACACACTTGGGAATCGAACCCTCGACCAAAGAACAGCGAGACCAACGTGCTAACCACTAGGGCCTTCTGTAAATAGGCCATTTCAAATAGAATGCCAAACTAATTGAAAAAGGTAGAACTTTGTTTGTGTCGGGAAATGAAAATACTATTTACCGTCATTTGCGGTGTCGTAGATGACATTTTCCTCCATACGGAGTTCTTTGGCGTTGGAACCGACGTCTTTCTGAGGAAGGAAAAGTGCCGTCGACCAACGGAATTCCCTTTAGGACATTGGTCAGAAAATATGATTTTTTTTGGTGGTACCTGAAATGTTGTCTGACAAAGTCTGTCCACCCATACCGCACACTCGTCCTTCTCCGTGGCAAAGACCATGGTCCGCTCCTGCGACTCCACGCAAAAGGCCGCCATGTTTTCCTAAAAATAGACAGCCATTTTTAAATTTTAGGCAAGAATTGATGTGAAAATACTAAGTGACGTACCATGGGACAGGCTTCGGCATTGGGCGGCAGTCTCAGGACACTCAAAAGCTCAGAGAGCCGGACCACTTTGACCTTGCTTTCTTGAGGAGGTGTATGTTTCTTCAAGACATGATCTCTTACTCCAGCTCCACCTGGAAAGATCCAAGATGGTGAGCTTTGACCCCATTTGGTCATCCAGTCTTCCTCATTTTGACCACTGTTCCCCTATAAACTTGCCGAGGGCTATTTGGAGAGGGCTGTCTTTAGTAAAAGAATGACGATTACCACCATCTGGTGGTCAAAGACAGGTATTACGTCTCCCATTATACATAACGCGCAGGATTTTGCTTCAGTTTGTGCTTTGAAAAGATGGAGAAGCCTTTCAGAAGACGCATTCTTGTTTAAATGTAGGCTAAAACAGCATCATTTTCAATCTGATCCATGTCAAGCACTTTGGATGGCATCACATAAGAAGGGCACTCTACAAATGAGACGATAAAAAGACCATGTCTACACGAAAAGGCTAAAAATTCCGGAAAGTACCAACAAAAAAGATGTCTGGTGGTTTTATTGTAATTAAGCACTCAGGTAGACGCTTTTTGATCTCAAGTGACACGAGCGCAACGATGGGGGGGATTCGGGAGGGAGACGTTGGGCTCTAAATGCACTGCATTATTGATGCCAAGCAAGAATAAAACATGAAGACATGCGCCCAAATCACTCATGTGACGCAATTACACACAAGATGACATTTCGTTACTTCTACCTTTACAAAAGAAAGCCTTTCTTCTCTAAATGAAGCAATGACAACATCCACTAATTACTATTTTTTTTCTTCCTCATATTTTTAATCTTGGAGATAACTTTGACTTGGGCTCGAACTCACGACCCGAGAACTGCGAGCCAAACACCCTAACCACTTAACCAACGTTTTTTTTTAAACTTTTTTTTTCTCTTGAGATTAAATAAATTAACGTGTGCGGGTTTTGGAATAGAATACAGTCATGGTTATCCAGAATGCTTCTCCTGGATGAAATCTTTCCTAAGCCGTGATTGGTCGTTGTTGCGAAAAACTCTTGGAAAGAAAAAAATTTTTTGCCCCAAGCGCCAGTGTTCTTTTTCCCAGATTTGCCAAAGGCATCCGTCTGTTTTTGGGATGTCTTTCTTTCACATGTGACACTCTGCGGGATTATGGCACTGGTCGTACGCAATGTGCATACCAGCGTTGTTGCCCGTGTTGCCGGCGTTCCCCGCGTTTCCCGCGTGCCGGCGTGCAAAGAGATAACAAGAGAAAATGTGCATCCGGTGAGCTTACATAAGTCATCTCCACAATCCTGGGGTCTATTTAAGCTGTCAAATTGACTTTTCATCTAGCGCTGTTTGCGCTGCTCACCCTGCTGCTTCTGCTACTGCCGCTGCCCCGTGCATGTTTTTGTTGCTCTCTCCATCGCTTCTCTTTCACCCCCGTGCGCGCACACACACAAAAATGACTAACATGTCTACGCTGTATCTATCTTAGAGGTAAGATCTTCAGCCTGAACCCAAACCCGGCCCGTGAGGCCCCTGCGATGACAAATAAAAGCTATTGACGACATGTGCTAAATCAAGGCAAAAGAGCATCTAGCGTACCTCCTATGAACTGAATCTCCAATCGTCCAACTCCGTTGCTGCTGGCTGGAACCAATGACAGCAATACCAGCTTCCATTTCTGAAAAGAAAGACAAAAACACTTGACAAACAAGAGAGCAAACATACTTTTTGAATGAGTGATAGGGAGCAGTCTCATTTGCGGGTATATTTGCTTTTTTTATCAATACGTTGGACGTCTCGTCCGATAAGGTGCTAGCATGACAATAGGCTAGTGTATGTTATGCTAGTCTCTTGCATATGTTATGCTAGCCACCAACGTATGTGATGCTAGCCTCTAGTGTACCCATGTTATGCCACCCGCTAGCATACCCATGTTATGCCACCCGCTAGCGTATGTTATGCTAGCCACTAGTATATGTTACGCTAGCCACTAGTATATGTTATGCTAGCCACTAGTGTATGTTATGCTAGTCACTAGTGTATGTTATGCTACTCACTAGGATATGTTATGCTATCCTCTAGCATACCTATGTTATGCTAGCCTCTAGCTTACCTATGTTATACTAGCCACTAGCGTACATATGTTATGCTAGCCACTACTGTACCTATGTTATACTATCCACTAGCATACCTATGTTACACTAGCCGCTAGCATACCTATGTTGTGCTAGCCACTAGATTGTTTACAAAGAATAATGTTGTTAAATGAGAGATGGACAAATAATCTTTGAATGCCTATTAAGATCATTTTCTGATGCAGAAAAGTCTTTCCTGATGGAAATGAGAGCAAGCACGAATTCCAGCCTAATATGTAGCGTCCAATCAAAAGCCAAATGGAGTCATCTAAATCCAACAGTGGCGTGCGTGCGTGCGGGATCTCTTTAACCGTGCGTACGGGAACCTGAAGCAAAGAAAAAGGGCTGGTGCTGTTTCAACATGCTCATTTTGGCTCCGCTTTTGTCCGCATGCTCGCTCGCTGACTTGCGCAATACCCTTACACAACTTTCAGCCAACAAAAAAAAGCTGCGTTCAGGTACACCCGTTTTAGGGAACATCCAAGTGGATTGGACGCCAATGGTCGCCAGTAAGGTCACTTTTTTTTACCTAAAAATCAAATAAACCAACCCACACGAGATCTAGCGAATGTGATCCATGAACCCAAAGGTTAAACCACACCCATAATCATCTCAAACTAACCAGTACTACTAATTGGGAGGAATATCGGAAAAATGCCATAGATTGGATTTAAACAAAGTGGACTTACTTTACCAGCTTTGCGAGGTTGAAGGTAAACCTTCCCCGTTTTAGTCCGAGAGTCCATCACGGAAAGACAAACATTATCGTTCCAAAGATTTCCAATACAACGGCGGCGCGCTCTCACCTTTTTTCTTTCTTTTTTTTCCAAGTGGGCGTTATCTATATTCAGGAATGCTTGTAATATGAGACTCACCTGGAAGTGAGCAGTTAATGTTGAGGAAATGAAAAAAGTGGCCTCTACCTTTTTTCAAATGAGCCACTACTTTGACACCCTTTCAAAATGATCAAAATATGCCAAATTTGTACAAAATACGTATGCAAATATATGTTTTGGGCAAAAAAAGATCAGAATACTGTTTACTAAACCATTAAAATGATTAGGAAATGCAAAAGTGGAGGAAACATACGTAAACACAAAACTTAATATGTTATGCACACTCAAAATAATGGCAACAACCAATCAGGAACTCACCGCCAGTAGAGGGTGGTCTTAAGGGGGTGTTTGATTTTGTCCGATGTCTCGTCACTTGGATCGTTTTTTGATTCTATGGAGACTTTTCGTAACCTGAAAATGTTGTAAGTAGAAACGTTTGTAAGTAGAGGCTTTTGTAAATAGAGGCGTTTGTAAGTAGAGGCGGCATTGTAGAAGGAAAACACTATAAAGAAGAGTCAGAAGAGCATAAGAAAGACGGGGAGGTGCAGAAGAGTCGGCTTACTAAATATATTAAAGAAAAAAACATTTTAAGTGATAAAGCGTGTCTTTACTAAATTAATCAAGCTGCGAGTCAATGTGCGTCTGCTCTATGATTTCCACGTGAAGTCCACTTTCAACAAATGATTCTGGAAAATTCTCCACGGCAATCGTAGCAAAAATTCATAGTAAATTTAGTTTAAGTATTGTTTGTACTAGCTTTGTTTGGAATGCATTTAAAAAACAGACAAATTAGAAAGAAAATATAGAAAACTCAATTGAATTTGTTGTCATTATAAGAGTATAATGAGATGTAATTTGATAATAGGGCATTCAAAAGATTCATTTACAATAAAAATGAAGGTTAAAAAAGTAGTTAGCAGCATGCTATTGCGTTTTAGCGCAAGTATTAAAAGTACAAGATCAAAAAATTGCAGTTCTAAGTCTGAAAACGTTACAAAATTGTACCTATAGTGTAGTGACAGTAAAATATATGTCATACAAATAGTGGAACCTCTTCTGTTATATTTAATAAGCGAATTAGAATTGAAATAAAATGCTGTATGTGTGTAACATGGTTTGAGTGTCAGTTGTGGAATGGCTGGAACGAGGATGGTTGAACCTCGGAGCAAGGTCACCTTGAAATATGCGCTTCCATGTGACCACATATTTGGGTACTCTGCTTTGGCCAAAACCCACACACACACTGACTGACTGAGTGGGGTGACATTTTGCAACTCCTGAGATTGAAATAATCAGGATGAAAGCACCATTCAAAACAATGGTGAGCACAAAGGTGCTTGTCAACAATTTGACGCTGATGCGTCTTGATAGAACTAACCAAGGGGGGGGGGGGGGGGGGGGTGCACTCGACTAACTCAAAGGTCGTGCTAGTTCTCTTCCAAAAATCACTGGACTTTATTTTTTTTGGACTGCTTATCCTCTTGGGGGGGGTGCTGGAGCCTGTCCCAGTCGAGTACAGGCGGGGGACACCTGGGATGGGTTGCCAGACCAATTGCAAAGGACAACCAATCATAGCTTGGGGCAATTTAGAGTGATTTGTTAGCTTAGCATGCATGTTTTAGGGATGTGGGAGGAAGTTGGAGTACACGGAGAAAATCCACACAAGCCCCGAGGACAATCATTTATGCTAACACTTTTAGCTAGGGGAAATTTAGAGTGGCCACTTAGCTTAGCATGGAAGTTTTTGGGTTGTGAGAAGTTGGAGCACCCAAAGAAAAACCCACACAAGCCCAGGGACAACCATTCATGCTAATACTTTTAGCTAGGGGAAATTTAGAGTGACCACCTAGCTTAGCATGCACATTTTTTGGATCTGGGTGGAAACCAAAGTACCCGGAGAAAACCCACAGAAAACATGCAATCTCCACACAGCGAGGACCCACCTGGAATTGAACCCACGACCCCAGAGCTCTAAGACCGAGTCATTAACCACTCATCCACCGAACCGCCCTTTTTTATATTGTTTGTCAATTTAGCTGTTTAGCAAACAAGACGTGAAATACTGTGAAAATGCTGTTTGCTGCCTTGGCCAAGGGCGCAAAATATAAAATAAATCAATTAATGATAGCGAGACGGAAAAAGAAAAAGAAGAAAAAGAGTCTTTGTTTTTCCCTCCTTGTTCTGTGGTGGTGGTGCTTCAGCGTCAGCGGTAATGAGCTTCGTTACGTTAATAATGCATTTTCTCTCTGTTGCGCTCTCTTAGCCTTTTATGCTATTTATGTCCACCCGCTAAAGAGCCTGTCACAAAAGTCCACACGCCTGTCATTTACGACCCTACATTAATATGTCAAATTTGCTAATTAGGATTTCAACCCAGCGCTGGGAAATCCCACGAAATAAATGCCTCGCTCTCCTATCCGACCAATGAAAGGTCTCCTTCCAAAAGACCAGACACGCAAGCTGGTATGGGTCCCAGCCAGCATGAGATTTTGGCCCACGTCCATGCACAGTCAGATGAAAACAATGGCATCCGACGCTTTGGTGCTTTAAAAGAACCTAGCGAGAGTGGACGCTCGCTCGTGCTAGCGGCGGCGTGAGAGCGAGGACGCTCTCGGCGCTTTCAGCTAAATGCTAATGTCGGCATGCAAATATGCAAATGACTTTTTTTAAAGTGTAGTGCATGTATGCGTATGTATTAAGACAAATGCGACTTGTACTAAACTTTTTATCGCATTTTCTGGACCACTTTATCCTCGCTAGGGTCGCGGGGGGTGCCGGAGCCTTACCCAGCTATATATTTTTTTTAATATATAGACACCCATGGGTCTTATCCAAAGGTCGGGAATTAATTTATTCTGGAATACTTCAACTAATTGGATTAAAACTGTGCATGAAGATAAAGTGTTGTAAGTCTCAGATTTAAATGAGTTATTTCTATTTTTGGGGATGGAATTTTAAATCTGGAATGAAGTCAACATTGTTTATATATATATTTTAAAACGCCCACTTTATGGTATACAATATAAATGCTTTCATAATTAATACAGTTGACTCACCGTTCTGAGGTCAAAGGTTAAATACTGGTTTCTGGCCTTTCTGTAGAAAGAAAAAGACAGACATTAAAAATAAATATATAAATAATAACTATGTTCCTTAAAAGACTTGAGTTGAATTGAGATATGTTTTGATTTAGCCATTTTTTTTGTGTGTGAGCCACAGTGACAGCCCCTAAAAGTACTCTTGGCGGAGTCATTAAAACGCTAGCGGCAACATTATTAATTCACTAGTATTTCTCTGACTGGGATGTCAATAGTCCTGTGCCAACTTGGCTGGAAATCTGCCGGTAAAAAATGTTACAAAATCTGCCAGACGGCAACTTCAAGGCAAGCCCAACAAATATTTTGATATCAATATTGTATTAATATTTTGATATATTTCAGTCTGGACCTGTAATATTTATACATAAACATACACTTTTGGATCATTGTACTTGTATTTCTGTACAGGCGCGAAAACTTGTATTGTTGGGTGACCTTCCAAAAGTGAGGGTGCCGGATCGGGGTCGGCTGGCAGACGTAGAATGTTAAAAGTTTCACTCGGCTACTCCGTAATGGGCAGAAGAAGCTAATGTCTAATTCATATCATTCACATTAAGATGACGAGGACGGGGACGGGTGGATGATGAGGACGGCTGCAAAGTACAGACGTCCGTCTCCAGCGGTCCTCGTCACCCTCGGCGCGCCCGCCCGTCCGTCCGTCACCCATCTTCACTCGCCTGCCTACTCAACTTTGCTTCTTCTCTGACAAGATCGCTGAAATCACCGTTTGGCCACTCGTCAAACAAAGAGTGAATTGTCCATTCGTTTTCTTAACCGAGGGTCGCAGGGGGTGCCGGAGACTAGCAGGCGGGAGGGCTGAAAGGACAAACCATTATAGCTAAGGGGCGATTTAGCCTACAATTAGCTTAGCATGCCTGTTTTGGGGGATGTGGGAGGAGTGAGGACAAAGCTGGCTTTCGAACCCTCTAAAACTGTGAGGCTGTCCACTCAAATAGAAACTTGAATGAATTAATTTAATTTTCTATGAATTTATTTTGTTTAGTAAAATGAAAACAAATTTCCATCATATTTATTGTCGTTTTTTTGTCTTTTTTGACGTTTTTTGGTTGTTTTTCGTTTCTCTGAATTCCAAGAAATAGTAATTTTTCCCCAATCTTTTTGATTCTCTCCAAGTCGAGTTGAGTCAAGCAAATAAAAAATATCCCGACAAGGGCCTCCCCCGTCCCCCCCTCGTCCCTCCCCAGGTTGTCCCAGGGTCACATATGGCAAAGTTGCATAAAGTTGTCTTCGTCCACGGCAGGGAATTTCAAGCACATGCGTCTCAATGTGCTTTTGTCCAGCCGAGCGGAAGGAGAAAGTGTGTTTGGGCCAGATGGAGGACGCAAGAATCGCAAAGAACGGGAGCAACAGTCAGACACACAGCCACCGCCACTGTCACGTATAGTACTCCAAAAATACCCTCATCCAGCCTGGATAACCCTTTACACATTACCCACACACACATACAAATGTATGGGTGTCAGACTCGGGTTGGTTCGCGGGCCGCTTTAACATCAAAGTGGGCCGGACCATTTTAGATAGAATATTTAGATTTTCTTTTTTTAAATGGATTAAAAGAAATGGATTAAAATCCCTGAATATTGCGTTTTTTATAGATCTAAAATAGTGTTCATTTTAGCTTTTTTATATATATTTTTAGATTTCACAAAACGATTTTTGAACTAAAAACTGAAAATAATAGATTTAAAATGACAACGATTGATTTAAAAGTGAAAAAAAATCAGGAAATATAATATACATCTATAGTCTTCATTTGAATCTGATCCTAAAACAGAAAGTCGACGCTCATAGTTGACTTGCCCGGGCCGCACAAAATGATGCGGGGGGCCAGATATGGCCCCCGGGCCGCCACTTTGACACACACACACATACACTAAGTACTCAAGTCTTGTAAGTGTTCACAGACCTGGGTTCGAAATCCAGGTCTCTCACTGTGAGCACCACGCTCTAACCACTCCACCGTCGGGCACACAACAAGGTCTACAGATGGAAATAATTGTCCCTTTTCTAGCAAATAAAAAAGGTTATTGTGACAACTAACCGTCAAGTGCAGCTTCTCGACGTTTCCGTGTCTTTTCCGGAACTTAAATACGACACACAAGACGAACGGACGAATGGACGGACGGACACCTGACGAACCGACCTATCAGCGTCCTGCGTTCAATTATCTCCTACTCGCAAGACGATTGGCCGAGGGAACTGTCTGTCACGGAGCCAGCAATGCCCGCCCCCATTTTTTTGCATCCACTATACGGCGTTCGCGATCTCGGCACTCCGATGTGAACAGCTTGCGTGGATAGATTTGATCACCATGCACAACTTTCACGTTGTGTCATCTCAGAACAGAATCATGTTGTTTAGAGCTCTTCGGCCCGTCTAGTCTATTTTTATTTCTTTGTTTTGGTTTGATTTGTTTGTTATTTTTGTTTTTTCCTTAAGCGTTATTTGGCCGATCGCTCCAGAAAGCGAACACGAGTCGCCACGAGCGTGCGGAAGAGATGAAGAAGAGGAAGAATGATTCTCTTGGACTTTTTGCACTCATCTGGAGACTATCGCTATTTCTCAGGTACAACATTTCTCTTATAAGTTATGCCTATTTTGTGCAATCAACTATTGAATTGAAATGAATGCTTTTATTGTCATTATACTGGGATTTAAAGCTTCCACCATGTGCGCAAATAACAAACAAACAAATCAACAATCGAAGTACTAGACAACATAAATAAGTAAGGAAGTGCACAAATAATATCTAACATCCAAACGAATGGATTAATAATCAATAAATATGTATTCAACAACATATAAGTAGGGAAATGCTCAAATAATAACAAACAAACAAACAAACAAACGGACAGGTACATAATCAATAGCTACTAAATAAATAAGTAGTTAACATGACAAATAATTATAATTTTTTGACTTGTCCACGTAATATTGATATTCACTTATGTTGAAATATCCAGAGTTTGTGGAAAATTAAATTGGTTTGAATATATTTTTACATTTATTTCATAATAGTAAAAATGATGTAAAGTAGTCACTGAATTTGTCCAAAATCATTAAATTCTTGTTGAAAATGCTTTTCCATTTTCCCCAATTTCCAATTTCTAATCAGCCATATCATTCTAATTATTGAAGGAAAGCCAGAGTACCCGGAGAAAACCCACGCAGGCCCCACAAATGCTCACACTCATAGCTAGTTGAAAATTAGCATTTAATTATCTTACAGAGCACGTTTTTGGGATGTGGGAGAAAAGCCAAAATACCCAGAGATAACCCACACAAGCCCAGGGAAACTTCACAATGCGAGGACTGACCTGGGATCGAACCCACGACTCCAGAACTGCGAGTCCAAAGTGCTGACCGCTCAGTCGGAGCATTAACAGTGGATTATTTGAATATAGTAGAAGAATGTTTGTTTGGATGATGATGATGAAGATGATGATGATGATGAGTCAGCCGCGCTGTGCCGCGGAAGATCTCCTTAATTCTGAATTTGTGCTTTAAGTAGAGCAGACGACGTTGCCTTTGTAAAGCCTGAAGGCTTTCCATGGGACTCGCACAGTTCATTCTACATTCAAGTACAGTAATCCCTCCAATATTGCGGCTTCACTACATTGCAAATTTGGTATGAGTGTGAGCATTAATGGTTGTCCCCGGGCTTGTGTGGGTTTTCTCTGGGTACTCCGCATTCCTCCCACATCCCAAAATCATAGATGCAAAACATTACTGCACCTCTCGCTGAATTTTCCTGTGGTGGGATAAATTGTCCGTCTTTCCGCCGGATGGAGCAAGTTGAGCGTGACGCCTTTTGCGCGTTACCTTTCTGTGGGGCACATCTGCATCCTCCGATCCAAAATAGTCCCAAAAGAGCAAACGTTGTGGCGTGTCACTTGTGCTCTGCTAGTGTGACCTGTTTATGTGGAGCACCAGCCTTTTGGGAATTTGCTTTGACACGGGAAAACGGGGATTACGTGGGAAATACCCTCGTTAACACCAGGTTCTATGTTGTCAAAAAAACTGTTTACAGATGGATAGTTCCACTATGGTTTTTCATTTGACTATTTTTTACATTTTCCTCTTCGTTGTGGATTTTTTTGAGATTCATAGTCCGGAAAATTCGACATACTTTCTATTCAATGGTTTGATATGACGTAATTTGTGTTTCATATCCAGAAAGTAAATATATGGATCTAATAAATAATGAATATCAAATTTCAAGTTGGTAGCCTAGTGGTTAAAGTGTGGCTCACAGTTTCGGGGTCGTGGGTTCGATCCCTGGTACTCTGTTTTTCCTCCCACATATCAAAAAATATGTAGCATAGGCTAATTGAATGCTAACTTGTTCTTACCTATTATTGGTTGTTCTTCATCTCCTCGTGCCCTGTGATTGGTTGGCCACTGATTCAGGGTATCCCCCTCTGCTGGTTCCTGTAGTCAGCTGGGATAGGCTCCAGCACCCCCCTTGTGAGAGTAAACAGTTCAGAAAATTAGATTAGTTAACTTTATTCATCCCGTATTGGGGAAATTTCATCGTCACAGTAGCAAAATGGCGAGAATACAGACACAAAAAACATTTTAGAGATACATAAATAGGTCATAAATAAGGAAATAAATAAATAAATGGAATGAAATAGTACTAACAAGTTGTGATGGCATGTTGACTAAGTCTAAAAGACTGCCAGATGCTTTAGGCAACACGTTTAAAATGAGCGCTATTAATACCATTTGACAGAGTTGTGAGCTTTAAAGTGCTGAAATAAAATAAGGACTAAAACCAAACCCCCCCCCCCCCCCCCCTTTTTTAAACTCGCCTTGGGTGCACGCCACTTTGATGTCAAAAAACAGAAACCCACACAGGCCCGGGCAGAGAATACAAGTTACAAAAAGGTGGAGCCACCCGGATTTGAACCCCGGAGCCCCGAGCTGTGAGACCCGGGCGCTAACCAGTGGACGGAGCGCTTGCTTACATAATGCACTTCACGTGTGCGCTTTTAAATGTTTTAGTCATGCTGTGTGTGTCTCCTGACTGGCTGGCTGGCTTGCTCCGTCAAAAGCTTTTTTTTTAAGCCGCAAGCAACATTTTTTTTTTTTTGGAGCTCCCTGTCAGGATATATGATCTATATTTATTTGACTCGTGTCTCGTATTTTTATTCTCGTACTCGCACTCAAAAATATTCTTCTCAATGACAAATCGTTTGCAGTATTTAGTAGCCTAACTTACTGTTTTTTTTGGCAATGTCATAAGCACAGTGGAAGGATAAGAAACGAGGCGACCAATCGTATTTACTCGCATATAAGATGTATTTGTAACTCCAAAAAATGAGAGAAAATGTCATACTTTTTACTTTTATCAATCTTTAAAATATGTTCAACTCTTTCTGCTGCAATTATTTTAGGTTTTTATCTCGATGGGGTTTGGTTTTAGTGCATAGGTGTCAAAGTGGCGGTCCGGGGGCCAAATCTGGCCCGCCGCATCATTTTGTGCGGCCCGAGAAAATTTCTATTTTAGGATCAAATTCAAATAATAGATAAAAATGTATATTATATTTCCTGATTTTGCCCTTTTAAATCAATAATTGCATTTTTTTCATCCATTTATTTATTTATTTATTTTTATTTTTTATTTTGTCAGATCTAAAAATAAATACATCAAAATATTTTCGCTTTTTCACAAATTATTATTAAATGTTTTCCCTTACTAAGAAAAAAATCAAATAACCAATTTTATGTCTATAAAAAAAAGTATATAAAGTACTTTAAAAAATCCATTTATGAAACAAAAAAATCTAAATATTTTATCTAAAATGGTTTAATGTTTTTGTGAACATAACTGGATTTGTTTTTTAAATAGACAATGATTTTTATCAAAGAATTGCTCGCAGTTCCATCATCCGGAGATTTTTGGTTGTGATATTCTTAAAAAAAAAAACGACGGTTTCACGTTGCGTTTCCCCACAAAAACGCTTTGAGCGAGAGTTGTCGTAGCTTCGGAACGGATCAATTATTGACGAGGTATGAATGTTACGCCCTGTGTCTTTTTCTCATGTTTAAAAACACGGATGAGCCAGAAAAGTGTGCAAAAATGCTGAGAGGGAAAAAATGTAAAAGAGAGCAAAGATTTTGGGAGAGAAAAGTAAGCCGCTTAACAACCCATTTCCCAGGCGGCAAAACTCACGACTCGTCTGTCAATCAAAAATTCCTTTGAAGGAAACACACCAATATAATGCGACTTAAACTAATACAATCAAATGAGTCAACGTATTCATTTTTTTTGGTAAGAAAATAACATTACTGTTAAATATTGTCATTTAGATGGCATAAATTTAAATCCAAATTGAAAAAAAAGTCTTTACTAATTGTATAACCATCTTTAGAAAAATGCCATTTAAAATGTTATTAGCGCGTTGGCCTCGCAGTTTTGGAGTCGAGGGTTCGATCCCGTGTGGGTCCTCAATATGTGAAATTTGCATCTTCTCCCGGGGCTTGCGCGGGTAATCTCTGGGTACTACGATTCCATGCTAAATTGCCCTCTAGCTATGATAGTATCCTCGTGCTCTGTGATTGGCCGGCCACCCAATTGGGGTCTCCCCCGTCGGATATGCTCCAGCACCCCCTGCCGAGGAGAAAAATGAAGGAATACCTTCTGCTGGTCAGCCTTCCAGGCAGAAAAAATTCCAAGAAATGTTTAAAAGCTTATTTAGGACAATTCCACCCAGCAATTAGTAGAATTATCGTGTTTGTCGTCTAAAATAAGCGCAAAAAAATGGCCGTCTATGTACAAGGGATGACTCAAGATTGGCAAGAAAGCAAATTGTCCGTTTGCGCATCTGGACGCATGTGTGTACTGTTCCATAGTATCCAGGAAGCATTTCTGTGTCACTGCTCATTGGCTGGCTGGGGGGGGAAGGGGGGGGGGGGGTCATCCATTGTTTACGTCACTCCTTGGCCTTCATGCCGACCTCCCCACACAGATCTGACAGGCACCAAAACATGGATTTCCGTCAATCTCGTCACTGGTCTTCTCTGCTATTTTATCACCCCCCCAAAAAATCAGATTTTTTTTTGTTGGATTCTGTCACGGCGAGCTAGCCGGCTCGCTCCGAGGTGCTAGTAGTATGTACTACTTTCCGCCAAACAGCTGTTCTTAAAATATTAAAACAGCTGTTCATGGTGTCGCCACAAAGCAAGACACTAACGGGGATGGCGTGACTAAGATATTCATAAAAATAGAGTCCTATAAATATTCTACCACAGTTTTTGGGGGGCTTTTATTGTCATAATATTACTAGTATAATGAGATTTTAACACAAAGTGGACTAATAACAACAATAATAGACAAATAAATAATCTATAAATCATACCTAAAGTAGTCAAAAAATAACTAAATAGGGAAATAGCACAAATAAAAATATTTTTCCAAATAAAGCCATTTGTGGTTCGGAGGTTAAGGCGGGCTCGCAGTTCTAGGGTCGAGGGTTCGATTCCTAGGTGGGTTCTCGTTGTGTGGAGTTTGCATTTTCTCTTTGGGGCTTGTGTACCCTTGAGAAAACCCACACAGATCCAGGGAGAACAGGCAAATTCCATACAAGTAGACCAACCGGGATTTGAACCCAAATCCCTCACTGAGGCCCACATGCGCAAATCACTTAAAACCGAACCGCACGGGAGGAAACCGGTGTACTTTCAGAAAACCCACACAGACCCAGGGAGAACACGATAATTCCACACAGGTAGACCAACCTGGATTTGAACCCAAATCCCTCACAATGAGGCCCACATGCGCAAACCACTTTTTCCACCGAACCACCTCGTGTGAATTTTTGTGTAAAAAAGAGGTTAAATGAGTCATGAAGCTGGTGGCAAAGTCAATCATCAAGTTTACGCCCCGATAAACTCCACGCTGGTACCTTCAAATGCCAAATTAAAAAGGTTGATGATCCTGAAAAAGCATGTTTTTTGTGTATTTTGTGTGTTTTTGTGTGTATTTGTGTGTGATAGTGTGATAGTGTGTGTGTGTTTGTGGTTTGTTTATCCGAGCGCTCGTCGCTGTAAGCAGAGATATTTTTGGAATTGTTCTCTCTTGTCACACATCATTCATATATTCAAAAGCAAGCAAGTCTAGTTAGTAGTACATACGTAAGTAAGTACTTACTTACATATGTGTGTCCGTAGTAGTAGGAACGTGCCCAGATCGACCCCTAGTGGTGCGGCAGGCTACACCTGTCTGTCCACTTGGCCGGCCGGGATTAGGAAATTGCTCTTTGGGATTAAACACAGATTATTGTTCCATTCATCAACATAGAAGACACGTAGAAAAATGATTGTCCTTGAAATCAGATATGATTTATGAATTTCAGGCCACCTAACACAACATGTTTTTGTACTTTTATGTAGAAATTCTATTGTTTTTGTTGGAAATGTTTTTGACGCTATGCTAGGCTAACTATTGTGATCATACATTCATTGGTTAGAGATATTTTAGCACTTCAAATTGTCTACATTTTCTCAAAATATGCATTTTTGGGGGGTCTTTATTTCTCTTTCAGCCTTTATTTTAAACCAATCAAAAGCCTTTATTGTCATCATACACATTTAGGTATAACAAAATAGAAAATGTTTGTAAATAACGATTAATTGTGAAAACAAAACACCAAACTGGAGACCAAAGAGCAACTGCACCCCGCATGCCGCCATTTTGGCTCCAAGTGTTTCTCTTTTACTTCCTTATTCGTTCCTCGTTCAACATTTCAATTCAAGCTTTTCAAACGTAAACAAACTTGATTTTGCTGTCAAAGCCGTATTTATTTTTCTCTCTTGTCAGCAATGTTTAAGATTATGTTAATACGAAGCCAGAAGAAGATACTTTGTGAGATGCTTTCAGTTTATGAGTGATGATAGCCTTATTAATTTAATGAGTACTGGGGAGATACGCGTGTTAATTAGTGAGTGCGTCTGTCAGGTAAATTCGATAAATCCGACTGTGATTTAAAAAAAAAAAAAATCAGTAGTAATCAGTGCTATTATTAGCACATATATTCGTTTAAGATCACATTCAATTTATTAGGAAATCCATGTTACACAAGAATCACAGTTGCACATAATACTGCATAATTATGGCAATATAAAACCACACTCAAATTCAAACAACCCATAAATTGGATGTCTTTTTTAATGCTAACATTAAACTGCAGGTTTAATATACTTGACGTAAATGTCTGAGAATTTTTTTTTATGTTAAAATATCGTTTTTTTGAGCAAATTGTCATGTATTTTTGCTTGTATTTTTGTAACAGTGTTGGCCAGTGTAAGGAAGTTGACCACGCCCCCAAAGCACGTCAGGTGCCCATGTCTCCGTCGGACTTTCTGGACAAACTGATGGGGAGAACGTCGGGATACGATGCCAGAATAAGGCCTAACTTTAAAGGTATCCCATAATTAGGCCTATGGTTTTTGTTGACTTTGCGACAGGGAAAAAAATGGCTGTACATTTTGCAGAAAAATATTCTGGCCCGAATATAAGACGATCCTGATTGTAAGACAACAAGTTAGGGTTAAGAAGATGTACTGTGACCATTTCTAACCATAAAAATGCTAAAATCGGCCTTTTTCCCCCTAAAAATACTAATCTTTTCACTGCAAATAATTTCATATTCATCAGTAAAGACAGTTTTGGCATCGGCCATCTTTTCCTAAAAAAAATGACCTTTTAACTAAATATTTTCCTCATATCATCCTTTAAAAAAGTCTTACTTATTGCATGTATAGACCACACAAAAACTATGACATTATTGTTGATAGCATTATACAGTAATCCCTCGAATATCGCAGATTATGCACACCAGATACTTATCGGAAAAAAAACGCAAAGTAGAATCACCCCCCAATATTTGTACCATACTCATAATATGTATAATTGTGTTTTGGCAGGTCCGCCAGTCAACGTCTCGTGCAACATTTTCATCAACAGCTTTGGCTCCATTGCTGAAACCACCATGGTACGTACGTACGTACCCAATCCTTCCCAGTATATAATCCAACAAAAACGTCCACATTTTGACGGACACTCGAAAGCAACGCCAAATCAACTATGAGCGTCTCCATCCATATGTTACTTTAGGATTAACAACTTTCACCATCTGTCTAACCATCAAGCCACTACTTAACATATCTTGACATATCGGCCGCCATTCACATCAACGTTCAAATACGTTTTCACGTCCCAAAAAGTACTTTTCTTCATCTAATTCCAATCGGCAAAGTCATCTTATTGGAAGACCAGGGCATGGTGTACTAAAAATTCATGCTAAATGTTACTATAAATCATTGAAAAGAGGGGGGAAGGCCATTTTATCTTTTTATCACGGAAAGTGTATACACGTAGAGGTTAATTTTAAATATCTAGTGTAACACACACACACACAAAGACACACAAAGACACACATAGAGGGGCTTAAAGACAGGTTTTCTATGGCGGTGTGCACACGCTATCTATGTTAAACAGATTTACTGATGTTAGACTTTTTTTTTTTTTCATTTGCTCACAAAATCCCTTTTAATCCATTCTTTCTCTTTATGGGCAGAACACAAAGACAAATATTACTATGCCAGCGCTTTGTTTTTCATAAACACTTGGAGTAGAAATACCTATATACATGGACATTGAATTTTTAACTTCTAGTAAAAGTACTTACTGTCTTGTTGGTGGTGGTGGTTTAGGGTCAAAGGGCAGGATTCTTTATTTATGTAGTCGGTATCTGGCAACCGTGACTGGCAACCACAGCCAGTTTTGTGTACCTGTAGCTGGAGGGGATTAAAAAAAATGGAAAAAAATATTAGTGACTCACTTTTAGATAGAATGTAAAGAACTTCTATAAAGAGACACAAAAAATATGCATTGAGTTTCGTTGTGAAGTAGTATATTAAAATGAATTGGAATACTTTTATTGTCATTATACACGTATGATTAAATTGAAATAACAATAACAAGCAGATAAATCATCAGTAAATATGAATAATAATAAATAAATGAATGATCAGTGAATAAGTAGCTAACAACATAAGTAGGAAAGTGCATAAATAAACAAGTATAATGAGCTTTAAATAACAACAATCAAGTAAATAATCAATAAATCAAAATAATAATTGAATCATGAAGTGAAAGATTGAGCTGAATCTCCAATGAATGCGGCCATCTTGTTTGTTTTTGTTGTTTTTTAGGACTATCGCGTGAACATCTTTCTCCGCCAGCAATGGAACGACCCCCGACTGGCCTACGCCGAATACCCGGACGACTCTTTGGACTTGGACCCGTCCATGTTAGACTCCATTTGGAAACCCGATCTGTTTTTCGCCAACGAGAAGGGGGCGCACTTTCACGAAGTCACCACCGACAACAAGTTGCTGCGCATCTTCAAAAACGGAAACGTACTCTACTCCATACGGTCAGTGCCACCAAAAGTCATCGTACGAAAATATCCAAAACAAAACGACTTCAAGAACAAATCAGAGTGGAAATGTGAAGTTTATGGGTTTTCTCCGGGTACTCCGGTTTCCTCCCACAGTCCAAAAACATGCATGTTAGGCTAGCTGATTGAACACTCTAAATTGCCTGACCCGAGCTATGATTGGTTGTCCTTGGCTACAGCACCCCTGCAACCCATGTTAAGATGAGCAGTTCAGAAAATGAATCAACTTGAACATGTACATTTCTCATATCTACGTCTAGAGACACACACATTCTTATATATATAATTATAATTGTGTTTTTATATACATTGTTCTAGAGCTGCAATTTCTGACCTTCAAAATAATGGAAAAAATATATAAATCTCTGAAAAACCTTTAGGAATTTAATTTTTTTCAATTTATGTACATTAGTAATCCCTGGAATATCACATTTAATGTAGAGTCACCCCTATTTTAAAAATAAATGAATAATAATAATACAATACGTATTTTACTTTTTTAAATACTTCAGTCATGGTAGTAGGAGTGGCTTACAGTTACGACTTTCAGCATGCATTTTCAGTTTTATGAACTTTAAAAGAATATATATACATATACACATTTTTTCAATAATTAATAGCAGAAAAAACGTAAAGTAGTGAATTTGCGATAATCGAGGGATTACTGTATTCCAATGTATACTCCATATTGCTTTTTGTGTGTTACTGAAATATGGAAGAAGCGCATTGCATGCTTTTTGTGTTCATATTTAACGAGTGTGGTCAGGGTGCTTGACGTTTCTGGCTTTTTTTTTCTCTCGGATTGTATCTTTTCAGACTAACGTTAACACTTTCCTGTCCCATGGATCTCAAGAACTTCCCCATGGATGTTCAGACGTGCATAATGCAGTTAGAAAGCTGTAAGTAGTCAAAGCCGCCCGCCTGCAATTCGTCAAATACTCGCCGCGGCTTATCAAAAGTGATTCAAAAAAAAGAAAAAAGAAAAAACACACTATTTCACGTCGTCAATAATTTGGCAGCCGGAGGCGGATTTTTGTTTCTATTTTGATCTCTGTCTTTAAAATGACGACAAAGCATCTTACAAATGATAAAAAATCTAAATGGATATCATAAAAATGGTCTTTATGAATAAAGACACGACATTCCAAGAATAAAAACGTCAACATTGGGTAACATTTGTCCCCAGGGGGCCCTTTTTTGTGGACAGACACGCAAGTTTTTTTGGAAGTAAAAAGTCCAAGTCATAAATGTGTAACCTGATTTCTGTGAGGACTAATTTATCTTTTGTCCAATTAGGAGCAGAGTCTAGCCTCGGGCCAATCACAGCACAAAGATGGCATTACTAGACTTCAATGCTTTTTCCTTTTGGGATTTTTAATTGAAGCTTTTACCGTCTACTCTATTATAACTAGTACTATATGCCAATTGTACATATACTGGGATTGTTTACGTTCAAATGATGCAACTTAGGAAACGTTAACACAACGATACAAATGGAAATAAGCTTTTTTGCTGTAGGAAAAGTACTTTTACTTTGTATATGAACTCTTACACAAAGTGGGTTATCTTAATTGCACATGAATTTTGTTCTATAGTTAAATTACAATGATTGGATTTTTGTTAATCGCTGTGTATTAATAAAAACTGGAGCAAAAGTTTCATAAAACCAGAATTAAATTGGCTAGAGGCAAAGTACACACACAGAAGAGGCTTTTTTATTTCATTTATTTTTAGCAGTATGAGACAAGTGAACCTTAAAAAGGAAAAAAAAACATTTTTGGTGTATGGCTTAGGGCACGTAGTGGCTTCTATGGGCGCTTGTTTTTGGGAGTACTAAAGAGGGTAATGCAAGGTTTTTTTTTCCCCCAACCATTTTGTAGGTTGGTGATGAAAAAAACGCAAAGTAGGGTCAACCATATTTAAAATAATATTAGGAATTCTTCAATGTGGGTCCTAGTAGCAAGATTTTTACATTTTTATGAACTTAAAATAATAATAAATAAATAAATAGACCAACAAATAGACAAATAAATAAATAAAAAGATAAATAATTAAATAAAATGATAAATAAATAGTAATAATAATTAAATAAAAAAATAACTACAAAAATCTAAAAATAATAAATATATAAAAATAATAACTATAAAAAATTCTAAAAATTAATAAATTAAAAAATCTTGACATAATTCACGATGTAGCGAAGCCGTCCGTGAAAGTTGAACCTTGAAAGAGCGAGGGATTACCGCAGTCTTATAATGCCAATGCAAGCATTGATTTCAATTGAAAGTCTGTTTTTTGTTTTTTTGACTGTTTCCAGTTGGTTACACCATGAACGACCTGATCTTCGAATGGCAAGAAAACGGTCCGGTCCAAGTGGCCGAAGGACTGACGCTGCCGCAGTTCCTCCTTAAAGACGAATCGGACCTCCGATATTGCACCAAGCACTACAACACAGGTAAAGCTAAAAAAAACAATTCCTTTCGAATGGCTGTGGCGTTTTGTCGCGGCTTGACAGGAGCGTGTTTTTTTGCAATGACCTTTCAGGTAAATTTACTTGTATTGAAGTGCGGTTCCACTTGGAGCGTCAGATGGGTTACTACCTGATCCAAATGTACATCCCCTCTCTGCTGATTGTCATTCTATCCTGGGTCTCCTTTTGGATTAACATGGACGCCGCCCCGGCTCGAGTGGCCCTGGGCATCACCACCGTCCTCACCATGACCACCCAGAGTTCCGGCTCCAGGACCTCCTTGCCCAAGGTTACTTCATTTAAATTTACCTTTGCTTTTAAAACTACAATTGGACTCTTAATGGCCGTGTTGGTCGTCTTACGTTCGGGGTCTAGACATAGTACCCATTCACGAGGCTAGATTGTGCCAAATATCATTAAAAATCTGAACACTTTGACGGTTAATGCAGTGATTGCAATTTGGTTGTTTTATCAGTCAATTAATTGATTTAATTTTTTTTTAAAAACAGAGGCAATGCATTTAAAAATGTGTTCCTGTAAAACACCAAAAACAAAGAAGAGTGGACAGAGCTACTGCCACGGGCTTCTGCGTAAAGGCGCCATCTTGGGGTAAAATAAATTTTAAAAAAAAATTCTACAAAAATTAAAAATATTTTTTTAAAATTGGACAACGTCGGCGGGCCAGATTTAAAAGCCGAACGGGTCCGTATGTGGCCCGCGGGCCATAGTTTGTCTATTAATTTGATTGACAGTAAATTTTGCACGATTTGGAGGAGGTAAAATAACATGCTTTTACTCTCGGATATGAAAAATGAAAGATTGGGATGTAAAATGTCCTGAAAATTTTGAACAACTGTACAATTGAAAACTAAGAATTTTATTATTATTATCATTATCCAATTTGACATCTGTTGAGCGTGCACCACACAAACACACAAGTTCTTATCTTGTATGCATGACAAAAAAACAATGAGACACAAAGCACTTTGTTCCATCACCCTTATTAGCACGACCATTCCCCTCCCGCACGTATAGCGTTATATACACGCGCGCCACACAAAAGTCGGTGCGCGTGTGTCGGCCGTGTGGCGTTCCCAAGCAAGGAGGTTTTTCGTGTTCTCGCCGCTAAACAGAGCTTTGCACTCACTCTTACGCATGTTTGAATACAGCGTCTCATTTGGAAGAAAAAAAAGATGTCCTCTGACAGGCACGAGACAAACGATAGCTCACGCCGTTTTGAGTTATGAGTGTTGTGATTGTGTGTGCGGCAGGTCTCTTACGTCAAGGCCATCGACATCTGGATGGCCGTGTGTCTCCTGTTTGTCTTCTCGGCGCTTTTGGAGTACGCCGCCGTCAATTTCGTGTCCAGGCAACACAAAGAGCTGCTGCGGTTTCGACGACATCCCAAGAAGAGCAAGGTACCGACATCCCAGATATTCTCTTCGTAGCGCATCTTCACCAAATGTGTTGTCTTGAAAAAAATGGATTGCTGACATTTGTGGCATGCTAGTTTTAGAGGGGAGCATGAGAATGCTAGCTAGTGCATGGCTCTGCATGGCTGCATCAGAAGAGATGGCTTTTTTGTTTGTTTTTTGTCTTTGTAAGGACGTCTGAACAAGTTGAGCATGTGCTTACATTTGGGGGGGAGGGGTGGTCCAAAGAGGCATACAGTCAACCTTAGTTCTCATTTAGTGGCGATTCTGGTCAAAAGTTCAGTGTTCAGGTTCACAAATTTTCTTGTTAGAATCTTTGAGAGCTGAAGAGCAAATCTAACCGTTTTTGGATGATACAAAAAAAGTTTAATTGGAAATTGGAAAAGAGATCTTACCTCATTTAAGGCCAATAATGAGGATTAGAATAAGGACAAGGATGAGGATGATGAGTATGAGGATGAAGACGATGATGAAGATGATGAGGATGTTGATGAGGATGGTGATGAGAATGAAGATGATGATGATGAATATAAGGATGAAAATGAGAATAATGATGAGTATGATTTTTTTTTTTGCAAAAAGAGAAAATAAGCAACATTAGTTATGGATAAATATCAAAATATCCAGTTATAAATGCCAAAGTAGGTGGGGAACTACTATGGGTAGCCAAAAGAATAAAACGTAAGCCGTAAACATGATAAAAGTTGTCGGGTGGAGTGAATGAATGAGGTGGTGGTGGTGGTGGTGGTATTTGTAGGTGATTTCTTTTGCCCTTTTTGGTTTCTCTCCATCCATTACCGACCAAACGGCGTGCATGGCGTCCCCGTGTAGAACAATGGCGGCGCGGTGGACGCCCACGAGCTGGCCCAATCCCTCCACCGCGTTAACATTGACAACGGCCTCAAGGCGTCGCAGCGTCTCACTGGATCACTTGCCAACATCTACAGCAACAATCACAGGGTAAACACTGTCACAAAACAAGTTGGACTGCACGTGGACGTGTGTGTGTGTGTGTGTGTGTGGGAGCATGTTGGCGCATGGGCATGGACAAACGACACGCAACCAACCGTCTCGTGCGTATCGTACGTAAACGTGGCTACGATTTTGGATACAAGCGTACCGGAAGAATTGGAAAGACCGTCAAGTATTCAAAAAGAAGTGTCGAGACAAGTCAGATCCAAAGACAAAAGACTCCATTTACCGACAATCCCGAATGAAAGATTGAAAAAGAGTAAATGAGCCCCACCCCAATCTGGCAACCCACCAATGCACCTTGACCTTACCGTACCGTACCTTGGCTTTCTCCGTACAATTATTTCTATCGTCAACAGAGCGAGAAGGCCACCCCCAATCTGGCAACCTAACAATGTCAACAGAGTGTGAAGCCCTCTCGCAATCTGGCAACCTAACGATGCTCTTGACCTTACCTTACCTCACCCTGGCCTTCTCGGAACAATCATTCCTCTTATCGACAAAGCGAGAAGCCCTCCCGCCCCCAATCTGGCAACCCACCAATGCCCCTTGACCTTACCTTACCTCGGCCTTCTCGGACCAATTATTCCTCTTATCGACAAAGCGAGTTGCCCTCCCGCCCCCAATCTGGCAACCGAACGACCCTCCCCCAGCCCCAGATCTTCACCCCCGGTCAGTCCCACCTCCTTTAATACGTCGCCCTCTACCCGACAGGAAGCGGAAGCGGCCGTGACCTCGGCCGTGACCTCGGCCCCCGGCAACAGCAAAGAGTCCAAGGCCAGCGCCAACAACAGCGCGGCGGCCTCCAGCGCGCAAGGCGGCGCGGGCAATCCCGCCTCCAACCCCACGGGGGCGCTGACCTCCAGGGGAGGCAAAAGCACGGAGGAAATGAGAAAGTTATTCATCGACCGAGCCAAAAAGATTGACACTGTGTCCAGGGCCGGTTTCCCTCTGGCCTTCCTCTTTTTCAACATCTTTTACTGGGTTCTTTATAAAATACTTCGCCATGAAGATTTTAGCATTTGAAAAAAGTGTGTAAATACGTGTGTGTGTGTGTGTATGCGTGTGTGTGTGCGTGTGTGGATGCAAACACACTATTATAGTTTATGTTAAAAAAAAAATACACAACTTTGGTCTCATGACCTTGACTCCTCCCCCTTTGTGACCCGTAAATCCGTGACCTCACTTTTCAACAAATGCTGCACTGTTTTTCATACATTTTTCTGACCTGTTTACCCTCACAAAGCTCGCAGGGGATGCTGGAGCCTATCCCAGCTGAAACAGTGGCCAGTCAATCGCAGGGCATGAGGGTACGTAGCACAAACAATCATAGCTAGTGGCAATTTAGCATAGAATTAGCCTATGCTGCATGTTTTGGGGGTGTGGGAGGAAAGTGGAATACCCGGAGAAAAACCACGCAAAAGTCCGCACGGTGGGGAGCCACCCGGAATTGAACCATTAACACTTTTTGGAAAAATTTGGTTATCTCACTACGTTTCATGGTCGTAAACCCAAATATTGGGGTTTCCTTGTAGTTTGAATTGAGTATTTGACTACGTTGTATGTACTGTAAATATTATGAATATTATTATTTTAAGAGATGAACTTTGACGTTATCTTTTTTATGGTTGAATTGTGGTAGCTGTTTCAAATGGAGATTTCACCAAAGTTCAGGTCAAAAAAAAAAACAAAAATAGATTGCACTAATGCCTATTGTAAATGAGCATTTCAACAGGTTGTGATTTTATAAAAAAATAAATAAAAATAAACAAATTATCATTAAAGAGCCCATGTCATCCATCATTGGCTAAAATGCTCTCAAAATGTCTGAGCTAGTTCGTGGGAGATATTTTGAATTCTCCTCCATCCTTCCTTCCTCTGTTTACCCAAAAGAAGTGATGGCAAATTCCTGGGTAATTGTAAAAGGGCGACGTGGCCGCCTCCAAAAATGCAAACAAGCTGAACAAACAAAAAATGCACCATCTTAATTTGTGCACCAGCACTTTTTTTTAGGTTTCCGCTTCCGAAAGTAATGCAAAGAAGGTAAACAAACAAAAGATGCAGCATATTCAAATGTTTGATTCTTACCTGACAAAATGTGTTTGTCGACAGCAGATGTCCAATCCACTGGAAGTGGGAGAGTTGGCCGCCACATACTTTGGAGGAGCCATTTTGTTGAAAAAAAAAACGTGGCTGGAAAAGGCCCGGGGGAGAAAAAAAAAGTGCATCAAAGGAGGCGGAGACAAAGAAATAAAAGGAAGTAAGTTCTTTTGGATTAACCTGTAATTAGCGTACGGTACTTTCCATAGGCCACTGGTGTCAAAGTGGCGGCCCGGGGGCCAATTGTGGTCCGCCGCATCATTTTGTGTGGCCCGGGAAAGTCAATCTTTCTGTTTTAAGATCAAATTCAAATGGAGAGTATAGATGTATATTAGATTTCCTAATTTTCCCCCTTTTAAATCGATAATTGTCATTTTTTAGTCAATTTTTTCTGTTTTTAGTTCAAAAATCATTTTGTAAAATCTAAAAATGTATTTAAAAAAAGCTAGATTAAACATTGTTTTAGATCTATAAAAAACTGAATATTCAGGGATTTTAATCCATCCATTTATAATAAAAAAAATCTAAATATTCTATCTAAAATGGTCCATCAAGTTGACGTTAAAGCAGCCCGCCAACCAACCCGAGTCTGACACCCTTTCCGTAGGCTATATGCTAAGCTCTTTATCTTTGCCGCACACAAACACACACACACACACACGTCGAATCGGTTTGGCCTGATAAGAAAAAGGAGGGAGGGAGGCAGAGAGGGAGAGAGAGAGAAGGAGGGAGGGAGGTAGGGAGGGAGGAGGCAAAGTCCAAGCCAAGTCAAAAGTTAGCAAACTTGTGTCTGTCAGTTTGTGTGGAGTGAAAGGGTGTCGGACACGTGCTCAGGTAGGTGAGTAGGAAGAAAAGGAAAAAAAAGTGAGAGAGAGAGAGAGAAGAGAGAGAGGAGAGGGAGGGAGGAGGTTGGAGGAGGAGGAGGGAGTGAACAACAGGTTGCTCGAAAGAAGCCCAAAGCGTGTAGGATCATGTCTCTAAATGGGAGGGTGGCTCTGGTCACCGGGGGAGCTCAAGGCATCGGGAGAGCCGTGGTCCACTCTCTCCTGGAAACCCACGCTAAGGTCAGTCCCAAGTCCCAACAACTTTGCCAATAAACATGTCGCTTTCACTAAAATGCTCCAACTGCCTTTTAATCTTATCTCTGCTTTGCAAGGTGGCCGTCGTGGACCTCAACAAGATCTGCGGCGAGGAGCTCAAGAAGCAACTGAACGCCCAATTTGGGGAGGACAGCAACACCTTTATTCAGTGCGACGTGACCAACGGAGCTTCCCTCAGAGGTAAGGCAGCGTCAAACTGAGCTCTCAAACCTTTACATGGCTTTGAAAGGGCGAAACGGGGCTGTTCAAACAACCACTATCGACTTTGTTTACAGAGCGTATCGGCTATTCTTTATGTGGATACACCTCGCAATCATGTTTAACGGCGTGTACGGATGTGCTAGAGGATGTTTACCTTAACTCAAGTTTACTACTAAATTCGTAAGAGCCTCATGACCCCAACAACAACAACAACAACACGGTGCGCTAACATACAAATTGAATTTTAGATTAGATTAGATTAAACCATTTAATTCACCCTGTATTTGGGAAATTTCATTGTCACAGTAGCAAGAGGGGGAGAATACAGACACAGAAAAAGACACTCTAGAGCAGAGATAGGCAAACTACGGCCCGCGGGCCGCATCCGGCCCGTTTGGCTTTTAAATCCGGCCCGCCCACGTTGTCCAAATGTTTTTTTTTAGCCAGTGTTTCGTGTTTTACGGCCATTCTATCTTTTTCCATTCAGGGAGTCCCCCAAAGTCAGCTCCAGCACCCCCTGCGACTCTAGTAAGGCTTAACTTCCATTTAGAACAAGAACAAAGCTAAGAAAGAAAGAAGGATAAACTCTGAAATGTGCAACATGTGGACGAAAGAATGCAAAAAAACAAGATATTTGTATCTGGGTGATTGAATCCAAACAAACATGCGGTCACTGTGACCAAAAAAAAAAAAAAAAAAAAAAGAAAAAAGATCTGCTTTCAGTTAACTTCAAAGCAATCTTGTCTGGGCTCGTCACACCATTGCTGGTTTTGTTTCCCCGGCCGGGTAGAATCGTCGCTCGCTTTGGTGGCGCACATGGCCGACGTCGTGTACCGGGATTGGTTTCCGCCCGGAGGGGGGGGGGGGGGGGGGGCGCCATGCCATGCCCTGGTTTCAACTGTGACATCGAGAACTAACTAGCCAAAGGTTTCAAATGGCTTTCGTGTCGCTTTGAAACATGGCGTCTAGATTGCTGGTGTCAAAGTGGCGGCCCGGGGGCCAAATCTGGCCCACCGCATGATTTTGTGTGGCCCGGGAAAGTCAATCATGAGTGCCGACTTTGTGTTTTAGGATCAAATTAAAATGAAGAGTAGAGATGGATATTCCATTTTCTAATTTTTCCCCCTTTTAATTGTCATTTTTAAGCCATTTTTCTGTGTTTTTAGTTCAAAAATCATTTTGTAAAGTCTAAAAATATATTTCAAAAAATCTAAAATAAACATTGTTTAAGATCTATAAATAACAGAATATTCAAGTATTTTAATCCAGTTTTTTTAATCCATTTATTAAAAAAAATCTAAATATTCTATCTAAAATGGTCCGACCCACGTGAAATCCAGTTGACGTTAATGTGGCATGCGAAGCAAACCGAGTCTGACAAATGTGGTGTAGATAAACAGTTCCAAAGTCGTTGGGGTGTGCGTGTTTGTGGGCCAGGTTTGGAATGCAAACGCCGTTGAGAAAGGCAGGTTTTGCCACCTGGCCTTTTGTCAGGCGGCCCTGTAACCCGACACGTCTGCTCGCACGCTAAATAGTAACAACAAGTCGGTGGCGGTGGCGGTGGCGTTGGCGGCCAGGCTCGAGTTCAATGTGGTTCTCCTTCTTTTTAAATTGCCGTCTTATATAAACAAAGATTTTGTAGTGCAAATTTCCAAGCGAGCAAATGAAACAAAGTGTCCAAAACGGGAAAAAAAGTCATTTTGGCTGAGAAGAGCTTTTGAAAGGAAGGAAACCAAAAGTGCTGTTTTAGCATCAGCAATTTGCTGGGAGGAAACGCACCACGAAAAATTGGGATTATTATTAAAATCATCATAACTTTGAGTGACAAAAAAACATGAATTCATGAGTTTGTAAAATATTCTAGTAAGATTATGGGCACATTTTCAGTCTCTGAAAATTCCAATTGCTTTCTGTATGGGATTTCTGTCAGTAATGTGTTGAGTTTTGACGCCCATCATCCAATTTGTGTGCTTTAGATGCTTTCCAGAGCACCGTCGACAAGTTTGGACGACTGGATATCGTCATCAATAATGCCGGAATCAACAATGAAAAGAATTGGGAGAAAACTATTCAAGTTAACCTGGTAAGATGCACGAGGACAAGGAGGAGGATGATGATTCCATTAAACATTTCCATCCGTTTCTGTTTGCAGACTTCGGTGATAAATGGCACGTATTTGGCTCTTGAACACATGAGTAAGGAGCACGGCAAAGAAGGGGGAACCATCATCAACGTATCTTCTATGGCAGGTCAAAACAAACACACACTTTAATCAAGTGTCCAACCACAAACACAAATATTTTTTGTGTACTTACCTGATGCAACGTAGACGGCAACATTTTAATGTATTGTTATTTCTTGTTTTTTGTTCTGATATGGTTTCAGCCTTTCTGCATTCTCCTCACCAACCTGTTTACACCGCCACCAAACATGGCGTCATTGGTTTCACAAGGGTTATGGCTGTAAGAAAAAACACACACAATTATTTATCATAATTCAAAACATTTATAAGATTTCATGTTTGATTTTTTTTTTTTTTTTTTTTTTTACCCAGGATGCATCTTCCCAGAGCGACTACGGCGTCCGGCTGAACGTGTTGTGTCCCGCCTTTGTGGACACGCCCCTTCTTCACTCGGTGGAACAGGAGGAATACATGGGCAAGTTTGTCAAGTTTAAGGACGACTTCAAGCTCAGCATGAAGAAGTTTGGAGTTTTACAGTCAGTCGCTTTTTCACATTTATTATTTTTCTAAACTGGGGCACGCTGCTGTCTATCCAATTAGGGAGCCCGGACGTTTGGTCGCCCAGACGGTTGGTCCCCCAGACGTTTGGTCCCCCAGACGTTTGGTCTCTGGACAGTTCTCGCTCTTTCTCATGATTATAATTTTGAGAGCTAGCGAATTCGGCGACCAAACGTCCGTTGGGCGAGCAGAACTTTGGCATATTTTGTCATTATGACGCTGTCCTTTTTTTTTTTTTCTAACCTTGGCAGGCCCTCGTTGATCGCGGAAGGCATGATGAAGTTGATCAACGACAGCAGCCTGAACGGCGCCGTGATGAAGATCACCTGCTCCAAAGGAATCCACTTCCACACGTACGAACCGGCGTCGGCGTAACGCAGAAAGGTGACCCACCCACCCGGGTTAATTCCATAGAGTAGCACACCCCAAACCGAAAGACTGAACAAAAATCCAGCCCCAATTGGATTGAAAAGTACCTCCGAAAAAACGAATGACAATTCCGTATACCAAATCTAAAGTGGTGATACAATCGATGAAATTTTAATCCTCCACCAAAAACCTTTGAATGCCAAAGTGTAGCTTCTGGAATTAAGCAGTGTTATTATCGAGAGCGCTAATCATTATTATTTTAATAATATACTAATAACTCTGTGGCATGTCTTTGGATTTATTTGAGATATTTACCTTTATTTTTTTTAAGCATATCTTGTTTTCATCATTTTTGAAGCTAAGAGTGAAAATTCAAATATGTATTGTGTGTATATATATACTTCAATTTTATAATTAAGATGAAGTTTATACTCATTAAAGAAAAAACAGGTTGTGCAATTACAATTTTTTTTATTGAGTGGTCTTTCTCTTCTTTGTACAACAGTTAAATCAATTAAATCAGCGTGTATGTACAAACAAAGTAGATGATTCACAATAATAATGTATTCAATAAAACTCTTCTCTAACTTCAATTACAAAAAAATGCTTCTGACACAGTGAGGAAAATACAGTACAAACTTTGGACCTTCTTTCATGTCCAAATGTTGACTGATATGGACTTGAACATCCATCCGTACGTTGGCTCAATAAGTTCTCCCTAAATATAATAAATAATACCTTTGTCATTTTGGATCTTTCAAGTGCTAGAAGGGGTTCATGCGAACTCCGGTACCAAGTGGGGAGAAGGGGTTGACCTTTGCCCACATCAGCGCATCATTCAGGGAAATTGCCGACTTGCCATCTTCAAGTAAAAATACTGGACCCTGTACCATTCAAAAAATACAAGAAAAATAAGAATTATTAATAGAATTCACATACATACATATTGTATGTATGTACGTACAAACGTACAAATGTACTGAACGTACGAACGAACGAACATACGAACGTACATACACAATGTATGTTCGTACATATGTACGAACATACATATAACAATTCTCATACCTGAATTCTCTGAGCAGTAAAACAGGAAAGCTGGACGTCCGAATGGCTGGGAAGATTTGAGCCCGTCACATAATCGGCACCACAAGAGACTAAAATGAGAAAATGGGCTTGAAATATAACGTTTGATGTTTCCATATTTTGGCTATAAGACTTACTTGGGTTGGCGGAAAGGATTCTTTTTTGCAGGCATTGGAAATCTTCCACTTGACTCTCTGAAGGAGGCCTGTTGAAGACAGAGACATTCATTAATGTGATACCATTTTGCAAATAAAACTCTGTTTCCCAAAGGCATTGATAGCGTGTCTGTGTTGCATTTTTCCGACTTGAAGTCACAGCGGCCCAAGAATACGTCATGACCAGGGGGAAAAAACATAATGAGGACAAGTTGTACTTTTGAATTGATTAGATATCACCAACAAACACTAGACGTTAAAGTTGTAGTAAGATGGAGATGCCTGTCCACCTACTTAGCGTTATTCTGAGTGCAGGCCCGCCAAGCATCCAGCTCCAACGAAAGCTGTTCGATCTTTAGAGGAACGCTGACTTCTCTCCGCTTCAACAACTGGCTAAAACAAAAACAGGAAAAAATAAAAAAAATCACCATAGCCATCGATGCTAATGTCATCAATGACCTTGGCCTACCTGGTGTATTCGTAGAGTGCAGGTACGATGCTGGAGTATTCTCTCCGGATGGCCAGTAGAGCACCCACGTAACCGCACAGGATCAACAGTTCGCTGCGAGCTCTAAACGCACACAATGATTGTCAAGGCTAGCGTGGTGGCTAACGACTGAAATGTGGAGGAACGGCTTTACTTGGTGAGCTTGGCCGCCTGGAGGCGTTCCGGTTGGACGTAACTCAACAGGTCCAGGATGGGAGAGACGCTCTCCACCGTCCAGTCGGATTCAGTCAGCTGTTCTGGTGAAGATGGATGTTCAAAGCAAGGTTAAACACAAAAGTACAGGGGAATTTGCTTTTTGAAGTATGTTTTCTAAGTACTGTTTGACGAAATCTCCAATTACGGTAATCATACACGTCTCAAGAGACTTTCCACTTTGAGCGTAACTCAAATGTCTTCAAAAACACTAAATTAAGACCACATGTGGCGAAATGTTCCAGCGATTGTTATTGTGGACTTGAAATACCTTTGACGTGATCGATTCCGATCTGAAGGCCATTCTCTGGTTCGGAGGTCAAAAGGTGAAATTTAATGGCGGAGAACAAATCGCCGGCACTCCTGGATTCCTCCGCCAAGGCACTACACTCTTCCAATGATTGGACACCGCACTGGAATGACAAATAAGTGATTTTCAAATGAAATCCCCTTTTTTTTTGGATTGGTTGTTTATATTCCCGAGTTGTGACCTATAATTGAAATCATCTGGTGAGATAATTATAAACAACAAGGCTTGGTAGACGTACCCTTTCACGTAATTGGTTGATTTCTGCCGTACTTCCGGGATAATAGGCGCAGACTTTGGCCAATAAAATATGGTTGTCGGGAATCATCTGAAGTAGATCGACGGAAAGCTCCCTAAATGTCAACGAGAAAAAGCAAAGTCAGCCATGTCAAAGATCAACAAACTTATGGTACTCGGACGTTTGATCGCCCGGACATTTGGTCGCTCGGACGTTTGGTCGCCCGGACGTTTGGTCGCCCGGACGTTTGGGCCAAGTCAACTCACCAGGTTAGCGGGCTCATGTACTTCCTGGCCAGGAGTTGAAGACAGTAAGCCGTACTCTGGGCGGCCGTCTCTCCGAGGACGGTGCCCACGCAAGCGGCCAGCTCCAGCTCGTTGCCTCGGATCAGACTGGACATGGCCAACTGAAAATGAGTAAGCACTGGTGTTTGTGCAAGTATATGACAATAAAGCTTTCAATCAATGTTCTGCGGCAGTACTGGGATGAGCGATGTCGTATTTTTTCCATGGACAAAAGTACCTGAACGTTATCAACGGCCAGGTAGCAGCAGGCCGCCAGAACGGAGCAGCCATCTTGAAAGTACCACTCGGCCAGCTGCGAGCACACGTTATTCAGGAGACTGCGATGAAACAAAAGCCCAAGAATTTGTGAGCTTGCAAAGCAATATTAAATGCAATGGTAGTTTTACCATGCATGAATTACCTTTGGTATTGTTGTCTGTTTTCAACATCGTTTGTCTTGTGGTTTGTAGACGAGGTTTGAGGGCTACGGATGTTCCCCTCGCATGCACCCTAAAACAAAAATTCTCCATCAAGGGAATTTATTTGTAGTATTTTATATTATATTTGTATACTGTCCTTGGAAAAAAAATAAAAAGAACTTTAAGCATTGACCCGCCCGCCATACCTGAGCAACTAGTAATGCCTCAAGGAGTTGTCCTCTGCCCGTGAAAAATGTCACCAGCTTATTAACGTCACCGGTGGCAATGCAGTAGGGGATTGCATCATCGTTATCCTCCACAATCAGCTGATCGGCTCTCCTGGAATGAATAAAATGTGGATTCAATCTTGTTTTTGTGGCACTCTATTGTTTCTTTACATTTTCTGTGCAGCTTCAACCCCTGAATCAAGAAAACTATATAAAACATTTTTTAAAAGTACAGCAAACTCCCAATGGCACACTAAGATTGACCATGGTTTCCATCTAAGCAAATGATGGACCAAAATAATCAAGAAAGCAAAAATAGTGTGTTTTTTTTGGGGTGTCATGGATTATTCCCAACCTACCTTTGCATGAGTTTTTTCCAGTACTTCATGGATACTCCTGGGGCCACAGCTAAGGCTTTCTCCCACTGTCAGACAAACCACATCATAGTGAAAGGGTCATTTTCATCTTTTAGTTCCTTGGGCAGGTTGATGTTAAAAAAAAACAAGATAAAATAATACTCCAAACTTTTTGAAAGAGTCATCCATCATCACCTGTCCAAGCTCCACCATCAATTCACAATATCGTTGAATTTGTCCAAGCCTGAGATGGATGTCTCCGGCTTCTTTAAGGCGCTCTTCTTTACTCGGAGCGCCGATCCCTCCTCCGAATTTGGACATCTTGACGATGGTCAATTCCTGGGCTTCGGACTATGTGGCGCGACACACAAACATAGACGGCAAGATTCAACACATTCATTCAATACTCAAAACATCATTTGAAAAAGGTGGCTACATTTGGAAGCCAATTTTACCGTTTTAAACTTGAGAAGGTGTTTCATGTGCATGACACCCTTGCTGTAGCTCCCGGGTAGCAGCGAGTCGTCCTGGCCGTTGATCACAAACACCAAATCCCACAAGTTGCTGCTTCCCCCTGGAGGCTATAAAAAAAACAAATAGGCTTAAGGACAGTTTTTTTTTCTACAACCATTAGGACTCTAAACTTGCGGTAGCACGACACACAATCCCTTCTGTGTAAAAACGTTCCCCCGTTAACTGCCTTGATCATTGGATTTCGAGAAGGAAAAATAATTACAAAACAGCATTCGGAGAACCAACGCAGCTTCTTGGCGGCGGCGTCCGAGCTGACTTTCTCCAGCTCCTGTTTGATGTCTCTGGAGACTTTCCCGCAGAGCAGGGGCGGCGCGCCGGGAACCATGGCTTTGTCTGCGAGACATACAACATGTGGTCAGGATTGAGCAGAATTTTTTTTTAAAAACCCCTCTATACCACCGACCGGTGTTTCCGATGATGTTCTCCCAAGGTCGATCGGTGAGAACGTTGAGGAGGAGAGGCGAAACCAGCGGCATGAGCGACCACAACCTGACCGTGCTGTCTCTGCTACAACTGGCCATGGTGAAGGGACGACTCTCATGACAAGTTAAACCTGAACACACAAACAGGCAAGACAAACAAAATGGAGGATTTCTTCCCAAGGCTAGTACTGGCGCTTGTTTTACCGTAGACGTCAGCGCCATGGTCGTAAACCGTGTCCAGACAGTTGCCGTCCCGTGTGTCCCAGACTCGGATTGTATAATCCCAAGAGCCTGGAAAATAAAACATGGACATTCATATTCATTGAGAACATTGTACCGCTAAATTTGTTCTAATCTACATAATAGTCATTAAATAAAAAGTATGAATTGCGTACCAGAAATGAGGAGGTAGGGAACCTCGGTGTTCCACATTAGACCTCTGACCGGTGCTGTATGACCACTCAACACATTGATACAGGCATCTTGTGTGTAGTCCCAGATCCGAACGGTACTGCCCAAACACAGTCAAACATGCTCTTTCAATTTAAAATGTCCTATTTTTCAGTTACTTTTGAAAAATAAAAGCACAGATAAGGTGTCACAGTGTCCGTTATACCGTACTCATTGGTTTAGGCCCGTAAAACTCACCCGTCGTCCGATCCGGAACACAGTATCCCTTCTCGGAGTGGAGACCAACGGACGTGAAATACTTTTGCCAAGTGTCCGGTGAAGACTTTGAGCGGCTGGTCGGAACTGGTGGCCAAGTAATACACGCGAACGTTCTTGTCCTCACAACCGGTGGCAATCATATCCCTGTGGAACACGTTAAGCCCTCGTGGTTAACGTACAACATGGTAAATTCTGGTTGTTCATCTAGGTCAGGGCTGCTCAATACGTCGATGGCTAAAGGCTAAAAAGGTACTCTAGCTAGATCGCAGGACAGGAAGATTGGATCCAGTAAAAAATAAATGTATATAATGGACTTGGGCAGGGAAACAGCGCTATAATACATTGATTTGGCCAACTAAAACTTTGAACCTACTTGTTGTTTTGGCTCCAGTCGCAACCAAAAACGGCAGCGGGATGCTTGTACTTGTGAAGGATTTTGCCATCAATAGTGCGAATAATACTGTGGTAAAAAAAAATGATATAAATTCAAATTCAAAAAGCGCACATGCAAATACTAGTAATCCGATTTTTAGGCATGATAAAAAGGTAAAAGAGAGTACTTACCAGAAACCATCACCACTGCAGGTGGCAATTCGCTTGGAATCTTTGTGACTCCACGATATACAAAATATACCGTTTTTTCCATGCTGCAGAAAGAATAAACATGTTATAAACTTGAAATATTGCAAAAAAAAAACTAAACAGATTTGACTCTTAATAGGTAACCTCATTAAAGCGCATGATTATCTTTCCTTTCCTGACGTCCCAAATGAAAGCTCCGTTGCGAGATGTTCCTCCGGCGATGCAGTTTAGGTCACCTTACCAAAAACACAGAGGGCTAATCAACACGAAATATATATATATTTTTTTGTATTTATGGTTTTTGAGGACATTTGAGATAACTAGTCACCTGGATGAAAGGGAGACTGAAATAAAGGGACCTAGCCAAAGTCCCCACAAAACAAGGAGTGTATCGGAAGTTTTTGGGGCCTTAAAATAATGTTTTTTTTCCATTTTGCTCATCTGGTGACTCATTTGCATATTCAAAATGCCAGAATTCCATGTTGTGTGTGAGTACCTGGTGCCCAAGACAAGGAATAAACCACTCCTTCATTGCCAGGAGAGGTATAAACTGCAGTGAGTGTGTTGGTGTCCCAGATTTTGATGGTTCCGTCAAAACTGGCTGTCGCCAACAAGTTCGGGTCATCTGGTTTAAACTTGCAGTCAAAGATGGTTTCCACGTGGCCCTGGAAATGGACAACAGTTGACGCAAATGACCTTTGACTTACCACTTCTAAAATATTGGCACTTTGTCAATCCTACCAAGTCTCTCAGAAAGTCCCACTTTTTGGCGCCCATGTCGTAAAGGCCGACGCCCCCGTCCATGAAACAGCACACGGCGTGGCCGGGGGGCAAAGAGAAGGAGCGGTTCTGTGACAAGGTCGGGGGGGGCACCGCCTCGCTGGTGGAGCTGGTGTGCTGCTGACTTTTGCCCAAAGAACAGCAAATCTGAGCTGTTGGCAGGGCGGAACACATCGTAAAATGATCATAGCAAACTGACTTTTTTCGGAGAATTCATTCCACAAATTATGTAACAGTTTTAAACAACAAACATTGAAAGGTGAAATTAATACTACAGTAAACTACCTGGTGTAATGTCTCTACGAGCACATTTAAATTAGTTTATGTTATGTTACGAGCGCGTTGCCGTGCAAAAAGTTCTTTTCAAGGTCCCAAATGTGCCTATTGTACCTTTTTTAGCAAGGGGCGTGTTGAGGACATGTAAAGCGTGGAAGCCCGTCTTCTTCAGTTTGAAACTGTCCAACGGCGTGGGACGAGACACGTTCCAGATCCTCAGGACTCCGACCTGGGAGTCTAAAAGAAACTAGGCTACGCTAGCTGGGATTTTTGGTGTGGCGTGGGATTGTTTACCTCCGGTGATGAACATGCCCGGGGCGGAAGGAATCCACGCCAGGCACTGAACGGACGCTGCCGCCGAGGGGAAGCAGAAGGACGTGATGCAAGCCAGGGCCTCGCTGTCCACCAGCCTGATGCCGTTGTTCAAGTTGGACACTGGAGAAAAATACAAAAATAACAAACATTCATTATCTTAGGATTGTCGAGGAAAATAGATGGCTTTCAATTTTGAAATTGGTCAGACTTTTCCTTGCCTAACAAGTAATCTGTTGACAAAGGGTCCCATTCCAGGGCACTGATGGGGTCCTCTTCATCCGTCCCCTCCAAAGATTCAGGCCGCAACACGTGTTTTTGACTCTTGCAACCTACACAAAAGAAAAAAACAGTTGAAAATATTGTGGGTTCACAGCAAGGGAGCTCAACTTTGGTCGCTACCTGGCTGAAAAATAGACAAACTGCCATCGGTGTGTCCAAAAACCAGTTTTCCCTTTTTGCTGGGATGCCATCTGAAGAGACAGATATCGGACAGAAAAGAGTGGGCCTCTTTATGCACCGTCACCCCGGGCTCACAATTCCCATAGAGCCAAACGTAGAGCGGTCCACGTTGAGAGACGAAAGCCACGCCGTCCGACGAACTCAGGCACCAACTGACTGCCGCCGGGATCCCTGCGAGGAAAGAACACGTCAGGACGGCGTCCGACTTTGGCGTGGGATGGGGGGCGTGTCTACCTTTCGTGTTGTCCAGCCTCGCCACGGCTTTTTGCTCGGCCACGTTCCACACGATCAGCAAGTTGTCGGCAGAGGCCGACGCGAACAGGTCGGGGTTATCGGGACACCAACTGATGGCCGTGATGGTTTTTTTGTGTTCCGACATGATGCACCTCAACTTGAATTCGTTGTACTGCTGGTCCAACTAAAAGAGAGAAATCCCAAAATGGAGAAATCAGACTCACAGGCTAATACAAACAGCCATCGGGGGCAATGTTCCCTCTAAGATGCGCACTACTCTAGTCTTCTCTGTGCAGCAGCAATCATATGGCGCACAGTAAATAAAATTAAAACTTTTTTTTTTTACCCCTATCCCCATGATGGCGCCCTTTACGTGGCAGCCAGTGGCAGTAACTCTGTCCACTCTTATGTTTTTCGTGTTTTACAGCATGTTTTACATGAAAAATTAGAGGGAACATTGATCTGGGGTATCAAAGAGTACCTGGTAGATGTATATGGCAAGAGTGGCGCAGTAGGCGAAGCGGTCTCCGCTGGCGGCGCAGACGTCGTTATTCCATGGTTGACAGCCCGCTGCCAGCAAGCCCACCTGCTTGACTTTGGCCATCCTCGCCTACACGTGAATAAATGAAAGGGAAACACTCGCTTTAGCACAACAATCACGAGGAGGGCTCGGTGATTTAAGTAGACAAGATGATTATAAAGAGCTACAGTGCGTGGAGAGGATTGAGCTAATCTCCACTGTCATTGGCTAAAGCCATTTCTCATCCCCTTTGAAAAAAATATATATAAATATATATACATTGTTAAGACAACCACTGGTACTGAACAATGAAGTTTTGTTTCAGTTTAAATTTGTCTGGGGAAAAGGGTTGCTAATTTTGATTACAAAGGTCAATACATTGACATTTGTAAAATAATCAAGAGAAGTCTACTACCCAGAAACAATCTAGTCATTATAAAATATAATGATTGATAACTATAATTATAGGATATTAATAAATGACACTAGACGATACACAAATCTGACTTTGACCTTATTTTTGCTGTGTCATTCTCGTTCAAATGACTTTTCTGCCGAATGAGTCACATGAAATAGTCAAGCCTCCATTTTGTATATGCAATATTTTTTTCATTGGAAAACTCACTAACAACTTTAGCTTCGCTACATGTTTTTCAGAGAACTAGAGGAAAGCACATACTAATAAAAATATGTATATTAATGTTAATTAACATATATAATTAAATATGTAATATTGTAGCCGAGGGCTAATTTCCATCTTTTGTCCCGTGTAGGTTGAAGACAAACGATAACACATACACACATGCAGCAAAGTTTTAGACAATTCTTACCCAATTTCACCGCTAGTTCTTTTATTTGCACATACTCTGACAGACATTCCATCTTGAAATAACCACATTTCTTTTTTACTTTGGCTCGTTTCGCCATGATACGTAAAGGCTTGGCAACAACTCCACCGGACCGTTAGCTAAATTCTAACTTGCATATCAGAGGCACCTGAGCATCCCGCCTAACCAACGCAGCCAATCAACGTCGTTAACATTTAATCCTGCCCCGGAAGTAAACACAAAGTAAACCAAATCATATCATTGGCTTGACACAGTGTTAGTAATACATTTTTCGTAATAGGCCCTTTGTTGTCGTTTATAAGTGACAAGATTCAACTCTCTAAGTTGTGTTGCTAAATGGCACAGAAAAAAATGTAATTTAATATTATTTTAATGTTAGCTGTGCAAAGACGAGAGCAATTCGCAATTGTGCACGCGCATTTTAGAGGGAACATTGAAAGAAATAATAGACATCGCCACTAAATAGAATACGTACCATCTTGGACTGCGATGGTATTCTATATAGTGGCAATGTCTATTATTTATTTCTTCTGCTGTAATTCACAGTTTTTCTTTTTAAATGATTATTTTATGGGTTTATTGAAATATTTCATTTTTTTAATGACTGTCGCTTTGTGAGCCTGAATTCACACTCATTTTCATGATCGCTTTTTTCAGAACCTTGGAGAGCAGCAAACTGCGTTTCAATGCGCATTTCATAAGGTCAACATCACACGAAGTGAACATATTAAAGCATTGCAACAGAAATCCACTCAAACTTAGCATTTTTTTAAACTCACTTCATTTTTATTGTATAGAAATCTTTTTAGAACTATTTATTAATGTCTGCACTCATTGTACTTGTATAATGTCAATAAAGCCATTGAATGTAATGGGTGAGGTCCTCCAGTGTCGTAAATGTGCAAAAATCTGATGTAAAGAAGCAATTTACAAAGTGTAAAATTCCCAATGGACATCCAACATCTCTCAGATGAACTGGCCTTCTGCTAGGAGTCTTCTATCACGAGTTCCATCTGTTTTATTTACTCCTGCATTTTGTAAGGGTAAATCAATAAAGCGCATCAAGGTGGGTTGCCAGTTCCATGTCAAGACAGTCATTTAATGTCGCCGTTGTCAATGATGCACTCGAATGAACGCTTACGGATTAGATGAAACCGATAGCAGAACCGGACTAGAAGGCGATTGCGCGGAGGATCATCCATCTTCCACGAGCTAAACAAACGTTAGCCACCTCTCACCCGTGTCACAGACTTTCATTGACTATATTTGTGTTTGGTTTGAGATGTCATCAACAGGTTTCAGCGCCGTTGACTAATACGCGAGTGGGGATGCTGTCCACTGGGATGTGAAGGTAAGTAGACGCTCCTTCGCACGATTCTAGCACCGATTTGTCCGCGATTAGGACCTGCACGTCATGCCGCCACCGGCGAGCTATTGCGACGACAATTGTTTGTTCGGGGGTCGTGAGCTTACCATCAATCGGAGGCTGTCTGGGGCTCGAGCACAATGGACAGCTCCTCGAGACTCCAAACGGGCTTCCTGTCCCCCTGGTCAAGCTGCAAGGTTGCCTCCGACGTCGGCGGCGATTGGGCAGATGGGAGGCTCGAGTTAATCCGTGATTGGTCCAGATTTAGTGCCAGTCATCCCTTTTCATCTTGAACTCAAGAGTATATGACAAACCACAAGGATCGTGAGATTCTTGGAGTTTCTCAACATCTACTGGCAGATAGTCGCTATTGCCAAAATGTATTCTTATTGTAGTTTAGCAGATTCAAGTGACACCAAGTGGGCAACTTTGGGAGCAAGTACCTTACATTCTACTTCCTAAAGTACTTTTAATTTGTTATGCCATTTACATCGACTAAAACATTATATTTTGAGTGGCAACAAAATCCTTGAACACTTTGAGTACTATATTCTACCAATAAAGTACCCCGAGGTTATCAAAGTAGATTTGTTATTGAAAGCAAAAGAATTCCTTTGCTCAGCCACATTTCCCCAAATGAAAAATGACAGATTACATCCTCTAACCAATATACAAAATTTTATTTTTTAAGAAAAAACAAAAAGTTCAGTTCTACAATGTTTAATAATAAAATGGCTGCAATTTTTTCCCATTTAATTCAAACAGTAAGTCTGAGTAAAATGACAGTGAACAAAACGGCACCACTAAACAAACCTAAGCAGTGCTCTGGAAAAGCCAACATTTCTTTAAAACCTTGCTGTCCGCCGGCCGACCGACCGTTCCACAGGTGAACATCCTCCCAAATGTGGCGCGACCGACCAAAAGTCGGCCATTTTGATAGCGCAACGAGGATCTAAAGAAATCGTTAAGGGGACTAACTGAGGGGGGATGGGATGGAGGGGGAGAAAATTCAACTAAATCCCTGAAATGGACAAGGAATACAGGTCTGATCCACATGGCTCAACAGGGACAGCAGGCTATACTTTTCGAACACCCACACAATGAAATAATTGAGTTTAACGCATTGCAAACAAACAACGACCCACGTGGCGATCCGCCGGCTTAATCGTCGTCTTCGTCATCGTCGTCATCTTCCTCCTCCTCTTCGTCGTCATCGTCCTCGTCATCATCGTCGTCGTCATCGGCGACCGGCTGGGACTTCTTTGGCCTCCCGGGGCCACCCTTTTTGCCGGTGTCAGCCTTCCCTGAGCCGCCAGTGGCCTTGTACGCCGCAACATCCTAGTGAGGATAAGTTTGGACGGTTTGTCAAAACGGCCGCGGGCACGGAAAGACGGCGGCTGCGTTACCTTCTCATATTTTTCCTTCAGTTTGCCGGCTTTGGCCTCGTACGGAGCCTTATCTTTGGCAGTCTGTGTAGACCACAACTCGCCGAGCTTTTTGGCGATGTCTCCAATGGTGATGCCGGGGTTCTCCTCCTTGATCCGGGGCCGGTGGTCCGAGCAGAAGACGAAGAAGGCAGAGCTGAGGAAAAGAAGGGGCTTTAGATGGGACGCAGACAGATTTTCTAGCCATTTTTTGCTTACGGGGGCCTTTTAGGGGCGTTGGGGTCCTTTTTCTTCTTTCCCATTTTGGCACCCTTCTCGGGCACATAGGACTTCATCTCCCGGTCGTAGCGGACCTTGTCATTCTTTGCCAAGTCCTCAAACTTCAGTTTTTCCTTGCTTGACATGGTCTGCACACAAATGCCAAAAATGGCTTCAATAAATATAATGTTTCACCTGCTAGGACAATTAAACATAGATATAGCCCAGGTATGGGCAAACTATAGCCCGTGGGGCCTTTTAATCTGGCCCCAATGCCAAATGCCCCAATAGATGACAAAAAGAAGGATAAACACTAAATTCTCCACCCAATTCAGGATGCCAGTTTATTAAAAAAAAATGGGCGTTTTTTAAGAATACATTAATTATCGAGATTAGGACTAATACAACCATGTTAGATTACCTTCCATCTTTCAGAGCACTTCTTGGAAAACTCAGCAAATCCAACACTGACTCCTGGGTGTTTCTTTTTGTGCTCCTCACGGCAGGTCGCCACAAAAAATGCATAGGATGAGGTTTTGCCTCTGGGCTTGTTTGGGTCCTTCTTCATAACTGCTTTTTATATCTAGCAAAGATAATGAGAAAACAAATGAGGCAAAAAATGTTCCAAAAATATTTTTTCCGAGAAAAAAATAATTATATGGAAAAAAGTAGGTGGTATAACGATAGTTATTACTATGAAAGGAGTATGGTTGTTTTCGTTAGTATTCCCGAGGCTTTCCGAGTTTTAAACGAGTCACACGGGCAAAAAAAGATGGTTCGTGGCCTTAATCGGCTTTCTGCCTTGTAGAGACAAAAAGACGCGACTCCATTTTGTATCTTCCCGCCTAAACTAAACTTCGCAAAACCCCCTAAAGTGGCCGTGGAACTCATTCTAAAGCTCCACACGACGTATTTTGTTAGGTTTAAATATCCCCCGTGACTTGAGTTAAAAGACGGAAGGAAACGGGCCTCTAAGCGACTGAATTTCATAGTTGAACGCTCTTCGGCCATCGTGCTAAGCTCTATACCAAATGGCGTTTGAGCTGCAGTTGTTTACCAAGAAGAAGGCAGACTGCGCAGTTTTTACCTCACCAACAAATACAGACCACGGGATAATCTTCTATATAGTAACATTACCACACTACACATGTACACTTTAAATGTAAACTCGACAGTTTATCATATTTAAACACTCAAAACGTTCTCACGAGCTACGACACAAGTGAGGCCCACGGAATGGCTGTAGTTTAACGACCACGTACATACTGTTGAAACAACCTTTCACGACACGACGAATATAAAGCGTGGAAACAAGTGAAAATGGAGACTAACCTGTTACAATTTGGACAATGAACAACGGACTGAAGAGTGGAGACGATACAAAGCCTAGAGGTTTTGTCACGGTCTGCGACGCCACACTAACTGCCCTCAAGTACTTGTAGAGCTCCGCCTTCGGTGGCAGCGGATAGGTCGAATGCGAACATTTCAATTTGAACACAGAGGATGACGCAGAAACGCCCTCTTGGATTGGTCCAAATATCGGGAGAGACAACCTCAGTGTGCTTCTTTTATCTGAATGTCGATTGGCTAGGGACGGGTTTTAAACACATGGCGCGAAAGCTTCTTTGTTTGAAATAAAAACAGGGTTTTTGTCTTTAATTGTTTGGCGAGGTAGACATTTCGTATTTTATCACAACATACCTCGACCGCGGTGCACATGGGAGCGAGTCAATTAAATGTACCCACATCCATACATTTATAAATAATGAAAGTATATACATATTATATAACCATATCTGAAATCTGGATGGATTTAAATACGTTGTGATTTTTAAAATCATACTAATTAAGTGGAAATGGCGAATTCTGGAGATAAGAAAATGCTATAAACATTTATAAGAATCTCAGGCGTTTATGACAAAGCACTGCGTTCGAAAATCTGTTGCAAGCTGAAATCAGCTCCGCGCATGCGTAAATTTAGAGTGAATTTAGCTCCAGTCCAGTAGACGGCGAAATTTCGCTTTCTCGCTGCTTAACAGCTGCCGTTGTAGTCAAATAAGAAACGCAGTCCGGAAAAGATTTACTTATGAATGTACTCGTAGTGAAATTCCCGGAACAATAGCCATAAACGGAGGTGACACTACTTTGGGACTTTGCCGAAGAAGCTGGGAAAGAAAATGGGGGACATCGCTGTGAACCATAAAACTCTATGCCTATTTGATGTAGACGGCACCCTGACAGCCGCGAGACAAGTAGATTATTTCTTTTCACATTTCAAATACGCCTCACTTGTTTCAAACCTTAATGTTACACCTAATTTATGAGTATTTAATTTATTTTTTTATTGTAATGATCGCCTTATAAGTGGTCAGACTCGAACGGTCATCTTTCTCTTAAAGTTGAGTCATCACTGGTTTGGCCACGCCTCCTTTCCATGTAGTATTTTGTAACAGCTGTTTATGTCAAGTGTATTAGTACTGCGATTATTCACACTCAATATTAAAAGAAATCCAGCATTTGCTAAAAAGAAAAATACACAGATCAATCAAAGCTGGTAGAGTTACTCTAAATATTGGTTTCATAACCTTTAAAAGTGGTCTAACAAATACATATGAGGCCTAATGTTCCTTTACGGGTGAAACTTTTGTTTTAATCTCACGATAAAAGGAAAGAGTTGTATTTTAACTGTTAAATAAATGGTGTTTGCAGCCTATAACTGCTGAAATGGCCTCGTTTATTGAGAAGTTGAAGACTCGGGTTCGTGTTGGCGTGGTCGGCGGTTCGGACCTGGTGAAAATCAAAGAGCAACTGGGAAATGATGGTAAGAAACACAAACATTTGTCTTGTCCTTACCTACTTCAAACTTGTATAAAATGTCCACAATGATTGTCTGTTAACAGTGATCCAGAAAATGTACTACGTATTTGCGGAGAATGGTCTTGTGGCCTACAAGGAGGGACACTTACTATCCATTCAGGTAAGACATTGTCCTCCAAAGGCTTTTCCTAAAGCTAAAATATCTCCTTCATCTCATCAGTCCATTCAAGCTGAGATGGGAGAAGAACTACTGCACCAGTTTATCGACTTTTGTCTCGTCTACTTGTCCAAAATCAAACTTCCCAAGAAGAGGTTATTACTACCTTACTTCTTTCTTTACCTCTCTTATTCATTAAGCCTTCAAACCAGCTGGAATTGTTTTTATATTTTTGTTCTTGGCAGGGGTACGTTTATCGAATTTCGTAACGGCATGTTGAACATTTCTCCGATTGGTCGCGGCTGTACCTTGGAAGAACGCAAAGAGTTCTATGAACTGGATCAGGTAGCATCAATTCTCTCACTTTGACTCATTTAGCTTGTGTTTAGATTAAAAATAAAGATACAAATAGATGGGGATATCTCATCCCCCCCCCCCCCCCCCCCCCCCCCATTCTGTTTCTGGCACCAACAGAGAGAAAAAATCCGGGAGACGTTTGTCTCCGTTTTAAAAGAAGAGTTCAAAGGAAAAGGCCTGTCGTTTTCAATCGGTGAGTGACGCTTTATTGGACGACCTGTCATTTTTTTGACTCATTTTGGGATTCCTGGCAGGAGGGCAAATCAGCTTCGACGTGTTCCCCGAGGGTTGGGATAAGAGATACTGCTTGGGGATCCTGGAGAAGGACAAGTACTCCACCATTCATTTCTTCGGGGACAAGACCAAGCCGGTCAGTTTGCCGCCTTTTCTACCTCGATGGCAATCACTTTTAGTGCTACAAATACCTTCAAAAGAAGTAGAAAACTAACGTGACCGGATGTTTGGTCGCCGGTCAAATGTACTTGGATATTAAACTCTCTCTCATGAATATAATTTTGAGAACTGCTTTCAACAGTAAACTCTCTGTCACCAAACGTCCGGCCACCAAACGTCCGGCCACCAAACGTCCGGCCACCAAACGTCCGGCCACCAAACGTCCGGCCACCAAAAGTCCGGCCACCAAACGTCCGGCCACCAAACGTCCGGCCATCAAACGTCCGGCCACCAAACGTCTGGGTGACCAAACGTCCGGCGACCCAAACTAATGATGAATATTGTGTGTATGTTATTGTTTTGTTTTAGGGAGGAAATGACCACGAGATCTACTGTGACCCTCGCACGGTTGGACATGAAGTGACGTGTCCGGAAGAAACGCTCAAACTTTGCCAGCAACTTTTCTTTTCGTGAGAAAAGTACCTGAGGGGGGTGTGTCAAGAGGCGGGGCCTATGGTGGGCTCAGTTTTTTTTCTTTATGAAGACCAAAACACGACATGAAAGCCAAAATTTCAAAATAAGAAGCCTCTTTCTATTCAGTTTTAAAATGTAGAGTCTGATGTCATTGGCTACCATTGGGGCGATTGACGTCCAATCTAATTTGACTGGGAGGCCTGGCAGTGATTTTTTTCTTTTTTAGGCAAAGCAATCATCATATGTGCATCATTTCTGTCAAATTGACAAAAAAAACATTCTATGTGTCAAATCTGTGAAGGATGAAAATAATATATTTTTCTTTCTACTTGGTTGATAAAAACATATTTCACTTTTCATTTAGATTTTTTTTATTTACTGTATGATGTCCTGAATTGAATTTGAAGGCTTTTGAAATAAAACAGTTGCCAAATACGACAATGATGTATTTTTCTCTGTCATTCAATATCCCTTTTACTGATCATTTATTTAACCTTGCAGATAAACTAAACATTTTGTGAATGTAGCTAAAGTTCCTTGTAATCACAAAAAAATGTGATTTGAATCCCTCTATTAACACGAAATCCCACTTTTTCTACTTTTCAATGAGCCAACCTTCTGCCCGAATACTTTCTTATCAGGGTTCCTATTCAGGGGTGCTCAAGGCCCACCGTGGCTGGAGGAAACACTTTTTTGTTCCATCCCAGACACAAAGTTGAACCACAACGGGGGTTGGGCTCAAACAAGCACCTGACGGCAATCCACTGATTGCACTCGCAGTACACTTAGTATTGTATCTTTAGAGCAAGGACTGAAAATATGCACCCCATTTGTCAAGTAATTTCCACTTTGCGGAATAGTTAGCCCACCCCTGTTAAATAAAAGCCTAGTCTTATGGGATGCTACATCTTCCTTCATATGTCCAACACTTCAACTTTATCAAGGTGCTCTTAAATGGGTCAAAATGTCTGAAACGTTTGAAATAGGTGAAAAAAAAGTCTTGGACTGGCTTCCACAGTCTATACCAGGGGTGGGGCTAAGCGGTGCTCGAGGACTGTTCGCTGTGGGGGCAGCAGCTTTTTGGTCCAGAGAAACAGAGTTGAACCACAACGGGGGTTGGGATGAAACAAGCACCTGACGCCAATCCACTGATTGCACTCGCAGTACACTTAGTATTGAGGAAAGCTTTCCTCTTTAGAAAGTTGGAACTAAAGCCCTTTGTGGAATATTTTGCCCACCTACCCCTGTTACCAGAAGGCCTAGTCTTATGGGATGCTATTTCTTCATAAGTCCAAGGCTTGAATTTTATCAAGTCGCTTTTAAGTGGTTCAAAATGTCAAATGTCTGCAATGTTTGAAATCAGTCCAAAAAAGTGTTTGACTTACTTTGAGGGTCCACACCAAGGCTGGGCAAAGTTCTCTCCCAGTGCTGCTGTGGGTGGGGGTAGATTTTTGGTCCTCAGAAACAGAGTTGAACCACAACGGGGGTTGGGCTGAAACAAGCACCTGACGTCAATCCGCTGATTGCACTCGCAGGACACTTAGTATTGCAGAAAGGGATCACACATGACGTACTGCAGGGCTGTTCCAACTTTTTTTTTGCTCCATTTCAAGGAGTTATCTATCCTTACAATAATGTCATCATAAATGTGACCAGACTTTTGGTCACTAGTCAAATGTAATTAGATATCAAACAGTACTTAGATATTAATAGTAAACTCTCGGTCACCATTCGACCAGCGATCAAACATCCGGCGACCAAACGTCCGAGCACCAGAAAATGGGCAAAGGGGGAGGGATCAAAATGTTAACTGTCGTACCATCTACCAATAGTAGCTTGGCCATCTTCACAACGGCTCTACATTGACTTTTTGTGTTGGATAAGAAATCAAAGCATGTTATGGTCAGCTGAAAGAGTTTATTGTTTTACCATGAAGAAGAATACAATGTGATAATACGGCATGACTCTTTACAAAAACTCATTTCATCTTGCTGTCCTCTATTTCCATTGAGTTCCAAGTACATTTATACAGCATTGTCCCAAAATGTATAAAAACATAAAATAAAATACAAAAAAAATGTTTGTTCACTTATTCTGCCTTTAATCCAGGAATAAAATCGCTCCTTAGTCATAGCGTTGGTTTTCAGCAACCCGAAATGATCATTTTCCCTCATCACACACAAAAAAATAGTAAAAACATAACATTGTGGGGGTAAACAATGAATATTGCACAAAATGAAAGCGTGGCTGATGTAAACAATATTCCCATTTTGTTCCACGATGTCAAAATATGACAATGCAAGACTTCCCTTAACGTCTTCCAAGACCTAATTGACTAACAGTGATTATAATAATAAAACAAAAATGTGTTTCAAGCCATCAAGTGCTTGCCAAAGTAAATAATTGCACCACAAGTGATTCACCCATTTCCCCTCTAGCCACGTTTTCTTAGTCAGATATTCTCTGCACCACAAAAACCAAGTTCGAAATCCATTTCCCAAAACAAAAAAAAATGTCTTACGACTTTTACGAGAAGCTAAAAAAGCTAACTGGAAGCTAGCAATGTTCCAATCCACTTGCATGAAATGTTCCACACACTAAAGTGCGTTTTTCTTTAAAAAAAATGACACTAAATGAGCACAATTTTTTAAAAAAGCTCTTTTGCTCTTAAATATATATTAAAAAAAATCAATTTACCCTAAAAAAAGGGGACCAAAACGAAAATAATGCTACGATAGCTTCATTAGCTTGAATGATTTGAGTCGGGCAATGGCGAGGGCCACCCCATCCCATCGGCGTGGGGGTCCCGGCCCTCTTCCCCGGCGCTGGACGATCGGCTGCTGAGGTCCCCCACCCCCGACTCCAGGTCGCTGTGGTTGTCCAGAGGGAGAAGGAGGGCGCGTTTGTCGCCTTTGGCGTCCCGGCCCGCCGGGACGGCGTAGTACGTCCCGGGTGGGTCCGGTCCCAGGTGTCTCGGGCCCACGTTTCCGCTCCTCCTTTTAACCTGGACTTTCTCCCACGTTAGCGGCTTCCCTGTTAGCGCCGCGATCCTCTGTGTGAAAAGGACAACAATTTACTCATCCAGTCAAATGGATAAAATAGGCCACGGTGTCCAAGTGGCGGTCCGTGGGCCATATATGGCCCGTTGCATCATTTTGTGTGGCCCAAGAAAGTCAATCATGAGTGGCGACTGGATCAAATGATAGATATAGATGTATATTATATTTCCTGATTTTCCCCCCTTTTAAATCAATAATTGCAATTTTTAAATCATTTTTTCTGTGTTTTTAGGTCAGAAATCATCTTGCAAATCAAACTAATTTTAAAGATATTTTCGGTTCTCCACTTAAATATGGAACATAAAATATTGTTTTCCTTTTGAAATGAAAATCAATTATTAAACCCTCAAATAATCTATAAAAAATGGAATATTTGGGGTTTTTAATCCAGTTCCTTTAATCCATTTATTTAAAAGAAATCTAAATATTCTATCTAAAATGGTCCGGCCCACAAATAAATGGCATTGACACCCTTGCACTATGCTATCAAAAGTGCTTAAAAAAATAAGAATAAAAAAAAATCTAACTTGGTGTTGATGAGTGTTGTGTTTATTGTATGCCTTGTCTGGAGCCTGGGTGGTAAGGAGCATTTCCTCCGGGTGGTACCTCCTGCTGATTGGCCAGCTCTTCCTCCAGCTGCTGGGACTCCTCCCTCACAGCAGACAGGAAGTCGGCAGGTGATTGACAAGCGGGCGTCGACCCTTCCGTGTGATTGTAGAGTCCCTTCCACATTCTAAAATGAAGAACAAAAAAAATTCCAGTGTTAGAATGTGCAGTGGAATTATTTAAAATTCAGCTCAAATTGATCAAATTGATAAATAGGATGGATAGTAAATGAATATTTGAGATAAATCCAAAGTAAATTATGGGATTAGCAAAGAAAACAATTTTTTTTAGTTGTACAGCGATGAATAGCTAGGCATTGCTGCAGTTCCTTACTTGAAACAGTAGGGGGTGGTGTTGGGTCTGAGGACACCCTGGCACTGACTCAGTTCGGCCTTGTACAGTGGATTAGTAAAGTCCGCTTTGTCCTTCCACAACTGCGGCCAGACGGAATGACTCCGCTCGTGAAGCCTAAAAAAATAAATAATAATAAAACAAACATATATATATCAAATGCACTGTATAGAACGCGAGAGCTTTACGGTATAACACCACAAATATCAAAAACAAAGGACACCAACATTATTTGATGTTGGAAAGGCAGGTTTGAGGTAATTTCCTTTTTTTCTTCTTACCTCATATCGTTGCGCTCCTTCTGACAATTCCCCAGGAATGTTCCGAAATGGCAGGAATAAACGTGCGTGTGTATGGCGATGAGGAATCCCTCATTAAATTCGAAGGCGCAGGGAAACTGCTGAGAAAGCTGCCACACGCATTCCAAGAACTGATCGATAACGGGAGACACCTCCTTGGGATCGCCGTCCAAGTGGGCGTACCTGGAAAATGGAATCAAATTGAAATGAGTAACCATTCATTTTCAATGCAGGGGGACCATGAAATACAAAAAATAGCATATTATTGAAAAAAATGCTCTTACTATTGGTAGATAATAGCAAGCAAATGTGATTTCCGAACTTCGAAAGTTCTACCCGGTAACAACAAGACCCAGATGGACTTTTTTTATTTTTCATACCTGATTTAAGGTAAAGATAATATAATGCTTGTTCACCTGTGGGAGAACTTGTGACCAAAGGAAATCCAGTCTCTTTCTATCAGTACCTGCACGACAAAAGAAGAGGGAGTTACGTACGTGTAAATACTGTGAGGAACAACTAATATGTTTTTTTTTTACCATCATTCCTTTGATGGTTCGATAAAAGGGGTCCAAAAGTATGCTGGCTATGGAACAGGCCTGGGCGGTCCGATCCCAGCCGTCGGAGCAGTGGACCAACACGCTCACCCCCTCGTCAGCCACCGCCTGAACAAAAAACAAAACAAAAAAAAGGATTCTGTGCATTAAATGTCGTGCAAAAATATGGGGGCTCCATGAATGGTTCTTTGAAAACAAAGCGTTTAACCCACGGGTGTCAAAGCGGTGGCCCGGGGGCCAAATCTGGCCCGCCGCATCATTTTGTGCGGCCCGGGAAAGTCAATCATGAGTGGCAACTTTCGGTTTTAGGATCAAATTAGAATGAAGAGTAGAGATGTATATTAAATAAAAAAAACAGACTATTCAGGGCTTTTAATCCAGTTCTTTTAATCGATTTATTTAAAAAAATCTAAATATTATATCTAAAATGGTCCAGTGAAATGGAGTTGACCTTAAAGCGGCCCACCAATCAACCAGTCTGACACATGTGATTTAAATAGTAAGCACGTACCTTGGCGATAAAGACTCCGACGTCAAGTATGGCTTTGATGTGTTTGAGCCAACCCGAGTTTTCCAAACCCCAAAGGAAGTCGGTCATTGACGGGGTTCGCATTTCGCCGACTGCAAGAAAGACCAGCGAGATCAGCAAATTGGCAGCCATCACAGCAAAACACTTTGACCTCCAATTTCACTCTTCCTACTTTCCCCAGTGCGGTCTTACCGTCAATAATTTTCTGTTGACTGTTCCTCATGACGTGGATGTTCTCGATGCCGATAAAGTGCAGCTTGATGTTGCCGTAGTGGTCCTCGTTCTCGTAGCCTTTGCCGGCGGCTCTGTTGGCCATGGCGTTTAGCTGTGTGGACAGTCGGGAAGAGGGAGGGCGCCATGTAGCCAAACGCGCTAGGACTGGGATTTTCAAAGCACTACCTTGGGCCTGGTATCCACCACGTAGATATAGTTACTTCCGGGGTTGGATTTCATCACGGCTTGCAGCATTATTTCGTCCTCTTGGCAACGTGCGCTGAAGCCCGACAGGGGTTGGCTGCAGCGGCAAATGGCGGCCTGGGGGCGGGGCAGAAACGTTAGCGTTACGTTCTCGTGTCGTTCTGGGCGTTTGCGTCAAATACTGACCAGCGTGTCCCGGTGGAAGTAGGAGAGGGCGGGGAATCGACCTCGACTGCGGAATCTGGAGCTGCCGGTGACGACGGAAGATGTGGCCGACTTTGGAATAAATATCTCCGATGGGTACGTTTCGCAGATCTGGAAAGATTTTTTGAGCGGATTTTTTCAAGTTGTCTTTTTTTTTTGAGAAGCAGATTTTGTGTTGAGAAACATTGGCTAGGAACTCACCCGGTATTGACTGTTGGCCGTTGAGGTAACCCAGAGGTTATTTGGAACTCCCATTCTTTTGTAGTCGGCCATCAAGTCGATGAAGTCCCAAGACTCTTGTCTCTCCTCTTTGTTAATGTTGGGGTTGAACGACAGGCAGTACAGCTCGCTGTACTTTTCTGGAAAACAGGAAATATTCAGTCAACCTATCTGAAATTCAATTTCATCCATTTTAAATTCAATTCCAATTCAATTCCAATTCAATTCCAATTCAATTCCAATTCAATTCCAATTCAATTCCAATTCAATTCCAATTCAATTCCAATTCAAATCCAATTTCAAATTTAATTCAAATTCAAATCAAATTCCAATCAAATTCCAATTCAAATCCAATCCCAATTCAAATCAAATCCCAATTCAAATCAAATCCCAATTCAAATCAAATCCCAATTCAATTCCAATGCAATTCCAATTCAATTTCATCAGCATTCAATTCAATTCTGCCGCTTTATTCCTATGACTGGGCGTGTTTTTAAAACCAAATAAAAGACATCATTGGCGCTTCAAAGTGGACCAACCTGGTCGCGACAACCTCAACAAGGAGGCGTAGACATCCAGACAGTCTTTCTCCTGTTGGACGAGAAGCTGGAAGACCCGGAAATCTTTGCAGCGCAAGACGAGCTGACTACCCGCCGGCGTGGTGGGCAACCTCTCCACGCTGCTTACCATGCTGTGCAAGATCTGAAACAAGTCAGTTGCAACACATTTTAATTCCCATAACAGCCAAGACAAACAGACTGTAAGAATGAGGAGGACAAACAACCCTTCCATTAAATCATGGGACCATTAGAGAATGATAAATGACTAACAATAGATTGCAAAACATGACACGCTTGACTTGTACCACGAGGACTAAAATGCAAGTGTCTTCAGTTTTGCCTAGGACACTAGAAAATGCACACACCATCTCATCCTGTTGAGTAATTTGTCATGTGATTCAAAACTATCAAAAAGGACGACATCCAATGAGGAAGCTGTCCATTTTTTTCCTCATAAAAACAGCGTAATCCATTTTTGATAGGGTGCCTGTCTAATTATAATGATTCACAATTGTGTATACAGTCTCTACCGAACATTAAAATGAAACAAAACTTCATTTCATAGTAAAAAAGTAGTGTTAAACCTCAAATATGCGCTAGATGGAATGACACTATTGCCATGAACCATTGGCAGCGATCGTTTGCTTCCGGAATGTTCGGCTAAAACGGTTTGGACAGTTAATAAGAAGGCTTCTCTGCTTACCCACGTCTCCTTGCGTGTTTCAGGGTTGTTTTCTATAAACATGGAATGTGTCGCTGACAGGTAGAGAGTCCCAACAGTGGCTTTTCTTTGGCCTTTTGAGCGGTCCAGAAGATGCACATTTTCCACCTGTATGAAACAAATACACACACGAAGAGGAGTTTTATTTTATTTATTTATCAATGAAACGTCTGTTCTAACTGTTTAATTTGGAGAAAAAAAACTACAATGTCAAAACATTCATGGCTTTTCCTCATGTTAAGAGCATAATTATTATTTTTGCTTCGTCATGGCTGGCCCAATGTCCAAAGATGGCGATGGCATCTGATTAGAAAAATGTCACAAACGCCAACTGTAGAAAATATGTACAAGGTGGGTGTAAACCACTCAATTGATGCTTTTTTAGACGCTTTGAGAAAATGGCATTACGCCCAGTGTCAAGTCACAGAAAAGACAATTTCAAGCCTCGAAATAGGCACAAAATAGGTGCCGTGTTGTGCTTGTTTGTCTACATTCACTAACGCCATAGCGGATGCTCGTCCTTGCCCAAAGGAAGATTCTCGCCCATTTGGGATGCAAAAACCACGGCGTAACTCAGCCGGGTTGGGCTATGAACTAAAAATAACCCGGTGCGAAGAAATAGCAAAATGGCAAATCTCAGTTTGAGTACAAATGTTAGCGTGTCATTGTTGACGATACCTTGGGCGTCCTGATGTGCTCCATCACTGACAAGCAAAATGGTGGTGAGGTGGAGGAGACCGATTGTGGACAGACGTGTGCCCCTTTTAGTGTCCGTGCTATTCCCCGCGGCGGTTGTCCGGACAAGACGATAAAATAAGCGTCATTGTTTTCTACTGAAAGAGAGAAATAATGCTGTAATGTTCTTTTTTTGTCATCTTGAACGTTGCTTTGCCTGCGAAGTAGCACCTTGTAGCGATTTGGGTTGATATGGTCATAGACATGGATATAGACATACACCGCATTGTGCGCATGAAACCGTTGCTACGACACGTGACCGTGGCCTCCATGTTGTATGTGGCAGATCATCTATCACTGCAAGTTTATTTTGGCACGTTAACGCAGGAGATCAGGGCTTCTCAATTATATTATAGCAAGCCAGAAGGGACCTAGTAAAAAAGGACCTTTAAATAAAATCCTAAGCACGTTTCCAAAGAAAAATATCTTTATTGTTGGTCAAGGTCATTGATAGAGTACGTTTTTTCCCGATTGATTTTCTATAATGTAGTATACACAGGTATAAACTTAATTGGAGATTATATATTGAATGATAATGTTTTTTTTCCGTGGCTCATAACAATATTATTCATTAATGTGAAGTCCTAGCCTTCATTCACTGCTTTGCAACTTTGCAGTTTTGCGCACTTTTGCTGCGTTTAATGTCACTCCCATTTCCACCACTAGGGGCGGAGGAGAGCGTGCTGCGTTTTTTTTAAGTGGCTCTGGGAAGCAGCCTGTGATTGATTGTATGTAAAGTGAACATTTTTCATCTTCTTCCTATCCGCAGCTGGTGAAAACCGTGTACAGTTCGTTTGGGTGAAACTAAACACCTCTTGCCTCCTGCCAATGGTGAGTTATCTTTCTTTTTGTACACTAGCCCTGGCTTTTTGAGCACAAATATCTCAACTGCGATTCATACTGTACCTGTTAGTGAACCTTGACCGAGTAAATGTAAAAAAAAAAGACGGTCAATTACTCTTTTAAGATTCTCCTCGTTTAATTCACATTGAAATAAAGTGTTATAAAACATTTGCGGACATGATATACGACTATTTAAGATGATATGTCAATGAAACGGCGTCAAATCAAAAGTTCCAGAACGTAATTTAAGCAGGTGCAAACATTGTTCAATTTGCTGGTTTGTCAATAAAGTTTTAGACGGTTTCAGGCACACAAAAAAACTATAACGTTCGACAACAAAGTATAGCGCTGTATTGCTTCTCCTAAATGTCCACTCCACCTGTTTACAGACAAATGACATGTTCTCTCTTAATCTTGAGATGCTAAGGCTACAAAATAACCACATTTTCCCACTTGAGAGACCATTTTTTAAACCTAAATTGCCTCTAAAACCGCCCATGCCTTCAAAAATTCAACCTCACTGTCTCATCTTTTATTAGCATATAGTATACTAGTAGTACTATCATAATGACTACTGGTGATGTCCCAATCCGATAATCTGTATCGTTATCGGCACCCGATATGACTATTTTCGTATCGGAATTGGTCACAAGTCGCCGCTTGGGTTTTCACGACTAAGATGTTTTTTTTTTAGCTGCTGTAAATCAAACCATTAGGCAAATATATCTTTCTAAGTATACTTCTTTTTATTCAGGGCTTTTAATCCAGTTCTTTTAATCCATTTATATATAAAAAAATCTAAATATTATTTCTAAAATGGTCCAAGTGAAATCAAGTTGACGTTAAAGCGGCCTGTGAACCAAATCTGACACCCCTGATTTAGCTTATAGGTTATAGCTTATAGCTAGACTTATTCATATCCACCTCCACTTGCAGGTAAACACACAACTGAATCCTATTTCCACCCTTTCTTCATGTCATACAGATTTTTTTTGTCTCGGGCGCAAGTAGTAGTTTTCCATCTTGTTGTGAATTACTAGAAAGAAAAAAAAAGAAAAAGTGTCCATATAACGAACGCAGTGTCTCAGTCTCCCCCTATTTCCCCCCACCTCCGCTTTTCCTATTTGGACCACGTCACATTCTGCGTCGTCTTTCCCAGTCTAGTGTGTGTGTGTGTGTGTGTGTGTATAGGCGCCTGCCCACAAAAGTCATAATGTGATGTGACGCATGAGCGTGCAGTTATGGCTGGGTTATCGCTATTTGTGTGTGTGTGTGTGTTTGCGCAGGAGGAAAGACTGGAGACTGATTTTGTGTGTGTGTGAGGACGCATTGAAGTACATGGCAGACTGAAGCAGACTGCGTTTCCACAATATTTTTCTTCCCCCCCCTGTTTTTGAACCTGGAGAGGAATATACTCGCGTGTAAGTTGGAGCTACGGTAAGTTATGTCCCGGTTTAGCATTCCATTGCATAGGTGTGTGTGTTCATGGCTTATGGACTTTGAAATGTTCACTTGTCAATCATTTAAGATGAACCTATGCAAGGGGGTAAAGTTCAATGTGTTTGGAAATGTTTTTTTGGAATGGATTTTTCTTGGAATGCAATTTTTGTGCTAGGTTTGAGGTTTTGGTGAGAGTGGGGGCTGAAAATGGCTTTGTGGTGACTTATTCCATTATCCTGATCCAGTTAAAGCATCAAATAATGCTTTTTAGGGAAATGGAATGGTCCCTATGCAGCATCACTTCCACATTTGGGGGTAAAAATAGGTTGATTCTCAATATAGTAGCACAGAAAAAATGTCTTTTTCTGTTTGAAAATGAAAAAGTTGGATGCCATTTTGCCCTTAGAAATATCAGTTACCTTGCACAGGATAGCAGAGTTTATGGAGCAGTCCAAATGCACTGCCTGCAGAAATTGTTAGCCATCTTTCTACAGGAAGTTGAATTTGGCACTTGAGCTCGTGTGCAGACTTTTGACCATGTACGGCCACTCAACGTCTCTCTTCGCCTCCCGGAATACTTCAGTGCTTTTATCGCAGAGCAATTTCAAATAAGCATGCCTTTTAGCTTCACTATATTGGAATGAATGTAGATCTCTCACACACTTTTGTGTGTAACTCAGGCTACTATTAACAGGGCTTTTAATCCAGTTTTTTTATATCAAAAAATGTCATTTTTTCATAAATTTTTGTGTGTTTTTAGTTAAAAAAAACCCAGTGAAATCAAGTTTATGCTAAAGCAGCCTGCAAAGTAACCCATGTCTGACACCCTTGCTCCACACTATGAGAACCAACCTGGGATTGAACCCACGGTCCCATGATTGCAAGGCCAAGGTGCTAGCCACTAGGCCACAAGGCCACTCAATACACAAACACATTTTAACATTGATGGGATTTGACTAAAGATGGCAACCCGGAGCGGCGCCTCTCATCTCTTGGCTGCAGAAGTGCACGCGGGGCGCCGTACTGCTGCTGCTGCTGCTGCCATGTGACGCAGTGGTGCGCTTGCCAAATGTTTTGACCAGCTGCAATACTTGTCCTTTGGCGGAATATATCTTTTGACATTGGCTTCATATCGAGCCGCATCATATTTGTCAACTTCAATTTTTAATGTGGATTTAATATCGAGGAAGGAATCGCAAATTGGGGGAGAGGGAGGGGGACTCCCCCCATCGCCAAATGACCTGGCTGCTTTAAATGCTGATCTGGCAACATTTATGCATGCATACCGTGTTAAGCTAAAAGATAGTATGCATTACCTGAATAGCTATTTCTTTTAAGTACAACATTCTGAGGTGAATTTTGAAATGACTAGTTGTGACTTGTAAGTTGAATGCATGTAGTAACAACTACATAAGTTCACATGGACCGGACCATTTTAGATAGAATATTTAGAATTTTTTCTTAATAAATGGATTAAAAAAACTGGATTAAAAGACCTGAATATTCAATTTTTAATAGATATAAAACAATGTTTTTTTTGAGCTTTTTTTAATCTATTTTTAGATTTTACAAAATTATTTTGAACTAAAAACACAGAAAAATGGATTAAAAATGACAATGATTGATTTAAAAAGGGGAAAAATCAGGAAATTTAATATACATCTATTGAATTTGATCCTAAAACATAAATTCCCCACTCATGATTGACTTTCCCGGGCCGCACAAAAGGATGCGGTGGGCCATATTTGGCCCCCGGGCCGCCACTTTGACACACGTGGTATGGAGTTTGCATGTTAGACGCGGGCCCGTTGGCATGACCTTAATGTGTTGCTCAGCTCTTTTCCGTGCACAAGTGCAAGCTGATTGAAAGGTCAAGTGAGTTGCGTTCAGCGTCTAATTGGATGAAGCTTCTTCCTCCACGAGTAAAAGCACTTTCCAATGCCAAAGTCAGCAAAAACCCAAAATAGCAACAATGAATCAATCGGTTCTATTTTGGAAAGGCGGGGGATACACAGCATATGCTTGTGTTGCTTCCACTTTGCCAATTTCACTTTTTTTTGGCTAAATGGTTTGTAGGCAAGATGGACGCCATTGGCTAACATCTCTCCACCTGAAGAGAGCCAGAAGAGCATCACGAAGATGGCACGCCACCCTTAATCTGCTCATCTTTATATAGCCGTCCGTTCCTGCCATGACTTTGGACCCGATGACCCATATACTGCCGCACACATGCACGCCATTTTGCTCTTTGTTTTCATTCAAATCAATCAAGTCACACTTGAATTTTGGTTTGAACGTAAGAATTTTCAAATGCAAATGGTAAATTTAATTTAACCTCGATATCTCAGTTGTAAATCTAGTAAATCTGGAGCCATTGATCATTTCACTTTAGCCAGCAGAGGGCAGCACAGCTCATTCTCATTCCCATCAAGTTGAGTTTGATTTATTTAATACATCTTTATTTTTACACTAAAAATGATTGACTTTCTGGGCCGCACAAAATGATGTGGCGGGCCAGATTCGGCCCCCGGACTGCCACTTTGACACCATTGCACTAGAAGAAGCTTAAAATTCCAAACTGACCAAAATTTTAAATGACTTGAATGATCTCAAGTTGTATGCTTCTTCCCATTGACACAAATCTTTCTTCTTCTCCTTTTTAGATGTTTTTGGTCCAACTCCGAAGATCTAGAAGGCCTCCCTCCCGTCTGTGACGCCAACCTCAAACTTCCTCAATGGACTGGACTTTCCATCAAGCATTCATTTAGAGTCCCAACATGTCAATGGCGTCTTCCCCTCAAGGTCTTGGAGTATTCCACTTTGCCATCCCAGTAAGATGAGCGTCTCGGAGCCCGACGCGAGCCACAATGGCGCCAAACTTCCTCTGGGCAATCCGGCAGAACGCAATGGAAACAGCCAATCCAATGACAACTCCCACTCCATTTACCTGGACGCCATCGCCGGTGAACAAACTGGTCGGGGTGACCATAACGAGCACGCGGCGTCCACGTCTCCAATATCGGACGCCACGGCGCTTTCCGATCGCACGCCTCAAAATAGACACGGCTCGCCGACCCCCGACTCGGAGGCCACGGAAATTCTTTCAGAAGACGACGATGGCGAAGACGAGACTTTGTATTTTTCCATCAGCTCGGACGCGTACGCAAACTCGACAGACCCCACCTGGGGCAATCAAATCGCGAAGGACGAGGGATCCGATGGAGTCTTGGAAGACAAACGTCCACGTGACAAATTGGAGGACGTCAGTGTCCACGTCCACAGATTGACGCTCACTCCATCGGTAGTTCACCTGCTCTCTCAGAACGCCAACGATGTCGCCCGTTTGATGGAGCGCCCCGAAAGGTTTGTGGTGGTCCCCAACCGAGCAAGTGGACTCAAACTCAACTCAAATGTGGCCGCATTCTCCAAACTGTCCAATCGGGAAGAAAACCGGCTCTACAAAATGGGCCTGAAAAACATCAAGTCTAAAATTGTATCGCGACCCACTCGGTTCCCACCAAGGCTAACTCACCAGGTACTCGTGTTCAATTTCCTCAAAGCCATATATTGATCCGAATATAAGACGATGTCGTCTTATATTCGGGCCAGACATCGTCTTATATTCGGGCCAATATGGTATTGTTCATCAGATTTTTTTTCTCTTTTTTGCAGAGTATCGAGATTTCCGAAATCGGAAGGAAAACCGCTACGGGAAAGGATGAACCAACGTCTTTTTCCGAGTCTCCGAGGAAAAGAGCACCCGTAAAAGTGGCCCTGGTGCTGAAACCCATCCGAGGAGGGAACACTTTTATCAAAAGGAACCAAAATGCAGCTACCATGACTAAGGACCGAGACCGGGTCTCACCCCAAAAAGTAGTTCAAGGGGTGACTGATAACTATTTAACAAAGCTAGACTTGAAAGATCCCACTTCAATACGTGATGAGGAAGATTTGGGGAAAGAGCTGCCTTTGCCCCCGGTGGACAAAGTAAGAAACTACAGCCAGGTCAGTCCAATTTTTATTCATTTTCATTTCCATCATCTGTGTTCTATGTTCGTCTACCTTCCTGTTTTTCTCCAGAAACGTTGTTTAGTCTGTTATTAGTTTTCCCCAGTTCTTCATGTGTACACTTTTATTTTGTTAACAACATGCATAGCACCAAAAGAGCATATGGATGGTACAGTTATTTCAAATATTTTGCCTTTAGGGCTCTAAAAGATTGAACAGGTCTAAAAACCTGCCCTGACATCGTCTCCCTCAGAGTCCCAAGCCAAGGGCGTGTCCACAAAAACATTGGCTGTCATTTGTGCAAACAAGAGCAAGTACACGCATGACACAAAAATGTCACCACTTTTCTACATGCAAATCACTTTTTATTGCTATTGCTATCGCCATGCAAAGCTCTTTGACAATAAAATCACTGCAGATGCTGAATTGTTCAACCTGTAGAGTGGATAGCGCGTCGGGTTCGCACTTTTGGGATCGTGGGTTCGATCCCAAGTGGGTCCTCACTGTGTGATGTTTTTTATAGACATAAAATATATTTTTTTATAACACTTTAAGAGTTTTTTTTCTGGTTTGCTGGTGGCTTCCATTTTCTCTTTCTCTCTTTCTTCCTTTTTCTTCTCCTTTTTTGTCCTTCCACACACGTGCAACGCTCCCTGCCTGGCCCCTCCCCCTTTTGTGCTCCCCGTCCGCCGTCCTCCCCCGTCCGTCTTTCTGGTCGGGAGACGGGAATGGCTAACACCATGGTGTCGGTGCGCAGCTCCGAGCTGGGGAACCTGGGCTGGAAGTCCCTCACCAAGCACCAACTTTTCCTGCAGAAAGTCTCCAAGTTGGGGCCCGCCGTCAGACCCCCGAGGAAAGCCACCCAGGCGGCGGTCCCGCCTCCAGGACCGGAGAACCCCGCGTACCGACCCAACCTGAGCCACGGACCCAAACCCAAAGAGGGATCTCCGTCCAGGACCAAACTGCTTCAAAATGCCAGCCACGGTGAGTCCCAAAACAAAAGCTATTTTGTCCAATTGAACAACGTGTCCTGCTCAGAACTTGAAATTTAAACCACGGCGGCTCATTCGTCTTCTAAATAGTTGTTAGCCGTGTCGTGCGGGTTGTGGCGTGGAAGACAAAAACAATAATCAAGTTCCTCTGCGGGGCAACTTGAGGAAATGACTTCCCATAGCTTCCACATACCAGCAAAGCAGAGTCGTACACATTGTTTGGTTGCCTGTTCCTTGCAACGTGGGTCACTACCACGCGTCGTTTCTGACTGAAGCAGAAGGAGTGTGTCAAAGTGGCGGCCCGGGGGCCAAATCTGGCCCGCCGCATCATTTTGTGCGGCCCGGCAAAGTCAATGATCAGTGCCCACTTTCTGTTTTAGGATCAAATTCAAATGAAGAGTAGAGATTGATATTACATTTGCTCATTTTCTCCCTTTTAAATCAATTATTGTCATTTTTTAAATCATTTTTTTCTGTGTTTTTAGTTCAAAAATCATTTTGTAAAATCTAAAAATATATTTAAAAAAAGCTAAAATAAATATTGTTTTAGATCTATAAAAAACAGAATAGAATTAGCATTAGCATAACAACGTCGTCAAAAGTTTTGTACTAAAAATAGCCCCCATTTTTCTGTATTTTGACTTTAAAATCCCACATATGGCTCTGAAGGAATAACATTTGAAAATAGGAATTGTTTTGGTAAAAAATTCCGCACCCCTCACGTCACGTGACGAAATATTGCGACTTTCATGGCGTCCCACAGCCCATAATTGCACTGGCGTGGGTAACGTAGCCATGTTATTTAGCATTTAAAAAAATGCTTACATGTAAAAATGAAACTATAGTTGACATCCTAACTTCTTAGCCATCAAATACCATGATTAAATGACTCTTAACATGAACAGGGCTAGAAAACTATGGCTCGAGAGCCACATGTGGCTTTAAAATGGACTTTTAACTATGACTTTTTACTTTGTACGGATCGTATTGGCTGCTGCTTGCGCGCTGTCCCTCCCTCCCTCCCGTTCGTACTTTACATTGATTTCTTAGGTAACAAAATCCAGCTGTTTTGGCTGGCCTGACGTGTCATTAAATTGAAAGAGAACGAAGCCAGATGTTTCCTGCTCGCCCATCCAACACACACACACTTACACACACACACACCATTTTGCTGTTGCCGGGCCTTCATCATCAACAGAGCCTCTCTTGTTCAAGTGACGTAATGTTGCTGAGGTTTTTAAATTGAAAAAAAAAAAAGCGGAGATTTCCTTTTTTCTTCTTGTGCGAGTCAGAAAGGGCGCATTCTTTTTGGAGGTCTGCTCGGAATGTCCTTTGTCCCCTTTGGATCTGTGAAAAACATGACATAAAAATCGGGCTCTTCGTATTGTCACGACTATAAGGCGCTCTTAAAAGTCTTCAATTTACACCAAAATAAACGGGGCGCCTTATAATCCAGTGTGCTTTATATATGGGAAAAAATTAAAATGTGTCATTCATTGATGGACGGTGCGCCTTTTTCAGGTGTGTCCAAACCGGAACGGAGGGCGTGGCCAACGTCCCCCGGCATCCCCGCCTTCAATCCCAAAACCCCGGCGAGCCAGCCGCCGGCGTCCGGTCCGTGCGGGCGACCCATCTCGAACCCGCCGTCCAAGCTTCCCGTGAAAGGATTATCTTCCCACCTGGTTTTGTCATCTGCGGGATGCGGCGAGGACGGCAAAGGTGAGCGAGACATACGTTGACGGAGGGGAGCGTTCCCCAATGTGGCCTTTTGACCTTAACGCTGGGTCTTCCTCTCTCGGGGTCAAAGGTCACATCTGGTCAGGATATTGCAAACACGTCCGCGTCAATCAGTCTTCTTCAGCATTTTCAAGATGGCTTGATTTGCCTAACTTGGGTTTGTCAGATTCTTACCGTCACATTCTCAAGGTGTACTTTATATCTAAATTCTCTAATTGGTTACCATGGTCACACAACAACAAAGTAGAGGATTTAAAATGGGTCAAAATGTCCCAATTTCGTATGTAAAATGTGAGGAAACACACAAAAATGAGAGAAAATTTTAAGGAAATGATTTATTAATGTCTGCAAATAAATAAAGCACATAAAAAAGGTCCCCTGGTGGACAAACGTGGGTATTACAGCTACAATACCATGTTTGACCACCAGGTTGATCACTCTAAATTACCCTGAGCTATGATTGGTTGTCCTTTGCTTGGCGCCCGTAGTTAGCTAGGATAGGCTCCAGCACCCCCTAGTGAATGAATACAAAACAGTGAGCCTGGGTGAAATGAAAATGTATGTCTAATGGACCTGTTTTAACCCGAAATGTAGGTTTGAAGGTGCCCTCGATCAGCAACCCCAATGCGGCCGACCCAAAGGCTAAGATGGCGTCGAGTGTGGCCCAGGTGTCGACGAAGCAAGCCCCGCCTCCGTTGCAGAGACGCGGCTCGGCCAGGTTCGCCGGACTCAACGGAACAGGTACAAAATATCTTGTATTCAGTTGAGGGATTTTTTTTACATTTTCTATTACTGCAAGGCTAAGTACTTCATCTGACCATAGCCCCTCCCCCTCCTCGCCATGCACTTACTCATACCTGTCAACCTCGAACCATTTGTGATCTTACCAAATTTTGTTTTCGCCCTTACATATATGTATAAATACATGGAAAATCTTACCACTTTACTTTTTTGTAATTTTTTGCAAATGAAAGTAAACATAAACAAGGGAACAGGAAACGGAAATCACATGGTGAAAGTGTTACAAAACGAAATGTTTATCATGATCTTTTTTTTTTAGCCAATCAGAGGCGCCGGTACATATATCACTTGGCAGACATGCGTTTCCGGGAAGAAACAATGGCGGATGGTGAAAAATGGCTAGAAAGTGCCTTAATTTATTTTTTTTTCTCAAAATCACCGTTTAGCGTACCATTTTCATGTGTACAGCGTACCAATATAAAAATGGGCTTTCAGTTGTACCAATTACGGCGAGAACGTACCAGTTGACAGGTATGACTTACTCATCCACGAGTACCCCAGATTTCCATATCATATCATATCGCTATGTTAGATAAACTACCAAGATGGCGAATATATCCAATAAAAATAGTTATTAGATCTGGATGGGGCTGACAAATCAGCTGCAGCGTTGCTGATTTAAGCCCCTCCCACCCCCTCCTCCCTCCGCCGAGCATCCATACGTGCTCATTCGCTCTTCTTCCGTCTCCATCTTTTGTCGCCAGCGCCTCCATCGCGGGGAAATCCTCGGCTCCTTGCCGCCATTTTCTCTTCTTCATTCATGGCTGTTTAGCCCGCCGTTTTTCCTCTTCTTGTTTTCATCGTCACGGCAACCTTCGGCGCGGGTTCCATGGAGGACATCTCCGTTTTATCTCTTCACCCAGTGGGGATTTCTGTTTTGAAAATGTCCAATCAGCACGTGAGGGCTCGTAAACATATTTTTGTGCGTCAATCTCTCCTTTAAAAAGACTCGGAGGGCAACTGCCAATCAGATCAGGGTTAAGGAAGCCTGCCTTTGACCTTTGAACGGCGGCGGCGTGATTCTTTGAGCTACTTTTGAGCGTATTTTGGAGCGTTGAAGATGTTATGGTCTCCCAGACTGTCGCTGTCCGACTTCCACGTGAAGCTGACGGCCAAAGGACTTTTCCGGAATCTTCATCTGTTGTCCGGTGACCGGAGGAACACGGTGGTCTTCCGTGCAGGTCTGGAACACGTCAATGTCCATCTTTCCTTTCCTTCTTGCCGTCCATGTCACTGTCCGTGCGTGTCATCCAAAAAACGCCATTTGTAAACCCCAACGTTTACCCACAAGCCCCCCTTGAGCGGCATCCAAGTTTAAAGCAAGGGTGTCAGGCTCGGCTTGGTTCGCGAGCCGCATTAATGTCAACTTGATTTCATGTGGGCCATTTTAGATAGAATATTTAGTTTTTTTTTTTTTATAAATGAATTAAAAGAACTGGATTAAAAGCCCTGAATATTCATTATTTTATAGATCTAAAACAATGTTTATTTGGACTGTTTTTTAAATATATTTTTAGATTTCACAAAATGATTTTTGAACTAAAAACACAGAAAAAATGGTTTAAAAAATGACAATTATTGATTTAAAAGTGGTAAAATCGGGAAATTTAATCTACATCTATCTTCATTTGAATTTGATCCTAAAACAGAAGTGGCCACTCATCATTGACTTTCCCGGGCCGCACAAAATGATGGGACGGGCCTCATTTGGCCCACGGGCCGCCACTTTGACACCAGTGCTTTAAAGAACCGATCCAAGACAACATTTATGTCTTTCTTTTCCAATATTTCCCCCCTTGGGTGGATATTCCTCTTCTGTTTCTCTTGATTTTCCTGTTTTTTTTTATCCCAAAGAATGCCTCTCAACTGGGATGATTCACTTTGGCGTCGGCAGCCATTGTGGCTCTCGGGGGGGCTTTTTATTATTCCGCCGTGTGGTGTGATGGTGTACTTTGAATAGAGCCATCTGTCCAAGTACGTCCGTAGATATTTACGGTCCTTCTGCAGGCGCGTGGCGTGATGAATGGCTATTGCTTGGCTCTCATTTTAGCTGCGCCTGGAGAAACAGCAGCAGGTCACGTGACTGGCGCTAACGCACGGCTAACTAGCTTCCAACTGGCGAGTCGGCCCAATCAAACGCTTTCGATTGTGGATAGCTTGTGTCAAATGTGGAATTCAATGGAATGTCTTTATAGGATGAGATTGAAAGTTGTAAATAAGATATCCTAAAATATTTATATACAGTGAAGTAAAAAAAAGGTGAGTAAAGTGGTTAGCATCCTGTTCTGAAGGTCGCGTTTTTGTGTTTAAGATGGAAATTTGCAGTGCTAAGACTGAAGTAAACATCTGAGAACATTCCTTGTTGATATGCATTTTGGCAATTTGGTGGTATTTTATGTTTAGTGTGATAAAAAAATTCTGCTATTAATTTAAAAACATTTTTGTTAAAAAAAATGGAAATCCTCGCTGAACTTGCCAATTTCTTTTTTTAATTATCGCGGCCATGTGTGGTTTACATTAACCGCGATACTCGAGGGAATACTGTAGTTGGTATTGGTTGAGTTGTTTGAGTGCACAGCTACACTATCATGACGATGATGATGATGATGTGAATGATTTATTTCCGTGAGCCATCTGAGCAGGCCGCACGTGTAAGTGTGTGTTTGTCGGCGGGTGGAAGCTCCACAGACCCAATTCCCTCCCCACCGCTGCCTGCCCCCTAAAATGTAGGTTAGCGGATTTAGTCGGCGCTCCACTGCACGTGGCCTCACACACACACACACACATACACACGTACACACAAGTCCATGTACACACATCGTGATTCATTTGTATCTTGGCCAGCCAGCGGTGAAAGCTTTAATCTAATGTGGACTTTTTCTTTCTCCAATGAGGGCATTAGAGGATAAACTAGTATCTCCCCTCCAAATTCTGAGATGTTTTTTTGCAAAGATCCTCTCACTTTTAATGAAAAATCGACCCATGTGTTATCACACATTTCCATACACACATATTTGGACTTTTCATGTACGGTCATCCATTTTTATTGGCCCGCTCCACGATGACATGGTTTAAAAGCAATGTTTTTTTTGCTCATCATTGTTTTTGTTTTTAGCCAGTTTTTAAACAATAGCAGATGCAGATTCGTACGTACGCTGTGGCTTATTTTCTATTGATCAATCTTGCACTCCATTACGCCTTTTCCCCCTGAACTAACCTTTCCTCCTCTTGAAACAAGCCCTTAACTCCATCTTCTACTTTATTTTGAAAGCCATGTTATTGTAGCATGTGATGCTAACTTGGCTTTTTCTCAGTCTTGGCACAGCAGCTTTCCCTCAATGACTGGAAAACTTCAGGTACAGCCATCAACACACTGAAAAAAACCCACCAAAACAATATAAAAAGCAAAAAAACACACCACACAAATTGTATTAACACATATAAACGCCCATGGAAAGGCGATGCTTTTCAGGTTGATTTCCATCATAAAAGTCTTGTCAGCATTCCCTGAATATTTGCCAATAGGAATTCCATTCCATTCCGCCATGTTTATTGAATAAGTGGCTTTCTAATAGCTTTCTCTCTCTTGTAATGCACTCCTTCAAGTCCATCTGACACAGCAGCACTTAAAGCTCACCTCCAATCCACCCATCGATAACACCGTTTCCCATAATGCATCTGTACAAGGGCGTATTCTCGGTCAAAAGACTGGCTGTCCGGATTTCCTCCTCGTCCGGATTGATGCATCTTTCTGATTTCCTATTTTCCTCAAACTGTGTAATTTCAACGGAGTATTTTTTGCATGGTTGCGGCCATGTTGAATGTCGTGCCACAACAGCGCAAAATAAGAGGTTGTTGTTCTTTTGCAGTGGATAAAAACAAGCCCAAGGACGCCCACGGCAGATCGGCAAACCAACGCGGCGGCGGCGGATCTGCGGCACTCCCGGCGGGAAACCGGCAGCAGAATTCATGGCGAGCACCGGTAGGCGACATTTTGTGTCAAAGGAATGCCGTCATCTGGCACCGAGGGTGTCAGACTCGGGTTGGTTGGTGGGCTGCTTTAACATCAATTTCTAATGGGGCAGACCATTTTAGATAGAATATTTAGATTTTTTGTTTAAAAAATGACAACTTTTGATGTGAAAGAGGGAAAATCTGGAAATTTAATCTACATCTCTACTCTTCATTTGAATTTGATCCCAAAACAGAAAGTCGCCACTTATCATTGACTTTACCGGGCCACACAAAATGATGGGGTGGGCCACATTTGGCCCCCGGGCCGCCACTTTGACACCAGTGCTTTAGAGTTTTAGGAATTTCAACATGACATATGCCATTCTTATTTTTTGTATTTATCTAATCTTATTTTTTTTTCGCAAGGCACCCAACGGGACGCACTCCAACCCACCGGGGGCGCTAGTTCCCACCAACGTCGTCGCCACAGGAGCTCCTGCGCCGACCTCCCGAGCGAAAAGCGTGGTGCGCTCCAGCCCGAAAAACTCGCCGAGTGCGCCCAAAACTGGTGGCGTGGTGTCCAAGCTCCACCAGGGGAAAGAGTCGGCAGAAAGGAAGAACCAGTCCGCTCAGATTTGGAGACTTCTCAGCCAAGCAAACCGAAAAGTGGAAGCTCTCGCCACCGTGGTTCAGCACGTCTTCAAAGAGGTACGTTGGATTTTTTAATCATATCCGAGTTCGGATCGCACTTGCGGGGTCGTGGGTTCGATTCCTTGCTGTGTGGAATTGGCATTTCTTGGCGCTGACTTTGCAAGCCAGCCGCCAAAAAGTCCCAACTTGTGTGTGTGTGAAGAGGTTAAATCAATATTTGATGAGAGAATGGTGGGAGAAGCAAATATCACTCCCATATTTTGACTGTCAACCAGGTTGTGTTTTTACAGCTATTGTTCCCAGACGGAACTAACGATAAAATGGCCGCTCAAGTGTTTTTGCGTCTGATGAAGTTGGAAGGCTGGGAAGTAGAGAGAGTGATTATTTTTAGCCAGCAAATCCAGTCGCCACCACTTTTCTTGCTTAGCGCCTTTGTGGGAGGGAGATAAAGAGTTAAGAGTGTGTGAATTCCATCATTATCTAATCTGTCTCCTGCATTTGAAAGGTGGTCAACTGGTAAATCTCAACTAAATGCTTAGACACCTTCCCCTCAGGGCTTTTCTTTTATTTATTTATTTTTGGGGTGGGGTTTGCCTTTTAAGTTGTCAAGAATCTTGCGGCTTTTCTTCTCTTACTGTCTTCCTTTGAATTCATTAAAAACTACAAATGCAACGTGACACATTTTCATACAAACACTGGGCACAACATTTCACACAAAAAATCACAAATTTACATACAAAGTACACGTCTACTTACGAAAAAAGTCCAATTAAACCAATTAATTTTATAAGAGTTAGGGTTACTTCAAATTATTCTCCTGTTCTGTTGTCTGATACTACTCCCATTTTATGGCATATTTTCTCTTATTTCAAGATATTACTGTCTTATACTACAATGCTTTTACTTCAAATTGTTCTCCTGTTGTGTTTTCTGATACTACTTCCATTTTTATGGCATATTTTTTGAAGTTTTTCTGACTTTGATCCGCAAAGTAAGCAAAGACACGCTGAGTTAAGAATACCTAAGTCCTCCGAAGTCCTCCATGTGGGAGAGAGTAAAGTGGGTGTCAAAATATCTGGAATTCCTACATTGAACAGTATTCCAGACTCGCAGAGGGGGGCGGGACCAGAAAGGGGGCGTGGCCCAGGGAGGACTGGGAACTCCGTGAGCGACAGGTAGCGTGCGGGAGGAACATTTCACACCACCCACCACATGCAGAAGAACATTTTCTCGTTTGAGGAGAGAAATGAAGCCACAGGACAAGTGCTGCGTGGTTGCCCGTGTTTGTGTGGGTTTTATTGCGGTGATTAGTACGAATTAAAGCCATGGGCTCATCGGCCAGCAAAGCCCGACGGCGGGCTTCTTCTCCCAATCGCAAGAAGAAGCGGAAGGTCTGTTTTTTATTGGCTTTTCTTCGCGTCTTGTGGAAACGTTTTTTTGGGGGGCAGTGTTGGAATTTCAGGACTTTTTTTTCTTTCTGTTTGTGTTGTTCAAAACATGAAAATTGTCTTGTTATCTCGAAGTCATGCGGTCGCTTGTCAAGTGTCGTCGTCTCCTTATCAAGTGATTTTATGACATGTGTTTTTACGACATCTGCTTTTATGACCGACGTGTCGTGTCGCTTTCGGCCCGCTTCGGACTTTTTGTACTTTTTTTCTTCTTTTTTGGGGGCCGTTTTCCTTTCTGGCAATCTGCTTTTTCACTCATCGGATCCCTCAGGCAACAGATGGACTTTATGGGTGTGTTTTTGGTGTGTGGATACGCGGGTAAATGCGGATAGACAGGCAGGCACATGAAAGTCATTTTTTGAGTTATTCCAAATTGTACAGTAAATTGGACTGAAAAGAAAAAAAATGACAGTTTGTTGTGGGTGTGTGTGTGAAAATACGGGCGGTAGTTTCACTTATCTGCAGATATTCTCATTTTTCATTTTTTACTCCATATATTTCATCTTTGTTCAGCTTTGACTTTTTTTGGTCAAAAATCAATATTTTGATCTCATTTCACTATGCATGCTTACACCATGAAATTAAATTGTCCATAAAAAAAACGTATCACCAAATTGTGCTTTTGCCATAAGATGCAGAGGTGACTTTTTAAATGACTAAACCCATTTTTATTGTGGTTGTAATTTTCAATTTCAATTGACAACACAACAAGGAATGAAGACACGTGCGCATGTCCATCGTGAGTTCATATTTTTAGCTTTTAGATACACAATCCCTTTCCTGTAGATGGATTTCTTTGGACCAGACTGTCCGTGCATGTCGTAAAATTGCCATTAAGTCACCGTATAATTCAAATGTATCATTGACATAAAGAATAAATCCTGTTTGATGGAATTGTTGTTGTTTTCTGTCCACAGCGTGAAGAAGCTCTGAAGCAGAAGAAGGACTTGTCCCAGGATCTGGCAAAACTCAAAGACCAACTGGGTGAGTACCACAAAAGACACATAGGGAAATCAAGTTGTCTTTAAAGCGGCCCGCGAACCAACCCTTTGACACCCTTGTTGTAAAGAGTACACTTATACAAATATGTACATACACTGAGTTATTGGGTGGCCACCCTAGCCGACATAAAACTAAATATGTAATTAATGACGCTAAGTGGAGAAATATGTGTTAGACATTGAGCAAGACACCAAAATATTGTGGTAAATTAGCCTCTCTTGTGTCTTAGTTTTTCCCTCAAAGAGCACTTTTGTCCTTTTCTGGCCTCTTTGATGGCATTTTTTGTCACAGGCGTTGTTCCTCTTACTTTCACTGCATGTTTGAGCTTTGCCAAAAGAATGTTTGCCTTGCGTCACACACACACACAAAGTACAACACACACACACACACACACATATACGCATATCTGTCGTCGTAAATAGTAAAGACGTGGTGGCCCCTACTGGTCTCTTGTCAGTCTCAACAGGAACGACCTGTTGTCCCTCCGACAGTTTAATCGTGTTTCTCCGGCAAATGAGTCATTAACCGTTTCTTTTTCAACATGCAATAATCGTTTAGATGCCGCTGGAAAAGTATAAAAAAAGCATTTGCCAAGAAATTCGTTTTCGGAGCGCTAATCCATGTTTCTTGATTATTTCTTTGATTAAGTGGACATTTATTTATTTTATTTTGGGCGGTATAGTGCTCCAACATGTACTGTAGTTTCAGCTTTCCTCAGCTGTTGTTGGCTTTTTGTTTTCATCACCGCTGTAACAGCTGCACACACACGAGCACACACACACACACACACACACGAGCGCACACACACACATACGCCACATGTTCCATTCAAAAGAATACAACAACTGTCCCAATTTTGGCTCCTACATACAGTCGTACCTCTACTTACCAATCCGGTCCGAGTTACTTTTTTTTTTTTTTTAAGTTACAAAATCTCCCAAAAAGTCAATGCATCTCCTTATCCATTATTTTATTTTGAAATCCCCTTTTTTAAGCAATGCAAAACTATACAAATGCAACTTGACACGTTTTCACACACTCATAGGGCACACATAAAAGTCTAAAATGTACTACAAAGTGGCCACCTGGCGGACAAACACGTGTGATTGTGTTTCATCACATCTTTCATACGAAATTGGGACACTTTGACCCATTTTAAAAGGTTTATAGGGTAGTTATGTGAGCATCGTGGAATCAATCGGAAAATTTACATGTCAAGTACACCTCTACTTACGAAATTTTCAAGCTATGAAAAAAGTCTTGGGGCCCTTGTTCACTCAAAAATGAAGATGTTACACGTGTGCTTGATCTAAAGTCGATACGTTCCTAAAACCAATCCTACTTGCAGTTGCGTCCACTCGCCACTGCGACCGTTTGCACCAGGAGAAGGAGGAGGCGCGCCTACGTTCCGATGACACCTTGAAAAGGCTACAAGACCAACATGGGGAGGAGCTACAGCAGCTGGAGGAAAAGTAAAACAACTCCATCTTTGCAGCCAAACAACATCCGTGTCTAAACGTTTGTCCTTTTCCTTCACATAGGTTGAGGAGTTTCTACCAAACGGAGTGGGACAAAGTCCACCAAGCTTACCAGGAGGAGGCCGACAAGTGTCGCGTATTAATGGAACGGCAGGTCGGGAAACTCAAATTTGAAGTTTTTAGGCTATTCGGAACCAACTCACGAGCCAAAATCCCGCTCACAGGTGGAGGAGGTGATTAGCCGACAGGAAGCCGAGAGGAAGAAACAGCAAGTTGATCACTGCCAACGACTGGAATCGCTCCAAGAGCAGCACCACAACTCGCTACAAGGTGGGTAGCACGCCAACTAAACAAGCTAGCCGTTCCTATAGCTTTCATTGTTCCTTTTTAGAGCTTCAGAGAATCCAGGAACGGGATCTACAGAACCTGGATCAAAACCTCAAGGAGACACAAGACGCTCTTTCCGTAAGGGCCACTTCCACCTCACCGGTTGTTGTCCAAGTTGCTTTTGTGGACGTTTGTCGTCTCGTCGCTAGGAACGAATCTCGGAGCTGACGGCGGAGAAGGCCGACTTGGACCAAAAGCTCAAAGCCGAGGAAGAGAGGCGACTTTTAGCCCACAAGAATCTGGTAGGAGCAAAATGCATGTGCTGGAGCGTCCCCTAGTGGCCTCTGGCATAATCGGGTGGCTTTACCAATGCATCGAAGCAAAAGAATGACGTTATTTTTGTTTTGTTTTTGTGGGCAGAAGGACTCCCACACTTTGTACTTGGAGCAGGAGCTTGAAAGCCTGAAGGTGGTGCTGGAGATCAAGAATCAGCAACTCCACCAGAAGGAGAAGAAACTCATGGAATTGGACAAACTGGTCAGCCTCTCATTTTCATTTGTAGTCATTTTAACTAGAAAATAGCATTTGTGAAGTAGTAATTAAAAATGTTGTTGTGACAGGCGGACAGCAACGTCAAACTGGAAGAATGTCTGAAAAAGGTTCAGCAGGAGAACGAGGACTACAGAGCCCGCATGGACAAACATGCCGCTCTCTCCAGGTGGGCCACATTTCTTCTTCTAATAACTCAAAAAAAGTCTTCACTCAACTGTAACGGTCATGGTAATACCTGCAGCTACCTACAGGTGGTGCCTGAGACCGTTTATTTAGATCAAGGGTGTCAAACTAGGGTTAACGTCGATTTAATGTGGCTCACACCATTTTAGATATGATATTTAGATTTTTTTTATAAATGGATTAAAAGAATTATTTTTTTTAAACAATGTTTACTTTTCTCTGTCTGCAGGCAACTCTCCAGCGAGCAGGCCATTCTACAACAGACGCTCCAAAAGGAGTCTAAAGTCAACAAACGTCTGTCCATGGAGAACGAAGAACTACTTTGGAAACTTCACAACGGCGACCTGCTAGGGAGTCCACGCCGCCTCTCCCCGACCTCCCCCTTTGGCTCTCCCGGGAACTCCGCTTCGTTCCCCCCGGCCACCACCGCCACCCCCTTATCTCCCAGATAACGGCGTCCATCCTCCCGGTCTTGGAACTCAAAATGTCCGAGCCAATCCCCTCAAAGGGGGCTCATTTAGATCCGCAACAGCAAACGCCAACAAACGTCCCATTTGTCTTTTAATCTGCAGAAAATGGACGGCGAATCTCAGGGTGTGTACATAGCTGGCGTTTGCTTTTTTTCCCCCCGACTTTTCCACATTGAAGAACTCCACGGGAATCCTACTACGTTTAAATAATCATCACTAGACCATCCAGGACCTTTTTTTCAGTCCATTTTAAGGACGCTTTTCTCCCCAAAGAGCGAAACTCAATCAGCGGTCTGCCTCAGAATTCCGCAAGACGTGAAGAAAACTTCGATATCGGCAAAGCCTGGATGTTCTCGTCCTATATTTGCTCCTTCCCACCTTCCTTAAGTCTATCTACTATGTGGAATGTAATTCTCCCTTGGATGTCTTGTTTATGTCTATGTGGGCCAGATGAGACCCGGCCTACCTTTTTCAGGAGGTCATGACGTGGAATTCCAGTCGAGTTGTTTCCCCAGAAGGTCGAACTCCGTGAAAATCACATTGATCACCACGGACAAAGCTTTCCCGTTGATTTTGAGGCATTGTTGTCCCTTTCTATTTGACCTCAAAAATAGTCCCGCCATGCTTGAGTAGAGCTCTTTTATTTTCAAAACAGGATAAAGACAATATGACATCCCATTTTTCTACTGTTTTCATTGTTGAGAGCAATAAATGAAGGGAAATACCGTATTTTCACAACAATAAGGCGCACCACATTTAAAGGCGCACACTCAATGAATGACAACTTTTCATTTTTTTTCCATATATAAGGCACACTGGAATATAAGGCGCCGTTTGGACAAAATGTAAGACTTATAAGTGCGCCTTATAGTCGTGAAAATACCATACTCTGTTTTTAGGGGTGACTACGTCATAGTAACTGAGCTTCTCAATGGCCAAAAGAGTGTGCATGGAGCGCCATTTTGCTCTGATCCACTCGCCCCGCCGCCATATTTCTCTGATCCGCCATTTTGCTGTGGTCCAGTCGCCCCAGCGCCGTGGTCGGTGGACCCTCCAGGTCGGTGGCCCGTACCATCATGACCACGGATTTGATGGAGTACCACCAGCCGTGCCACGTGTACCACACCACCCCGTCGTCGGTCATGGCTTGGTACGGACCCTTGTAGTAGTGGCCGTTAAGGTTGCCGGAATCGCACCTGCCCGGACAGGGGTAACGTGTCAGGGTTGGATCAGGGAGGCGCTTTTAAATTGTTTTTATTTGACCCATGAGAAGATAGAAGTAAAGCTCACCGACCTGCTAAACCACCATCCGGATTTTCCATGTCTCACACACTTGACTTCTTCTTCAGGCCGCTTATCGTAGGTGCTGAATGTGGGCGTCGCTCGCCGGCCGGCGTGCGGGTCTGCCATGGCATCCCCGGCAGTCCCCGTGTACTCCCCCAAATGCAACTGGTACATGTCCTTGGAACACATTGGTCCATTATAGTTAATAAAATGCCATCGGACGGTGTTTGGCCAGAGGCAAAGCGTAGCCTAAATACCAGTGGTGAGAAAAAGGGTAAAGTCGAGGTTAAAGATAAGCCGCGTATGTGAACTCACTTGTTCGCTGTCCACTTTAAAGTCCTTGTACTCGGCGAAGCTTTCCTTCCCGTCAAAGTCTTCCATATTGATGCGCAGGTCGTACTTTCCTGCCAGAAATTGGAAATTGCCAAAAAAAATGGATTAAAAAATGACAGTGATTGATTTAAAAGGGGGAAAACCAGGAAATGTAATATACGTCTATACTCTCACGGACACACCTTGCGAGGAGAGATGATGGAGCGCATCGTTTCCCATCCAGAATTCGCCGTCTGGAGAATGCAGGTCACCAAAACCGTGCTTGTACTCCACCCAGGCCCTGCACACACTCACCAAACATTTAGCAACATTATTCCTTAGTAACATTCTCACCTTTATTGTTCTCTAGGCACCTGTCAAAGTTCTCTTTGCCGTCCCTCCTCCGCTGGAAAACGGTCCAACCGCCTCCGTCGTTCATGTCGCAGTAGACGCTGAGCGCCGTGGGGAGGCCGTCGGGCCGGATCACGTACACGCCGCTGGCCACGTTTCCCTCGGCGAACACTTCCGAGCAATCTACGTAAAAGCCGAGTCAACCTTTGGGACATTTTGCCCGGTAAACAAACGTACCCCTGTAGTGGTTTGGGGCGCCCAGGTGAGAGTTGGGGATGTGCTGGAGTTGCTGAGCCTGGTGACTGTGGAGCACTCGGATGTAGCGCTGCTGTTTATTCAGGGCATTTTTCAGGCCCGCAATCTCCGCTTGGAGGCGGTCCACTTGAAGCTCACACGGCACCGGGACCTGGGGGAAAAAAAATCTATTAGGTCAAACTAATTTTAAATAGAATATTTAGATTTAGTTTAGTATCTTAGCACATTAGGAAACAAGAAATAAAATAACTCCAAACTTCAGTTTATACGAAATACATATTCTATATAGGGAATGATATACTAAAAAATATATATATATATTCTATATTGAAGAATAAACTTGGATTGCTTACCGCCACTGAGAAAGCCAAGTGGAAGAGAAAATATAGTGACTTGGTGAGCTTTGCCATCATTCGCCGTCCTCTCCTGACTTGCAGTCTGCAAAATGCTCTTCAATTTTTTTTCTCTCTCTCTCTCTCTCCTGTTCAGCCGAAAAAGTCGAAGCTACTCTGTGCAACCTTGAATGCACGCTATCTACTCGCTACAACTAAAAACAATGTCATAACAAAGAAAACACGATTGAAATATACATAGACATGGATTGTATGTAATGACGATAATGCTGTCGAATGCAGGGCCTAAATTTAAATACATTGTTTTAATAAACAAAATATCAGTTACGCCTTTTATATGTAGTAGAAGCTTGTTTTTATACAGTCCATGAGATACAGAACGATGAAGGTTCGAAGGAAAAAAAGTCGACTCCGGTGGGACTCGAACCCACAACCTTTGAATATCTTTCGTACCGCTAGAAGTCCAATGCGCTATCCATTGCGCCACGGAGCCACCTGTTGAACGTCGTTGCGAATTGTTATTTTAAAACTTTACAGTAAAAATCGCTATACATCTTGCTGTCTAATAATGCAATTTTACAAAATAAATCGTTCATTGATTCAATAATTTTCCGTGCCGCTTTTCCAGGCAGACGATGCAGGCTGCTGGAGCCATTTCCCAGCCTACCGGTTTGCCAGCTAATTGCAGGGCACGGTGACATCAACAACGGGGCCGCTCATTACGTTCAAGTGACTTCAGGTGCTTGGCGCACTGTACTTCAAGACGATTGCCCGTCAGTCAGGTAAAATAACAATGTTTATGAATTATTTGATATCTTACGAGTTGCTTACTTGTTATAACGAACAAATGTGCGTTCATTTTGAGGTGAAGAGTTGTGCGTTTATTTTGAGGCGAAGAGCTGTGGTCGCCATGTTGAGCTCCGTTAAGTAAGCTAGGGTTAAGGCTAAACGTACAATGTTAAATTGTAATGTTATTTTGCTAAATTATGTCTTGTTCAAGTTTTAATAGCAACTAATTGGTGTTCTTGACGTGGTGGTTATTGTTATGGGGTTTAAATTGTCTTTATTTTATGTAAAAATCACGTTAATTAGCGATTAGAACGAGGCTAGCGCTAGCCGAGAAGGGCTAATCGCTATGTCAACAGAGTTCACTCAGTGCTACTAACCTGTAGCTATACTTTATTGCGGATGCTAAATGAGCAGCTAGTTAAGGTAATGTTCTTACTTCTTTCATTTAGTTTGACTTATTTGTCGGTGCGAATGGGCTAGACGCCATGCCAAAAAGTCTTTTGTTAATTGCGAATTTTTTGGATTGAGTCATTAGCCTTCACTGGTTGTAGTGTACATAGAAATAAGTTTGTTTGTTTATGAAGAATACCAAACTCTCTTACTTCTGGCTTTCCAGTTATGGCACTATTGACATCTACCCGATGGACAGCGGCTTGACTCTGCGCAACTTCCCGGACGGAGCCTTTGGACACTTTTTTCCCCACGGATTTTTGGACACTTTTCTTCCCACAGGTTTTTAGACACTTTTTCCCGTGGATTTTTGGACACTTTGCCCCACGGATTTTTGGACATTTTTTTTGTGGATTTTTGGACAATTTTTTTGTGGAATTTGGACAATTTTTTTGTGGATTTTTGGACAATTTTTTTGTGGATTTTTGGACAATTTTTTTGTGGATTTTTGGACAATTTTTTTGTGGATTTTTGGACACTTTTTCCCGTGGTTTTTGGACACTTTGCCCCACGGATTTTTGGACACTTTTTTCTTCCCACAGGTTTTTGGACACTTTTTCCCGTGGATTTTTGGGCACTTTGCCCCACGGATTTTTGGACACTTTTCTTCCCACAGGTTTTTGGACACTTTTTCCGTGGATTTTTTGGACACTTTGCCCCACGGATTTTTGGACATTTTTTGTGGATTTTTGGACATTTTTTTGTGGATTTTTTGACACTTTTCCCCGTGGTTTTTGGACACTTTGCCCCACGGATTTTTGGACACTTTTCTTCCCACAGGTTTTTGGACACTTTTTCCGTGGATTTTTGGACACTTTGCCCCACGGATTTTTGGACACTTTTTCCCGTGGATTTTTGGACACTTTTTCCCGTGGATTTTTGGACACTTTGCCCCACGGATTTTTGGACACTTTGCCCCACGGATTTTTGGACACTTTTTCCCGTGGATTTTTGGACACTTTGCCCCACGGATTTTTGGACACTTTTTTCCCACAGGTTTTTGGACACTTTTTCCGTGGATTTTTGGACACTTTGCCCCACGGATTTTTGGACAGTTTTTTGTGGATTTTTGGACACTTTTTCCGTGGATTTTTGGACACTTTGCCCCACGGATTTTTGGACACTTTGCCCCACGGATTTTTGGACACTTTTTCCCGTGGATTTTTGGACACTTTGCCCCACGGATTTTTGGACACTTTTTTTCCCACAGGTTTTTGGACACTTTTTCCGTGGATTTTTGGACACTTTGCCCCACGGATTTTTGGACAGTTTTTTGTGGATTTTTGGACACTTTTTCCGTGGATTTTTGGACACTTTGCCCCACAGATTTTTGGACACTTTTTCCGTGGATTTTTGGACACTTTGCCCCACGGATTTTTGGACAATTTTTTGTGGTTTTTGGACACTTTTCCGTGGTTTTTTGGACACTTTGCCCCACGGATTTTTGGACACTTCTTCCCACAGGTTTTTGGACACTTTTTCCGTGGATTTTTTGGACACTTTGCCCCACGGATTTTTGGACACTTTTCCCCGTGGATTTTTGGACACTTTGCCCCACGGATTTTTGGACACTTTTCCCGTGGATTTTTTGACACTTTTTCCCGTGGATTTTTTGACACTTTTTCCCGTGGATTTTTGGACACTTTCCCCGTGGTTTTTGGACACTTTTTCCCGTGGATTTTTGGACACTTTGCCCCACGGATTTTTGGACACTTTTTTCCCCACACATTTTTGGACACTTTTCCCGTGGATTTTTGGACACTTTTCCCGTGGATTTTTGGACACTTTTCCCGTGGATTTTTGGACACTTTGCCCCACGGATTTTTGGACAATTTTTTGCGATTTTTGGACACTTTTTCCGTGGATTTTTGGACACTTTGCCCCACGGATTTTTGGACACTTTTCCCCGTGGATTTTTGGACACTTTGCCCCACGGATTTTTGGACATTTTTTTGTGGATTTTTGGACACTTTTTCCGTGGATTTTTGGACACTTTGCCCCACGGATTTTTGGACAGTTTTTTTGTGGATTTTTGGACACTTTGCCCCACGGATTTTTGGACAGTTTTTTGTGGATTTTTGGACACTTTTTCCGTGGATTTTTGGATACTTTGCCCCACGGATTTTTGGACACTTTTTCCCGTGGATTTTTGGACACTTTGCCCCACGGATTTTTGGACAGTTTTTTGTGGATTTTTGGACACTTTTTCCGTGGATTTTTGGACACTTTGCCCCACGGATTTTTGGACAGTTTTTTGTGGATTTTTGGACACTTTTTCCGTGGATTTTTGGACACTTTGCCCCACGGATTTTTGGACACTTTTTCCCGTGGATTTTTGGACACTTTGCCCCACGGATTTTTGGACATTTTTTTGTGGATTTTTGGACACTTTTCCCCGTGGTTTTTGGACACTTTGCCCCACGGATTTTTGGACACTTTTCTTCCCACAGGTTTTTGGACACTTTTTCCGTGGATTTTTGGACACTTTGCCACACGGATTTTTGGATACTTTTTCCCGTGGAATTTTGGACACTTTGCCCCACGGATTTTTGGACACTTTGCCCCATGGATTTTTGGACAATTTCTTTGTGGTTTTTGGACACTTTTCCCGTGGATTTTTGGACACTTTGCCCCACGGATTTTTGGACACTTTTCCCCGTGGTTTTTGGACACTTTGCCCCACGGATTTTTGAACACTTTTTCCCCGTGGATTTTTGGACACCTTGCCCCACGGATTTTTGGACACTTTGCCCCACGGATTTTTGGACAATTTTTTGTGGATTTTTTGACACTTTTCCCCGTGGTTTTTGGACACTTTGCCCCACGGATTTTTGGACACTTTTCTTCCCACAGGTTTTTGGACACTTTTTCCGTGGATTTTTGGACACTTTGCCCCACGGATTTTTGGACAGTTTTTTTGTGGATTTTTGGACACTTTTTCCGTGGATTTTTGGACACTTTGCCCCACGGATTTTTGGACACTTTTTCCCGTGGATTTTTGGACACTTTGCCCCACGGATTTTTGGACAGTTTTTTTGTGGATTTTTGGACACTTTTTCCGTGGATTTTTTGGAGACTTTGCCCCACGGATTTTTGGACATTTTTTGTGGATTTTTGGACACTTTTCCCCGTGGTTTTTGGACACTTTGCCCCACGGATTTTTGGACACTTTTCTTCCCACAGGATTTTGGACACTTTTTCCGTGGATTTTTGGACACTTTGCCACACGGATTTTTGGACACTTTTTCCCGTGGAATTTTGGACACTTTGCCCCACGGATTTTTGGACACTTTGCCCCATGGATTTTTGGACAATGTTTTGTGGTTTTTGGACACTTTTCCCGTGGATTTTTGGACACTTTGCCCCACGGATTTTTGGACAATTTTTTTGTGGATTTTTGGACACTTTTCCCCGTGGTTTTTGGACACTTTGCCCCACGGATTTTTGAACACTTTTTCCCGTGGATTTTTGGACACTTTGCCCCACGGATTTTTGGACAATTTTTTGTGGATTTTTGGACACTTTTCCCCGTGGTTTTTGGACACTTTGCCCCACGGATTTTTGGACACTTTTCTTCCCACAGGTTTTTGGACACTTTTCCCGTGGATTTTTGGACACTTTGCCCCACGGATTTTTGGACACTTTCCGTGGATTTTTGGACACTTTGCCCCACGGATTTTTGGACACTTTTCTTCCCACAGGTTTTTGGACACTTTTTCTGTGGATTTTTGGACACTTTGCCCCACGGATTTTTGGACACTTTTCTTCCCACAGGTGTTTGGACACTTTTTCCGTGGATTTTTGGACACTTTGCCCCACGGATGTTTGGACAATTTTTTTGTGGATTTTTGGACATTTTTTGTAGATTTTTTGACACTTTTCCCCGTGGTTTTTGGACACTTTGCCCCACGGATTTTTGGACACTTTTCTTCCCACAAGTTTTTGGACACTTTTTCCGTGGATTTTTGGACACTTTTCCCAGAGGGAAGGACGGCATGGACGGACGGACGGCATGGACGGACGGACGGACGGCATGGACGGGAGGACGGCATGGACGGACGGACGGCATGGATGGACGGACGGCATGGACGGACGGACGGCATGGACGGACGGACGGGAGGACGGGAGGACGGCATGGACGGGAGGACGGCATGGACGGGAGGACGGCATGGACGGGAGGACGGCATGGACGGGAGGACGGCATGGACGGGAGGACGGCATGGACGGGAGGACGGCATGGACGGGAGGACGGCATGGACGGGAGGACGGCATGGACGGGAGGACGGCATGGACGGGAGGACGGCATGGACGGGAGGACGGCATGGACGGGAGGACGGCATGGACGGACGGAGGGATCAAGGTGAGTACAATATTCAGCGTACATCATTTTCAAAGAAAAAAATCTGCAAATGTTTGTCCCGCAGGAGTGACGGAGCCACTCACGTTCACCCGAGACAACTGCGGTGAGTCGGCCACGCCCGCCGGCCCGTGCCATCGTCCAATCGCAGGCCCGCGTTTGCTCTCTTTCAGCGTGCTCCACGGGTACGTGTCAATTTGGAGTCTCTGAGGCCCTGTTGTTGGTTAAAGTGACTGGCGGCCATCTTACGACAGAAATTCTTCAAACGTTCTGCTGTGAAGGAGGGAAGTGATCCAAGATGGTGGCGCGCACGGCTGCAGCTGGCTCCTGCTCTTCAGTTTGGTATTTTGTTACCTCAGTCTTGTCGTTGTTTGCTGACATCTACCAGGCAAACTTTTTCTGCAGGCGCCAGGATTTGGTGGCTCTCGGGAGGAGATGCCATATATCCATCACAGCAGATTGCCAACCAACCTGCAATGTCCCTCAGGACATCTCCAGACCACCGGAATCTTCATGGATACCAATAATATCTCCGATGAGGCCGTTTGTTTTAATATTTACCTTAACAGGATGTGATTTTTGTATTTTCAGATGAGTTCTTTTTTGTCTTTTGCCGGGAAGGCGCACTTTGTGGAGGAGCACCACCAATTTGGTCCCACGCCGCTGTGTATGATGACAATAAGGCTTTTGATAATTCCATGATGATGATCAAGCCCATGTCTGAACAGCCATCTTGTGGCAGGGAGAGTGAATTGACTCCATTCTTCAAACGCTTTGGTTTACAACAAACTTGTTGGAAGAAAAATAGTATAGAAAAGAATGGAAATTCATAAAACGGCTCAACAAGAAGCGCAAGACGTGCTGGCTGGCGGCTGTCATGGAGTTCCGTGAACAGGACGCTGTGCCCATCGTGATCTCACCGAGGAACGCCCTCGCCATCGGCCACGGCGTGCAGATAAGAAATTAAAAAGACGTAGTATAATAATGATGTGTTTGAATCCCGCCTGGGAACCATTTTCCCTTAATTGTTTCTATGTATTTGTAGTCAAGATCTTCATATGATGACACAGGAAAGTGTAGCCAATTTGTGGCATAGAGGTTAACTCACCTGACTCCCGTGTGGGAGACCTGGGTTCAAATCCCGCTTTGGACATATTTTCACGTATTTGTTTCTGTGTATTTGTAGGCAAGACCTTCAAATGACGACCAAGGAAAGTGTAGCCACTTGGTGGCGCAGAGGTTTGTTCACTGGACTCCAGCCTGGGGGACCTGGGTTCAAATCCCGGTTCGGACATATAGGCTTTTTTTGTTAAAAAAACGACATAGTATAGTAAGGCTTTTTTGTTAAAAAACGACATAGTATAGTAAGGCTTTTTTTGTTAAAAAAACGATATAGTATAACAGTAAGGCTTTTTTGTTAAAAAAAAACGACATAGTATAGTAAGGCTTTTTAATTCACAAAACGTCATAGTATAGTAAGGCTTTTTTTGTTAAAAAAAACGATATTGTATAATAGTAAGGCTTTTTTTGTTAAAAAAAACGACATAGTATAGTAAGGCTTTTTTGTTAAAAAACGACATAGTATAGTAAGGCTTTTTCGTTAAAAAACGACATAGTATAGTAAGGCTTTTTTGTTAAAAAAACTACATAGTATAGTAAGGCTTTTTTTTGTTAAAAAAACGACATAGTATAGTAAGGCTTTTTTTGTTAAAAAAAACGATATTGTATAATAGTAAGGCTTTTTTTTGTTAAAACGGCATAGTATAGTAAGGCTTTTTTTGTTAAAAAAACGACATAGTATAGTAAGGCTTTTTTTGTTAAAAAAACGACATAGTATAGTAAGGCTTTTTTGTTAAAAAACGACAAAAAACGACATAGTATAGTAAGGCTTTTTTTGTTAAAAAAAACGATATTGTATAATAGTAAGGCTTTTTTTGTTAAAACGGCATAGTATAGTAAGCCTTTTTTTGTTAAAACGGCATAGTATAGTAAGGCTTTTTTTGTTAAAAAAACGACATAGTATAGTAAGGCTTTTTTTGTTAAAAAAACGACATAGTACAGTAAGGCTTTTTTGTTAAAAAACGACAAAAAACGACATAGTATAGTAAGGCTTTTTTTGTTAAAAAAAACGATATTGTATAATAGTAAGGCTTTTTTTGTTAAAACGGCATAGTATAGTAAGGCTTTTTTTGTTAAAAAAACGACATAGTATAGTAAGGCTTTTTTTGTTAAAAAAACGACATAGTATAGTAAGGCTTTTTTTTTGTTAAAAAAAAACGACATAGTATAGTAAGGCTTTTTTTGTTAAAAAAAACGACATAGTATAGTAAGGCTTTTTTTGTTAAAAAACGACATAGTATAGTAAGGCTTTTTTTGTTAAAAAAAACGATATTGTATAATAGTAAGGCTTTTTTTGTTAAAAAAACGACAGTATAGTAAGGCTTTTTTTTGTTAAAAAACGACATAGTATAGTAAGGGTTTTTTTGTTAAAAAACGGCATAGTATAGTAAGGCTTTTTTTGTCAAAAAAACGACAAAGTATAGTAAGGCTTTTTTGTTAAAAAAAACGACATAGTATAGTAAGGCTTTTTTTGTTAAAAAAACGACATAATATAGTAAGGCTTTTTTGTTAAAAAAAAACGACATAGTATAGTAAGGCTTCTTTTGTTAAAAAAAACGATATAGTATAACAGTAAGGCTATTTTGTTAAAAAAACGACATAGTATAGTAAGGCTTTTTAATTCACAAAACGACATAGTATAGTAAAGCTTTTTGATTCAAAAAATGATGTAGTATAGTAAGGCTTTTTGTTAAAAAAACGACATAGTATAGTAAGGCTTTTTAATTCACAAAACGACATAGTATAGTAAGGCTTTTTTGTTTTTATATATTTGCAGTGAAGATCTTCAAATGCTGACATAGGAAACTGTAGTCACTTGGTGGCGCAGAGGTATGTTCACCCGAGTCCCCCCTGGGGGACCTGGGTTCAAGTCCCGGTTGGGACACATCATTTTCCCTTAATTGTTTCTGTGGACTTGAACTCAAGACACAGAAATGGTGACGTAGGAAAGTGTAGCCACTTGGTTGGCGCAGAGGTTAGTGCACTGGACTCCCGCCGGGGAGACCTGGGTTCGCTTCCCGCTGTCGCCCTTTGGCTGATCACCGAACCAAGTGGTCTGGAAAATGGAATAAGAAGAAGAAGAAAAAAAGAAAAACTTTTTAATTTTTATTAAACACTTAGTCATACTTTTCAGCAAAAGGTTATATTCCGAACTGCCTTCGGCAGTTCGGAAGACACTTGATGGACCTGTATGTGCGAAAGGCGTTCTCGGGTCGGCCTTCGGCCGACCCTCGACCGCTTGCTTGGTCAGTGAACCGCCGACACCGGGAAGCGAACTCACGTTCTCTCGGTGCAAAGGCGAGTGTGCAACCCACAACACCAACTCGTGCCCCACTTATACAAGGGTGTTGAAACGTTTTATCCAAGGAAATGGGGTGAAACACTTAGTCATTTTTTGGACAAAATGCTTCATTCACCACTGAAGACTTATACACTTTACACTTATACACTTAAACACTTAGGCATTAGAACTTATTCTTTTAACTGAATAAGATTGGGAAAATATTTGCTGGCATTGGGATTCGAACCCAGGACCACAGAGGTGGCGGACTGATGACTTAGCCACTGGGCCACCACCCTGTGGGAGAAAGCAGTAGTATTTGTACTTTTACCTCATTCATTTACCTGAATAATATATTGGGAAAATCTTTGCATGTTCTAGGATTCAAACCAAAGACCACAGAGGTGGCAGACTGAAGACTTATCCACTGGGCCACCACACCATGAGAGTAGGCAATAGTACTTATATTTTTGTCTCTTTCATTTACCTGAATAATATTGGGAAAATCTTTGCAAGCACTGGGCCACCACTCCCCAGAATGAGATAGTAGTATTTATTGTTTTGTCTCTTTTCACTCACAGGTCATACTTAGTACTTTATGTTCCGTTCAAGTGGGAAAAGTTAGGTAAACAGAGCAAAGCAGGGTTTGAACCCAGGTCCACCGAGGTGGGAGGCCAATAACTTATCCACTGGACCACAGGCTCCCGAAAGTAAGCAGTAGTATTTATTGTTTTGTTTATTAATATACATCCTAGAAGTTTTATAGCTCCCAAAGATAACATGACACTTTTTATATAATAGAAATATTTTTTAATTTTAAGGTTCCACATAAGCATAATTGTAAACAAGATTTAAGATTAGAAAAGCATATTTCACGACCATTTAAACCGCAATCACAATTCATGTTATCACAGACACACCAAGGATTAAAACAATTCATGATATCATACACGCACGCACACACACACACACACACACACGCTCTTCATCAATTGTGAACCCGGTTGGATGGAGGCCACGGAAACTTCTACCTGGACGAGTCGGTGAGCCTGAGAGAGACAAAATGGAGACGAAACGGTGTAGAATTCCAAGCGGGAAAGGCTTGAGCGTTGGGTTTAGACTTACTGGAGCTTTTCCTGCAACAGGTCCAAACGCTGGCGGTCGATAAAGCGCGAAAAGAGGCTGAGCAGGTTGGCGGGTGCGTAGAGCGGAGAGGACAAGGACGAAGACGGGACGCTCAGCAATTCCCGGGCCACGGAGAACACCAGCTCGCTCCTGGACACACGCATTGAGAGCAAACGCTTGAATAAAGATTGGAGGAGAAAAAAGGGGTACTCGGACGTTTGACAACATGACAGTTTACTGTTGAAAGCAGCTCTCAAAATTATATTCGTCCAGGGGCGACCGGGAACGTGAAAAAGGTCCCAGAAAAATAGTCACCATCGATTGTCGTCCATGAGCTGACAGGTAGGGTCGGAGCTTTGCATCCTCTCTCCCTCGCTCAGGATCAGGTAGAGCAGCGTCACGCCAAACTGAAGGAAGACAAAAATAAAACGAGGCGTCATTGGAGGCATTCCATCTCAAGAGCAAAGACGGGGCTAAACCAGCGCACCTTGTTTTGCAAGACCGCAGCCAGTTGACCTTCACTGCCCTGAAGCTCCTGCAGCAAGTCTATGAGGCCGGCACTGGACATGGAGACGATCACCGTGGAAACGGGCTCCAGTAACCAGCTAAGGACCTGCTCGGGGTGGACCGTCAAACTAAATCAAACATTCCTGTCATTTGTTTTTTTTTAATTGTTGTGGGAGAGTTGTCGTTGCATCTCTTATCAATTGAAATGGCGAATAAATGTTTTGGGTATTTTTGGTAATTACTTGGATTATTTCTAAAGAGTTTCGGAGCAAATTTAAAATAAAAAATCCAAATGACAAAAGGCAAATCAACTCATTTTGTAAGCGGACCGGCTGGATTGTACCAGAAAGCTAAGTTTAGACAATTTTCCTGACCTGGTCCTGTTTGTCCTTCTTGGCCAACGTGGGAAGGTTGCGCGCGATCACCATGACGACGGCGGCGGCCTGGGAGGGGGGCAGGTAGGGGAGGAGCCTGGATATCAGCCGCTTGCCTTTCCTCACCGACATGATCATCACGCAGCGCTCGTCGCTCACTCTTTTCGGGGAGAAAGACAATCACCATGAGGACGACGGGGGTTCAATTCTTTAAAATACGTCTTCCGTCTTAGTGCTGGACGAGTGTCTACGTGGTTCCTACCTATCGTCCCACTCCTTCTCCTGCAGAGAGTGGCAGAGCTGCAGGGAATTGTTTTTGTTGCGTTCCAGAAGAGCTTCCCTGTCCTCCTCGGGCGCGTGGACAAAACGTTTCCCAAAGTCTTGAACCTCCAGCAGCAAACTGTAGATCTGAAAAGGGAGGCAAACCGGGTTGGACCGAGATTTTGCCCAACTTTGGTTGTGCGGCGCTCTCACCTTTTCCACCGTGTACAGAACCTGTCGTCTCTTATTCCAAACTTGCTTCTCCCTTTTTTCCTGCGGATGCAAAGTGGGTTGGAGTTAAATTACAAAGTAGGGTCATCTCTTAAAAAAAAAAAAAAAATCAGACTGAAATGTACCTCATCGTCCGAGCGCGTGGTCACCACGGCGTCAATCATTTTGCGCGGATTGTTGACACTTGAAACGGTCAGTTTCCCCAGAGACCCTGCAAACTGGACTGTTGAGAAAGAAATAAAATAAAATATTAAACTCAGCTCCAAGAATTCTATTCCGAGTCGATACATTCCTGCTGCACATTTGACATAAACTATGAGTCATCAAAAATGTAAAGTGTTTAAAGTCGACTCCGTTTTGAAAAAGGTACCTACCTGGTCTGTAGGTGTGTTCAATCTTGGCCACTTGTGGAGTGATGAGCTTGGTGGTGTGTTCCTTTTTGCCGCTGTCCTTCTCTTTCTCCATCTTTTCAAAGTATTGCTACAAAAGTCAAAAGAGTTACGGACCATCTTTACCACATCATGCCTTTGAGTTTTACAACATTTTCTGGCGTATAAGCCAGGAAAATGGATGATTGGTGAATTAGGAGTCTCATACCGAGTCCAATTCAACCATTTAAAGGCTGCGGCTTATATGCCAGAAAATACGCTGAATGAAAATTAAAATAGGGGCGAAGCCAGCCCATTGTGGCCCACCTGATAGTAGTAGTCGTCCAGGAAAGGGTCGGTACTTTGAAGTTGCATCATTTGGATCTTGGTGACCCATTCCTTCTCACTCTGAGTCATCAAGTTGCTGTAGGGGTCCCTGCTCCGCCAGTCCCCCCCGCTTCGGCTTCGATCCCTACGGGGAGGCCGAGTTCTCGCGGTCAGGTGGATGTTCTCTCCACGCCACGATAAAAACAATGGACTTACCCGCCCCGGTTCTGCATCCGTTGGGTGAGTATGCGGCGGTGCTGAGGGTGAAGGTGCGTGGCGTTGTGCCTGATCAGCGGCATGTGGTTGGGGAGGCCGTGAGGGTGAGGGAGATTCAGAGGATGCGGGGGCCCCATCCGATGGCCGTGCACCGGGTGCGGTCCGCCGAAGAAGGCTCGGAAACCACCTCCGCCCGGTAACAGGGGCGGCACCGGACCGCCGCGGGGAACTCCGCCCACCTGCAGACACACCGGCGTACGAGAAATGTGGTTGAATCCATGAAATGGGAAAGATTGAGGCCGACTGAGCGCCACCGACCTGAGAGTTGAGAAGCTGGGCCCGTTGAAGCTGCGACAGCACTGGACCCACGCCCGGAGGAAATGGCCCACGACACAGCGGCGAGTTCTTGGGGGAGATGCCAGGGTGAGGCTCAGATAGTCAATAGTTCTCTTATTTAAAGTGACAGTAACAACTTTCAGACGGCGTGCAAAAAAAATTGTCCAATAGACTGGACTAAATCCTCGTTTGTGGGTGTGTATGACAGAAATGGGATTAATTGGAAAAAAAATGAAAAGCTTACGGTAAAATTGAGCAGCGTGTTTGGAGACAAACGTTCGGGGAAAGGAGGCGGGTATCTGTGTTGGATGGCGGCTCTGACGTGAACGGCCGTGGGGTGATGGATCTGTACACACAAACAAAAAAATCAGGTCAGGTCAAAATTGCTTTAGTGAAAAGACAAAGTGGGAAAAGCCACCTGATGATTTAAGGAGTGAGCCATTGGTTGCTTGGGAGGAGTGCCAATAGGCACCGCCCTGACGGGAGGCGAGCCAATCACGGGAGACGTGGAGCGCGGAGGCGGGACCCGTTCCGATAAATCCCGCCCTTCGTCATTCATCCCCTGGGATGGACGTTTGGGAAGGCCCACCTCCTTGATGATTGACATTAATGGACTATCCTGAAAAGAAAAAAAAGAGTCCAAATTAGTCATTGAATAAAACAAATAAAGAATAAAGTAACTCACCTCCAGGTGGGTCACTAATCCGGGAGTCACACTGACTGGTCCAAAACCCAGATTGTTCTCCCAGATATTCCGGGTGTTCATCTAAAAGAGTGGAGGTTGAGCCACATTAAAAAAAAAAAGAAAAAAAAAAAGGAGTGTACAAATTGATTGGCAGTGGTGAAAAACAAGCTCCGATGGTGGTGAAAGTGATGCCTTTGTGCTGCATTTTAGCAAAAAAATCATAATGTTTTATAACAAAATGCATGATAGGGAATGGAGTGGTAAACACTAACCTGGCCAATGCTACTAGGGACAGAGCGAAGCAAATGCTGCTGCTGCTGTTGTTGTTGTTGATAACTAAGCATGGATGGGGAGGGATGGCCTGCAGTCAACCGACAAAATACATCAGTCCAACAACTTTGACAATAAGACCAAACCGGGAAGATTGCTACCTGAAATGGAGGGCCCCGGAGGCCGTTGGTTGGGATGACGTAGAAGGTGAGGTCGAGGCGGGTGGGACACGGGGGACGGTGGAAGCAGGACTCTGGACCTGGAGTCCTGGCCCAGCCTTTGGTTCGGAGGAAAAGCGGGCAACTCGGCCGCCCCGACTCCGGCGATAGCCGGGTCGGCTTCCAGGACCAGTCTTGCCAGCGACTCGGCCAGGTCACCTTCCCGTCTTCCTTCTTCTGCATCTGTTCGTAAAAACACAGCCATTTTATTTTCATTTTTATAGTTATTTTATGACTACTTATTTATGCATGCACTTTATGGTGAGGCTTTAAATCTCACTGTACTTGTATGATAACAATAAGGAGCTTCAAATCTATTCAATCTATGGCTGAGATAAGGACTTTCTCATTGGAAAACTAGCAGTTGCCCAAGTTTTAATTTCATTTGCATCCCATTCGAGGATATTTTTGAAGGAGGTCACCAACCTGTTTGATGTGTTCCAGAAGAAGACGAGGACGAGCGCTGGGCTCCCGGGAGGACCGAGTATAAGGGAAGATGGCCGGCAAGCGAGGTGACATAGTTGGCGGACGGATCATCGGCCAGAGGCAAATTGGGGTCATTTTTCACCACGGCTCCCAAGCCAAGTCCCTCTCCGAGCTCATCTCGCTCATCAAGTTCGGCGAGGCGTTTGTGCTCCTCTTGCCAGTCGTCATCTGGACAAAATAACGGCGAATAAAGGGTGAGTTGCTTGTTGTTGTCCATTCAAAACATTTGTAAAACTGGTCAGCGATTGACTAACCGATAGCTCCTGCTCCAAAGGTATCATCATTAAACTGATCAATTTCCTCCTCCTCTTCTACCAGTCCATCATCTTCCTCCTCCAACGTACAGTCTTCCTCCAAGGACTAGAAGAAAAGAAGACACCAGATTTTTCAAGATAGAAATTACAATCTACAACATGCTTGAGATATTGTTTACAAAATGGGAAAGAGCTAAGAAATATCCACAAACACATTAGCATCATCGTAACCGTGTTGTCAAAAATAATTCGGATACTTTTTCCACTTTAAAAATGGTGAAATGACTAAAAAAAAGGCACATAACTTCATGTATTTTGACCTTTAAATTCCGTGTAGGCTTCTCACGGAATAACATTTGAAAATACGATTGTTTACGGCTCTCTCGGTTACCGCCCGCTGAAATAGGTATCGACGGGTTGAATAACAGTGTCTGCAATGACCGATCACGGTATCCCGGTGTAAAAACGCACCCTTGGCAAGGTTTAATTTCGCATTTTGACGTTAACACCTGCCCAAATACACAAACACGACGTTAAAACGACACACACTGAGCCCCCTTATTTCCCAACACAATGTCAATAAACAGGTAAGCAACCACGTTAGCCGTTAGCAACAATGCTAATCCCAATGTGATCTTACATCACGCACGCAGCTGCGATTTCGAACCGAGAAGAAACCACCAACGTGGGATTTGAACCCCGCGTGAAAGACGAAAACGACTCAAAGCACTGTGGTTTAGTACCAAACAAGTGAGGCGAAGCACCGAGCAAAAGGTGGCGGCTCTCTGCTCTTCTTCCTGCGGCTCAAGGCAGCAGGAAAGCGGGCTGCCTCACAGGCCGCCAATGTAGCCGTGGCATGATTCCAAATGGAAGGCGCAAACAGCCTTAAAATGAAGCGTCGCTGTCGAACACTTTGTCCACGAAAGGCCGTGGTTAGTATTGGGTAAAGGCCACTCACCTGGAATCGAAACATCTATCCCGGAATTCAAGTGGAGGTCGGCGCATCAAAAGGTAAACGGCGCGCGAGTGACGCACTGCTTACGTTCACGTGAACGGGCGTTTTGGGAATGACGTGCACGAGCACGCATTCAGACGCACACTACGGATGGATGGACCATTGCTATGTAATATATTAGGAACATTTTTCTAAAGTTAATCTCCCCTGATTCCGACAAATGGTTATTTATTTTTTCTTTGTTGTTATTTTTACACTTTGTGGTGACGCTTTAAATCTCAGTATACTTGTATAATGACAATAAAAGCATTCAAATCAATTTAAAAACTGCACTTTGGCCCTTGAATGCATTTTTATCCCAAATAAACGTTGTCTCTTTGAATAGTTAAAACAGCATGAAAATGAAATTTATACCGTTAGAAACAATTTCCTGACTGCAGCGACGACTTTGAAGTAAAAAATCGGAACCAAAGTTTCATTCATTGTTTATTCTTACATGTATTAATCAGTCATACTGCACTCCAGCATTTTTGTAATTACACATTGTCCCATTGACTGAGTACCTGCACCCCTTTTTTCCCGCCCCGCAGTCCCATCAGATGAACACAATCAATTCCAAGAGGTCACATCAGACAGATGAATTATTGCCATCTGGAATAACTGCGAATGGCAAAAAAATCAGCTTTTAAAAGGAGGCACAACTCCAATGAGTTGCTTGCCTTTTTTTTTTCAACGACGCTCAAAGGATCGAAAAACTCACAGACTATGGCTCTCGAGCCCGACGAAATCGTGACAGTCAGTTGGGTCGTGGGAACAAGAGCTGGAATAAAACGCCAGGACATTCAAGATAACATTCCCATCCCAAAACAATGGCCCGTAACCATTCTCCAACCATCTAAAAAAAGCAAAGCAACTGTAAAAGAGTTTGTTTGGGATTGGCATGACAAACCCATTGGCCGCGCGCGCAATACTATATTATCACATTCCTTTTCTAAAGAAAAGATTTTTCCAACCAGCTTGACTTCTGTACGTAATGAAAATGGACAAATAAATGGTATTAAAAAATGTAAACCAACAGTAACCAATAAGAAAAAAACATTCTCAATGAATACGCATTAAATGTACAACAAAGTCTATGTAAAGAATATTCTACTATACATAAAAGTTGTAGCTACAGTTCACATGAATTAAAACACAACAGTAGTAAAAAATAAAAAAAGACATTAAAAAGGAGTAAACATAGAGTGGGTACCATCTTCATAATTTTTTCCTCCAAGTTTTCCAAGAATATAATGAATGACTAGAGAAAATAGAAAGAAGTAAAACTCTTGGCTCAGAGCAAGTTGGTAGTATACACAGTACACAGCGTTTTTCTTTTTTGCAACACATGCACTCACTCAAAACTATTAAGATAACAGGAATTTAATGATCAGACCCTAATAAAAAGGAACTTGGCAGTGCATTAGTATCACTTGCTGCTTGCTGGAAGAGAGAAGGTGATCCGCAAATGTGCCAAACACAAATCCCAAAGTACACAGAAGAATTATGCTAACAATGCTAATTAGCACGGTGCTGCAAAGTGACCTCATGGCACGGAAACAGGCACCTTTTCGGGGTAACGCAACTCCCATTGGGTACCGTTAAATGACCTTTCTAAGTCGAGCTTCGTAATTTGCGTGGGTTTTCAGGGCGACCAATCGTTTCGTTCACCCGTACGCGTACCTTGGCGACTTGTTGGACGAAAAAATACTAGAAAAGACGCTTAAAGGAGAACGCATTGGATAATGAATGCGTTGGTTGGGTACACAATGGTCACTGTGCTCAATTTGGCCCCTCAAATGAACCCTAGTGAGGATAAGCGGGTTCGGAAAATGAATGGACGGTTGAGTGGGTCTCACAGTGGAGGTTCTGGGTTCAAATCTGGGTCGGTTCACCTTTGCATGTTCTCCCTGGGCCTGCATGGGTTTTCTCCAAGTACTACGGTTTCAGCTGGGATAGGCTCCAGCACCCCCGCGACCCTAGTGAGGATAAAGGGGCTGAGAAAATAAAAAAAAATAATACAAGTGGTGCCTTATTAAAATGAAAGCGCTTCGTTGGCTGACGTGGTGAATGTAGTTCCACAGACGAACACGGGAGGGAGCAGTTTCACAAAAATAATGTTGCAAAAAAGTAAAAAAATAATAACAATAAACAAGTAAAATAATGGAGGCATTTTGGTGGTGTGGCCAGAATTGTCGCTTGATTTTCTTGCGTTGAATGAAAGGACTATGGTCTATAATACAAGTTAGCGTTACTCTTATCGCATACACTACATTCATAAAGCCTTTGTTCGTTCTTGCTGCCGCAATTTTTCTACCGTCCCTCCTTCCCCTCATCACTCATCTCTCGCTTTCTGTCCCTTCTCTCGTTTTTTGTTTCTTTAAAAAAAACTCTCAAACGTACCATCTTCTACAATTTCACTGTGTAAACTAAACTTGTTTTTGTTCTTGGTTATTAGTACCATTTCATTCTGGTGGGCTGTTAGTAGCTAAATCCTGAGTGGCAAAGTCCTCTTTCTCTTCCTTCAGATTTTTTTTCTTTTCATGTGTATTAGCCATACACAAACTGGAATGACAGGCAGTAACAAAATCAACATTTAAAAAAGTGGTTATTGAAACAAACAAAAGGGAAAAAAATGCTCCAAAGGTTCTTCTCTGCGTCCTTTTTGAATACTGCCAGACTTGTCCTCTTCCTTGTCCATCCCGCGTCACCCGCCGAGGCCAAGGTTTCTTCTCCGTTTTCTTCCGTTTGGTTTCTTTCTCCATCACGGCCATCTTTGCTCCCCCGGGTAGATCACTTTTCTGTCAAACCGTCATCTTCTGTGATGCCCTGAGCTCGGAGCTCGTCCAGAACATTGTCCAGGTGTCCGGGATCGGGGAAACCGTGACCCGTCAGGTTGGAGCCAAATTCTGTTTTGTGGTGAACCTTCAAAAAGACAATTCATTCAGCAAAATCTGACCTGATGATCATCAACTCCCTCTTACCTACCCTGTCCAGCAAGTCATAATGACAATAAAAGCATTCAATTGAATTGCATACCTCGTTCCATATGACCGTGTCGGATTCTCCCGTGGTGCTGGAGGTCCCAACCGAAAAGATCAACCTGCGGTCCCAAGCCACGAGGAGGAGTCTCAATACCTGAGTGAAAAATGCGCCCGTCAATCAAAAAGTAGCGTGATATTATCTCCATTGAGATAACTGTCCATCAATCCCTATCACCGCTCAGTCCTCAGTAAGGGTCAAGAGAAAGGCAATGAATGTTTACCTTGCGACCCTTGTCGCTGTCCGGGAGGTAGCAATGTCTCGGGAAGCCTCTGGCCGTGAAGGGCTTTCCCGGATTGGGGTGCTCCGGTCCCTGATCGGACGCGAAAAAGACCACAAGATCAGAAGGACTCGAGGACGAGGCGCCGTCTCCGTACCGGTTCCTCGTACCTGAATGCCCGGCGGGATGTTGTAGATGATGCGAATGGTTTTGCAGTCGGGATGCCCCGGTAGTGAATGAGGGATGATGTGGTACTCCATCTTGCCCGCCGGTTGGTTTCCCGTCTTTACGCCGTAGATGGTTTTGCAGGTGGGACATTGGAGACTGAAACAAAAGACTTGGGATTAAGCTAGGAGTTTACATAATAACAGCTCATTTGCAACCGAGTGTCTTCATTTGAATTATACAGTCGTACCTCTACTTACAAAATTAATAGGTTCCACAACTTTTTTCCCAACTTGAATATTTTGTAAGCAGAGTAGTACTGTATATGTAAATTTCGTAATTCAGTCCACGGTCCTCAAAAATACCTTTAAAAAATGATCAGTGTCCTAATTCTGTGTGAAAGATTCTTCCTGATCTTAAGATTGGTGATATAGTTTGCTTTTTAGACATTCCTAAATTCTTCATTTACCAACCCATTACCATTGGTAATGTATGAGACCATATTTGTGCAAAAACCAAATTAAAGTCTACTTGCTAGAGCGTTAAAAAGAATATTTGTTGCGACCCACCTGCCATCCTTGTTGCCATTATTATACATGGCCACCAGACACTGGAAATGGTACTGGTGCCCACACTGGGCCAGTCGCCCGACGGATTCGGCTCTGGAGACGGGTCCCACTCCTGGACCTTTGTAGCCAGAAGGCCCCCCCAACGGCTCCATGCAGATGGTACAATCCTGGAAGAAGAAGACGCACCAAGAACTGACATTTAGACCAATCTTTTTTGTCATTTTCTCGGTCCGAAAGGCTCACCTCATCTGGTGGACTCTTGACTTTTTGTAGGTACTTTTTGACCACATCCTCCGGAGTTTTACCTGAGGAGGGAATGACGTTAGCATGTTAGCTCAGGATAGATCTTTGCCTATTGAAAGGTTTGTTTGGAATCCAGTTTTCGGACCTTTGCGAGCCTGCTTCTTAGTGGTCTTTCTGCAGCAATGGCCGAAACCCGGAACCGGTTTGATGTCGCTCTTGCTGACGGGCGGAGGGTGGAGGACCAGTTTGGGGGGCCGGGTGAGACATACGGGCAGGGCGGCAGCACTCATCAGAATGCCTGTGATCCCTGAAATGGAAGAAGCTTTATAAATGACAAATACAGAATTTAGAGATTTTTTTAAAAAAATGAAGGATTACCTGCCAGTGCCGGGTGAACGGGACTGGCTCCGTTAAGATTCTTCACGGGAACAGTAGGCACGCTGCAAAAATGAAAAAAATAATTCTTTAAAACAGTTGTTTTCAGGGTATTTTTTTCCTTTTAATCAGTTGAATCATCAGAACCAAAAACAATCAAGATACTCACTCCGACAAACAGATGACTGTCATTTTCCCAAGGACAGTAAAATTTAAAAAAGCAAAGATAAGAGCAGGACAATACAAAAAAGGTCCCAAAGATGTCCAATGTGAAAAAGCCGATGGTCCGAGCCCGATTTTGGTCGCTGGCGATAGCAAACCTGACAGGCTTTGAATGTCCACTAAGCCTACGGATGATTGCGAAGGGCCATTTGTACATGCGCGGCGCGAAGCTAATCCACGGATTTTCCATTTGCTCAAAGACGGACGTCATATAGTCGCTCACTGGGGGGGGGGATTACCTGCTTGGTCACAAAGCCAATCATCTCTCACAGGCGTGTCAAATCCACAAGCTTTTGTTATGTGCAAATATACACTCCTCCGTATTTACATTCTCATCTCGTGAGCAAAATACTGCGCTACTACGTCCCCTAAATGCGACCGCGAATCAAGATTGACATTGCTCGTGACAATGAGCATTATTTTATATCAAATATGGCGTACATGTAAGAATACGGTAAAAATGTAGTCAAAGTGTGCCGATGATCTGTTGTTTCCTTTTGGCAAAATCCTTTGTGCACAAAGCTGATTTACCTTGACCTACGTTACGTATCTTAGTGAGTCATTTTTGCGTACGTGAATGACTCACTACGACGCGTGCACGTGTAGAGGACTAAAATTACACGCGTAAATCACATGCGGGTATTAATGGTCATTACGAGGCACCGCGCAATATTCTACAGCCAATCGCAGGAGGGCCCACGACTGTCCCATGTTTTGTAAAAGCGGGTTCATCCAATAGGGGAAAAAAGGGTGAAATAGGCAAGACTCAGTGAGAAGGACTACTTAAAGCAAGTGTGTCAAAGTGGCGGCCCGGGGGCCAAATCTGGCCCGTCGCATCATTTTGTGTGGCCCGGGAAAGTCAATCATGAGTGTCCACTTTCTGTTTTAGGATCAAAATCAAATGAAGAGTATAGATGTATATTACATTTCCTTATTTTCCCCCTTTTAAATCAACCATTGTCATTTTTAAATACATTTCTGTGTTTTTGGTTCAAGAATCATTTTGTAAAATCTAAAAATATATATAAAAAAGATAAAATAAACATTGTTTTAGACCTATAAAAAACTAAATATTCAGGGCTTTTAATCCATTTATAAACAAAAAAATGTAAATATTCGATCTAAAATGGTCCTCTGGCCCACGTGAACTCAAGTTGACGTTAAAGCGGCCCGCGAACCAACCCCACCGAGTCTGACACCCTTAACATAAAGAAACATGAAAAAAGGGGGGTGATGTAGTTTTTGCTGAATGGCGCTTGACCCCGAGTCAAAAGACACGACTCCCCCAGCTTTCTCTGCGGCACTCCCACAATGGCCGTGTCCTACTCCCTGGGGCCCAGATGGACATCAGCTGGACTCGATTCCAAACAATAACAAACTCCTCCACCTTTCCAAACTAGAATTCAACTAGCAACACATCTGTCAATTTTTTAAAGTCAAAGTGGCCCCCCCCCGGCCGGGCCCAAAAGTTTGCCCACCCCTTCACTCGGTGGTGACCCGACGGTCTAGGCGACAAAATAGTTTGGTGTGCTTCCCGGAACGTGGAATGGTAGCAAAAGCTAACATTCCTGACTGTGTCTCCCGTGAGGACGGTCAATATTGACGCTTCCCACAGGAGACGTGGACACGGGCGTAATAAACGTGTTAGCCTAACGTCTCCCCGTCGATGTTTTACGTCACGTGACGCTCAGGCTCCTTTCCTGACTCGTTTCTTTGTTTTAAAAGCTCTCACCCCGTCTTGGGGGTTGTCTGGGTGGGGACCAGTCTAAGATGGGGACACACACACTGGTTTGGTAGAGGCGCCATAGACAATAGCGTCTAGCCCATATTCAGACACAAAAGATAAACATTGGCCAAACCAAGCGCCTCTCTTCTTCCACGCGAGAAGCCTAGTGTGAAAGTAGCCATCTTTCCAGAGCAATATTTACATATTTAAAAAAAAACAAATTAAAAGAAATGGATCAAAATCCGTAGATATTCAGTTGTTTTTTTTAATAGATTTGAAACAATGTTTATTTGAGTTTTTTCTTAATTATTTGTTTTTTATTTCAAAAGAAAACCAAGTATTTTTTATATATTCAATATTAGTGGAGAACAAAAAAGTTTTAAACGGTTTTTGAACTAAAAACACAGAAAAATGGATTAAAAATTGCGCTGATTGATTTAAAAAAGGGAAAAAAATCTGGAAATATTTTTCACATCTCTAATCTTCATTTGAATTTGATCCTCATGTAGAAAGTCGACACACGACTTAATTTTTTTTGGGCTGCACAAAGTGACGTGGCGGGCCGTATTTGGCCCCCGGGCCGCCACTTTGACACCAGTGCTCGAGCATCTTATCCCCACAAAACCAAAGTGGTGGAGGTTGTAAGGGTGAGAATTATTGCAGTGGGTGGCAGCAGATGAGAAGCCTCCATGTATAAAAAATCATGAGACAAAGCAGGGAAAGGATGGGAGGAGGGGGGTGCCGTAGCAAAGACTCGACATTGTGCTGCTAATGTGGCCCAGGCTTGTGTGATGCAACAAAGGTTTCTGTGGAGACCAACAATGTGGCTTCGAGGGGCCCAGAATGGGACGGACGCAAAGACGGAAGGTGGCGAGGAATCACAGACTAGAAAATGGCGAAAAAAAACTCCAAATTTGGTTTGAAGACCAAACGTGATTATCAAATGATCAAAATTGAAATGAACACAATGGTACATTCCGCACAAGCACAGGTAATGGTCGTAGCCGGAAGTTTGGTCCCCGGACGTTTGGTCCCCGGACGTTTGGTCCCCGGACGTTTGGTCCCCGGACGTTTGGCCCCCGGACGTTTGGCCCCCGGACGTTCGGTCCCCTGACGTTTGGTCCCCAGACGTTTGGTCCCCGGATGTTTCATTGAATGGACGTTTTGTCGCCAGATTTGCTCGATCTCAAAATTATAATCATGAGAGAGAGAGAACTGTCCGTCGACCAAACGTCCGGGTACCGGTACTGGTAGTTTTAGTAAACATACTCAAAGTACTAATTGTTATCTTGACTCACCCCGATGCAATCAGCGCTCTGGATTGGGCCATGGCGATCCTCTGCAACGCCGGTCGACTCAATCCGGCCAGGCTGGACCTCTGGGGCAGTGGCGCGTGGCACATTTTCGACGATGGCACGCGTTGCGGCTTCATCACGGCCGGCGACGGAGACGGCGCTGGGGACGGCGGCGCGGTCACGCCGCCGGCCGGGGTCACCAAAGTAGCTGTCGGCACCGGCTCGTGCTTGGCCGCCATGGACGGAGGGATGCCGCCGGACGACGACGGCGGCTGAGGGGGCGGGAGTGACGGGGGCGGAGGCCTGGAAGCCGGCGAGATGGCCAGGGCGGAAGTCCCCGACGTGAGGGCGGCCAGCGACTGCGCGAACAGTTGGGCGTTTCTCCTCGGGGACGCCGTGTTTTTGGAGATGGCCAAGCCGTGCGGCAGCGTCTGGTAGGCGTTGCAATTGGACGTCAGGTTCTGTCCTCTCCCAAGGGTGGCCGATTTGGGAGCGGTGGGCGGTTTTGCCACTATCATGGTCTTGGGACGCTGGATGGTTAGCGAGCGTCTGCTAAGAGTCTGCGTACCGACTCCTCCCGTGCTGGTCTTCACGCTGAAGACCAGCATGCACTGCTGGCAGGTGCACGGCTGGCCCAACACGGCGGTCACCAGGCCGCCATTGGGGTAGACGGCGCTCCCGCTTCCGGCGCCGGCCCCCGAGACGCCGACGCCCAGCAGGGCGCCCGTCAATCCCCCGCCCGGAACGCCCTTTGGGAACGGGAGAGGCCCGGAAACCAACGGGTAGGCCACGTCGGCCCGTCGCTGGATTCTTCGACATCTCTGGCTCTGTCTGTTCACCTAGGGAATTTTTTATGGGGAAATGCTAACGTTTATTCCCGAGGGAGGAGAAGACATAAAAAGAGGCGGGCGGATAAAGGAACCTGCGTCATATTCTGAAAATCGATGAGGTAGCAGAAGCCCAGGGCCGTCAGGTCCAGGCAGGCTTGCTGGCGAGCGTGCGCGTTCTCGATGGCGATGGCCACCTCCACGTCGTACGGCGTCCACGAACCGCTGTCGTTTTCCCACTCCCATTGCCAACCTTGTCCCGGGGCTGTCGAGGGTTCGTAAAAACTTCTCCTCACTGGGCGAATAGTTCCTGCAAACAAAGCCAAAAATTACTTTTATAAGCAGAGCACAGAATGTTCACCTTTTGAAATAGCAAAAAAAAAAAAAAGTAAATATTATCTTATTATATTATATTATTATTTTGGGAAGTGTTTTAGCGCTTTATATGGAAAAGGATATTTTTCCATTTCCTATTTTTTGATTTAAAAAAAAGCTGTTTTATTTTTTGTCTATGGGTCCCTGACAAAAAAAATCCAACTTTTATAAGAATCTGACTTCATGTTAGCTATTGGTAGCCTATGTTACTACCGTTGCCCTCCCCCAGCCAGCCAGCCAGGGTCTCTCTCCTTCCTTGACCTTATTGCCCCGTGGCTTTGTGGGGGTCTGAGAAAGTGTCTCCTTCAGCAGGGCCAGCTGGAGCTACATTCTGCTCAAACAACACCGATGGCCCAAAAAACACTCCTAACCAAAATAAAACTCCTAAAACTCAGGACTACGATCGCATTTTCACACATATTAGCCAAAATCATGTGATTAGTACAGCCAGGAAGTGTCAAAATCGGAAGATACAGTTAAAACATTTTTAGGTCAGGCTGTATAATGACGGATGTCACAGTGATACCAACAACGCTAATCTTATTACACTTGTATAATGATAATAAAATCTTTCAATTTAACGGTAAAGCGCCATTGGAATTATCCGAAAGCGTTTGTCTAATCCATATTTACATTTTTGTTGTTGTTGGTCAAGAAAAATAGTGACTTAATAAGTCTGTATTCATTTTTAATATCTTATTTAAACAAATGTTCTCGGCTTTTCAAGAATTAGCAATTTAAATAAACATTAGCCATTTTCCCGAATGAAATGTCAAGACTTAATATGATTATTTGGGGGAACATAAGAATGAGCCAGGGTTATCTGGTATAATTTGAAGCATTCTTCTCTCTTAATGTTTTCATAAATTGCTCTCAGGGCTATTACAGGCCCTCTAAAATACATTTTACATTTGAAAATACTATTTATATATTCCATTACCTGTGTCTTGTCTGAACTGGTGCATGGACTGGAGATCAATGATGTACGGGGAGAGGCGAGTGTCCACCTGGCCGAGGACGACGCTCCCTCCTCGGATATCCCCCGTCCGTATGGCCGCCTCGATTTGATGCGAGACGGCCGGGCTGTAGGGCCGCCAGCGACCGTGCTCGTTCAGCCATTCCCACACCACCACAGCAGAGGCGACGAGCATGTTGTTATTGTTGGCCCTGCAAAAAAAAAAAAAACATACCAAAATGAAGCTAAATGAGCCGCGTCGACGACAACGACGGCGGTGACAAGCTAATAGCCACTTTCGACGCACATACGGCGGCTAGCCTTACATGAATTCGCCGCAGAGCTAACGCCAAGAGAAAGCGGAGCATTCCTCTACAAGTAGCCCGTTTCCTCGGCCGGCCATTGGGCAAGGAAAAGCTCCAGCCGCGCAAAGCCACAACAAAGACCGTCCGACATTGACGACGCTTCTTCTTCTTTTTTTTCGGCTAGTTGGCTAGCAACCCCGATAGACACGCCGATAGAATCTCGGAAGAAACGTTGACTTCGACACGAGGCCTTTTAAACATCTTCTGTTGGTCAGTCGTGTCCAAGGAAGAGATGTGTTGATGCGGGAAAAGCATGAAAGGCGACGTTTTGGGACGTCGAAAAAAGCAAAGCAAGCTAGCCTACCTACTACAGATTTTCCAATTCAAATCCAACGGGGGGCATCATATATGGCGACCGCTAGTGTTTTTTTCTTTCATCCTTTTTTTGGGGCGTAGCTGGAGAGAAAAGTAGCAGCAGGTCGCCACCGAGAAACCCAAATCCAGTTGTAGCGACTGGAGCGACTGGAGCGACTGTAGCGAGCGACTCTCCTCCTCGGGTGCAACCCGGATCCGAGAACAGGTTCCACGGGTGCCTTGACACAAGATGACGACCAAGTTTGCTTTGCCAAATCAATACGTAAAATAACAACCCAGTCGCCGGGGCACATAACATCAATAGATCTGACGGGAACATATGCCTCAGCCTCTTGCGAGGAATTCAAGTGACTATTTGGCTGCCATTGACGTCCAGTTTTGACGGGGAAAGGTTGCCAGATTGGACGTGCATGGCCGTCCATCACATAGATTGAAGTTCTCCCAATTTAAGTTTATTGGGTTTTTATCATTATCAATGGGGCATTAGTTGAATATTATGGATTTAAATATATGAATAACAACAGAAATTAAACTTGTTGAGGGCCATAACAGGAGTGTTTTTCTTTTTATTAGTTGAAAAATGCCTATTGCATGTGGACGGATGGCTAAAAAAATATTGTTCTTCTTCTTCTGGAGGAACTTATATTACATCTGTCTTTGGAAGATGGATCAGAATGAAATTTGATTGACATTCTCAAAACGGTTGAGTAATTGTTGAATTGAAATAGCACAATTAAATCTGGGAGCTGTTTTCTGGCAATTTTTACGCATCAATCAGTGAAGTTTTAAATCCATTCATTCATTGAGGACTTATTGTTGCCTGTTGGTTCGAGTTAGCCAGTAGAGGGCGCTCTGCACACCCTGGTTAGGCCTTTTAATTAAGAAAAAACATATACATAACTAAAAAAGCTCTCACACATATTTAATCGCACCGATGTTTGGAGAAGGTTAATTTGACTTACTCGCTGATATGATCTCCCGGGTCCACCATCCAAGACCCTCGGATAACTCAGCTTTTCATCTGGCAACTACTAATAGTATGCACTCTCTTGTGTCCATTCTTCTGCGTCCACCATGGCTCCCCTCGCTTCCACGGAGCCTGGAACAAAGCCAGGCTGGTCCTTCTTGGTCAAAACAAAATCAGGACCCGGCCAGCAATCACATCCAATTGACGTCCAGTTAGAAGCAAGGAACAGAAATCAACCATTCTAAAGAAAATGAATCCAATCCCTCATGTTTGCTTGGTTCGGTGTCCAACTTTACTCTGTAAGGGGGAGATCAAGTGTGAGGAGAGAAAGGAATAAGCAAGCTGCTGGAGAGTTCCCCCCTCCTGCCAATCAGGACTGAGCATTCCAAAGCAAACCAGTACGAGGTGTTTTATCATTTGCATTGTCTGGCTAGTGACATTTTCACATTTGTTTAGCATTGTTTTTATAAAATATTGTATTTGGAAACAGTTAACTTCATTTGGATATGCATATTGGGTTTTGGTATCCTGTCTAGACAGATTTATATTAAAACATCTCGCCAGTCTCGATAAACGGGCTCCATAGCTCAGGGGTTAGAGCACTGGTCTTGTAAACCAGGGGTCGCGAGTTCAAATCTCGCTGGGGCCTCAAAGATTTTCTTTTTGGATGATTGTTTTGTGCAATGAAATTCAACGTTCAACGAGTTGGACACCACTAAAGGTAATTTGTAATCTAAATACAATAAAGGTATTTAATTGACAGAACAAAACTGCATGAATAAATGATCACCTTTGTCAGGATTACGTTGTACATTCGTTACCACGTAAAAATCCTCCCTTGAACGTTATAGCGTCTTCAAAACAAAGCAAATGATTCAGTTCTTCACAACGTCAAAATCCTACAGCACATGTAAAACTGTGTCGGTTTTTAGGTTGTTATTGAGATTTAGGAAACCTTACAGCAGAGCCCGGATAGCTCAGTCGGTAGAGCATCAGACTTTTAATCTGAGGGTCCAGGGTTCAAGTCCCTGTTCGGGCGCATGTTTTGCTGTATTTTCTCAGTAATAAACTAAAATAGCTTTGATCCCCCCTTTATACTGAGACTTGTTTGTCTTTTTTCCCACACTTCCGAAGCGATAGTTACAATTTTCGAAACGGTAAAGAGAATACAAATAACAGTTAAGCTCACTGACGTAGACCCAATGGTTTGTTCCCAACCAATGACTACAAAGTAAAAGAAAAGACCAACGACGTGGACAATGACGTAGCAATAACAAAATCCGGAAGTGTCCACGAGGTGAACCTGGATCACCGTCCGGAGTGCTACACAACAGAGGGTCGCCGATTCCGTTCCAGAAGGAGCACCTTCTTCCACTCGCGTTGTTTTTTCCACCCTCCGTGTCATCTACGTTCTACATTGTTGCCGTTCTGAGAGCTCTACGAACCCCCCGGATGAAAGTGCCACCAGGTGAGCTAGTTTACTTGTTGTTAGCGACTCTGCTACTGTGCTAAGCTAGCTGTCAAGTATCAACAGAAACTATCCCCTTAAGTGACGATCCCAAAACGTCAGCAAAAATGTTTTCTTACATTAAACTGAACGCCCCAATCATCTTAATAATACTTTATTGCCTGTATATGCTTCTGTTATTTGCACCCGTGGTAGTTATGCGGTTTAAAAATGTGAAGGTAATGGAATGAAAACAATCGGCATTTTTAAAGAGCCAATCAAACTCCTCCATAGTAAACCTAGCTTATGCAGTTCCATTAACAAATGTTACATCACCTATCAATGACACATATCCAACGTACTATTTTGATGAAGAGTTGAAGCACTCATTCATGTGTGTTTCAATTGGACCGGTTTGTTTACTTTGTAATTTGATGCAGACTCATTATTGACCTAACAATTCCAAAGTTGTCTCAAGAGAGATTTTGTTGTTTTTCTTGAGAGCTTAAACTATAAAGCCCCGTTTTGTGTGCCATGTAAGTATTATTAAATGATTCGTTTTCCGGACTGCTTTTCCTCACAAGGGTCCATGACTTTATTTTGATTTCAGGATGGCTGGCGTGTTCGACATTGACTTGGAGACTGAGGATGTCAGCGATGCAGAGGTTTGTCTTTGTAACAAACTACTTCTTCCCTAAAGTGTTCAAAAGGCTTGAAGCACCTCTAACTTGTATCATTGTGCTAACTCCTTGTGCTGGATTCTTTCCCATCCTTAGGATGACGTTTGTGACGGCACCATAACAGAACCAGACAAGTGAGTTCAATCCTTCCTATTTATGCTTTCAATCAGGTGTTAATCAAAGAAGAAAAAAAAGTTACTTCATGATTTTTCAATTATTACCGTCATCTCTGGTTTACATTAACCACAATATTTGAGAGATTATTCTACTCATTTGGATTTTAACAGCTGTATATTTATATTTTTATTTTGTCTTTTTGATCCAGTGTCCAGAAAGAAGAAGTGGAGCTGACCAGTGAATTGGTCAACAGGGACAGTGAGCGAGTCGGACCGGATTTCTTTGAGCTTCTCAGAGTACTTGGAAAAGGAGCCTATGGCAAGGTATTTTGACTGTCTATGTTTGTGTTTGTCTATGTCTATATATGTCTGTCTATATGTGTGTTTTCGTCTGGGTGTGTCTTTTTCCACGTTGGCCATTTTGGCTCCAAACCAATTTCAGACTGATGTGTTAATTGTGACCTCAAATTTTAAAAATAAGTACATATTTGTAAACAAAATATATATATTATATCCATGGGCCAGATACTTTACCCAACTTTCCGTGACTGCCACCTAGTGTGCAGTGAAATTAATTCAATCTAGGAAAGCATCTTTAAGTGCCACCAAAATCCACGACATTGTTCTTCTTCTTATTATTATTGTAATCATCACGTTTTTGATGGATACCTTTTGAACACAGATTCTCTGTGAGTGACCCGAAGACATCTTTATTTTTTTGTTCAGGTTTTTCAAGTGCGAAAAGTGCAAGGCGCCATGTCCGGGAAAATATTTGCCATGAAAGTCCTCCGAAAGGTACTTTGAAACATAGTCTTTAATCTCCCGCGACCAGAGAAAGGCTCCAAAATTTCTCTCTCATCATTGAGCTTTTTTTAATTGTTCCTAATTTAGGCGAAAATCGTGTGCAGCGCTAAAGACACGGCGCACACGCGAGCCGAGAGGGAGATCCTGGAGACGGTCAGACACCCCTTCATAGTAGATCTTCTCTACGCTTTCCAGACCAATGGGAAACTCTACCTCATATTAGAGTATTTAAGTGGTAAGAAAAATGGGGGGCACAATTCCCTTTTGGTTAATGACGGTATTTTTCAAAATTGTACAGAAATCTGAATTCATGCGTTCATGCTTGCAGGAGGAGAGTTATTCATGCAATTGGAGAAAGAGGGCATCTTCATGGAAGACACGGCTTGGTATGGATGGCCTTACCTACACTATTTTAGCCACTTTTAATTTGTTATTGGGATAAATATTAGCATAGCACAAGGCTGATTTTCATTTTCCTTGTCCCGAAATACTTTGTGTTTTGCAAGATATAGTTACTACCTTTGCGCTCTTGAATATTTGTTGTTGTTGTTGTTGTTGTTTACGTGGTACCCGGAATTATAATTTGAGCAATCTGGATTTTAGACCATTTTTTTACTTTTTTATTATTATTATTTGCAAACATGTCAATTGAATGAAGCTGTTTTTTGTGGTCAGTTTTTATCTAGCAGAGATCATCCTTGCCCTGGGTCACCTCCACTCCAGCGGAATTATTTACCGAGACCTCAAGCCCGAGAACGTCATGCTTAATTACCAAGGTACCATCAAATAATGCGCTTTGGACACCCATTTTAGCCCTTTTTCAGGGTATGAAACTAAAGTCTTCTGCATTATTAGCACAGGATGCTAACTCTAAATGTTAGACAGTTGCAATTCTACTTCCGACCGCAAATTTTTTCCCCCATTTGCATTTTATAGGACACATCAAGTTAACAGACTTTGGCCTGTGCAAAGAGTCCATCCACGACGGAATCGTCACGCACACCTTTTGCGGCACCATCGAGTACATGTGAGTGTCGCCGATTGGCTGTCTTTTTGGCCCCAATGCTGCTCTGTTTGACCCACTTTCTGGTCTGCAGGGCACCGGAAATTCTGAGCCGCTCGGGTCATAACAAAGCCGTCGATTGGTGGAGTCTCGGAGCGCTCATGTATGACATGATGACCGGATCGGTAAGACAAAATTCCGCATTGGGGGAGGCTACATCCGTGTTTCCCGACCTTTTTTGAGCCGTGGCACACTTTTTGCATGAAATTTGAAAATCTTTTCATTTTGAACTATGACACCTACGTTAACTATAGTCATTCTCGTCAAAATTTTAACAGCAGGAATCACAGAAATCTTTTAAAAATCTGATTTTTCAGTCTGACCTAATGTCAACAAAAGCTGATGTCTGCAAACCCAGTTTGAGTGATGCAAAAATAAGTAATGCCATGTTTATAATTGGATTATTTTATGACTTTTCTCCAAATATTACGCAAAAAAAATGTTGTGCTGACACTTGTGAAAAAGTTTTAGCAAGTTTAGCTTTTCAAATTAAAAGCTGACAACTACGCCTACTAAATACTATTTAATTTTTATTTGTGAGAGGCGTATAGAAGGCCAAATGGAAGTTCTCTATCCTCCTCTTGACTTTATTTTTGACACCACTTGAGCTTTTCGAAGCAGCAATCTCATTAGAAATGTATGACTTTTGTGACAGACCAGACAAGGTTTTTGCATGAATTGTGATGTTATCACAGTCATTTTCTTTCTTCTCTCCCCCTGGCCTTCCCTTTCTAGCCTCCGTTCACGGGAGACAACCGAAAAAAGACCATTGATAAGATCTTGAAATGTAAACTTAATCTGCCTCCCTATCTGACCATCGATGCCAAGGACCTCGTCAAGAAGGTCTGTAACACAAATACCAGCCCAAAATCCCCTTTTTACATTTATTTTCATGCACGGAATAAGACATATGCAGTAAATTGGTAACATTTTATGACAAAAAGTTTTTTTTTTCTTCACTTTTTTCAGTTGCTAAAGAAGAATCCAGCCCAAAGACTTGGCTCCAGTAAAGCAGACTGTGCAGAAATTAAAGTATGTCATTGACTTTTGCATTCCTCTCATAGTGTAGATATTAAAGATATGGGCAGTGTCTAATTGGAATGTAACATTCTAGCCTTGTTCAAGGCTGGGAAAACTATGGGTAATAATAATGGGTGCGGGGGTGCTTTGGTTCCAAGCTCCAAAGAAGAAAGCTTTGCACAATACTAAGTGTACTGCGAGTGAAATCAGTGGATTGGCGTCAGGTGCTTGTTTCATCCCAACCCCCGTTGTGGTTCAACTCTGTTTCTCTGGACCAAAAAGCTGCTGCCCCCACAGCGAACAGTCCTCGAGCACCGCTTAGCCCCACCCCTGGTATAGACTGTGGAAGCCAGTCCAAGACTTTTTGTTCACCTATTTCAAACGTTTCAGACATTTTGACCCATTTAAGAGCACCTTGATAAAGTTGAAGTGTTGGACATAGGAAGGAAGATGTAGCATCCCATAAGACTAGGCCTTTATTTAACAGTGGTGGGCAAACTATTCCACAAAGTGGAAATTACTCAACAAATGGGGTGCATATTTTCAGTCCTGACTCTAAAGCCACAATACTAAGTGTACTGCGAGTGCAATCAGTGGATTGGCGTCAGGTGCTTGTTTGAGCCCAACCCCCGTTGTGGTTCAACTCTCTTTCTCTGGACCAAAAAGCTGCCCCCACCCACCCACACAGGCCCTCGAACACTGAACACACATTTAAGAGCACCTAGACTAGATAAAGTTGGAGCATTGGACGGACATATGAAGATGTGGTATCCCATAAATCTCGCTTTTAGGATTGAATTGGATTCATCCCGTATTTGAGAAATTTTATTGTTATAAATAAGTAAGTAAGTAAATAAGTACGGTAGTAAATAAGTAAATAAATATATACACAACTATATGAGTAAATAAATAAATTTAACCCTCGTATAACAGGGTTGGGCAAACTAGTACACAAAGTGGGGGTGCTTTAGTTTCAACTTTCTAAAGAGGAAAGCTTTCCTCAATACTAAGTGTACTGCGAGTGCAATCAGTGGATTGGCATCAGGTGCTTGTTTCAGCCCAACCCCCATTCCCTCAACTCTAGTTTCTGTGGACCAAAAAGCTGCCCTCACAGGGAACGGTCCTCGAACACTGCTTAGCCCCACCCCTAGTATAGACTGTGGAAGCCAGTCCAAGACTTTTTTTTCAAAACATTGCAGACTTTTGACCCATTCAAGAGTACCTTGACAAAATTGAAGCGTTGGACATATCTATTTACCCACAAATAATTATGTTTCCATAGAAAACTAGTTGAAATATTGGGATGGATGGCTTTGACAGTGGAAAAAAATCCCTAAGAAACAATTTCAGTGTGAAAACACCCTTTTTTTGTCTTAAAGGGACATCCATTCTTCAAGCAAATCAAGTGGTCCGACCTGCTGGCTAAGAGAGTTGAGCCGCCGTACAAGCCACAGCTGGTAAAGCATTTTGACATTTGCCTCTTGTCAACTATTGCCAACGTCACAATCCCGCCGTTTGTCCGTCCTCGCAGCATTCCGACGAGGACTTCAGCCAGTTTGACACCAGGTTTACCAGACAGACGCCGGTGGACAGTCCGGACGATACGTCACTTGGTCAGAGTCAAGACGTCACTTTTGCCGTGAGTAAAGACACATGACATGACATATATGTATACATACATACACATGTATATGACATATATGTGACATTTCCCTGTGGTGAACTTTGATTCAGGGCTTCACCTACGTGGCACCTTCCGTCCTGGAAAGTTTAAGAGAAGGTTTCTCCTTCGAGCCCCGAATGAGGCCGGTCCGACGACACAACAGCAGCCCACGAACGCCCAACAGGTAAGCCTCCATCTACCACAGTGCACCATAATGTCAACTCCATTTGACTTGGGCCGGACCATTTTTGATAGAATATTTAGATTTTTTTAATATAAAAGGATTAAAAGAACTGGATTAAAACCCCTGAATATTCAGTGTTTTATAGATCTAAAACTATGTTTATTTTAATATATTTTTAGATTTTACAAAATGATTTTTGAACTAAAAACACAGAAAAAAATGTATTTAAAAAATGACAGTTATTGATTTAAAAGGGAGAAATTCAAGAAATATAATATATCTATACTCTTCATTTGAATTTGATCCAAAAACAGAAAGTGTGCACTCATCATTGACTTTGTTGGGCCACACTAAATGATGCGATGGGCCACATTTGGCCCTTGGACCGTCACTTTGACACACCTGTGGCATATGGCATCATTCATGAACTGTTTCTTCCCCCTATTTTTTTCTTTTCAGCCCTCTGAAATTTTCCCCCGCCGGCCCTTTCAAATCCAACATGGACGGCGAACCCGGACATTTCTCGCCCACGTCGCCCCCGGTGAGCCGCCCGAACGCCGTGCCGCTGGAGAACGGAGCGGCCAGTATGCCCATCAAGACGCCCTCCAGAAACAAAAAGGACAAAGGCCACCGCAGATGAATCTCTGTCTCTCGCTGACTTTTTGCAGCTTTTTTTTTTGTTGAAAAAGGGGTAGGTGAAAAAAAAAAGAAGTTAATTTTGTTTCAGGCAAAGTGGGATTGGTCGCATGGATGGATTGGAACATACCAAGGTATGCTAGAGTATGCTAATGCAAAAATGAGACAATCACGTGTCATATTAATTTATTTTTCACTCGATCATGTCATGACAGTACATAATATAAAATATAGAAGTATGGACATATACTTGGAGTTTTTTCATATAAAAACAAAATTAAATTAGGATTGGTGGACCGTTGAAGGAAAAAAAAACGTTAGCAATGACGTGCTAGCATGCTAGCGCGTATGTTTTTGGTGCAAGCTAAGCAAATTAGCCAGCGTTTTTTGACCTTTTCTCTATTTTAAAGGCTTATTTCAAAGACCGCATTTTTTTCTCTATGAATTGAAATGCAGTATTTTTTTCTCTATTAAAATTTTGTTAGGCAAGCTGGTTAGTTAGCAACACTTTTCTTTCAAATGCTATTTTGACGTTAGCCTTAATTATTTATCTCCGATAAACAGTGTTGCCTTTTTTGAAGCGTCCTCAAAGATAAATGCCAAAATTTAATAAGACAATTCTAATGCAATAAAAACAAGTATTTATAATATTAATAATTTTTTTTCATCTTGTTTGATTTACCATCTTTATCTTTATTTGCGACAGTGTTATCTTAAAATGTGTAGTTGCTTTGATTGTGTCAAGTTCTATATTTAATATATAAAAATTGACATTGAATCTCACGATAATTATATATATTGGTACTAGAAATATTATGGAGTGGAATTTCTTGGAGTCACATCACTGAAGAGTGAATAAAAACAACTGCTACTAACATTTGTGCACTTCTTCTCGTGCTTGTTATTTTCTTGGAAGGAAGAGTTTGTTTTTTATTTCTTTCTTTAAAAGCTTCGTTCCTCTTTTGAAATGTGACGCCTGCTTGTTTTTGTTTGCGGTAAAAATAGAACGCAAGAACCCAAATAAATTTGCATGACGGTGAAAGTGAAGGCAGGAAAAAAAAATCATAACAAAAAAACCAAACATTGTTAAGATAGAATCTAAACATGTTAAAAATGAAAGATTCAGTGCCTTTCCTCAAAGTTCCTCTAGTTGAAATTGACATTTTCCTCTGCTCTGGACTTTCTCTACCAATGTTTTGTTTTCCCAGCAGATGGCTCTAGTGTCTTGCCACTCTGCCAAAAACTCTCCTGTCCTCTCCTGTCCTAACAAACTACCATTTGACACATCTACCCTATTTTGCCATTTAATATACCCGGGTATTTTAAATGAGTTTAGATTTTTTTGCCATTTAATATACCCCTGCCGTTTAATATACCCGGGTATATTAAACAGCAACTCGGCTTTTTTGGCAAGATTTGTATGGTGTTCATAGGAGCATAATTATAGATACTTAAGTTCATTAAAATTCAAGTTCATTTAAGTCAAACTTTATTCAGCAGTAAATACTTTTAGTCTTCAAAACGTGGATGTACCCCGTCACGCCATAAAGAGTGCGTAGTGGATCGTACCTTCCTGTTTGTGCGCCATTTAATATACCCCTGCTGTTTAATATACCTGGGTATTTTAATGGGTGCAGGGGTATATTAAACCGCAAAATTGGGTATTTCCATTTAAAAAAAACTTTTTTACCATGTTTCGGCTTCCTAATAGAAGTAGAAGACATTTCAAGATGTATTTACTGCCCATCCACCATTTTTGTCAACCCGACGACCTCCTAGTTGAGGCTTACATCAATGAAGAACTTGGCAAGGCTAATGTAGTTAGCCCCTGTGAGGCATTTGTGGAAATTCCAGTTCATGCTTTCGCTTCGGCCTGACGGGAAAGCGCGTGGTCTCCGGGGGAGGAAAAAAAGAAAAAAAATCCCCACTCCACTCCGTATAAAACAAGAGGAGGATGTTCTTTAGCCTCCCACTCGGTTTCCCACTCGGTTTCCCACTCGGTTTCTTCATCCGTCCCATTGGAACTTCTTTGGTTTGGCTGAGAAGGACATGATGACCTTTGCTCTCCTCCTCCTGCTTCTTCTGGTCAGCGGACTCTCTGTGAACCTCAATCAAGGTAAGTCACAACTATCTTAACTCATTTTTATGTGGTCTTAATGGTATTTAAATCTTGACACTAAACCAAAACCAGCCCAGGATTTTCCCGGCCGTTGCTCCTGTCCAAATTCCATCAAGTTCCTGAAAGGCAACATCTCGGATTTCCAAGTCCTGGAAAAGCGACCGGCTTGCGATCAAACGGAACTCATGTAAGTCAATAATACAACTTTTTTTTTGGCGCTCGTCCTTGCCCACTTTGAAATTTGCTCCATTTTTTGTTTTGGTCAGCATCACCCTGGACAAGCCGGGCAACGCTACGGAAAAAGTCTGCGTGAATCCACTGGGAAGACTGGCCAAGGCCTTTTTTCGATGCTGGGAGAGGTAAGATCCCCCTCAAAACTTTAGCGTAGGGGTGGGCAAATTGACTTTAAAAATGTGACAGATGGGCGGGGTCAGCTACTGACACTGGCTTACGCGGGATGGCGCCATCTTGGGGTAAAAAAACAACAACAAAAAACAATTGGACAACGTCGGCGGGCCGGATTAAAAAGCCTAAGGGGCCGTTTGTGGCCCGCGGGCCGTAGTTTAACCACGCCTTCTTTAGCTTCAACTTTTACTCGAAGCACATTCCGCAAATCACATGATTTAAGGAAAAAAGGAAAAGATGTGAGGCTCCAAATGAGCCCTTGAGCAAGCCTGCAAAAAGAATTGGCAAGAAAACTCCAGATGTTTCGTATTAGTTCGCTGGCCTATGACTGGACAACCCCCCCACCCCCCCTTTCGTTTTTCACCCTTTTGTTTTTTAAAGGATAAACAAAGACGAGAAGCGGAAGACGGAGTGCATCGAAAGAAAAAGAAGGGCAGAGTGAAGAACGGGAGCTCTTCCAGGAAGGAAACGCCTCCAGGGATTATCACAACAACTTTTTGGGGGACTTTTTGGGAAAACCAAAAGTACAAAAAGGAAGCCCACAAGTGAACAAGAAAAAAAACAAGTCTCCACTGTAAATATTCAGTCACTTTCAAATGTACTTTTTGCTATTTATGTGTATTTATTGTATAGTTCACAGGCCGCTTTAATGTCAACTTGATTTGACGTGGGCCATTTTAGATAGAATATTTAGATTTTTTTACTTTTATAAATGGATTAAAAGAAGTGGATTAAAATCCCTAAATATTCTGTTATTTTATAGATCTAAAACAATGGTTATTTGAGCTTTTTTAAGATATATTTTTAGATTTTACTAAATGATTTTTTAACTAAAAACAGAAAAAAGGGGGAAAATCAGGAAATTTACCGGGCCGCACAAAATGATGCGGCGGGCCAGATTTGGCCCCCGGGCCGCCACTTTGACACACGTTGTATAGATTTTTCTTGACATTGACAGACTTTGAGAATAACGTCCGTGAGCCTTGTGAGGATAAAAAAAAGTATGATAAATGCTGTGTATTAAACCTTTAATGGGGCTATATTTAATGATAGCTTAGCATCTGTTCCTATTTGGGATAATTGAACTCTAATAACGAAAACCTGACTAAATGATATCATCATTATTCTGTAGTGTAGAGAAAAGTTGACTTTGGAAAGCCATTGTTCACACAAAAAAAAAAAAGACTTTAGTAGACGCTAAGGATCTCTTGCATGATTGCCATTTAAAAATGCCCCGGAGAAATGAAATACATTTGCAGCTGCATGTTGGGTGGGACATACTACGTACTTAAAAAAGAGAATCTGCACAATGTTAACATCCAGTCCGTTTTGCAACAGCTTTTGTTTGAAACACATTTGCCGTGACAGTCCATCTATTTTCCAAGAATTTCTGACCAGGGAATTCTGTCTAAGCAATCCTTGGGGTCGTCGAAGGGTCACAATATTGACCTCTGTGTCCCATTTTGGAATATTTTGGAATGAGTTGATGTCAGAGTGTACTGGAATTGACCATTGGAGGTCAAATGGAGGTCAAGTGTCCATTGGAGGTCAAAAGAAGTTCAAAACTAAGGTTTACTTTTCAATTTTAGGCCATAGGAGGTTGTCTTTCTGCCCAGACCAACCAAAAATTAGAGGTAACCCCGGCGGCGTGGAGATGGCGTTCCGTTGCTGAGACGGCGAAATACGCAGACGTTGAAAATCCTCCCGGCTAAGCCCCGTCTTCTTTATTTCGCTCTACTTGTCGCTGAATTTCAATGCGCTCTTTCTTTCTCACTGACAACATGATGACAAAGAAGGGGGAGGGGCAACAAGTACCACTCGCTCTCCGCCATCGCAAACACAATCCCTTTGTTATTCAAACCTTAAAATAATTACCCGAGTTTTGGTGCTATTGCTAATCAACAAGTATAAATGAGAGTATGCATACAAAAAGGTCTAATTAAAACAAAGATTGATGTGACGCTCCGACTGGTGCGTACAGAACTAGTGGTCTCCATGTTTTAGCCATGCGGACCCATCCAAAGAGCCAGATGCGGGTCCTGAGCCACAGGTTCCTGATCAAACCACATCACGTCTGGCTTTTGTCACTGTAAGAGGGAGTCACGACTTCTTGTGTGAGGAATTGATGAAGCTTTTCACTCCCAACTCTCATTCCGAGTGTATCGAACAAGACCGCTCGCACTTGAAACCGTTTAGCGAGAGGAAAAAGACGGGGGTCAGGACCCCATTTGTTCCTATTTAAGAAAACGTCATGTCACATCAGACGGTTAATTTTTCAGCCACCCGAGCTGTGTTCATCGCCATCGTCGCCATCATCGGTAGTCAGCGAAGTACACGTCATGCCATCGGACAGCTGTCAAATTTGACAATAAATTGACTTTTTCTCCTTTCCTTTTTTTTCGGGAACACTATTGAATCTACTCCCGAGCAACTAGAACACCTCCTTGAGTTTATGTAACCAATTTAAAATAGATGCGTCCTTGGAGTGACTTTTTTGTTTTAATGAAAACATCTACTTATTGTAATAGCTGTACTGTGGCATGTATGCAAGTGTTGGAATGGGACACAAAGTCGAAGCCTCGTTCGTTTTGGATCAAATAATTTATTGTGAACAGGTGTGGCCATCAGTTTTAGGCAACCTAATCTGAGAAAATCACGTTTCTTTTGTGACAAATCTGCAGTTTGCGACTCGCTGTGTGGAAAAGTCAATCTGTCACATTCCCATTCATTTGTATACAAACTCCGGGGCCTCAAAGATGACGTCAGTTGGGCACAACGAGACGGTGAATATGTCGCTTGATTACAAGCCCCGGGCCCCCAAAGATGACGTCATTTAGGCGCAACTCGACTGTGAATGCGTCGCTTGATTGCAAACACATGCGGACGCTCCAAAGTTGCCGGAACTTTTTCTAACACCAATCGATGACTGCCGTTACAGCTGCATGTCCGAATTTGTTTGCACCGCTAATCGCAAATGCGCCATTCTTGTTATTAATGACAAGATCGGGTTCTAATGGACGCTCAAAACAGTGCACTCCAAAGCAGAGAATCCTGCAGGTTGCAATGATCTGAAAAACACAGTTTTGTGGACGACGTCCGAACGTTTTACTGACAACAATCAACACACTCAAAGACACGCAATCTTGTAAGTACGAAGCACGATATCATCATCTATAATCTACATCAACGTATTAATTATAAGACTCCTAAACGACCTGCTAAAGTCAAATTGTTTGCGTAAACATCGTGGTGTCAAAGTGGCGGCCCGGGGGCCAAATCTGGCCCGGGGCCAAATTTTGCGTGGCCCGGGATAGTCAATGATGAGTGTCTGAAATAAAACGTGTGCAATGTAATTGATTTTAGAGCGGAATTTTTTTTAACTAAGCCCAAATCTTGCTTTATGAGCCCAAAGTAGTTGAAATGTGTGTAAATGTTGACTGCAGGTGAAGGTTGAGCTGAAGTTTAGAGCTAGAAAAGAGAAGCACTCTGAGATCAGGACAAATTAAATAGCTTGACACTTGAGTGAAGGTACGCAAAGCTGACAAGAGATAACCATGGTATCCCCACACCACCCCGCAAAAAAGCGACTAGGGCCAGAGAAACAAGCTGAAAATTGCTGGGAAAGTTTTATGGAGACAAATGTGAGAAGGAGGAACTTTAACCAATAGGAGCCTTTTAATGATCTGGAGCGTGAGAAGAAAGCCAACACACTCACATTTTACTTCAAATACACCGACGTTTTAGCTGCAGAGTAAATGAGCCTCCAGTCAAATTGACAAAGTTTGTCTCCCGTCTGTTATCCGCCGCACTTGTTTTGACGGAGCTTGTTAATATGGTAAATGATACACATTTCATGAAAGTATTTTTCAGGTTTGTGGCAATAATCATCCTTTTCCCATGCTAGAGGTGGCAAACACGTGGCTCTTGAGCCTCATGCGGCTCCCGTCCAAAATGAATACGGCTCATATTTTGTATATACTTGTTTCATGTTTTTTAATTCTCTTTTAAAACACAGTCCAGTTCATCAGGGCCAAATGAATTGGATTTGATAAATAATTTGGCAGATTATAATTTTAAAAAAATACTTTTTCTGACTATTCTGCAAATTCCAATTGAATGAACAAATGCATATTTCTAAATAGATGCCCGGAGTATTTTGTCCTGATGGGGCCATTTTTGAATTCTGGTGGAAGGATCCGTCGTCGTAAAGGAGACAAGCGAGCCGACTCCTCATATTCCGAGAAGCCAAAATGTCAGCCGGGGGTGGGGCGCCCCGCGTATGGATTTTGTTCCCCCACGCGCAGCCAGTGGATAAAAAGCTCTTTGGCCGACACGCCAAGCACACCCTTAATTGGCTGAAAAGTCCCGGGTGGCCAATTGGAGCTACTCGCTCCAACCGGGCTCGGATCCCAATCTGGCAAAACCCTCGTTATGAGCCAAATAACTGCAATCATTCTAATCCTCTTTTCAAATCATTAATTTATGCCATCCATTAGCCAAGCGTATCTCGACTTTGGCGTTCAAAAGCGGAGATTTCCGTCCAATCGGACCATCACAAAGTGCGCCGCTCCGTCCCCAGCGGAATTCCCAAGTAGACGACGCTAGTGCTAATTGGGAGACGGCTAACGTCTCGCCGAATAACAGGCTCGGCCTCGGCGACCCATCGTGAGCGAATGCACGCTCACGGGTGATAAAGTGGCCGCCGTTCCATATTCATGGCGTTCCTCGAAAGGCGCCACCCGACTTAAAGAGCAATTAATGGCATTAGCGAATAAAAGGTGCTAGCCTAGCCTAGCCTTGACTCAATCAGTTTGGCCAGCCCACGCGTGTGACCTCCACTAATTGAATCAGCCACCTGATTTGTTCACATTCCAAGTTTGCTTTTTTTCTTGGTTGTTTGTCTCATTGTGCCCATTCTCCTCAGTTTGCAGTTCACCCCGATGATGATTGCGGGGGTGCCGGAGCTAACGATGCGCTGGAAGTGGACAAACAACCAGAACTGGTCGCCATTTGATCACAGAGCGAGAGGAAAACCGTGAGTCCATTTTATTGTCATTTTTCTAAAATGTTTTGATGTAAAAATCCATTGACGAGCAAACTTTCCAAAGCAAAATCTTGAATCTTAAACGGTATGGGAGGACTTTAAATTGGATTTATTTCATAAGGGACAGAACATATTTGTGTCCATAATAGTGAACATATGTATATATTTCATGTAACACGCTTATTTATTTATTCATTAACTTATGATGGTATCAACCAGTAATGAGCATCAACCAGACATATTGCTGTCCGTTCAAAAGTTTTTCAAGGGAGGCAAAAGACGCCAAGACTCGGGACACACACAAAAAAACGGAGAAAGTGGCAAATTCCATTGACTGGAGGACCAAACAACAATGGCGACGCACAACAATTGGCGGTTGGAGACTGAGCCAAACCTGGAATTTCGGGGGACAATGAAGAGTCGAAGACTAACCGTCCCCCCCATCGTCCTCCCCGCCACCCCAGAGACAGATTTGACTCCAGACTGGAGGAAAAAGGATTTTCTCTTTGGAACCATTGTTGTTCTTTTTTTTTGCGAGGAGAGTCAAATCAGCACAGATTGGAAGATATCCAATGGGCGTCTTGCATAATGAAGGATTGTACACGTTGGCCAGGGGAGGATAATCATGTGGCCCGCCACTGTGGGGGGATTTCATTACCAATCCATTTTACACCTGTGAAAAGATATTGTTTCCATCACAATTTCTCTTCACACGTCAGCTTTCGTTTCATCGTCTGCATAAAAAAAAAAATAGAAGAAGAAGAGTCTCTGGAGGATGGAGCTATTCAATGTGGTGATGACATATTTCGCAGGAAAGTGGCAAATATTCCTCTTGCAAATCAAGCAAGTTTCAAGTCACCCCCAAAACATTTCGGCGTTAAACTTGGAAGATTTCAACAGGCGGCCCCACACGAGCCTTGTGGTCATCCAACTGAGCCGTCTGTCACTCAAAGCGTCTTTGTTTCCCCACGGCGGTGGTCTTCTGCTCCGCCATTGGTCGATATTTGCTCATCGATTGAAGAAGCTACCGCAAAAAAAGTGCTTTTTATTAGACAACAGGAATATATTGAACTTCTCCAAAAGTCTTTCCTTCGTTCTTTTTTCTGCAGCGTTTATCCTCACAAGGGTCGCCAGCCAATCTCGGCGTACGAGGAGACAAAGGACGGTGCTCGGACGTTTGGTCGCCGGGCGTTTGGTGGCCGCTCATGAGAGAAATTTCCAAGAGAATTCCCATTTCCATAGGCAATTTGCCTGAGTCGGCGTTATCCGATTTCTGCCACATTTTTTGGCCTGCCGCGATTAAAACGCCGTGGCTACGCTATCGATTGGACTCGCGTGTCAGCATTTCCTTCTCAATTTCTTCAGAAAATGACTACAAAAGGCACTGGGCTAAAGTGGACCTACATAATTGAATTTGAGCTCAAATCCAGGCAACTGTTAATGAGCGTATTTGTTGTCCAATGGCGCGGCTGGAATGGCGCACTTACGATTTTTCACCTGTTGTACTCTGTCAAAGATTTCCAAAGATGGATTTTGAAAGAGTATACATTGTGGTGACGACAGGGGAGGTGAAATGTTGCCAGTTTTCAAATGAGATGATTAGCACGGCGGCCATTTGCATAGACAAATATCAAATCCTGTTGGGCGGAGGTCGCACCTTTGGAGGAAGGGCGCTGACCTCATTAGCGGGAGCATGTCGTCCACATTCGCTCTTGTACTTAGGCTACGTTATCCGTGGGTGAGTGCCAATGCTGGTCCGATGGCCCCTCCCCCTTTTACAATGATTATTCATTAACAAAATAGGCGGACTAATTGATTTTGTACAATAATCCCTAAATTATTGTAGTTAGTGTAGACCAGACATGGCCGCCATCACCAAAAAACTGCAAAATAGGGTCAACCCTATTTAAAAATAATAATAATAATTTTTCACTTTAGTGCTGAGTTATAGTAGCAAGTGGAGGACGGGGGCGTGGCTTCTGCTTGCAAGTTTCAGCATGGATTTTTACATTTTTATGGACTTACAAAAAAAATAATAATGAAAAAAAAAATCCTCCAGAAAAAAAATCTGTGAAGCCGTGAAGCTGCGATATTTGAGGGATTACTGTAGTTTTTGTTTCTGTTCATTGTGGGTCTTTAGTTGGAAAAGATGGCTTTTCTAACTTATCTATTGCCTAAATACAGTTGTAGAAATGAGCCAAGTTGTCCTAAATGAGGATTTTTTACATTTTGCTGGATACTACTGTTAAAAAATAGCAGTTCTGTGACAGATTAATGGTCTTCTTTGGTTCCTTTTGTAGTTTTGCCTCCGTCTATTGTAGGTCTCGTTGCAATATATGACTTTTGTCATTTGTTCGTTTCATAAATAAATACTGTACGCGTTGTTGTAGTAGTACAATTGAGCTAAATTGCAAATTTGCCCAAATACTACTTTATAAAATGGCAATTCCGTCCATTTTTTTGCTGGTTTGTTGTAAGTCGCTGCACGTTTTTCAGCAGCGGCTCTACTCTGTCCGGAATTGTAACGCACCTATCGAATAACTTGAAAGGTGACATCCGCAATAGGTAGCCATTTTGCCGATGAGGCAGCGCCGTCTGAATTGTAAAGGTCACACGACTCCATGGCGTGCCAACGTCCCAAAATCCACTCAATAGGGCAAATGGGATGACTTGAGCTAGCTGGCGAGCTAGCTAGGTGGCTAAAAGGAAAAACAAAAACAGGTGTTTGTGTGTTTATTTGGCGCCGAAGCCTCCACATTGCGTCAAGCCCGGAAAAAGCGGCTGCCAAAAAATGTGTCTTCATCTCGACGACAGCGCAACCTACGACTGGTTTTGTTTGACTTTTTACAAGCGGAATTTGACACGCTTGATTAAGCGCGCCGTCGCAAAAATTCCCCCTCAGGACCCCGCGTGGCATATCAAACGTTTGCCGGTCGCTTTATCTGTCGCAAATAGGCGCCTAAAATAAGAAAGTACCTGATTGCTGGCCTCGGGACACTTTAGAGAAAAAAAAAAGAAAGCTTGTTACGTTTTGTGGCAAAAATAATGTTGAAGTTTGAACGCACAAGTTTAATCTAGCGTTAGCTCTCTCACTTAGAGCTGGGTGATATGACAAAAATTGTTATCACTTATCAGTTTTTTAATCTTTCTTTGTTTAAAATACTTCAACATTCTGGGAATAAGTCAATAAATAACTATCCTCCTTATTCAAATATGAATTAATGACGTTTTCTTACTTCAGAAGAAAAGAAAATATGAAATGGGATGATTATATAAAGTATTTATGTTGTCCATTTCTGCAATAAAAATAAGACAACTCCCTCCTTACACTATAAAAAGTAACAAATAAATGTATTTGTATAAATTTACCTTCAAACCAAAAGTTTCTGCGCAATTTGAAATGAATAAAATATTCAAATTGGTCTGCAAACTAGCGTTTATCACTCAACAGCGCCCCATTATTTGTGGTGGTCAGACAATGTAACTGCAGTTGAAATGATGGAATTTTTACCGTTGACCAAAATAACTTCACGATAATTACCGTTATGTTTTTCATATATATGCTAGCCCGATAAACCTTTTTGATGCCCACGGCTGTCAATCATCGGTTATCGAGGTGGAAGCAACCGCAACATTTTTTTTGCCGACTTCGATAGTTAATAAACATTAACATATTTTCTTAACACCGCAATCCGTGTTTAAAGTTCACCGTAAAGTCACCGCGTCACTCCGTTTCGCTTTCTGGAAATCGCTTACGAGTATCCGCGAGGACCCCCTACCTGCGCAAATCCGGCTTAAAGCGCCAACCAATGACAAATCTGACACGACACGGCGGTACCATACCGTTCTGCCATCTTGTTTCCCGGGACGCCGCGTCAAAATCCCTCATTTCAGCGGATCCGTTTCAGTTTAGCGGCCATTTTCTCCAAATTATCCGGACATTTACTCCCACGAAAATGACGGACCGGTCACCAATCAACACCCCCGGTTGCTCCGACACGACAACCCGCACGAAGGCAGCGTACGAACGTGTGGGAGAGACGCAATCTATAAGGCTAGCAAAGGTCTGATTGCCAAAGGAGAAAATGGGATGTCAGCAGAAGATTTCCATTTCATGAAGGCTCTTCCTTTCTTTTCACAAAGACAAATGCTAATGAATCAAGTTGTTTATCCCATTATTTTGGCATGTTTCTTTCCATGTGTACATGTCAAGGTCCAATCATTGATTTGTATTCACCTACTGATAAAATGGAGGTCTTTTTTTACCTGTGTGACAGCGACATTGAAAAAAAACGAAGAGACTGACGTCGCGTTTTTCAAACAATGGAAAGAAACAAACAACCACCCACACAAAGCCTGACGATGGCTGCCAGCTAGAAAATCCAAAAACCAAGCAATCACGTGCTCAAGCACGAAGAAAAAAAACCCAAAAAGTTTCCTGGCGACGCCCACGCCAAATATTTTTGTCAAAATATCTGCTGGCATATTTCCACTTGAAAAGCTTGACGGCAAACTTTCCTAATGGCCGGCCCACGACCAATAACGTGCACTCGTTTGACAATGGACCCCAAGCTAAGTGACGTAGCGTAGCCATTAGCCAGTTTAGCTCTGAATCAAGACATTTCCGTTTGGGCACCTGTCTTCACCTCCTTTAGCCCAATTGTAAAGTGGCCCATCACTCGTCTTGTAAAGCCTGGAATGTGCGACCAATCCATCGTCAAGTGCAGTTGCGGCTAATGACTTTTGGTGCTCCACCGCTTTCTCGTTTTGTCTGCAGAAGACGTTTGTTTTTCTGCACGTCGCCTTCTGTCTTTTGTTTCCCCGGCGGGCCCGGCAGGCCCGGCAGGCCGGGCCTCGTTATCGCCACTTCTCTGCAAAAAAAGAAATGGGTAGTGCCGTTGAAAAATGTCCTGGCCTCCCACGATCATGCGTCTGGGTGACGCTAACCGAGTGTCGCTAAAATGTTCACCGCCATTCGCCGTTTAGGAGAATTTTCCATTTATGAGAAGACCGATCCTACCGAGTGCTATTAGTTAATAATAATAATAATTGGACACGATGTCATCATCATTGACTCAACAAAAGCCTAAATGTCGTCATACCCAGAAACTGCATATGACCAAATTGGTAGTGCTTCTCCATAGGGGGCCTTTTCTCTGCAAAAAAAACCCAAATAAGGGATCATTTCGGACTCGGAATTTGGCATTTTGCCGTTATTCATATATCATATCACTTACCGCTCACTGTCTTTCACTTATTAGCCAGTAGGAGGCAGATCAATGTCTTTGATTTGACCTCACCCCAAAGTTATTACACAGAAGGGACGGTGTGTCGTGCTACCGAAAGTTTAGAATCCTGATGGATGTGGTGAACAAAAAACTGTCCTTAAGACTATTTGTCCATACCTTGTGGGACCTATAGCATCTCCTAAAGTGCAGGATTTGGAACAGATTGTGACCAGGGTGCTATGGGTCAATGGAATGGAATGGGATGCTTTTATTGTCATTATACAAGTAGAATAAGATCTTTGCTCGTTGACAATGACATTTGCTTTTCGTACAAATCAGCTCAAATGACCTTTTGCACATTTTAGTCGCCTGTTCATTTTTTCCATCCGCAACGATTTTATGGATTTTAGCAGACATAAAAGGCAGGGGGGGGGGGGCACTACGTTATCGATCTTGCAATGCAAAAAGCTCATTGGATGGCCCTTTAGGTATATTAGTAAAAGTGTGAATCAGCACAAAAAAATAAAGAAATAAAAGGTAGCGGGTGGCCATCTGAAATGGAATTGTGGGGAGTTTTGTGTTTGTCAGATGGCTGACGACTCCTTTATGAATGGCGTGGGGTGGAAAGGTTAAGTGTCACGAGATTAGCCATTGATTTCAATTAGTGCGGCGCGCAATTAAACAACCTTTGCCTGTCTGCAATCAAGTGCTATCGATCATAAAGCTTCTTCACTTAGGTCTCTTTGACTGGCTCACAATGCTCGCCACCGACTGACTGACCATCTCGCTTCTCTGATTATTGACACCTGGGGGTGCTGGAGTCAGGCGGGGGAAATACGACGACGACTTGTCAACTGTAACTTGTCCTACAGACGAGTGTTGCCTGTTGAAATTTCAATTGGAATCCTTAAAAATGGTGAAAAATGAGGTGGTACTCATGTTTGGCATCGGGGGGGATGAAGGATGGTGGCTGGTGTTTTGTCTCATTTAAAATGCCAAGAGCGCGCATGTGTTTGAACAAGGATTTGATTCATGCATAGACACACTCGCTGATCCCTGCGGCTAATCCCAGCATCCTCCTCCTTCTCCTCCTCCTCCTCCTCCTCCGTTGGATGGCTGGCTGGGACAAGGACGACGTCTTGACAATTTATGACCTCCTTCCTTAAGACTCACCAAATATCATCGTCTTCATCAGACCTTGACACATTATTAGTACTATTCTTGGTAAAGATTTTAAGGCAAGGGTGTCATTCTCGGGTTGGTTGGCGGGCCGCTTTAACGTCAACTCCATTTCACGTGGACCATTTTAGATAGAATATTTAGATTTGTTTTTGTTATAAATGGATTAATATAACTGGATTTAAAAAGCCCTGAATATTCCGTTTTGTTATAGATGTAAAAAATGTTTATTTGAGCTTTTTTAAATATATTTTTAAATTTACAAAATATTTTTTGAACTTAAAACACAGAAAAAAATGATTAAAAAATCACAATTATTGATTTAAAAGGGGGAAAATTTAGGACCACACAAAATAATGCAAAGGGCCAGATTTGGCCCCCGGGCCGCCACTTTGATACCAGTAATTTAGAAAATGCTTCAAATAGGTAGGGTACCAATGGTTTGGGAGCCCTATGCGGCTCTTTTCATGGGTGCATATGGCTCGGGAGCCCTATGCGGCTCTTTTGACGGGTGCATATGGTTCTCTGCTAAAATATGGAAAGTGCCTAGTCCCGAACGCACCAATAGGAGCGTTGCATCACGTCTCTAGCGCCTTTTCTGCATGCATATACTCATCGATTAGCATTGATTAGCTTTTAGCTCAAGTTTTATCCTTTTGCAATGGATCGCCGCCCCGAATTGGTGACGAGGGACGGCTAGCTATCCACGTGTACGCACGGGAACGGCGCTTCATCGTGATGCGGGGGACGTCGTGCGGACCCCCGAGACGTTGTTAATGCGATGGCATTTACGAGTGCGGGCTCACAGACTTGATCACAGCCATCCGTACACAGGCTGGCTGGCTCGCCGCTACATTGGCCACAAACGCAATGACACGCAAACGTGACAGTAGCTAAATGCTAAAGGTCACGCAGTCCAAGGGGAGCTCCATCCACGCCAACGCACTTTGGCTCAAAATGGCGAAACGCAATGCAAAGGCCACGCCATCCAAACTCTTACCGTATTTTCACCACTATAAGGCGCACAGATGCACTTTTTTATTTGTATCGTATCTTGTGCTGACCCCGCCCATCTCTCATATTTTTAAAGTCAATATGGCCCACCCTTGGGCCCAAAAGTTTGCCGACCCCTGCTCTAAGCTAACAAAAAGCCGCTAGTCACATGACAACTGCCATCTAGTGTTAAATCTGAGAAATGCAACGCAAAAAATGCCATTAGTTAATAAAGTTAAAGTAAAAATGTTGCTAAACGTCCTGAGGATTGTTTCCTTGAGCTTTGATGTGTGGACCCATTTGCTGACAAAGAAGTGGTTTGGCTTGGCAGCTCATTACTCGGCACCCCCGTGGTCAGGCAGGCGCCCCAAACTTTTGCGCTTTGAAGCTTTTGTCTTCCACGCTTTGTTGGCGCGCTCGCAAGCAAGGCACGTTAGCCACACAAAACAAAAAACAGGTGCGACGCCTCACAACAAAACCAAATAAAAACACGGGTCCATTTCTTGATCTTATCAAAATGAGTGGTTAGCACGTCGGCCGGTTCCGCGTTCGAATCCTCGGCCTTTCCACCTTCTCCCCAAGCTTGTACGTAGGTTTTATCTGGGTACTCCACTTTCCTCCCACATTCCAAAAATCATACATGCTAGGCTAGCTGGTTAAACACTAAATTGTCTAACCCACATGTGTCAAAGTGGCGGCCCGGGGGCCAAATGTGGCTTATACCTAAAATGGTCCGGCCCACGTAAATTGGAGTTGACGTTAACGCTGCCTGCCAACCAACCTGAGTCTGACACCCCTGGCCAAACCACCCTAGCTATGATTTGTTGTCCTTTGTCTCCTCGTGCCCTGCCATTGGCTGGCCGCCGATTGAGCTTTGTTGGCTGGGATAGATCTCTAGCACCCCTCGCGACCCTTGTGAGGACAAGAGGTCCAGGTTACCTACCAATTGTTTCCATCAATGACGTCTTTTTTGTAGCCATTCTCACTGAGTTTTTGTCCTAGCAACAGCCATCGCCCACTTTGTCCAACCGTCTGTGAGTTATAGTACATGGCACCATTAAATAATTCTGTCTTATTTGGGAGTCCACCTCTGAACTGACTGGAGGAAAGAGCCAAAAAGAGCTAAGGGACTTCCTCCTTGACGTTTCTTCTTCTTTTAATAAGGGAAGGACGGCGGCAATGGAGTCCACCGCCCAACTCCCAGGCCTGCCTTTTAAATTGGACGCTTCAGCTGTCAGCGAGAACAGAATGCGGCTCGCCATCTTTTCTACGCAAGACGGAATACCATCCTACCCGCTTTCACTCGGGAGCCCTGAGCAAAATGTCCACTCCTCCGTCATCCCTTTCCACCTTGGGTTTTTTTTTTTGCCGACATTCTTACGGCGAGGAAATACCCTCGTATCTGCCGTACTTTACCCAGTGGATTCCATGGTGGAAAATTTCAGGTCATGTTGTGATGCTGTGGGGTGCCGGAGCATATCGGGCGGTGTTTGGGTGGTCAGCCCAAACGGCGGAATTTCAAGAGTGGGCGGAGAAGAAGAAGAAGAAAGGCCATTGTGTTTGAAAGATACATTTCCTCAAGCAAATGAATGAATGAAATCTCTGTGTGCGTATTATGTAAGAGCCGAACTTCCCTTATTTATGAGAAGACACTCGTATTGGAATAGACTAGAAGGAAAGTGCTTTTTTCGGAAATTCAGTGACGTACACCAAGACTTGGACCGTGTTGGCAGTCGCAAGTGACAAAGTCGGAGTCCGTCTTTGGCCCCGAGTTGCTCCAACACCCCAAATCGAGCAAGAGTTGAAATAAGAGCTGTTGAAAGTGGATGGCTAGATCATTCGATTTCACAAATGTCAACAAATGTCAACAAATGTCAACAAATGTCAACATATGTCAACATATGTCCACACATGTCCACACATGTCCACACATGTCCACACATGTCCACAAATGTCCCCAAATGTCCCCAAATGTCCACACATGTCCACACATGTCCACACATGTCCACCAATGTCCACAAATGTCAACAAATGTCAACAAATGTCCACACATGACAACAAATGTCCACACATGTTTACAAATGTCCACAAATGTCTACAAATGTCCAAAAATCTCCCAAAATCTTAACAAATCTCAACAAATCTCAACAAATTAAAGCTTATTGAAGCAGGTACCTCACTGGTGGAACTGGATCAGAAACCAAAACAAAAATCAGGAAAACCCCTCAAAGAGCCATATGGAGACCTTTGCATTTAAAAACTCAACTTCAACTTAAAAGAATAGATCTATAGAAGGTCAAACAAAGTCCAGAATACAAATCGACCACTTTGGATGTAATTATGAGTGCAAATTGTTTGATTAGCCACTGATTATCTGGTTAAAAAGGAAGAAAGTCATCCGTAAATGGAGCGTCTTTGTGGACAGAGGAGACATTCTTGGATTTGGATTCGACGGCAGCATCCGCCGCAGCTCCTCCCTCACTCCCTCTCTCTCTCTCTCTCCCTCGCGCTCACTCCTCGGCGTGCCTTCAGATCATCAAATTCTTCTCCTCGGACCACTTTTGGCTCCAGCGCACTTTTCCACCAGCGACCAGGCTGCGCCAAGGCGCCGTCGGTCGTGCATCCTCCACGCAGCGCACCGCACCGCGCCGTCCGGGCTCTGGGGAAATGGGATCGGATCCCAAGCGGTGGCCCCATGTGCTGGGGTGGCGCACCTTGTTGCTCTTCCTGGCCCTGCCGGGCGCCCGTCCCGAAATCACGTGCAGGTCGTGTCGACTCGGAAACGTCGGACCGGCGCGGGAGTTGCTGCTGACGTTCGGCGCCGAGGAAAGTCCCAGGGATGCCGACCAGGGGGAGACCGGGTCCCGGGAGGAGACCCCGCGGATCCGTCGCGCGTCTGGACACGACACGGATCTGGCGGACTTCTGGAGGAGCACCAAGACCCGGCGCGGAGCCGAAAAGCACTTTAACGCCGTCAAAGTTCCGCCTGACGACCACCCCGGCAACAGAAGGCGCAGGAGGAGGAGCGAGGGAATCGGACATGCGGTTTCTGGGGACAGGTTGAGGCGCTTGGGCGGCGAGGAGCGGGAGAGGGACAGGAGAGGTGGCTTTGGTTTTGGTGGTGGCGGTGGCGTGGAACTCCAACTGAACAGCTCCACTTTTGCCCTGAGCGGGGATTCTTCTCACAACCAAGCCATGGTCCACTGGTCCGGACGCAACAGCAGCGTGAGTCACACGTCTTTCATTTCCATGTTGACCGTTTGAGCGGTCGCCCTCATTGGTTAACCTCGTTTGTGGTCGCTCGGGAAGAGTGTCTGAAAGTGTGGGAATCTTTCCCCAACAAGTTAACCATCTCTCTCCAAAGTAAATGTGTCATAGAAGGAGAACAAAGAGGTTATCTATCGGTTTGCATTTCGGAAAAAAATTGGTGTTTGTGGACCAGGGATGGAAAGAAAAGCCAAAGGTTATTTTGTGACCAGGCTTTTGTCGAATGATGATGTCATTGTCGACCAGTGGGCTCTCCTCGAGCATTTTTATGATTGCTCTCGACGTATGTAGACGCTCAAATTTATATATTCTGTATGCATTGTGGTCATCTTCACTGGGCAGCACTGGATGGAGATTATTTTTCAATTTTACCAAATAAGATAAAAAGTGTTTTTTAATATACCACGTCATCTTTGTTAAATAGATTCACAAACTGGCTGTCAATGGAGGCTTTTCACCAAATCTATCGTTGACGAAAAATGATGCTATCTGAGTCTATCACGCTTTAAACATGTTTTGGAGATCAGCAATTCATTTCATTTTTTAAAAGAAAATATCCAGGAAAAAAATTTGAGAGTTTCATATCGAAGTACTGTTTCATGTCTAAGTACTGTTGAAAAAAGTAGATATTTATATATTAAACTCTCTCTCATGAGAATAATTTTGAGAACTGGTTTCAACAGTAAACTCTCCATCAAGCTATCAAACGTCTGGCGACCAAACGTCCGGTCACGAGGAGAACATGCAAACGAATGCTACGAAGCGGCGCTAAAATCCCCCCGTTTTGGCGCCCATGAACAAGAGAAGCTTTTTTGGAAGAGGGCCCCATCTGTGGTCGGAACGCCACTTGAAACGGGACGGGGGAAGTGGCGATGCATCTGGGCTTCCCAAAGTTCCCACATATGCTCCCGTCAGAAGGCATTTGCTTGAAGGCCGCTAGAAGCCGGCGGAATCCGCGTCCATCCCCCCCCCCCCAGGTGAACCTTTGATCAGCCCGGACTCAAATGTTGCCGCCTGGAACTTATCGCAATCCATCACCTATCAAATGAGCCTCTTTGCATGTTAACGCAACGTGGATTCTATTGACAAATCGATTTTATGTGGGCTGGACCATTTTAGATAGATTTTAGATTTTTTTTATGAATGGATTAAAAGAAATGGATTATAAGCCCTGAATATTCAGTTTTTTATAGATCTAAAACAATGTTTATTTTAGCTTTTTTCATATATAATTTTAGATTTTACAAAATGTTTTTTGAACTAAAAACACAGAAAAATGATTAAAAAATGACAATGATTGATTTAAAAGGGGGAAAATCAGGAAATATAATATACATCTCTACTTTTGATTTTAATTTCATCATAAAACAGAAATTCGGCAATTATCATTTACTTTTTTGGGCCGCACAAAATGATGCGGTGGGCCAGATTTGGCCCCCGGGCCGCCACTTTGACACCTATGCGGTAAACGATTGTCTAAAAATGATAGCGTTTTTGGTCCAGTGTATTATGACCATTTAGCTTTTATGTTTTAAAGCGAAAACTTTCCAAATATTCAAATAGAAAATACATTTTTTTAAAACCCATACAGCAAAGTTGCCTTTTTCAACTTCTACTTTTGGGTGACCTTCCAGCGAGGCGACAAACATCACGGTGCGCTTGGCAAAGTGCCGGCGGACTCTTCGCCAGGTGCCGCCGACGAGTTTTAGGTCCAACTTTGGCGTACATAACCTTGGGCGCGTCAAGTCACGGCCAACTTTGGTTTAACCTTTGACCTTCAGTGCCAAGTTCACAGCCAAGTTTGGGCTCACCTTCAGTTTATAGTATCTTTCTATCATCTCTCACCAGTGGAAACCAGATCAATAAGTCATTATTACGAGCAAGGGATCATTTAAAAAAAATCTAATTGTTCGAAAGCTTTTAAATCGCAATTATCTCGTTTAAAATGAGAATTTAAGAAGTAGATTGTGAAAAACTCATCCCCCAAAATAAGGACGTTCCCACTAAGTGTGGGGAACTTTGTACTGATGAGAAATATATTCATCATATTTCATGCCTTTGCTTATTTTTTGATTCTATCATACAATGAAGTAAAAAAAATTGCTTTTTGGAAGAAGTTTTCTGCAGAAAACTGGAATTTTGGGTCTAAATCGTCATGAAGAGTGAAATTAAACTTAATTGTACTCCCCCAATTGTTCATTTGGTCTCCGTAAATGTTGATGTAAAAGTTTGCCCACCCCTCAAATAAAACAAACTGCTTTTAGACCGTCATGTTAGAAGAAAAATGAGGAAAAATACTACCGCGCTTGGCCTTGTACCATGTAATGTCATTTGTAATGTCATTTGTACAATGGCATGGCAAATTTTCGGTTTGCGTGCGGGGTGCAAGGCAGCCTTGATTGCCGTAAAAATCCCGAAAGGAACAATCAATGGACAAAAGTACAAAGAGCATGGTCAGAGAAATGCATGCTGGGAAAAACTCTGGCCGACCACTTTGTCTTCACAATGCGCACGGACTCCCTCCTGCGGCTACGCCCACTTTGCCGCCCTCAAACTTACTTGCGCAAGAAAGTCAAAAAAAACTGCATTTTCAGGACCGTTTCAACCTGCAATATTTTATGTACAAACCAACTAACATTACTAAAGGTTCAGTCATAATAATTATCATAATAATAATAATAATACTAATAATAATAGATGGTCAGGCTAATTGGACTTTTGGTTATTCTATACAGCTTTATTTTTGGGCTGGTGTGAACAACAAAGTTCATTTTTCCTAGCGCTGTGGTGTCAAAGTGGCGGCCCGCGGGCCGAATCTGGCCCGCCGCATCATTTTGTGCGGTCCGAGAAAGTCAACTTTCTGTTTTAGTATCAAATTCAAATGAAGTGTATAGATATATATTAAAATTCCTGTTTTTTTCCCCATTTTAAATTAATCATTGTCATTTTTAATCATTTTTTTTCTGTGTTTTTAGTTTAAAAATCATTTTGTAAAATCTAAAAATAGATTTAAAAAAAAAACTAGAATAATTAATATGATAATAATTAGGTTTGGGTAGCCATTTTGAACTTGGAACTTGTGTTTAAGAATCCTGTGTGGCCTTCACTGTCCCCCCCCATGAACGTTCCGGTGGCCGTCCTTTCTCCCCCCGCCGCGCGTTTCCTGGCAGAAAGCCGTTTGCATTTTGATTTTTATTCCGCCAAAGCTTAGCCACATCTGTTTGGGAATTTGGCAAGCCGCGGAGCAAGGTGATGTCCTTGAACGCACCGTACGGTTAACGCAATGACAATGGCCGCCCCCAAACTTGATGCAAATCATCGCTTTGCCTCCAAAAAAACTTCCAAGTACCTCCTAAAAGTACAGGAGGGCAAAGTATTCCTTTACTAATGTTTGATTGCACGTGAATTTTCTACAAGGTAGAAATAAGTTTGAGTTTATAAGTCATTTTTTCCGTTTCCGTTGGTTCACAAGGGTCACCAGGGTGAGTTTCAATGTAATCAGCTTTGCATTGTTCTTCCTCAGAATGGACAAAAATTTTGCATGGAGCTTTCGGACAAAGCTTTTTTTTAGGAATGAGTTCTTTTTGTGTGAGAATTTTTCCATTTGTCGCCTTTTCTTTCCTTCCACTGGAACGCCGGGTTTCCTCACCTTGGCGCCGTGATAGCGTAACGGAGAGAAAAATATTGCATTGCTGGGGATTTCTTGGCGCTTCTTCCTCTCCCGGCCCGAGTTTTTGCTTTGTTCCTAATGACGGGTTTCCAAGGAGAAGACTCTTTCAAATTCACACCTTGGGCGAGCCTTACCCTTTCTGAACCCTCACAACTGCACTGACGCAGTGTGGAGGGGGTAGCGAGGGGGGCGGGGCTTACAGATACACTTGATGGTTGCGCGATGGCGGCACACTGCGGCTCCCCACGTTTATAATTTATACACAAATTATTTTCTAAACTAGCGCTTTCCAACGAGGCGTACGTCGATAGTAGTTTTTAATATAAGCCACACCCTTAAAATTGCCTTAAAATCATTGATTTTGACAATTTCTCGCATATAAGCCGCCCCCTGATTCACAAATTTCACCTTAAATATTCTTGTTTTTACCTAAAATGGAGTACAAATGTGTTACTTTGAAGGGAAATCATCGTACGTACTATTTCTGAGATATTGTATCAATCAAAAGTACATTATCAGGGTCATTATTCAAATTAATTCATCCAGTAAAGGTTGTTTTTCTCACTGCAAAACTGAAAATAACCAATACAAATAGTAAATGTTACATAGCAAGTCTTGTGAGCATATAAGCCGTAGCCTTGATTTGGTTATCACTATTTTGAGTTACAAATATGGCTTTTACGTGAGAAAATACAACATGTTTCCAAAAAAACAACCCAGAAAATGACAAAGCAGCTTTATCCTATAGCTACTCCGTTCGCGGAATTGACCGAATCGGACCAAATCGGGTCCCTCTCCGACCAATGATAGGCCGTCATCGAAAGTGCTTAAAGCGGGGCATATGAATGACGCTTTAACGATTCTTTTTAATCCCGCCGAGAGAAGATTTGGCATTAAGCAAACATGATCAATCATTACGGGCCACCATCAATCATTAGCATGGATGAAGTCCACTTGGGTGCCAAATACTTTCCTCATTACTGGCAGAAATGGCTTCATAAAAAAGACAATTCATCACGGGCGCCGCCGCCGTCCCATGTCATCGGCGGCCGTGAATCCCAAAATCCAGTCGTATTTTAACGAGGTCTTCTCAATAATAATGTTCCCATCGCTCAAATTTAATCTGCCACAATTTCAAATGCGACACGGCTGATGACATCCGAGCCAGATACGGACAGATAGTTTATCAGAAGAAACTAAATGAAAGCCCTCATTTGTTTTTCCACCATATTTACCAATCAGGCATCACAAAAAATAAGAAAAATGGAGTGTAAAATATGCAAAAAGCCGATACTCATGACTAACGATCATTGTCAACAACCTCTCAAAGGTCCAGACGCTCAAATACATATTTATTGGCCACTCGGCAGCCAGAAGGGCAAATATTCTTTTCCTTGACCTCAGCTTCGGGGTTTTGTGTGGTCCGATAAGATACTGTATTTTCCCACGTATAAAATGCATCGTTTGATAGGGCGCAGTCTCAATTTCAGGTATTTTTATTCTTTTTTTGTCAATACATTGGACGCTTCTCAAGAATCGGCACTGGCATGACACTAGGCTAGCGTATGTTATGCTAGCATCCAGCGTACCTATGTTATGCTAGCCGCCAGTTTAGTTATGTTATACTATCCGCAAGTGTACCTATGTTATGCTAGCCACTAGTGTACCTATGTCATGATTTTCGTCAGTGTACCTATGTTATGCTATCTGCTAGCATACCTATGTTATGCTATCCGCCGCATACCTATGTTATGCTACCTGTAGAGTAAGTACATCCTGCATTTTTAAACCACCAATTAATGTTCCAAACATTTTTTTTTCAGTTACAATGAACTTTTGTTTTTGTGTGGGCAATCATTTTTAATTTTTCATTTTCCCAGACTGTACGCACAAGTTTTTATATTTGGAAACCCAAACTAAATCCTTTGGGAATGACATAAAAAGCGGGTTAATAGAACATTTTCCCCTCCATTGAGTCTAGATGAGGTCGTTTTAGGTGATGGTTAGGGAGGCGGGAATTTTGCAACACAAGAATTGATGATTTTTGATGGCACACCAACAAGGGCAAAAATGGAGAGCCATTTGGCATATGCTACTTTGACTGAAGCGGCCGACGTTGGGAATTGCAAAACAGTAATCAGTGGCCTCCTTCTGCCTCATAAAACATGCACACACTCGCCTAAATGTCTCGTAATGTCATCAAACAACAATACGCGCTGGTCAACGTAATAACACAAAATCCAATTGAACAAAATGGAGCCCATTGGACGATAAAACAAACGATTGTTCTAGAATGACATATATATATAGGCTTGTATTTCTAACATTTATGATCGAAACTGCGCCTCGCGGTTCTGAGACAAGGGGCTTCTTGCCTGGTCATGCGTGGCTTTTGTCCGGGTACTCCGCATTCCTCCCACATCCCCAAAACATGCATTGTAGGCCAGCAGGGTTGAACAGGCTAATTTGAACTATTGTCACTGCGCCCCGCCGTTCAGCGTGTCCCCCCGCTGCTGTCTGTAATTGGCTGGGATGAGCTCCAGCACCCCTGGTGAGAAGAAGTGTTGAAGCCCTCTCAGTTCATTGGATGATTTTAAGGATAGAGGTATAAACTCGGTCTCGAATGGAGAATGAGTTTGAATGGTGAAATTTGAAAGATGGCTTTTCAATGGAGTTTTTTTCATTTGACCTTCCAGGTCAGAGGGTAAAGGTCAAGCCTTTTGCCCTTTCTCTGGGAAGTTGACATGGTTTTTTTGTGCTTCCTTTAAACTGGACAAGTGTTTTTTTTCTGTGCTCTGCTTGAATTTGACATTTTTAATTTTTAGATGAAAATGATGGAAGTTTTGTGACCTTTTACGGCAAAATGTTTTGCTCCTGGACGAGATCCACGAATAAGAAAGTCAATAACAGATCTGTCCGTCACGGTGCCTTGTTCATAAAGCGTTTGTTAGCTATTAGCGGCTCCTCACGAGCTACTCGTCGATAAATGGATGGACTTAAGCAGGGATTACATTTGGGGGTTAAACGCTCACAACTTCATCTTTTCTAATCGCCGTAACGCCATCCTTCATCGGCATATCAACGTTGAAGCCAACGTTGATATGCCCGATTAAGGATGGCGCTCTCCATGAAACGCATTTATGGCCCACATTGTTGGCGTAAAGCTTGTTAACATTATCATTGTTGTCTCAAACATGAGTCAGAGTGAGTAAAAAATAAAAGGATTACCGGATTTTTTGGCATATACGCCATATTTGTCGCTAAAAAAATGATGACTGAATCGAGGGTAAGGCTTATATGCGCATAAATTAGACTTGACATGCACAGAATGCCATAGCGGAAAAGACAATGCGGTCGATATAGTCATTTATTTCAAAATAGAGAAAAAAATAAATGGCTAAAATGCTAAAAAATATATATTTTGACACCCTTGAATGAAATTTAAGAAAAACAATTGAGCATATCTTGCATACTGAATCTCAAAAATATCCTAGCGATGATTTTTCTTCAGATTTTCCCTTTAAAATAACACATTTGCACTCCCTATTTAAAAGCATGAATATTTACGTGAAAATTGGGAATCAGGGTGCGGCTTATACGCGAGTTATTGTCAAATTCAACTATTTTAAGGGTGTGGCTAATATGCTAGAAAAATGCAGTAATTGCGATATGAATTGTGACTAAAAGTCGGTTGACAAAACTATTTTTATATCATTATTAATGCGTAGCTATTTTCCGATGGCGTATCGCCCAATGTAGCATTTGCATTTTCCACGTTTTGCCCTCTACCAAGAACATCTGTCGGGCCTCCAAAAGCAAGTCAATGCTAATTCCCGACATTGTGCACCTCCCTACTTTCTTAATCACATTTGCCAGCTGTTTTTTTTGCAGCCGTTGGGACGTTTGCCACCTCGGAGACGTCTAATTACGCCGTTTTGGTGACAACGTAATGGAGTGTCGGAGAAGGCGCCCAAGATTTCTTTTGCCTTTGGCCCAAACTGACTCCGCGCCATTACAGATTACCGCTCGCTTTACTTAATGACGATCAAACAAAAGATTGGCCGCCGGCCGACTTTGAATTCTCGCTATGATTTAGCCAGATTATCATACACGTTGACTTGTGGAATATTGCGTTTTTACCGACCCAAAGGAGCTTTCCCAAACGACACCAAAAGTGTTCTCGCATGGATAGGCCATTTGGAAGTCCCCGTTTTTCCTTTTCCCATTGTTAGCTTTGTCAATAATTCTACTTTCTCCTGCGCATTTAAAGCCATAAATCAAAACAATTCCAAACTTATTGATTCATCCAATTGCGTAAGAAAAAAATCTATTATTTATCTGCGATTCCAATTGAAGAAAGCACCCCAAAACATTTAAAAAGCGCCTTAGATGAAGAGTGATGTTCTTCTCGGCGTGTCCAAGTTGTCCAAAAGCCAGCCTGGGCCGTCCGTCCGTCACTGGCGTCTGTCTTTAGCACGGGAAAAGCCCAGCATCCTAATTGGCGCGCTCTGAGACGGAACATATGCACTTTCCGGTGGGAGAGCATCTGACAGGACGTCTCACCCAGGACTGCCCACAGAGCGTCCACACGGCGTCCACACAGTGTCCACTGTGTGTCCATATGCCTCAGACAGAAGGACGCTGCCCTTCAATTCAGAAAGCCCAGTCTTATGCAACCACCTATTAGCTCATTCTTTCATTTTTTTAAACCGCTTATCCTCACAAGGCACGCGGGGGGTGCCGGAGTCTATCATAACTAACCACAGGCACCAGCCGGGGGACATCCTGAATAACAATAGCAGGAGACAAAGGACAACCAATCATAGTAGGGGCAATTTAGAGTGATCCATTAGCTTAGCAAGCGTGTTTTTGGGAGGAAACCAAAGTACCCGTACCAAAATGTCAAAATTAGAATTAGGTTTAGTGTGAAGTTAAATTAAATGTATTTTTGAGTGAGTGTGCGTCGTAATCCAAGTTCATTTCAATTTGAATTTATGTTATGTTACGAACGCGTTGCCGTGCAAAAAGTCTACGCAAAACCTGTCTAATTTAAATAATATTAAACACACTTTAGTAGTATTAAACCACTAGTAATTTGTTACTTTGTTAATAGATGGCGAATTAGAACCAATCAAAATGTTTTTGCAATCCTATCTCCTGTTTTGGGTGTTTTTTTAGGGGGCTCCCAACAAATTAATTAGTTTTTAGTTCATTCCTATCACAAACAATAGAGTAAATTGACATATGAGCTCAATCCCGGACCAAATTAAGCTTGTATCTTGAGGTAACAATGTACTATATTATCTATACACACACGATACCTTGTATAAAAGAGTTGTTGTGAACTGTTTCAATTTTGTTCATTTGACAAGAGCACAATTTAAAAAGTAAAGAATTAACAATTTGATAGGAAACCAGTGGGGCAAGTGTCCATTTCTGGAAAGGTCTGGTCTAATCCGGTTTAAACATTTAAGGTTAACCATCCGCCCGACCGGGTCAATTCCATCCAAAGTGACAAGATTGTCTTCCCCGGTCCCTCTTCATCAACTCCAGCTCATTTTCTCCGGCGCCATTAAATAGCGAGGAGGCCAACGCGGCGCGCATTTCAAGTCTTTTGGGCCCTGCGGATGTTTCCTCACGCTTAATAATAAACAATAATAAATATGGCACAGGCCCCAAACAAGCAATCTGTTATTCTTGCCCTCACAGGAATGCCTGGAAAGTCTTTGACAAAGTCACCCAAGTCATTCGGCGCCCCCGCCGCTCCGATAAATCGGCTGTCGAGTGACAAAAATGGCCGATCTTAGCCCATCATATTTTGGATGATGGTCCATTTTTAGGAGATGGGATGCATTACGACTACATTTTCATGGAAGGATGCACCAGTCAATGATTTTATGCTTGAAACCGTTTATTATTTTGGAAAGTAAGGATTGAAATAAACTGAAATTCATCTTTTAGGGATGCCATCCTTTTAAGTGTTTTCATGACAAAAAACTTCAATTTGTCCTGAATAAGTGGACAATGAAAAAACTTTATTTTCTTAAAAATGGTGGTCAAACTTTTTTATAGGCAATTTTTTTGTGGGAAATATATGGACCTGTATTGATTTGACAATTTTTTGTATGTTTTTTAGGTGATTTTGATGCTGACCAAGTTATTTGATTTCAACCTCAACAGTGTGACGGAAAGCTCACTATGGCGGTAAGCTGAAATTCTATTTATTTAAACATCTTCTTTAAAAAATAATACTACCGTATTTTCACGGCTATAAGGCGCACTTAAAAGTCTGAAATTTTCTCCAAAATAGACAGAGCCCAAAATAATCCAGTGTGCTTTATATATGGAAAAAAATAAAGTGTCATTCATTGACGCTGCGCCTTATAATGCAATGCGCCTTATAGTCGTGAAAATACGGTATGTTATGTAAAAAAAAAAAGAGTCATTTGATTAAAATATGAACTCTCTGATGTGTTGTACCGCAATGGAAGATCATAAATATTTGATATCATATTATAATGATGGCCTATTGTACAATGTATATTATATTCAGCTTCAGTTTGTTAATTGCTTTTTCTGCCTTCACTTTAATCTCTCGCCAAGTCAAGCCATTTGAGAAATACATTCAATTTGGCATTGAAAAGAGGCTCGTGACAAAATGGCAAATTCTGTCTTATTGAAAATAAAATAGAAGTATAAACTGAAAACGTGATCCTATGGGAAAAGGAAATGGGAGACTACGACTTGGTACAGAATCAAGTTTGTTTTGGTTGTCCTCCGGGAGTTGACATTAAGAGACGCTGACAATTATATCAGCGCCGTAATGCGTGTCATCTCCCGCTAACAAGGAGTCATTAAATTGCATTTTTCAAACACTCATTTGACCTTTTTGGATCACGTTTCAGCTCCACCGACTACGGAGCCACCTACCAAAAAGTCAACGACAAAGTGGGAGCCAAGACCGTTCTCAGTTATTTGTACGTCAGTCCAAACAACAAAAGAAAGGTACATACACATTGAAATTCATTCTGCTTTGAAAAGCCATTGTTTTAATGGCTATTGTTCACATTTTTAAGGGTTTACTTTGTAGTATTATGGCCGGATTTGGGTTTTTACACGTAAAATGCAAAACAAGTCGAGTTACAAAACCACTCTGGGAGCCTATTAATTCCGTGAGAAGATGTATATGTTTTTGTTGCTCAATCTGTCCAAAAAGCAGGCATAAATCCAGTATACCTCGTTTTTATACAGAGTATTTTATATACTGCAGCGAGGACTGCATGACTTGTCGGGTCTGTGACGGGTCTAGGTGGTCCTAAATATCAATCAGGCTCCGACGGTAAATGCCCGATCGCATCAAAAGAGCGGCGGCGTTCGTTTCATCCTGGCGTCTCAAACATCTGCGAGCACCTCGGCGGCGACGGCAGGAAGAAATGGTGTCCTCAGTCCTCTGATTAGCCTGTCAACTGCCTTTGCTTTCATGTGCTGGATTTGCAGGCACAGAGTTTTCAGGCTTTATGAATATTCCCAGCGTCAAGTAGTCACCACCACCTTGCGTGCGTCTGACAAAGCGTCACAGCTGAAAGATGCCACCGCGTAAAAAGATGTTGCACAGATGCTCATCTGGTGCCATAGGACAGACTTTGACTAACTTTTTTTCAGCTGCCTTTTTGCATTGAAATAATCGCTGAAAATCTTCTCATTTAAAACTATGTCGTCTATATTAGCATTATAAAGTCGTTCTCATCAAAGTTTTATGTACCGTAAAAACAGGAAAATGACTTTAATCTCATAATATTACAAATTGAGTCTTGTTAGAGTGGAATCTATGATTTCAAATTTCAATTTTAACCTTGTAATAGTTAAATTTTAATCTCTAGATATTGAGATTTCTCTGAGATTATCACAATGTATGACTCCTTATAATTTCCCAAAGCATTGCACATTGGGAGTACAATTAGCCAATCGCTAAACGGGCAACTTTCTCATTTTAACAAACATCCACCAAATGAATTGCCTCCAGAAGCGGTTTTGTAACTTGAATGTTTTTTTGTAAGTAGAGACGTACTTTACAAGTAAATCCCCCAATCAGCTCTAACTCAACCAACAAAAACTTGTAATAGTCCATCAAATTTGTTATGAAATATGTGCAAAAAAAGAGAGAAAACTTGCCTTATTAAGCTAGTAAAAGGAAAAACAAATACATGCAAAGACGTTTTTCCAAGTTGTTCCATCTGAAAACATACCATAACTCCATTTTCCCACTTATAGATCATGCTCTTAACGGACACTGAAGTGGAGAACAGTCTTCTGATCAGTTCCGACGAAGGAGCCACCTACCAAAAGTACCGTCTGGACTTCTACATCCTCAGCCTGCTCTTCCACCCCGAGCAAGAGGACTGGATTCTGGCTTATAGTCACGACCAGAAGGTCAGCACACATTGCCTACGGTGGTAAATCATCAATACATGCTCAATGGGGTTTGCGCCTGGTTTCTTCCAGCTGTACAGCTCGGTGGAGTTTGGGAGAAGATGGCAAGTGGTTCACGAAAGAGTGACTCCAAATCGTTTTTACTGGTAAGTACGGATGTCAACACCTGATTGCAAATTGAAATTAAATTCTAAGACGTCCAAAGATTTACATCACTCTTCCTTTCCAATTTATATTTCATCCATCATGTGTTTTTTTTTTTTTTTTTATTAAACTAAGAGCATGCTTCCAGGAAAGCTTGGATAAATGACTTTCCGTCTTTTAATGACGTCAACATGGCGTGTTATTTTAATTCTTTCTATTTCAGGTCCAAAATGGGTTTGGACAAGGAACCGGGATTGATTCACTTGGAAACCACAAATGCCGAAGGACGTGAGTAAATATTTCCTAGTTTGTTTGTTTGTTTTAACAACCATATGTTCTAACATTTACTCCGTAAAATAATGACTCGATCAAGGGTACGGCTTATATGCGGACAAATTCGACTTGACATGCACATAAAATGATAAACAAAATTAATTTTGACGTCTATGAATGAAACTCAAGAAAAATAATCATAGCATTTCCCCTAAATTCAACGTTTTGTGATCTGTACAATTTGAACTAAAACAAAGCATTTGCCTCTTGGCTCACCCACTCCAAATTCAGCATCCACATTCTGGTCATTTTGGGTGGGTTGTTTATCTTCATTGGTCGGATTCATTGATTAATTTTGTATTATTTTTGTAAACAGAGGGCATGTACGTCACCTGTAAGCTTCGCAACTGCACGAACGGCAACAAAGGCAAACCTTTCCCAGGCTACATCGACCCCAATTCCCTCGTAGTCCAAGACGAGTACGTCTTTGTCCAGGTGGGTCTTTCACCGTCCTAATTACTGTAGTATTTGTGCTAGAATATTTTTTGATTATTTCTTTTACGTCCCATGTGTTTGTCTTGTTTTAGGTATCGACAAGAGGCAAGCCAATCTACTACGTGTCTGCCAAACGAGACGTCTTTTCGCCAATGAAACTGCCAAAGTACACTCTGCCCAAGGTAAGCCACCAACACACAATTCAATTTTTATACACACGGTACTGCTTTTTTTCCACTAATCTGCTGCTTAAATGGCGATTTGTCGGATGGTTAGCCAAACTAACCAACCAGCTTGGCGTGGCCAAAACGTCGACATGCCAATTTGCCCACGGTTCGTTGTTCAAACCAGTTCAAACAAAAATACTGCTCGATGCTTACAAATGTTCACCAAAATCACTGACTGACACTTACAAAATGTAATACTTTTTATGGCCCTCAACCAAGGGGAAAATATTAGTTTTAGACGTTTGGTCGCCCGGACGTTTGGTCGCCTGGACCTTTTGACAACATGACAGAGTTTACAGCTGGGATAGGCTCCGGAAACACCCGCGGATGAGAAAATGAATGAATGGCATGTCTTTTGCTGTCTTTTGCTGTCTTTTGCTGTCTTTTGCTGCCTTGCAGGACTTGCACGTTATCAGCACTGACGAAAATCGCGTGGTGGCGGCGGTGCGGGAGTGGAACCAAAACCAAACGTACAATTTGTACGTGTCCGACACGTCGGGCCTCTACTACACTCTGGCTTTGGAGAATGTGGTCAGTAGCATGGGCCCCGAAGGAAATGTCATGGTGGATCTATACGAGGTAAACGGCTGCTGATCTTCTCAATTCGCCCAGTGCATTTCGATTGACTTTCTGTGGCATTTTGTTTCAGGTGGCAGGGATAAAAGGCATGTTCTTGGCCAATAACAAGAAGGATAATCAAGTGAAAACCCACATTACGTACAACCGGGGAAGAGACTGGAGCTTGTTGCAGGCCCCCAGCAAAGACCTGCGAGGCAATAACATCCACTGTATGCCGGTAAGCCTCTCTTTTTCAGTCCATTTTCCATAATGTGGAGTCATCATAAAAGCCACGGTTCACTTGGAGTCTCTGTGGCAAGAATGAGACGCTAAAAATATGCTTTAACGAAAAATTCTTTTAAAAATGACTCTAAATAAAAGAGAAAACAATATCCCAAATATAAGAATTTGTGCTTGCAGATTTGATGTAAATATGGCGACACACACAAACGGGAGCAGTTGTTTTGTTCTTGTTGTTTTTTTTGTTCGATTTGCCATTCTGTAGCACGCTCGGCCTTCTCTGGACATCACGCAGCAATTCGTCAGGATATGTCAAGCTTTTAATAAACCTCTAAACAGCCTGTCAGCGCACGGCCTGAATTACTGGCATTTTGCAGGGCCGGTAATGAGAATTGTGCTGTTAAAGGTTAACCAAATCAAAACTACTGCCGTCATGACTGGCCCGCATGGAAATGGCCACCACAGAAGATTCTTTACGCCGCAACATTGTCATCCCAGGACAGAATGAATAAGAGGGAATATTAATGTTTTGTTTTGTTTTGTATGCAGCCATATTGCTCGTTGCATCTTCATCTTCACGTCTCGGCCAATCCCTACGCCTCGGGCAACATCGCCAGCCGTGATTCGGCGCCCGGGATCATCGTGGCGTCCGGTGAGCTCGCCGAAAACTTTACAACATTTTGATAATATTGCACATCTTGTAGTCTTCTGGCTAGATTGTAATGAATGAATGAGCCATTTTTCTAGCTATTGTCCATTGACACATTGTCATTTGTTTGCATGAAAGGTTCCTTCGGTTCGGAGCTGACCAACGCCAACATCAGCGTTTACATCACCTCCGACGCGGGCAACACGTGGAGACAGGTGAAGGGGCGCAACGTATTTTTAGTCATAAGCTTAACGTTTCCATCCGTTTTCTTCATGAAAGAATATCTGGCAACGTAGCAAACGTTTTCCGGGGGAAGAAAAAGACTGCTCACAAGAGTTGTTGTTATTTCAACCAAGATATCCAGGATGATCTTTAGATTAGATTAGGTTAAATTAGATTAGGTTAGGTTAACTTAGATTGTGTTAGATTAGGTTAGGTTATATTAGATTAGGTTAGATTAGATTGGATTAGATTAGGTTAGATGAGGTTAGATTTGGTTAGTTTAGGTTAGATTAGGTTAGGTTGGATTAGATTAGGTTGGATTAGGTTGGATTAGGTTGGATTAGTTTGGATTAGTTTGGATTAGTTTGAATTAGGTTGGATTAGATCATTTTTTTGTTTTAGATCTTTGTGTCAAAAATGATTTTGAATCATCATCAAAATGATATATAGTGCATTTTCGGACTATAATTCGCACTTTTTTTTTCCATCTGGATTTGAACTCAGTTGATTTTAGTGTTCAGAAAAGTTAGGCCAGATGTGAAAATTGTGGGTGGAGCAAGTGAGTGTATGGTTTTTATTTCTAATAGGACTTAAAATGACCTCTTGGCTGTTTCTCTCTGTCTTTGTTTTGACCCCGAAGATCTTCAACGAGGACTATGCCGTGCTCTATCTGGACCAAGGAGGAGCCTTGGTTGCCATAAGACACACCCCACTTCCCATCAGACACTTGTGGTGAGTTCTGCTTAAGTAGATGCCATTAGTCACACACACACACTCATTTCCTCAGATGGAACAAAAACAAATGAGTTTGTTGTCTAACTGCGGGGCGTCATTAAAGGAGGGCGACCTACCGGAAATCGAAAAAAAAACAAAATCGGCAATTGAAGGCGACAATGTTTGCTGACGTGAAGACGACGTGATCGAGTCGTTAAGCAGCTTTCGGTATCGTCGCGTCCCGCTCGTAACAATTGATTTTCACGTCCTCAGGCTGAGCTTCGACGAAGGACGCCAGTGGAACAAGTACAGCTTCACGGCCACGCCCCTTTTCATGGACGGCATGCTGGGGGAGCCGGGGGAAGAGACGCTCATCATGACGTGAGTTCGCCTTGGTTTGTGTTTGCTCATTTTTTGGGGCACGTTTGCCCCCATGAGTAGACATGTTTATTTGATTTTGTGTTGTTTAAATGGCATTAAAAAATGAAGGATGTGTGTTTCAGGATTTTTGGTCACGTCAGCCACCGGTCGGAGTGGCAGTTAGTCAAAATTGACTTCCGATCCATTTTCAACAGAAGATGCACAAAGGAAGATTATCAGATTTGGCATCTTCACAATCAGGTATTGACAACAGATTTCGCCAATACAGGATTACACCAAAAACACTTATTAAACAGTTATTGTAAAGTTCAGTGAACAATGTCAATGTGTGGTGCCTTCAAGTTTGTTGTGTTTTTTTGACACTCTTTTGAATTGCACCTGTAGGGGGAGCCCTGTCTTATGGGAGTGAAAAGAATCTACAGGAAGTTGAAACCCACGTCCAGGTGTGTGATGGGAAAAGTTTTCTCCGTCTTAGTGTCGTCGGGTCCTTGCGACTGCACCGAGGCTGACTTTGAATGGTAAGCAAAAAAACTCTCATAATGATACAAAAACTCATGTTTTGGGTTTATTTCGCAATCATTTGTTCCAAAAGGATTTCAAAATAACAGTCAAAACACAAACATGTAACTTCTGGTCTTTGCTTGGATTTTTTTTTTAGTGATTATGGCTACGAGCGACGGACGGACGGCAGGTGCGCTCCGGCTTTTTGGTTCCACCCATCGGCCGTGTCCAAGAGTTGCACCGGCGGGTCGACGAGCTTCCTCAACAGCACCGGGTAAATACAACGCTAAAATGAATTGTACTTTATGGACCAGACAGGGCTTAAAGGAAGGAATTATGGGTTATGGGTTTTTAAAATAGATTAGATGAGATAACTTTATTAATCCCATATTCGGGAAATTTCACTGTCACAGTAGCGAGAGGGTGAGAATACAGACACAGCAAAAGACATTATAGACATAGATAAAGATTTTTTTTGCAAGATAAGTGTACAAGACTTGTATGATAATACATGGTTAGTGTAAGTAGTGTCAAAAGCGTTATAGGCAGGTGATAGATATATTTTGGGTACCTGACGACATTCAAAAATTTGAGCGAAAGCTTGTTTCTCGCTCGTTTCAAGTGTAGCGTTTAGCTTAGCATTCTGAATAAGGTGACATTTTTGTGGGGCGTATTGATTTCCACCAGCTACAGGAAGGTGGTGTCCAACAACTGCACGGCCGGAGTCATGGACGAGTACACGGGCAAGAAGCAGCAATGTAGCACGCAAGCGCCCAAAGGTCTTCACCTGGTCACCGATGGGGGGACGCTCTCCGCCCAAGTGGGACACAATGTCACCTTCCTCCTTTTCCTGGAACAGGTCATTCTCACATAGATACATAGACATTTTACCTGGGATTAACCCATAATATACACACCCATACACCCACATACATCACCTATAGCTCAAAGACTTGGGTTAAAATGAGAAAAAAATGATTAGAATTATTTGGGAAATTATGGAGGATATTTTCAAATTTGCGATTGACTTTTTGTCATTCAAGTTGGTTAAAAAAACAATGTATACATCATTTTTTTAGGTTTAGAGTGTTCAACTAGCTAGCCTAGCATGCATCTTTTTGGCATGTCTCCATGTTATTTTGACAAATTTGAGATTCAAACATTTACCATCAAATAGAGCAGATTTGCCCGAATAATTTCACCTAAAATGAACACTGGATGAATCTGGATTTCCTGTCTTGTTTCTTCATCTTCATGGATTTTACCGTTATTCTTTGCCAGGGCGATTCCGCACAAACAAGCGTCACGCTGGAGTTGGGCGACGGTCGCGCCCTAACTTATTCCAATCTGAGTTCCATCGAGAATGGGACCAAGCACGTCTACAAAAACGCCGGCATCTACCGGGTGACCGCTTTGGCCAAAAATCGGCTCGGCGCGGAAACCGCCGTTCTCTACCTGCACATCATATGTAGGATATCGTTTTTTTTATTGCATTTTGACCTTGTAGTTTCAAGTAGGTCCTTCTTCCAGTTTTGTGTTTGCATAAAAATGGTGGCACAGGTCAGGGATATCGTGAAAGAAATGTCAATCATAGTTTTCTATTTATTGATGTGAAAGACATTCTGAATGTTTTGTATATATTGATGCGAGTATGTTTTTGATCAGGTCCCCTTGAATCTATCCACTTGTCGGCTCCGTTTGTGGCCGTGAAGAATAAGAAAGTCAACCTGACGGCCATCCTGTGGCCCAGTCAAGTGGGAACGGTCACCTACATCTGGTGGATTGGAAATAACACGGAGGTACGCCCATGTCGCGTCTTAAATGTGAGATCCGTTGCTTTAAGACCGGATATATGCGGCATATCTTAACTTGGTTAAAGGGATAAGCTGTTTGAAGCATGAATTATCTCTGGTCATAAATATGTTTACGTGAGTGTGTGTGTGTATAACATATATAAGATGTCTTGAGAGTTCATCACTAGTGTGCACTTTTTTGCATGAGCTGATATTTTGAAACTCAGATTTAGACAATTTGAAATGTGTAAGATTTCAAACTGATTGCTTTCCATTGATTCAAAACAACATTAATTTATTTTCCATCCTGCCTGTCCTCAAGAGAGTCTTTGGGGGGGTGCTGGAGCTTATCCCAGCCAAATTTGGGCAGTAGGCGGGACCTGGAGAGGGTAAAGAAATTCAAACAACTTGTCTATTAGGATAAGACAGACGTTTTCTGGCTACCATAAAAAAATTCAACTCTTTACATTGCACGGTTTGGATAAACGTAGCGAGAGAATCTTAACATACACACTCACACACCCATAAATCATGCTTTATAAGGATTATAATTATGTCAACTCGATTTTAATGCTGGTTGCTGCAATTTGATGTTTAAGCCAGCAGAAAATAACGTATGGAAAGAAGCTAGGCCTAGAAACTGCCGTCTTGCACGCCATTTGGCCTCCCGACCCTCTTCCGCCCTGATTTTTGTGTCTTTTCTTTTCCCAGCAGCCCATGATCACCCTGGAGGCCAGTCTGACGTGCGCCTTTTCCCAAGAAGGAATCAGCACGGTCACCGTTCAGGTGTCCGCGGGGAATATTATTCTGCAAGAGAGAAGATCCATTTCCGTCCACGGTGAGCTCACCTCGAGTTTATTTCACGGCGGCTAGGAAGAAACTCCCAGGATATGAGCAAAGGAAAGTAAACGTCACCCATTTTTCTTCTTTTTTTTCATGTAGAATATTTCCAATCACATTTGCTGGCTTTTTCTCCAAATCTGGACGAACACAACCCGGACGTTCCAGAATGGAGGATGGATCTTAGTAGGGTCCTCAAGAACTCACTTATCCAGGTAACAAACAATAGATGGGAAATGGCGGATGCTTCTTCATGTCAAGCTTTAAATCTTATTGTACTTGTATCATGACAACATAGTATAGTAAGGCTTTTTTTTCGCAACAAAACGACATAGTATAGTAAGGCTTTTTTTCCGCAAAAAATGAAATAGTATAGTAAGGCTTTTTTCCTTAATAAACGACATAGCATAGTAAGGTTTTTTCTTTATAAAAATGACATAGTATAGTAAGGCTTTTTTATATATATAAAATGTCGGAACAAATATTTCAAAGGAAGTACCCGCCATTTATCTACGTGTTCCTCGGTAGGCCACGGGCGTCAGACGGGATCAACTCCTGGTCACGGTCCTCCCGGGCTTGCCCACGACGGCGGAGGTTTTCCTCCTGCTGGACCGAGGACTAAAGGCAGTGGACCACAAGAGGAAATCGGCACACTTGGATCAGGTGAGAACCTCTCAGCAGGTCTAACAAAAAACCTTTCAAATCAGCCTCTGTTTGCACGACTATTATTTGAAGCTTTGGAGTCAAATGAGTTCCATGTTCTTCCAGTAGAGGTCAGTGTAGGTGCGCCAGCAGTAGTATATGGTCCCTTCATTTTATACTCCTCGATCGAACCTTGGGAGATATTAAAAAACGATCTGGAAACTCCCCCGCGGCAATTCTCGTGGGAGCCAAAATGGGATGTCTGGATAGATTCATCACTCAATCATTGCTGGCTAAATGTGGACTTTGAAAAGCTTAGAGCTTCAACTCAGTGATTGTCATCTTTACTCTGTGGGGGGGGGGGGGTTCATCTGTGAGTGAAATATGAAATTGCAAAGGAAATCAATTTGGTACACTTTGATGTGGTCAGTCACATGGAAAGCCTCTTTTGATTCTCCTAGCCGCCAAGAAATCTTCATTGGAGGATGTTATCGTAAAAGAACTCTGCATATTATCTTTTAGAGAGAGATTTATGAACCGTGTTATGCAGTACACTGGGGATTATGAGTTTTAATATGAAAAAAAAAAACTAACTTTTGAGTTACCTTAAACCAGGGATGCCCAATTCTGGCCTTCTAACTCCCTTAAATAGTTGTAAATATGGTATAATATTTGTATTTTATTGCTAGGAGGCATATATTAGTTGCTTTTTGTTCCGATTATAATTCAATTTGATCAATTTTAGTATCATGATACCTGTCAATGTGTACGTTTTTTGATCATTTCAAATTGTGGACAACTTGTACGGAATTTTTTAAAACGTTTTTTCGTAAAAAACGATCTGTTTTTATCCATTTCGGCTCTCATCCAGATCGTTTTAGTCACTGTTAACAAATGAAAATGTCATCGTTTACTGCTAATATTGCCCTTTTTACTACATAAATATAGCGCGTCAGCAAGCAGTGTATCCAGACAGTCAAGTCATACAGCTAAATATACAGAATCTTGATTTTAGTCCATACACAAGGCGCACCGAATGATTGGGCGCCGCCATCCACTTTGGGTAAAATCTTTGACTTTTAATTGCGTCTTGTATGAGTAACTATGTGCCATGTTGCATTAGTACGGTTTATTATCACTTAATGGGACTTGCAACCATTAATAAGGGGAGCAATTGGCCGAGGTTGACAGGTATTAAATGAGATGAAACTTTATTATGTATCATGTCCAAGGTTAAAATACTTAGATCTTAATGTTAGCGCGCGGTAGTGACCTTCGATTTACAGTATGTGTTTTGATTGCCAAAACAGTTGTACTCCATTTTAAAAGTCGTGTTTAATTCACTGAGGTTATAAATAATTCAAGGGTGCTTGAACACATAAATCTAGCGCTTGGTGGTAAGGGAGCCATTGTGGTTTCGTTGGGTCACGGCGGCTTGTACACCAGTCAAATACAGTTTGCCGAATAGTCACATGGGATGAAACTACTCCGAGAAGCTAACTGGCTAGTTATTGAGACGCTAGTCCTCAGCACGCAATCCATCAATACTTAATTGTCGCATTGTGGGTGTGTTTTAAAGATTATTTTTTTCACACTAGGCTGTGTGAAAAGGTCCGGCGGCAACATGGCCGCGGGAAGTAGCGGCATTGCGTGAGATTTTTGCCCTGACCTTGGCATTTTGAAGGAGGAATTGAAGGTGATGGCCGCCACGAACGGCTGCGTGATGGAGCCCGTGGCGTTTTGAAAATGACTCAACTTGAGCATGACGCAAAAGTCCAAAGTTCAAACTCTCCTCCGGTTTTGATTTGGCACGGATAGGCCACAGAAATGTGAAGATATGCTGTGTTTTTGATTGGCTGCTGGTGGAAAATAGGTCTATCCCTACACGATTCTGTACGAGAGGGTGCTTATATAAGATTGTTGCTTTTTCATTTCTGTATATGTGAAGGATTTGGGTGTATTTTTTTAGGCTCATGTCATTATTGTGTCAAAATCACAGTTCAGATACTCGGCGATATTGAAAGATGTTTTTTATTTGTATGACCAACAGCTCTCTGAGACGTTGCTGAGTGCCTTGAATCAGAATCTGGTTCAGTTCACCCTACGGCCAGGGGTCCAGGTCACCGTCTATGCGGCGCACCTGTCAGCTGGTAAGCCAACGCAATCGCACTTTTCCAATGCTTCCAATAGTATCCATAGCAGCGTTTCCCAACCACTTCTTTTGTAACGGTTAGGGGGTTTTAAATACAAAAGGGTTAGGGTTAGGATGTTTTAAATACAAAAGGGTTAGGGTGTTTTAAATACAAAAGCGTTAGGGTTAGGGTTTAAAGGTTAAAAATGACCACGTATAGTAAGGCTTTTTTTTGGGTAAAAAATGACCATATATGGTAAGGCTTTTTTTCTTAAAAAAAACAACCATGTATAGTAAGGCTTTTATTTGGTCAAAAATGACCATGTATAGTAAGGCTTTTTTTCTTAAAAAAAACCAACCATGTATAGTAAGGCTTTTATTTGGTAAAAAATGACATAGTATAGTAAGGCTTTTTTTGTTAGAAAAACGACATAGTATAGTAAGGCTTTTTAATTCACAAAACGACATAGTATAGTAAAGCTTTTTGATTCAAAAAATGACATAGTATAGTAAGGCTTTTTCTTAAAAAAACAACATAGTATAGTAAGGCTTTTTGATTCAAAAAACGACATAGTATAGTAAGGCTTTTTTATTCAAAAAAACGACATAGTATAGTAAGGCTTTTTTCTTCAAAAAAACGACATAGTATAGTAAGGCTTTTTTCTTCAAAAAAACGACATAGTATAGTAAGGCTTTTTCGTTAAAAAACGACATCGTATAGTAAGGCTTTTTTATTCAAAAAAACGACATAGTATAGTAAGGCTTTTTTATTCAAAAGACGACATAGTATAGTAAGGCTTTTTTATTAAAAAAAAACGACATAGTATAGTAAGGCTTTTTTATTCAAAAAAACGACATAGTATAGTAAGGCTTTTTTATTCAAAAAAACGACATAGTATAGTAAGGCTTTTTTCTTCAAAAAAACGACATAGTATAGTAAGGCTTTTTCGTTAAAAAACGACATAGTATAGTAAGGCTTTTTTATTCAAAAAAACGACATAGTATAGTAAGGCTTTTTGATTCAAAAAACGACATAGTATAGTAAGGCTTTTTTATTCAAAAAAACGACATAGTATAGTAAGGCTTTTTTATTCAAAAAAACAACATAGTATAGTAAGGCTTTTTTCTTCAAAAAAACGACATAGTATAGTAAGGCTTTTTCGTTAAAAAACGACATAGTATAGTAAGGCTTTTTTATTCAAAAAAACGACATAGTATAGTAAGGCTTTTTGATTCAAAAAACGACATAGTATAGTAAGGCTTTTTTATTCAAAAAAACGACATAGTATAGTAAGGCTTTTTTCTTCAAAAAAACGACATAGTATAGTAAGGCTTTTTTCTTCAAAAAAACGACATAGTATAGTAAGGCTTTTTCGTTAAAAAACGACATCGTATAGTAAGGCTTTTTTATTCAAAAAAACGACATAGTATAGTAAGGCTTTTTTCTTCAAAAAAACGACATAGTATAGTAAGGCTTTTTCGTTAAAAAACGACATAGTATAGTAAGGCTTTTTTATTCAAAAAAACGACATAGTATAGTAAGGCTTTTTGATTCAAAAAACGACATAGTATAGTAAGGCTTTTTTATTCAAAAAAACGACATAGTATAGTAAGGCTTTTTTATTCAAAAAAACAACATAGTATAGTAAGGCTTTTTTCTTCAAAAAAACGACATAGTATAGTAAGGCTTTTTCGTTGAAAAACGACATAGTATAGTAAGGCTTTTTTATTCAAAAAAACGACATAGTATAGTAAGGCTTTTTGATTCAAAAAACGACATAGTATAGTAAGGCTTTTTTATTCAAAAAAACGACATAGTATAGTAAGGCTTTTTTCTTCAAAAAAACGACATAGTATAGTAAGGCTTTTTTCTTCAAAAAAACGACATAGTATAGTAAGGCTTTTTCGTTAAAAAACGACATCGTATAGTAAGGCTTTTTTATTCAAAAAAACGACATAGTATAGTAAGGCTTTTTTATTCAAAAAACGACATAGTATAGTAAGGCTTTTTTATTAAAAAAAAACGACATAGTATAGTAAGGCTTTTTTATTCAAAAAAACGACATAGTATAGTAAGGCTTTTTTATTCAAAAAAACGACATAGTATAGTAAGGCTTTTTTCTTCAAAAAAACGACATAGTATAGTAAGGCTTTTTCGTTAAAAAACGACATAGTATAGTAAGGCTTTTTTATTCAAAAAAACGACATAGTATAGTAAGGCTTTTTTATTCAAAAAAACGACATAGTATAGTAAGGCTTTTTTATTCTAAAAAACGACATAGTATAGTAAGGCTTTTTTATTTAAAAAAAACGACATAGTATAGTAAGGCTTTTTTGTTAAAAAAAACGACATAGTATAGTAAGTCTTTTTTGTCCAAAAAAATGACATAGTATAGTAAGGCTTTTTTATTCAAAAAAACGACATAGTATAGTAAGGCTTTTTTGTTAAAAAAAACGACATAGTATAGTAAGTCTTTTTTGTCCAAAAAAATGACATAGTATAGTAAGGCTTTTTTATTCAAAAAAACGACATAGTATAGTAAGGCTTTTTTATTCAAAAAAACGACATAGTATAGTAAGGCTTTTTTCTTCAAAAAAACGACATAGTATAGTAAGGCTTTTTCGTTAAAAAACGACATCGTATAGTAAGGCTTTTTTATTCAAAAAAACGACATAGTATAGTAAGGCTTTTTTGTTAAAAAAAACGACATAGTATAGTAAGTCTTTTTTGTCCAAAAAAATGACATAGTATAGTAAGGCTTTTTTATTCAAAAAAACGACATAGTATAGTAAGGCTTTTTTATTCAAAAAAACGACATAGTATAGTAAGGCTTTTTTCTTCAAAAAAACGACATAGTATAGTAAGGCTTTTTCGTTAAAAAACGACATAGTATAGTAAGGCTTTTTTATTCAAAAAAACGACATAGTATAGTAAGGCTTTTTTATTCAAAAAAACGACATAGTATAGTAAGGCTTTTTTATTCAAAAAAACGACATAGTATAGTAAGGCTTTTTTCTTCAAAAAAACGACATAGTATAGTAAGGCTTTTTCGTTAAAAAACGACATCGTATAGTAAGGCTTTTTTATTCAAAAAAACGACATAGTATAGTAAGGCTTTTTTCTTCAAAAAAACGACATAGTATAGTAAGGCTTTTTCGTTAAAAAACGACATAGTATAGTAAGGCTTTTTTATTCAAAAAAACGACATAGTATAGTAAGGCTTTTTGATTCAAAAAACGACATAGTATAGTAAGGCTTTTTTATTCAAAAAAACGACATAGTATAGTAAGGCTTTTTTATTCAAAAAAACAACATAGTATAGTAAGGCTTTTTTCTTCAAAAAAACGACATAGTATAGTAAGGCTTTTTCGTTGAAAAACGACATAGTATAGTAAGGCTTTTTTATTCAAAAAAACGACATAGTATAGTAAGGCTTTTTGATTCAAAAAACGACATAGTATAGTAAGGCTTTTTTATTCAAAAAAACGACATAGTATAGTAAGGCTTTTTTCTTCAAAAAAACGACATAGTATAGTAAGGCTTTTTTCTTCAAAAAAACGACATAGTATAGTAAGGCTTTTTCGTTAAAAAACGACATCGTATAGTAAGGCTTTTTTATTCAAAAAAACGACATAGTATAGTAAGGCTTTTTTATTCAAAAAACGACATAGTATAGTAAGGCTTTTTTATTAAAAAAAAACGACATAGTATAGTAAGGCTTTTTTATTCAAAAAAACGACATAGTATAGTAAGGCTTTTTTATTCAAAAAAACGACATAGTATAGTAAGGCTTTTTTCTTCAAAAAAACGACATAGTATAGTAAGGCTTTTTCGTTAAAAAACGACATAGTATAGTAAGGCTTTTTTATTCAAAAAAACGACATAGTATAGTAAGGCTTTTTTATTCAAAAAAACGACATAGTATAGTAAGGCTTTTTTATTCAAAAAAACGACATAGTATAGTAAGGCTTTTTTATTCAAAAAAACGACATAGTATAGTAAGGCTTTTTTCTTCAAAAAAACGACATAGTATAGTAAGGCTTTTTCGTTAAAAAACGACATAGTATAGTAAGGCTTTTTTATTCAAAAAAACGACATAGTATAGTAAGGCTTTTTTATTCAAAAAAACGACATAGTATAGTAAGGCTTTTTTATTCAAAAAAACGACATAGTATAGTAAGGCTTTTTTATTCAAAAAAACGACATAGTATAGTAAGGCTTTTTTATTCAAAAAAACAACATAGTATAGTAAGGCTTTTTTATTCAAAAAAACGACATAGTATAGTAAGGCTTTTTTATTCAAAAAACGACATAGTATAGTAAGGCTTTTTTATTCAAAAAAACGACATAGTATAGTAAGGCTTTTTTATTCAAAAAAACGACATAGTATAGTAAGGCTTTTTTATTCAAAAAAACGACATAGTATAGTTAGGCTTTTTTATTCAAAAAAACGACATAGTATAGTAAGGCTTTTTTATTCAAAAAAACGACATAGTATAGTAAGGCTTTTTTATTCAAAAAAACGACATAGTATAGTAAGGCTTTTTTATTCAAAAAACGACATAGTATAGTAAGGCTTTTTTATTCAAAAAAACGACATAGTATAGTAAGGCTTTTTTATTCAAAAAAACGACATAGTATAGTAAGGCTTTTTTATTCAAAAAAACGACATAGTATAGTAAGGCTTTTTTATTCAAAGAAAACGACATAGTATAGTAAGGCTTTTTTATTCAAAAAAACGACATAGTATAGTAAGGCTTTTTTATTCTAAAAAACGACATAGTATAGTAAGGCTTTTTTATTTAAAAAAAACGACATAGTATAGTAAGGCTTTTTTGTTAAAAAAAACGACATAGTATAGTAAGTCTTTTTTGTCCAAAAAAATGACATAGTATAGTAAGGCTTTTTTGTTCAAAAAAACGACATAGTATAGTAAGGCTTTTTTATTCAAAAAAACGACATAGTATAGTAAGGCTTTTTTATTCAAAAAAACGACATAGTATAGTAAGGCTTTTTTATTCAAAAAACGACATAGTATAGTAAGGCTTTTTTATTCAAAAAAACGACATAGTATAGTAAGGCTTTTTTATTAAAAAAAACGACATAGTATAGTAAGGCTTTTTTATTCAAAAAAAACGACATAGTATAGTAAGGCTTTTTTATTCAAAGAAAACGACATAGTATAGTAAGGCTTTTTTATTCAAAAAAACGACATAGTATAGTAAGGCTTTTTTATTCAAAAAAACGACATAGTATAGTAAGGCTGTTTTATTAAAAAACGACATAGTATAGTAAGGCTTTTTTTCCTTAAAAAAACGACATAGTATAGTAAGGCTTTTTTCTTCAAAAAACGACATAGTATAGTAAGGCTTTTTTATTCAAAAAAACGACATAGTATAGTAAGGCTTTTTTATTCAAAAAAACGACATAGTATAGTTAGGCTTTTTTATTCAAAAAAACGACATAGTATAGTAAGGCTTTTTTATTCAAAAAAACGACATAGTATAGTAAGGCTTTTTTATTCAAAAAAAACGACATAGTATAGTAAGGCTTTTTTATTCAAAAAACGACATAGTATAGTAAGGCTTTTTTATTCAAAAAAACGACATAGTATAGTAAGGCTTTTTATTCAAAAAAACGACATAGTATAGTAAGGCTTTTTTATTCAAAAAAACGACATAGTATAGTAAGGCTTTTTTATTCAAAGAAAACGACATAGTATAGTAAGGCTTTTTTATTCAAAAAAACGACATAGTATAGTAAGGCTTTTTTATTCTAAAAAACGACATAGTATAGTAAGGCTTTTTTATTTAAAAAAAACGACATAGTATAGTAAGGCTTTTTTGTTAAAAAAAACGACATAGTATAGTAAGGCTTTTTTATTCAAAAAAACGACATAGTATAGTAAGGCTTTTTTATTCAAAAAAACGACATAGTATAGTAAGGCTTTTTTATTCAAAAAACGACATAGTATAGTAAGGCTTTTTTATTAAAAAAAACGACATAGTATAGTAAGGCTTTTTTATTAAAAAAAACGACATAGTATAGTAAGGCTTTTTTATTCAAAAAAAACGACATAGTATAGTAAGGCTTTTTTATTCAAAGAAAACGACATAGTAAGGCTTTTTTATTCAAAAAAACGACATAGTATAGTAAGGCTTTTTTATTCAAAAAAACGACATAGTATAGTAAGGCTGTTTTATTAAAAAACGACATAGTATAGTAAGGCTTTTTTTCCTTAAAAAAACGACATAGTATAGTAAGGCTTTTTTCTTCAAAAAACGACATAGTATAGTAAGGCTTTTTTATTCAAAAAAACGACATAGTATAGTAAGGCTTTTTTATTCAAAAAAACGACATAGTATAGTTAGGCTTTTTTATTCAAAAAAACGACATAGTATAGTAAGGCTTTTTTATTCAAAAAAACGACATAGTATAGTAAGGCTTTTTTATTCAAAAAAACGACATAGTATAGTAAGGCTTTTTTATTCAAAAAACGACATAGTATAGTAAGGCTTTTTTATTCAAAAAAACGACATAGTATAGTAAGGCTTTTTTATTCAAAAAAACGACATAGTATAGTAAGGCTTTTTTATTCAAAAAAACGACATAGTATAGTAAGGCTTTTTTATTCAAAGAAAACGACATAGTATAGTAAGGCTTTTTTATTCAAAAAAACGACATAGTATAGTAAGGCTTTTTTATTCTAAAAAACGACATAGTATAGTAAGGCTTTTTTATTTAAAAAAAACGACATAGTATAGTAAGGCTTTTTTGTTAAAAAAAACGACATAGTATAGTAAGTCTTTTTTGTCCAAAAAAATGACATAGTATAGTAAGGCTTTTTTGTTCAAAAAAACGACATAGTATAGTAAGGCTTTTTTATTCAAAAAAACGACATAGTATAGTAAGGCTTTTTTATTCAAAAAAACGACATAGTATAGTAAGGCTTTTTTATTCAAAAAACGACATAGTATAGTAAGGATTTTTTATTCAAAAAAACGACATAGTATAGTAAGGCTTTTTTATTAAAAAAAACGACATAGTATAGTAAGGCTTTTTTATTCAAAAAAACGACATAGTATAGTAAGGCTTTTTTATTCAAAGAAAACGACATAGTATAGTAAGGCTTTTTTATTCAAAAAAACGACATAGTATAGTAAGGCTTTTTTATTCAAAAAAACGACATAGTATAGTAAGGCTGTTTTATTAAAAAACGACATAGTATAGTAAGGCTTTTTTTCCTTAAAAAAACGACATAGTATAGTAAGGCTTTTTTCTTCAAAAAACGACATAGTATAGTAAGGCTTTTTTCTTCAAAAAACGACATAGTATAGTAAGGCTTTTATTCGCGCAAAAACGACATAGTATAGTAAGGCTTTTCTTCCTTAAAAAACGACATGCTATAGTAAGGCTTTTTCGTTAAAAAACGACATAGTATAGTAAGGCTTTTTGGTTAAAAAACGACATAGTATAGTAAGGCTTTTTGGTTAAAAAACGACATAGTATAGTAAGGCTTTTTGGTTAAAAAACGACATAGTATAGTAAGGCTTTTTGGTTAAAAAACGACATAGTATAGTAAGGCTTTTTGGTTAAAAAACGACATAGTATAGTAAGGCTTTTTGGTTAAAAAACGACATAGTATAGTAAGGCTTTTTTGTTAAAAAACGACATACTATAGTAAGGCTTTTTCGTTAAAAAACGACAAAAAACGACATAGTATAGTAAGGGTTTTTCGTTAAAAAACGACATAGTATAGTAAGGCTTTTTGGTTAAAAAACGACATAGTATAGTAAGGCTTTTTGGTTAAAAAACGACATAGTATAGTAAGGCTTTTTTGTTAAAAAAACGACATACTATAGTAAGGCTTTTTCGTTAAAAAACGACAAAAAACGACATAGTATTGTAAGGCTTTTTCGTTAAAAAACGACATAGTATAGTAAGGCTTTTTCGTTAAAAAACGACATAGTATAGTAAAGCTTTTTCGTTAAAAAACGACATAGTATAGTAAGGCTTTTTCGTTAAAAAACGACATAGTATAGTAAGGCTTTTTCGTTAAAAAACGACATAGTATAGTAAGGCTTTTTCGTTCAAAAACGACATACTATAGTAAGGCTTTTTCGTTAAAAAACGACATAGTATAGTAAGGCTTTTTTGTTAAAAAACGACATAGTACAGTAAGGCTTTTTCGTTAAAAAACGACATACTATATTAAGGCCTTTTCGTTAAAAAACGACATAGTATAGTAAGGCTTTTTCGTTAAAAAACGACAAAAAACGACATAGTAAAGTAAGGCTTTTTCGTTAAAAAACGACATAGTATAGTAAGGCTTTTTCGTTAAAAACCGACAAAAAACGACATAGTATAGTAAGGCTTTTTCGTTAAAAAACGACATACTATAGTAAGGCTTTTTTGTTAAAAAACGACATAGTATAGTAAGGCTTTTTCGTTCAAAAACGACATAGTATAGTAAGGCTTTTTCGTTCAAAAACGACATAGTATAGTAAGGCTTTTTTGTTAAAAAACGACATAGTATAGTAAGGCTTTTTCGTTAAAAAACGACATAGTATAGTAAGGCTTTTTCGTTAAAAAACGACATAGTATAGTAAGGCTTTTTCGTTAAAAAACGACATAGTATAGTAAGGCTTTTTTTGTTAAAAAACGACATAGTATAGTAAGGCTTTTTCGTTAAAAAACGACAAAAAACGACATAGTATAGTTAGGCTTTTTCGTTCAAAAACGACATAGTATAGTAAGGCTTTTTCGTTAAAAAACGACATAGTATAGTAAGGCTTTTTTTGTTAAAAAAACGACATAGTATAGTAAGGCTTTTTCTTAAAAAAACGACATAGTATAGTAAGGCTTTTTGATTCAAAAAATGACATAGTATAGTAAGGCTTTTTCTTCAAAAATCAACCATGTATAGTAAGGCTTTTATTTGGTCAAAAATGACCATGTATAGTAAGGCTTTTTTTCTTAAAAAAAACAACCATGTATAGTAAGGCTTTTATTTGGTCAAAAATGACCATGTATAGTAAGGCTTTTTTTCTTTAAAAAAAACAACCATGTATAGTAAGGCTTTTATTTGGTCAAAAATGACCATGTATAGTAAGGCTTTTATTTGGTCAAAAACAACCATGTATAGTAAGGCTTTTATTTGGTCAAAAATGACCATGTATAGTAAGGCTTTTGTTTCTTTAAAAAAACAACAACCATGTATAGTAAGGCTTTTTTTCTTAAAAAACAACCATGTATTGTAAGGCTTTTATTTGGTAAAAAAAAAGTCAAGTAGAGTAGTAAGTCTTTTATTTGGTTGAACCGGCGGCCTGGTGGTGCGATAGGTAAGCACGTTGGTCTCACAGCTCTGGGGTACTGGGTTCAAATTCAGGTCACGTCCATCTGTGTGAAGTTTTCATGTTCTCATCTCTATACAGCACCCCTCGTGGACAGCGGTGAGAACCACAGTACCTCTGCCATGCTGATGCTCTTGTCGGTGGTGATCGGAGGCTTTGCCGTATTTGTCATCTATAAATTCAAAAGGTAAAATTTCCCGGAAATGACATGCGTGCCAGCGTTCCGCACCAAGCCAGTTGACGTGAGTTTGCCGTTTTTTGGTGGGTCAACGGATCGTGTCAATTTGCATTTGATAGCCTCTTTTTCTCACTTCCCTCCTTAAATACTGTGGAAGTTCATTGTTTCTTTTTGAGAAAAGAAATCTCAGTTGTGGCAGCCTATCAATAGTAAGCCCTTTAAAAGGAAGGCAGTTGACCTTTTTCAAATTTGAAATATGTCTTCCCCTGACATGTTGTTGCACTGAAATAGAGTAGAAATAGAAAGTAAGTACCGATCTTGACTATTCAGGCCACTGGAAGAAAAAAAACATTATCGCCTCTACTCATAACCGTTGACAAACGAAACATTTTACAGCGGCCTTATGAATAAAACAGCAGTAAAAGTCAGGATAGTGGCGGGGTGGTCAAGTGGTCAGTGTGATGGACTCACAGTCCTGTAGGCGAGGGTTTGATGCCAGGTGGGTCCTCACTGGGTGAAGTTTGCATCGTCACTCCAGACTTGCGTGGATTTGCTATTATATCACAAAAAAATGCATGCTAAGATAAATTAACACTCAAAATTGTCTTTAGCTAAGATTGGTTGGTCGTTTTTTTTCTTTGCGTTCCGTGATTGGCTGGCTACTGATACACTGTTGCCCGTAGTTAGCTGGTATAGGTTCCGGCACCCCCTGAGACCCGTGTGAGGATAAGTGGTTGAGAAAATGAATGAAAGTGAAGTTAATAGTCTTGTGTTTTTAGGGTAGGCTAAGCCAGGGGGTCAAGTTTCGGTTCTGTGGAGACCCTATCCAGTCGGTTTTCCATGTCTACCTCCACCAACACACCTGAATGAAATCATGGGGATCGGTATGAAGCTTCTGGACAGCTTGTTGATGAGTTGATCATTTGATTCAGGTGTGGTAGAGGAAGACAGACTGGATAGGGACTCTGGAGGACTGGACTTGACCACCCCCAAAGGGCTAGACCCTTGATCCAATGGCCTGAATGTAAATATTTTCTCAAGGAAGATCCCAGGCCTCAACGTCTATGCGCAGATGCAGAACGAAAAGGAGCAAGAAGTGACCAGTCCATCAACTCCGCCAGAGGCTCCGCCCAGCTCCAAGCGGGACGCGGTTCATTCTGTGGAGACTTTGGACACGGCGTTTAACCCGCAGCATATCGGTAAGACTTTGTTTCGTTGTTCTCAGAGTTTACGACCGTCATCTACGTACGACATTATCAAACTCATCGTCTTTGTTTGTTTGTTTAGAATTGACCTGTTCTGGTCCAGAAGTGCGTGGAAACTGAAACGCTGAATATGAGTATGATAAGATAAAAATAGTTCCGTCCAATACTCTTAAATTGGGTTTAACTCATGGAGTGTGTTTTTCCAACTAATCCTTCTGTTTTCTCTCAATGACATGTGATCAATACTAAGCAGGAAAAACAGTCTGCTTAAGTGTGACAATCATCCAATTTGTGAAGGCCAAACCCTAGCTAAATTGGCAACTGATAAAAAACCAAGTATGTCGTAACGTTAACCTCAAATGTTTATTGGAAATAGTCAATTGCAGGCAGTGAGTTAACAAGGAACCTTGAAATGGTCCAAAATCAGCAGGACGTCACTTTGGAATCTCCCAAAAACCAGCAGAAAGTAGCCCAAAATGATCCAAAATTGAGATTAAGCAGCTTTTACAGGTCCTAAAATGACAACAAATGACACAAAATGAACTCCTCGTCCTTAATTGACAGCAAACAATTTCCCAAAAAAGTAGCCATAGATGCTTACCTTCCAATGGCCATAGACTTCAATCCATTTGGACGGCACCTAAATTTGCAGAATGTGAAAAAAACAGTTAGCATTAAAATGCACGGCACAGATATTCGATCACTCTACCCTTGACAACTAACCCCATTCTCCCCTATATGTCTAAGTGTGCACTAACTCATTTACTTGCTTAATGTGTACATATTTTCCATTCTACATCTGAAAAAGGGACTTTTAATTGACTAAACATCTCTTGTTTTTCTCCTCTGCAGGATGTAAAAAACCTGACGTTTTTGTGAAATTCTCCCGAGGACTCCCCGCGTACGTGGTTTAACGTGTACAAAAATTTAAAGGAACAGCGCCCACTCCTGCTGCATCACATACCGGATAAGTTTTCCCAAAATCTTGTCTTTTAGCTTTGTACCCGTGCATGTCGGAGCTAACCGTAGCGCCTAGCGTACACTGTCACAACGTCGAGAATTAGCATTTCTATTTTTCTTTCTATAATTCACGTCAACATCATTCTTTGTTAGCAAACGTCCCTAAAGGGGCAACGGTCTATTATTTATTCACTTGAAGTTAATATTTACAGCTTTGTACTTGGTAAATCATGAATGTTATTATCTATTTAAAATATGCAGTATGTATTTCAATAACAAGTGTTGTATAATACTAAATGTTGCTCTAAGTTATGACTAGGCTAGAACATTTGATTGCGGCGTTTTGGGAGAACATGGCACAATTGGTATTTTTTATGATGAATTTTCATTAAGAGTGTCTTTTTCATCTATTTAAATAATATTCAATGCGCATTTTGGAAATAGAGAAACAGGCGAGAGTGGAGGCTGAAATACGGCCTAATTATTTTTGTCTGGGAGTTGTAACTAATGCTTTGATGAAGGGTTTTGACGGAATGTTTTTCTGACAGACATTAAAAATGGAGCAGTTGCTGGTATACGGGATGATTTCTTCCATCCTGCAAGCAGTAAACAGGTAAAACTTTGGTTTTGCTCAAAGTATACAGGCTACTTAAAATATTGGAACTCATGTTCTAGTTAGGTTTACAGCATACAACCCTGAAAAAACAAGTCTGATCAAGGAAGGTAAGCAAGGTTGGGCCTGGTTAGTAACGTGACCGGACATTTGGTCGCGCGGACATTTGGTCGCACGGACGTTTGGTGACAGGTTTACTGTTAAAACCAGCTCTCGAAATTATATTGATGTTAGAGAGTTTAATATCTAACTCTACCGTTTTCAACAGTACTTAGATATTAAACTCTCACTCATTAATACAATTTTGAGAGCTGGTTTTAACAGTAAACTCGGCCAAAACGTCCGGCGGCTAAACGTCCGAGCACCGGTCACTACTTGGATGGGAGACTATCTACTGTGAGATCTTATGTTAACAAGGGGAACTAGCTTAAATGCTAGAGTCCTCACTTAGCCTGTGAGAAGCAGTGAGGTCTCTAATTTACACAGACTCTAAAGGGGTGCTGCCTTGGCCTTAGGGGTTTAGTGCGTTAGCTACGTAGGTTCCAATCCCGGTTGGTCCTGTGTGGAGTTTGCACTGCGATTGGCTGTTTACCGGGATTGGAACCTATGCGGCCGACGCACTAACCACTTAGGCCAGGGCGGGGGAGTCTTTGGAGTCTGTGTAAATGAGAGATTCCACTGCTTCTTATAGGCTAAGTGAGAACTTTAGCATTTAAGCAAGTTCCCCTTGGTAACAGAAGATCTCACAGTAGACAGTCTCCCATCCAAGTACTAACCACACCCAACCCAGCTTACCTTCCTTGATCGGACTCTTTTTCAGGGTAGTATGCTGTAAGCCCAACTAGAACATGTGATCCGATATTTTGAGTAGCTCGTATAATTTTAGCAAAACCAAAAGCTTACCTGTTTAGTCCACATTGAGTCTAGTGTACCAAAATGTTTGACCCTGTTTCGTAGACCAATCATTTTGAGGACCTGAAAAGATAAAAAAAACGCCAAACGTAGCACATTAAAAACTTGAAATTTTTCTATACAAGCTCTGAAAATTTGAGGTGATTCTAACAAAAAATGTCTAAAATATGGCCTATGGATTGAGGTCAAACATTTTGAAAAACCCTGTTAGAATAAGGGAAGCGCATTTGTATAGAGATCATATTTTAAAAAGTGTATTGAATTTGACATAAGTGGACAACATGAGAATGTGACTGGAAAGTCTTTGAATTCATTCTCTGACCTGCTTTATCCTCACAAGGGTCGTGGTGGGTGCTGGAGTCTATCCCAGCTGACTTTGGGCCAGAAGTCGGAGGACACCCTGCAAACTTGTCCACCTGGATTTGAGCCCAGGACCCCAGAGCTGCGAGGCTGCTGTACTTGACCACTGCCCCACCGACCGGATCTCCCTTGGAAAGTTCTGTGAAGTCACATTAGAATAAATCGACGGTCGGATTGGGCAAAACAAAAGAAAGACTGTGGTTAACAACCGTGACACATTTGAATGAATTAAAGGAAAATGTTTGAATTGGCTTGTCCTGTCACAGTTGGCCATCCGTAGGGCCGCGTCCAAGCCAGCTGTCAATCACACTGCTGGCGCTTGCTCGCGTTGACGCTAATGCGTTGAACGCCTCACTGGAGTCGCTTGCAATTCTGAAGGAGAAGGCAGCGTTATGATGACATGATTTCAACAAAACGGGCCATTCAAAAGAATACTTTTTCAATCTATACACGCTAGCCTTATCCACTACTATATTTATTTATTCCGATTTGGGGGAAAAGGATGAGTGTTTTTAAGAGAAATGCTTCAGGGAAGGATAACATTTTTATGGCTGTACAGAATTTGAATAAATCTAACGTTACAGTGTTTGGACCTCAACTGTGCCATGTCATTGATGATGCATTTACAATCATCTTTATTAAATGGGAAAGAACTTGATGGAATCTATTCTTTATTCCTATATTCACTATTTGATGGGCATTCATTAGAGAGTGCCATTCTATTAGTGGGTGCATAAGGCTCCTTGCTAACCTGTGAGCTAAAATATGGAAATGGCTGGTGACAGAACTGAGATATTACATCTAGAACTGCTTTAATCTTCATTTTTTTGCAGTAGAGTCTTCTGGAATGCATTCAATTAGAGGGTGCGTTTCTATTTTTCAATTTTATACCAAAGTGCCGGTTCAAATAGATGTTTTACGAAATGCTTACCTTTACGCTTCCGTAGACTGTCTTGTGGTATTCCGTCTCCCTCTGGTGGGTGGCGGAAAAATCATGCCTAAAAATGATAAGAAAAATGATTATTTTTGAAATCCAAAACATGAAATTCAATTGACAAATTGAGAATATACTAAGCCTGTTTTTATCTCGGCCATCTGTGGAAGGCAAACTCTGGGCTGGCAGTTTTGATCCAAATCCAAAGTGAGTGTTTGCCTCTAAAACGACACCACAAGTCAATATTCGCGCAAAAGTTGCCAGCCTCTGGCTTAAGCACCACCGCCCGTTACGGCCGTGGAAAGATGGAGCGCTCCAAGCCAATTCAATATTTTATCTGAGTAGACATTCTATACACGGTACAAAATGAAGGTATGGACATTAAACGGGCTCATTTTGGGCAAATGTACATTTCTGTAAAATGGAGGTTATGAAAATGAGCCTAACGTTGTTGGTATGTAGAAACAAATATACACAACTTTTAAAAGAAGCCAACATGTTTTCTCAGGACGACGGACTGAAAAACAACTATTTACACTTTTTATCTACAGAAATTGAAAGCTGACTTGCAACAGGCACTGCTCGCTCGCTCCATTAAGACAAACCTCCTGGCTTCCCTTTCCCAAAACACACTTTTTTAAATCTTTCAAAGTCCACAAAAAGTGTCCTCTTTCACCATCTTTAAAAATGGCGGAATGTCCAGGTATTGGTTCCTCCCATCCTCCCAATTTAGCTGGACGAAATACTTACAAAAAGCAGAGATGATTTGGCCAAGTTCACAAACGTACCGATGGACACGCCCGTCGATGTTTTGGTCGGCGGACCAGAGCGTCACGGCTTTAAATACGTGGATTTTGCGGCATGGGGGATGCGTGGGGATGGGCGGGGCTTCCGTGGAAATCTCCAAAAAAAACCCTCGAGAGCAGTCGTCGTATCCAGAGAGATAGAAAAAGGAAAGAGAGACGAGATTGCCGGTCGGATAAGAACTCTACACGCTGGTGCAGTTTGGGATCTCCCTTGTGCTTTCGCGGGAATTTGAAACTCCCCCTGACAACACAAAATACAGCAAAAAATCGTGACCGGACATTTGGTCGCCGGTCAAATGTACTTAGATATGAAACAGTACTTAAATATTAAACAGTACTTAGATAATAAACAGTACTTAGATATTAAACAGTACTTAGATATCAAACTCTCTCTCATGAATATAATTTTGAGAGCTGTTTTCAACAGTAAACTCTGTCATGTTGTCAAACGTTTGGCGACCAAACGTCCGGGCGACCAAACGTCCGAGGATGTTTAGCTGGCAAAAATAAAAAAAAATAACAAAATGACCGACTTGTTGACTTTTGCGAGGATAATCGTAGATTTTTTGGAGATGTTTTGAGGCATTGCAAGCCGTTATTTAAAAAAAAAAGACTGGCTTTAAAGGTTTTAAAAGCTCCTTGCATATATTTAGGAGGCGATCGTACGTTTTGAGACTCCACTGGAAAATATGAATACGTGGCAAAAAAGTTGCATTGTAAAAAAGTGGGCAAGCTTTAAAAAAGTCAAATATTTTCTAGTTTAGGGATTACATCTTTTACAGTCTTACGTTTTGGTGATGAAATAGAAATCAATGCGTCAAATAAGCACGAAAGAACTTTGAGCCTTTTAATGAACTGCCAACTTGTCAAGCTGCACTGAAACTTATCAACAAAAAAGATATGAATTTTGGCAGCTAAGCTTGAAACGCTATTCCAGTCTTATGTTCTTGTTAAAAAAATACATTTGTCATAGGGAGAACTCAAAATATTCATCTTTAAAATGGCAACTGTGAATTAATTTTACATTGAGCAATGGTGGACTTACTTTTGACTCTTGCGTCCAGTTCTTTCTCCGCTCGCTCTTTAGACGAGAAGTCGTCGGGCGTGATTTTGGGGACGGCGTCTACTCCTCCTCCTTGGCCCACCGAGCTAAACATCTCTTGCTCTTTCTCCTGGTTGACTTCCGCGTAGATGTTCATCCAAGGGATTTTTCTAAAATGTCACAAAAATAAGGTAATTTGTTTATTTTCTGAACTTCTTATTCTATCTCCACTCTAAATGTGAAGATATTTTTTGGGGTACCTTTTGAATTTGTAGACCAGAAAGACGGCAAGGCCAAGAAAGACCACGGCGAGGAGCATCAGCATGGCAGAGCTCTTGTGTCGAGGGTTGGAGTCCACCAGGGGCGCTGGAAAAGGAAGGAAAATTATTGGTTTTCACTCCAATTACTGTATACTGGAATGATTCAAAAAAGGACCGGTCCACCAAAAAGAAACGTCTTTGTTACCCAGTGTTAGCTGCGTGTTATAGACAATGACTCGGACGCCGGGCCGGAGCTCAAAAGCCACCAGATTCTGGTTGAGGGCATTCACGATAACGTTGGAGACCTGTTGGGGAAAACAAAGACTTGAAATTGGCTCCAATCTAAAACTAATCCAATCGAAAATTAATACTAATGTAATCTAAAATTTATCTCATCTAAAATTAATACTAATGTAATCAAAAATTTATATAATCTAAAACTAATCGAAATCTAATCTAATTTAATGTAATCTAAAACTAATCAAAATCTAATCTAATTTAATGTAATCTAAAACTAATCTAATCTAAATTAAATCTCAAACTAATTTAATCTAGAACTAATTTAATCTAGAACTCATCTAATCTTAATCTAAATTCAATCTAAAACAAATTTAATCTTAATCTAAAACTAATCTAAATCTAATGTAAAACTCTAAAACATTGTATTTTAAAACTTTTTTCAAACTGGAGCTTTTGGAGTGTACCCGTTCCAGCTCCTCTTCGCTCTTTTTCTTATTGAGCGACTGGTTCTTGTTGGGCAAAAGAAAGAGTTCGGCGGCCGTGGGCACTCCGGCCAGAACGGCCACCAAAAGATCTTCTTCCGGGAACTCGGCCACCTGCAAACGCAAATTCATTTTTTAATATTGATTAATGACCCATTATTTTTTTGTGCATTCACTGGTCATAAAAAGTTCTTTTCATAATAGCTCCTTCAGAAAAATCAATCAATTCTTCCACCAGTGTCGCCCAGAAGCAGGCCTATTGGAATGGTTTTATTTTGGCGGGGGCACGCAGCAAATGCTCACTCAAGTTTTTCTTTTGAGGACTTTAAACTAAAGTCTCAGTGGTGCTAATTAATTCATTTGTGACATGCCCTGTTTAGCGGCTTCCGCACAGAGAATGCCAATGGGAGGGAGGGACTTTATAGGCCTCAGACTTTTTAATGTCCCACATTGAGTTTAGGCCACTCCCCTTTTGCTTGTTTACGTGCTGTCGTTCGTTCGGTGAATGCGGCCGACTGAGACTTTTTTTATTTTTATGGGAGGATTCTTGTGTGCATAAAACTTTATCTCTAAGATAAGGACATCACTTGAAGACTTCTATGAGACAGGATAACATTTTATGGCTGTCCTTTTTGGTACGCCTTGACAAAAAAAAAGAAGCTTCCGCACACACAAAAAAAAACATCTAGATCACTGGTGTCAAAGTGGCGGCCCGGGGGCCAAATCTGGACCACCGCATCATTTTGTGTGGCCCGGATTAGATAAGATTATAGATGTATATTATATTTACTGATTTTCCCCTTTTTAAATCAATAATCGAAATTATTTTAGTCATTTTTTTTAGTTTTTAGTTCAAAAATCATTCGGTAAAATGTAAAAATATTTTCTGTTTTCCACTTTAACATGGAACATCACGATTAAAAGAGATATTCCCCTATCAAATTCTAGAAACGTGTGGATTAAAGTGTCGGTGGGTTTCCAATGAGGTTTGAGGAGCATTTTGCAAAGTGGTCGTCGTCACTGTTGTCGTCAGGCAAGCTCTCGTTAACCTTTCAGTACGAGGCCATTTACGAAGGGGCCAACGGGTCCCTGTTGAGGAATTGCCGTGGAAAATGTAGGGGTGAAATGGGTAATTGAGTAGGAAAAACGCTGGGGGAAATTTCTCGGCCTCATTTCATTGGAAAGCTCAAAGGTCAAGTACCACACTTAACAGACACTTAATGTTCCACAGGAAGGAGGCGCCAATCTTTCCCATCCTCCCAAAAGCGGGAATGAACTTCAAGGGAGGCCCGTCAACTTGGCTATTATTTATATATAAAACAGCCGAGGCTTTGGAATAAAATTCTAAGTATGACAAGATTAATAATAAAATGAAATAAAAAATAAATAGATCCAAGTTTCCTGAATAAGGGATGAAATAAAGTTCTAATCTAAAACTAACCTAATATTAATCGAAAACTAATCTAATCTAATCTAATACTAATCTAATATTATTCTTATCTAATACTAATATAATACTAATCTAATATTATTCTTATCTAATACTAATATAATACTAATCTAATACTAATCTAAAAATAATCTAATACTAATCTAATCTTAAAATAATCTAATACAAATCTAAAACCAATCTAATCTAAAAACTAATCTAATCTAAAACTAATTTAATCTAAAAACTAATACCCCACACAGACCCACTATTCACAGTTAAAAAGACTCCCTACCAAACTCGCATCTTAAGAAGTTAGGAGGTGGTTTTAATAGTGTGTTTGACTTTTAAAATGAAGGTATTAGGCTCATGGGGCTATATTTGGGCGACGGCAGCAAGGAGAAGAGCACCTCGGTGGCTTCACGCCTGCCCGCTGATGAATCACAGGGCCCCGGGCTCCTCTTCCTTTGCCTAGCCTCCTTTTAGAATATTGTCATAGAGAGTCCAATTGAGAGGCAAGACCAGGCCGGAAGCCAAAGCAGAAGGAAATAACATCCCAGAGCCGTCCATGCGTACCTGAGCCAATGAAAAGCACTCACTTGGAGAACGGCCTTCTTGATGACTCTGGCCACGTCCTGCCTCCACTCGGACAAATCTGGATTGAACTCGTCCAGATTGGGGGAGAAGGACAAAAGTAGAGATTTGAAGAATTCTGCCAGAGAAAAAGAGAGAAGAAAAAATAACACGTCATTCCATTCCACGTGAACGGAAATGTGGTTTTTGGGGAAACCAATTTGGAAGTTGGCGTTTGATTGATGATTGGTGACGCCCCCACTAAACATTTTTGCCCACTCCACTTTTAATTCCCAATATTTTAGTTGGCGGGAAACGGCTTTCTATGACGCACTTCTATGTGGCGGTTAACGGTGTGACAAAAAAAAAAGATGGCTTTTCATTAGAAGGTACAAAAACCCCAAACTTTTGGCAACATTGACTTACCTCTGACGGCAATGCTTTTGGTGTCTTGGACGATGACGTCGCCCGAGGCCACTTGAACCGTGACGGGATACATTCCCTCGTTGGGAAAAGTGTACGACACGCTTCCATCCAACGTGAGCATTGGCTAAAGACAAAATACAGATGGCAATCCATATGTATACTTACAATTCCACTCATTTTTGCAAGCCTCAGATGGCGTAAATATTACAGGGCGCTCTACCGAGTCCATTTAAAAGGTCAATCTGACAAAGGAGCGCGCTTTTGGTGACGGATCGACACTTGGTATTTAAACAGTTTGCCCATCTGCACACAACTATGACCCCATGCCAAAATATTGGCATCATTATTTAGCTAGTTTTGACCAGATCTGGGTCAGCTATGTAAAGGTGAAGCCAAAATTGTAGTGATTAAAGTAAAAAGTAGCTGTCAGATAAAGATAAGTTATTTTTTCATCTGCTTTTTAAAATGTGTGTACAAATAAAAATACTACCATTACACCTGAGTAAAAGGCACAAAAGCTAAAAAAGACAATTAATAGGACAAAATATATATAAATACTGGAGTATGAATCACATTTTTGGTTTTGGAAGAAACCGAGGACAAACATATGTTAAAGTAACAAGAGTAAAAACGATGAAAAAAAGTGACGTTTAGTCCGAAAAAATACGGTAATTGTAAAAAGTGGTTAGCAATAATTTTGATATGGACTCATAATAGCAGCTTTGTTTTGGCTAGGTCTCTACCAGCTATGCAAATCCTGATATTATTATTATTATAGTGTGTGTGTACTTGTGAAAAGATACCTCAGTAGTATTGCCAAGCCACCAGAAATAGGTAACAGTGCGAGGATGGCTTGGTAGGAGAAGTGCTGAGATGTTGACTTCCTTGTTTCTTATCACCACAAAAGGAGCAACAAGGTCAACCACCTCCACGGGACCTAAAAAAATACAAAAAAAAAATAGCTTAGTACATACTCTGTACTTATTTAGGATGAAAAGTGTTTGCAATCACATTCGGCTTTGAAATGTTCTCTACCATCTTCTAGGGTCCTTCAGAGTGGGTTTTATATGGCAAGAATAAATGTTATATACTTATTTTTAGGTGGTTTATAGGATATAGCAATACAAAAGTTATTAATGTTATTATTTTTGAGGATCCCAGAAATTCTCCTGATCACAATAGAATAAATTATTTTTTTTCCCCTTTCCACAACTGCCGAATTTTGCATTAAAGTGGGTTTTTTTCCTCCAATCTGGAAGCAGAAGGTATTCTGCATTGTTTTTGTATCAAACTCCAATAAAATCAAATGTTGCCACTCGGATTTTGAAATAAGGAATATCAGCCCTCTGGCTTTTTTTTATGACGGAAAAAATGGCAACAGAGGATTTTGTAGAGTGTGGCTGGCTTACACGTGACGTGCAGATAGAGCGCGGTGGTCTCGTAACCCAGGGGATTCTCCGCCAAAGCCGTGACGCAAAAAATCCCCGCAGACTTGTAGACGTGTTTGATCCCTTCTTGGGCCCAGCTGAGGTTGGAATAGGACACGGCTATGCCGTCGCCAAAATCCAATTGGACGTTGGTCCGTAAGGAATCGCCCTAAAAAAAAAAGAAAAAAGGGAGCACGCCATGATTGCTAACAAATTCAAGACCGTTGCTCGCTAACGGCTAATCTTGTACGAGTCTTCTCACCTCATCCAGATTAACCAAGAAGGTCACGTTGGCGCCCAAGTTGGCCACCAGTTTGCCGTCTTTGGTGCTCAGCAAGAGTCCCTTTGGCGCCTTTTTGGGGCATTGTTGCTTCCGAGCCGTGTACATTTCTTTCACCCCTTTGGTGCAGTTATTCAACACCACTTTACGGTACCTACAAAACCAAAAAATACTTGATTTGTGACAGGAAGGCTTGCAATGGGAGCCTAAGGGCCAAATTAAAAAGCCTAACGGGCCGTAGTTTGAGCTAACTGAGCTAGCTCCTCGATTGTCGCTGTTGTAAATGCTCGTTTGACTCATTTCTGTTAAGCATCATCTTACTCACCCCGTACTGTTGAGATAGTTGTTACCCAGGTTGCAACTCCTGGACGTCGAAGAAGGATTAAACCAAAAGGAGGGCTTGCAGTTGCCATTTCGGTGGCGCTCGTATCCGTAGTCGCTGCCGGGAAACAAATTGCAAAAAAAACTTAATATCTTTTCAACCTTAGGCAGTAGCTAGTAGCACTTAAGTAGTACTCGCTGTCCCTCCAAAGCCGGAAAAGAAGCATTTTGTTCCAATTTGATTGGAGAATTTTTTTTCATTGCCACTTTAATAGCTATTCAAATCAGCACTGATTTATGAGCCGCTCTTAAATGCGCATATCTTGATGAGCTCAACTCAAAACGCAGTATTGGGGAGTACAAAAAAAAGATGAAAAAATTAAATCCTGTTTTTCTTACCATTGGAAATCGTGGGCTCGGCAAATACACGATTCGGCGGATAGGATTCGGGAGTAGTCTTTCCCCAGCATGCAAAAGTTCCCGGGACGCCGTTTCATGTAAATTTGTTTTTGGCCCATCACGCACGGCTCACCCTGGAGTGGAAAAACAGAAGATCCAAGTGATGATCATATCATAGTTTAAAAATAATAAAAAATTTACAGCAACTTGGAGACCAATGTGCCGTGTTTATTCAAGTACAACGAATACCCGTATATAAGGCGCACCCATAATTTAAGACAAAAAAATTGGTATAATTTATTATTATTAATTTTTTGTTTTTCTCAGGTCACACCAAGGATTGCACAAATACCAGTAACTAGCAAAACATGTCGTCATGTCAAAAAATGATATAAAATGTGGTATGGAAACCTGGGAAAACAAACTACTATCAATATGAACACAAATATCAAACAGAATTTAAAATTTGACCTATATGTATTGCTATTATTATTAAAAGAAGGTATATTGTCGCCATTTGGCGGACAGAGACAGGTTCTATGTCTCCCATTATACGTAATGGCTGCAGAGGGGACTTTTTCACCCACTTTGGTTCAGTTTTTTGGTAGAAAATTGTATATACTTTTTGTTGTACCTGAATAAATTCAGTGTTGTAGTTTTTTTCCGTACCTGATTGTGCAAGTGCCACGTTTGATAATCCTCTTCGGTACATTTTTTGGTGAATATGGATTTGTAGTCGATCTTGATGAGCTGCCATTCGGAGCGATGACTGAAGTGTCCAAAAAATCTAAACAAAAAAGCCATAAAAACAGACACTACATTACAGTCACCTTATTTTGAATCGTATTTTCTTTAGCAACGAGTAAGCTTGGTGAAAAGACGGTCAGCTCATTTGAAAGAAACTAGCGTGCGCATTGGTGATACTACTTACGTCATGATCAGATTGTCGGCCCCGGCTTCTACCAAAACGCCGTCCACGAACAGAGGCACGGAGGAAAAGCTGTGTTGGCTCCATTGCCTTCCTTCATCAAAGCTGACCCTGGAAAAAAAGAGAGATATATACACATATAAATGTGTGTGTGTGTGGGTGTCAAAACGCATCGGCATCACAAGGCTAGCCGCGGCAGTGGCACGGAAACGTGCGCCGCCGACCACAGAAAGGCAAACATCCACTCTTCTTTGCAAGTGGGCTCACGGGGAAGAATTTGGATGAGGCCGCAAAGACGACGAGCAAAGACGAGCAAAGACTGACAATCTGTTTCAACAGCCACCACCGACGATAATTCAACTGAAATCTTCTTACTGTCTGGACAAGACGGATTGGCAAGTATACGCCTCCAAGAATATCGCAAGCAAAATGAATTTTGCTGCGAACAAAAAAAAAAAGTGTCACTATTTCGTGTGCAACTGCTGAAAAAGAAAAAAATGGAAGGACGGAAGAAGACAGCGACCAATTGAAAGGGAGCTTTCATTGATTTTCACCATAACCCAACACTAAAGCTGACAAGTTGAAACACCTGAAAAATGTTTCTAAGGCCACACAATTCCAGAACAATAAATATCCGCTGGGATTGGCTCCAGCACCCCCTGCGAGCCTAATGAGGATGAATCTGTTCATAAAATGAGATCCCCATCAACCAAATTCTTTCCTTTTTATGCATGTATACCTAAAAAACATTCATCATTCATTTTATGAACTGCTCACAAGGGTCGCGGGGGGTGCTGGAGCTCATCCCAACCGACACTGAATCAGTGGCCAGTCAATAACAAGGCGCGAAGAAGACAATCCATTGTAACTAGGAGCAATTTAATGTGATCAATCAGCCTATCATGCATGTTTTTTTGGGGGAAGAAAAGAGAGTACCCAAAAAAAAACCACGCACAAAGGATGAATTCCACATACCACAAATGTCGGTTTGGCACAGACGGTTGTTTGACAGCAACGAGAGCGCCACCTTTGTCCAGAAACCAAATATTATGCTCTTCCTCAAAAATCTGCAAAATAAAAAATCCAGAATTCCATGAACTTATTTAACCTATTCCAAAATTAAGATGCTACATTAAATTCAAGCACTACACTTCTAATTATGATCATTATATAAATTATATAAATATCCGTCTTACCTGTCTCCAGCTGTTTCCAGCGTCGGATGAAATATACATTCCGACATTGTTGTACGACAAGTCGCTTCCAATATTCCCTGCAAGTCAAGAGAAGGGAAAAAAATGTATTTCAATAAATAGAAACAGAGGAACATTTGTGATGACAATTATCTTTATGCTAATGAATATGATTGGAACGTGTGATTATGGTTCAGTCATTTTCTAGGCGCCCAGCCCAATTTCCAGCTGACCGTGGGCAGGAAAAAAAAAAAAACGAAAAAAAAAACGTGTCTTTCAGCCAATTAGAGCAAGAAAGACATTTTTTTGGAAGAGAATTTGAAGCGTCCGATCCAAAATATCTCGGGGGATGTGGGAGGAATAAGCATCACGCAAAGGGAAGGCTGGCAGCTTTGACATCCGTCATCCCCCAATTGCCAAGCCAACACGGTCATTCTATGAATGCGCTAATATCATCTTTGGAATTTTGTTGGCTTTTCAAGAGAGAAAAGTCTTGCATTTTTTTGTTTAATCCTGTGCAAATATTCAAGGCACTTTTATTGGTCTCTCATTAAAAGCTTTCTCTCTTTTCCGAGTTTTCTGTCAGATTGTCTGGATTCCAGGAGCGTGGCGAGAGGAGGCATCTCTGGATTTTCCTGACACGCTCCTCCGCCCGCAGTGGATGAGAATGCGTCACAGCATCTCCAACAAACATGCAACTTACATAAATATAATAATAATAACTCACTAATAAAAACTTCCACATCTGCCATAAGTTCATCCAAGTTTGAAAGTATTTTTTTTAAACTAAACCCTCAAACATATCAAGATATCCATTCATTTCTTGAACCGCTTATCTTCACTAATGTTTGCAGGGGGTGCTGGAGCCTATATAAGACAACTACTTGAGCAACCCTGAATAGCCAACCAATCGCAAGGCACGAAAAAACAACAGAGAAAACCCACAAAAGCCCAAGGACAACAATAAATCCTCACAGTTATAGCTAAGGGCAATTTAGAGTGTTCCACCAACCTAGCCAGAATGTTTTTGGGATGTTGGACGAAAATGGAATACCCAGAAAAAACCCACACAAGACCAGGGACAACCATAAATCCTTACACTTATAGATAGCGGCAATTTAGAGAGTTCAACCAACCTAGCTAGAACGTTTTGGGGAAGTGGGAGGAAACAGGACTACCCAGAGAAAACCCACACAAGCCTTGGGACAACCTTTAATCCTCAAATTGATAGTTAGGGTCAATTTAGAGTGTTCTACAAGTCTAACTAGCATATATTTTGGAAGTGGGAGAAAATGTGTGAACCCAGAGAAAAGCCACAATGACAAGCCCGGGAAGAACATGGCACTCCACACAGTGAGGACCCACCTGGTCTTGAACCCAGAACCCCAAAACCGCTCGCCCGGCGCCCTAACCGCTCACCCGCCAACACAAAGATTAAAAACGGTCTAATAATGATTTCAACATTGCTTTCAAGCGTTCACATAAAAGCCTCTTTGGCCCACTAAGTTGATGCAAGGGAGTTTTTTTTTTTGGTGGGTCCGTTTGTTGTTTACTTGAGTCAATAAAGAGGGCGAGTTGGGATCCCTCTCCTTCTCGATGTGTTTCTAACGCCGCTCACGTTCCACTCTCCGAGCCGTAAACTGTTTTTCACTTGATGTAAATAATAGAAGAGCGCAAGTTTTCCCCCGTGAGCGCTCTCAGGCAACATAACCTGCTCTTTCTTTTTTTTCTTTTTTCTCGCCAGCTGACGTTTTAAAAGGCAAAGCAAAGTAAGTCAATACCAACCAATAAAGTGCCAAAGTAGATGAAAAGTCACCCAATTCTAATCATGCCATTTGAGTTCTTTCAGCTGAGCCAATGCTTCTCAACCCTCAAAAAAAGCGTGTGTCGTAATAATTACTGTAAAATCAAAGTTATTGGCCCAATTCAAAAACCAAAAATTGTAATTTTGGCTTTGATTGGATGAGTTGACTTCACTACAGATGAGAAGCGCTTTAAAACAGGCACTGAAAACCCAAATAAACCTCCAAAAAAATAACAATGCAGTTATAGAAATGGTTAGCTTTATGTTTTTGAAGACAATATTGGGTAAAAGATGATCTAGTATCCAGGTGGACAGAAATTGAACTGAACGAATTCCGTCTATTTTTCCAGATTTGACGATTGGGTGAATGGCGTGAAATAAGAGTGCATGTTGACTTTCTTACCCGTGGCCACAATTATTCCGGGTGCAGAGCTCTTTGTGGAGATGGCCCCGGACAAGTAGGGGTTCTCCGATGTTTGGAGTTGGAGATGGAGTGAACAGAAAGGCTAAAAAATACAAACAACAACAAAAACAAAATGGTCACAACATCATTTCTAATGTGAAACAATGACTTCACTAGCTCATATTAGCCCAAATTTGGATAAAATCTCAATTCAAACCAATGTTTCAGGTTTCTGACCCCCGCCAAGACAACCAAAAAATTCAATTTCTTAACCCAATCGTGTTAGAGAACAAAATCCACTTGTGAGCTAAAATGTGAGCAATTTGCTGTTTGGTTAGAGCTGCCATTGGAAAACTTGTCCACACATTGTGACCTTGGACTGCAAAGTTTTGACACACGAACGCCCGCACGGATGCACGCCCCCGCCATTCTTGAAAAGGTGTTGAACACAAAGATGGCGGCGCCTCACCAGAACGCAGTGAATTTCATTTCCGTGGAGGTCGCGCGTGGGGGCTCGCAGGAGTCGCCAGTCTCGCCCTTTATTGTAGCTGATCAGCGTCTTGACCTGGTTGTTCACTCGTTTGTTAGCAATCAACATGCCTCCGATGCCTTCCACCTGCAAAAACCACACAGTTCAGTTTAGTTTAGTTGTCATTTGTCTCACCCGTTGCCATTGACGACTCGGTCCTATTCGCCCTCACAACAATCAAAAATAACATCAATTAGCACAAGGGTATCAGATGCGGGCCACATTAACTTGATTTAAGGTGGGACGGACCATTTTAGATAGAATATTTAGATTTTTTTTCAATAAATGGATTAAAAGAAATGGATTAAAAGTCCTGAATATTCTGTTTTTTATAAATCTAAAACAATGTTCTTTTATTTCCATATTTTTAGATTTTACAAAATTATTTTTGAACTAAAATCACAGAAAAACTATTCTGTATTTTTACAGGTCTAAAACAATTTTTATTTTAGCTTTTTTTAATATATTTTTAGATTTGACAAAATGATTTTTTGAAATAAAAACACCGAAAAAATGGATAAAAAATGACAATGATTGATTTAAAAGGGGGAAATCAGTAAATATAATATACATAATCTTCATTTTAATTTGATCCTAAAACATAAATTTCCCACTCATGATTGACTTTCCCGGGCCACACAAAATGATGCGGCGGACCACATTTGGCCCCCGTGCCACCACTTTGACACATGTGAATTAGCAGGAAGATGTTTTTTAAACAATTTGCACAGTAAAATAGACTATGATTTTTGGCAGCGCCTCAAATATCTTCTTCCAGGCGACGCGTTATCAATAACGTCGTCTTTACGAGCGCAACGTCGGAAACGCCAACCCCGTTCGCGAGAAGGAGACGTCCTAGCGACAGGATGGCGTGAACGTACGCCTGCAGATAGACCGTCGGCGTCAGAAAAAGAAATTCTTCTGCTTGTTGTTGCTCGGAGATAACCTTTAGCATGTCTTAGGAAAGAAAGGACGGAGCTATTCCCAAAGGTTACCATAGCGAGGGCTTTCAGTGGCATGTGTACCACGACGCCCCCGGAGAGGGACGCGCGCGCTCGCTCGCTCGCTCGGCCTGTTTGACATTGTCGGAGACGTACAAGAACGCCTGAGCGCCTAATGAGGATTTTTGCCTCCACGGTCGGTCACTGCGATAAGGCCACCGTGTCGGCGCCGCATACCAGGCGGCCATCTTGTGCTCGTTGCTTTACAAATAGGAGAGACCGAAGTCTTGATAATGGTCTTTTTTTTTTCTCAGACTATGAGACAGTGAGCAGAATGATTGGGGAAACAGAGTTAAAGACTAAGACCATGCGATACAGAGAGACTCTGACTGGCGAATTGTGACCCCGACAACACGACAATGGCAATAGCGAGCAGCGCTTTACGGAGCGGCAAACGCGGCTAGAATCGCAACCTTGATGGCCGAGCTTCCTGATTTTTATGAGCGCGTTGAAGACCGAACGGTTCCAACTAAAATGCGCTGGTGCTCGAACGTTTGGTCGCCGGTGAAATGGTGACAAAGAGTTTACTGTTGAAAGCAGCTCTCAAAATTATATTCATTAGAGAGTTTAATATCTAAGTAATGTTTAATATCTTAAGTACTGTTTAATATCTTAGGTATTGTTTAATATCTTAAGTATTGTTTAATATCCAAGTATTGTTTAATATCCAAGTATTGTTTAATATCCAAGTATTGTTTAATATCCAAGTATTGTTTAATATCTAAGTACGGTTTAATATCTAAGTATTGTTTCATATCGAAGTACTGTTTCATATCTAAGTACTACTGAAACCAGCTCTCAAAATTATATTCATGAGAGTTTAATATCTAAATATCTACTGTTTTCAACAGTACTTAAATATTAAACAGTATTTAGTTATATTAAACTCTCTCTCATGAATATAATTTTGAGAACTGGTTTGAACAGTAAAGTCTGTCACCATTTGTCCGGCAACTAAAAGACCGGCGACCAAACGTCCGGTCACGAAATACGCTTTATTGGTTGAAAGTCATTGGAAGCCCCTTCAAATATTTGCAAGTGGGTCTTCCCACGGCTGTTCAAAGTGTCAAAAATAGAAAAGCCAGACAGACGGCTTTTTGCCTCTAAAAGCTGCCAGGGATTGAATAAGCGCAGACTGCTCAATTTCTATACACGCTATTTTGCATCCTTGCATTCAGGTGAATTAGTCTGCTGGAAATACTTTGCATTTCCCCATTGGAATTGAAGGTGGATGAAAGAAGGAGGAGGGCCAATTTGCTTGCATTAATGAGAAATTCCACCAGGAGGGAGTTGAGCTCACCTCATACAAATCCAACATCTGGTTCCCTCCGACCCCTTTAGTGGTCTTGATATTTTCCATGGCCAAGGTGAAGTAGATGCCTCTGGTGTCAGACAGGTAGAGGTTATAGGTGTCGTTCTGGTTCCACTCTTGCACCGCTGCAAATACCTGCTTTTCATCCGTGCTGACAATGTGTAAATCCTAGAAAAAGGGGGACGGGGGGCCGGGGGGTGATGCACAGATTAAGAGGAGTGATGACCACGGGGAAAAGCGCCTTCACATTCTCATGTTGTTGATGTGCGGGGAATTCTTATATAAATAGCAAAATTGTATCAGTTACTGATGCAATGTCAAAGTACGACTTGTACCAGTTTTGGTTGGAAAAATAACGCAAATTTGCCACTCTTATTTATTGTGTTTTATTGCAAGTACTGGGTTTAAGGTCACCTGTGACTAAAATGGGATTTTACTATCATTTTTTTTGCTTGATGAAAATTATTATGATGTTTTTTTTAGATTAGAACTTTATTTTATCCTGTATTTGGGAAATATCCTTGGTTGAAGTAGCAAGTACAGACACAGAAGACATTGTAGACCTAGGCAACAAAAACTGGAGCCACAAATAGTAAGTGCAGCCAAATTTCAGTCACTTTGTCATTCTTTTCTGAGCAAATAAACTTAGAATCTTAAATGTAAAGCAATTTTTAGTCCAACTTACCTTTGGCAAGGAATATTTGGGAAGTTTGATTTGGATGAACACGTCTCTCTTGTAGGAAACGTAATAACTCGCTCTTCCTGAAGTAGGCACCTGAAAAACATTATTCCAAGTTGAAGACAAACACAAAATGGCGAATTGCGGATTAAACCATTATGTGCTAAACTAGGGATTCTAGCATAAGCATTGAGAGCTAAATTTCCTTTGAGTTTTCTTTAATTGTAGCCTATTTGTAGTTTACTAGACAGAAAAAAACAAATTGCTTTGCACTTTGACCGTGCACAAAACGAACATTACGCCATCTGAAATTGCCTTGTCTGCTGAACGCTGAAACTTAAAGCACCTCTTCAACGTTGAAGTAAACGTATACTTTTTTGTCGACCAATCCGACAGCCGCATTAGGCATCGCCGCGTGACACCGCTTCGGCGTGCCGCTAATCCTAGCTTAGTGTCGAGCGCTCCGCAAAACTCCAAAACACCAGACGGGATTTTATTTTTCTAGCGGCTCACACCTGTGCGGCATGCAAATGTACGGGGTCCTTGAATGCATCGATTTTAAGGAGACAGCTCCAATGTTGTATTCGTTTTTTTGTTCTTTCTTTTCTACTTGAAATTTGGTTTTGTGTAGACTGAATAGTCGCTTGGTGCGTCACTCTTTTGCTCAGTCGTCTTTGTAATTGTTCTTTTGGGGGGTGTCGAGTTGGGGGCTCGTTTAAGATGACACGGAGCCATTTGGTGCCATGACTTGCTTTTGCATTCATGGGACGACGTCCGTACTCGCGAAGGAGGCCCTTTTGGGATTCTAAAGTGGACAAGTGGTAATCAAGCCTTGGGTCGATCAATAGCGCAATTATTCTTGGTGGAGGAAAACGGAACACTTCGAAGATTCTCCCAGTGCGGAATTTGCAGAGTCCGGACCAGCCAGAACATGTCTTGAGAAAAACCAGATTGGATCGGGAGCTAAAAAGTCGCTTTTGGGACATAAAGTTTTTTTTCTTTCTAAATGAATTAAAAGAACTGGACTAAAAGCCCTGAATATTCAATTTTTATAGAGCTAAAACAATGTTTATTTGAGCTTTTTTTGATATATCTAGATTTTACAAAAATATTTTTGAACTAAAAACAGAAAAAAAATATTAAAAAATGACTATGATTGATTTAAAAGGGGGGAATCAGGAAATCGAATATACATATATATCTATCATTTTAATTTGATCCTTAAAAAAAACAGAAATTCGGCACTCATCATTGACTTCCTTGGGCCGCACAAAATGATGAGGCGGGCCACATTTAGCCCCCGGGCCGCCACTTTGTCCTCCATTGACAATGTTGGGCATAATACGACTGCGTTTTGCCAGAAAACCTTTAAAAGTCATGAGAATCCACGTCTACCGAAAAAGAAGGCTTACATACAATGGTATTTTATGAAGTAAAGAGCTTTAAAAAGTTGTTGGCCATGAGACCAATCAGAAAGATGAGGTACGCTGAAGAATGACTTCTCCATCCAATCAACGGAAAGAGCAAGAGATCGATAGCCAGATAACCAGAGGCAGTTTGAACTTTCAAAGGAATTGCTATGATTGATTCCCCAGCAGCGGCAGAACCAGTCAGTGTACAATAACAGCACATTAGCTCCTCAACAAAGCGTCCACGCTTAAAATGAAACGAGTTTGCAAGCAAAATTGAGGAATCACAGCAAAACAAGCCTCGTCATTTTAACGGCTTTTGTCTGATAAACAGACGCGCGTGATGCAAACTTATTCCCCCGATTGTCACCGTTCATAATCATCGTGTGACGCAGTAAAAAAAAAAAGGAATATGCAAGAAATGACTTGTCTCTGGGATTCTTTGAGTTTACCACATTAGCATTTTAAATGGGCCTGTTTACTCATCATGATTAAATGAACAAACTAGACTATAAAAAAGGGAGGAGAGTGAAATAGTATTTTTGCAAATGAGCAAAAAAACAAAACAAATTGGAGGTTAAGATATATTGTATTTATTATTTTAATTTTAGTTTATTATTTATCTGCTATTCTACATATATATTTTACCATTCCAAAATATACGGAATTAATTCTTTGGACAACAACCACATCCGCTAACATTACATATCCATCATTTTGATGGGTATTTATTCAATTTAACACTATAAAAGAGCACCTAAACCTAAGCTTAAGCACCCCCCGATGCCCCGCCCAGCCTACTGGGATTGCATGGGTGAGGATATAACTCAACTACTCCATTAGGGAACAAAACTTGAATCTAGCATACATTTTCCGTATTTCCCATCTTTTTGAAAGTAGGGCCTATAGAAATTCATAAAAAATATTAGACACTATGCATGCAAAAGTCTTTTGACGTCCTACCTGTATGAATATGTAGTCATCTTGAACCACCAAGGAGCTGATATCAATGAATCCGGGAAAGGGGTAGTTCCTGTTAGCTTCAGTGCACATCTGCACTCTGCAGGTGATGTATTGCACACCTGTGCATTAGAAAACAAAAGATGTCTTAGACCTTTGCCGTCATGAGCTCGCAAGGGTGCATTCTAGGCTATCAAATGTGGGGAGGGAAGAAGAGATGGCCGTCTGCAGGGTGCTTTGTTCAAACGCATGCTAAGCAGAAACTCACTCACTTCCATCAGGCTTCTGGGCCTCCATGTGGACCAGATCTAAGTCCTTGTCCAGACCTGACACAGACCTGGAGAGGAGAGTACATTAATGGGATACTTGAAACCAGATGACGATGATTAATCAAACATTGCAATGTGGCCATTTTTCAGATTTCACTTCATTCTTCTAAAACATACTTATTAACTCCAAATCCATGTTATGTATAGCAATTTGTTGCTCTTCTTCTACATGGAAAAGATACAGAATGACCACTTTTTGATAGATTTGCTGGATGTTTTGTCGTGGCTCAATCAAAGTATTAATATTACTACCAAAAAAAATACTACTAATATTGATAATACCCACGATAATAATGGTAGTAGCGAAAATATTCGACACCAGACTCTGAATTGAAAACCTTGTTAAGTGTATAATATAAGCAACATGGTAGCCTCCCAGTTTTTAGCTAGCGTGATACTTGAGACATATTAAGCCATTGTCGAATCAAAGAGTGTGAGTGCAAGATATTATGTTAACAAGCCTTCAGATACCAAATGCAAAGTGTGCCCGCCCCGAAGGAGAAACTTAATCAGTGCCTGATTGTATCAACACTAAGAAATGTGTAGAATTTTAGCAGCGAAGCACGCTCCGCGTAGACCTCCATCAATAGCGCTTGCGCGCTCGCAAAGAAAACAAGCGCAGGCATCGGCGGCATACCAAGAGAAGAAAATGGGTTAACTCACCAATAAAATCTGGTAGGCGTAACGTGTTCGTGGACCAGCTGCCATTTTCGTCCAAAATCTAACGAGCTGTACAACTGTGGATGACAGAATAAAAAGACCAGGTTAGCCAAAAAAATGGACCTAAAAACTGGGAGGAGATCATGTCAGGTATCAAACAACCTTCAGTCATGCTCAGTTTATTCCTGAATAGTTTCGTCTACGCTACGGGTGGGCAAACTATTCCACTGTGGGCCACAGTGAGTAAGGGTTTTCATTCCAAGCCATAAAAAGGACACCTTTTCACCAATCTAGTGTCCGAAAAGTGCAGTCAGGTGCTTATTATTTTCTGCAGAAATCTCATTGGTTTAAGTAACTGTGCTGGACTAGTTGGAACAAAAATCTGCACCCAAAGCGGCCCTCCAGGACCGGTTTGGAGATCCCTTATGTAAAAAGAACCCGGTACTCAAAATTGTAGTCATGAGAGAGAGTTTAATATCTAAGTACTGTTTAACATCTAAGTACTGTTTCATATCCAAGTACTGTTTAATATCTAAGTATTGTTTAATATCTAAGTACTGTTTAATATGTAATGACTTTTGAAAACAGTAGATATTTAGATATTAAAAAAAGACCGGCCACCAAAATATTGGCGACCAAAAGACCGTTAAAAACGGGGAGAATATGCAAACGTCCACACAGTGAGGACTCAACTGAGATGGCACCCTCTATTTTAAGAGTTCCCTTCAAGTCAGCCTGGATTTTTTGGTACAATTGGAAAATAACTCGAGCCTTATGACTCTTGTCTTTCTCCGCGAAAGAAACGACAGGCAAACTCCGACCCGAAAACCAGAGCCAAATTAACAAGCGCTCCAAAAATATTACTCAGAACAACTGATGTGTGACGCCATGTTAAAAAAAAAAACGTCTCAAGTTAGCGTACGCTTGTCTTCCTTTAAATTGGGTGAGCAAATAAAGATGGGCGTGGATGGCGGCGCTTCCTAATGACACCCGGAAGCCGCTTCCAAATGTAAAGGCGGCAAAGATAAAAGACTTGAAAGGCAACTTGTCATGTGTGAAAATGCAGCTCCGTCTTCTTGTTGCAAGTGGAAGAACAGCTGCCATGGCCGCCGCCACCGCCACGGCCGTCTCGTAAACAAGACGCGCATTTATTGAGCTCACGTCGTTAGTCAAAGTTACACAATGGAAACGGATGAAAACAGACACACCGACTAAAAATGGAACCAATTTGCGACAGGGATATATACTTTTTATTTATTCATCTGAGGCCTCCCGTGGGCTTTCAGTTGTGCTCAATGCTACCGGACGCCGCTACGTTCTATTTTGTGGCGAAGCGCTAGACGATAATGCGATTGTGTTGGAAAACTTGGGAGGTAAAAAAGGCCGGTGCAGAGTTCATTGTCCGTTGTTGACGGGCCGGAAAATTGGAATAGGATCAAATTGTATCACTTAAAATGTGTTTTTACGGCGGGCTATTAACGCTTCAGACTTGAGGAGTGTTTCTTCAAAAGGCTAACGGGGCTACTGACTGCAAATACCAGATTGGGCCGCATTGAAATGAGACTGAAAAGTGTTGGTCGTCTTACATTCGGGGTCAAGACATTATAATGCTATGCTAGATGGAACCAGATATCTTGAAAGCTGAAAACTTTCATGGTTATTGCGGGATTGCCATTTTGTTGTTTCATCAAAGTCGATTTGGTGTATTTACATTTTAAAAACCAGAAGCTATGCATTTACAAATGTGAGTTTTTGAATGATTTGTATGAGACAAAATAACATCCTTTTTCTCCAAAGTATTTGGTTCTAATCATTTCTTTTAGATGTATTGTCATAATTTGCGGTATAAAAATTGAATTTGGGGTTCAAAAAGAGTTTTTCAAACTTGATTCTTAAAAAAAAGAGTGGGCGTCGTCTTATATTCGGGTCAATACAGTGGTAAGTGATAACATTCTCAATGAAAGATCCCCTCATATGATCTTAAAGTGACGATGCTAGCCAGACGACAAATCCTGGAGGACAGACTTGAGAAAAACAGTCACGTTTTACCAGGTGGAACAATTGAAACAAATAATCTTCCGCACCTAAACTCCGACAAGGCTACGTTAACGGAAGAACAAATAACGTCTTCCTTAATTTTGTCCCGTTTTGGCTGCGAGATCAAGTTGGATTGAAAAAGGCTTGTGAGCCGCCAGAGCCGTAGCCGTAGTGCATTTCTCAGCTCAGCGCTCTTCCAGATGGCCAGAACCTTCGGCGGGCGCCATCCTCGTCCCTGTCTGCGACGTCTGGGCTGCGCGCTCCACTGAAGCGAAGCAGACGCGCCTCCTCGCTGTACTTTTAATGGGCTTCAATTGAAAGACAGCATCCAGATCGTCACTGACCTTGAGCCCACAAAGACAATGGCCATCCAACTCATGTTAATTGTCTTCAAACACTAATAATATACACGCCGAATGTCTGATAGCAAATAATCGTGTCACCAATACTATTAGACTGGGAAACGTATGTATAGGCCAAGGAGGGGCGTGGCTAAGACTTCAGGGATTCTGGTAGATAAGACAAAGGTAAAGTGTTTGTAGTGAGTAGTTGTTATTGCTGTTGTTGTCGTTTTATCGCTTATATTTTTACATTCCTTTTATCCGTCCTCAAGTTGATTGCTTTTGTGGTTTTTGACTGGACGCGATGACATTTGGCGACTCCAAAGAAAGACATTTTAATGCATTGGCGGGACAGAAATATTCCTTCATAATATATTATTATATTGGGACAAACACAAGTTTCATATTTTCCTTTTGTTGAGTAAAAATGACTAGTTTTTCGAAATAGAAAAGTGCGCATAAGCTTAAGGAAAAAGCTACTTGTGTATTTGGCTCAAGTTTTTGTGCATCAATCATTTTGGAAGAGGAAGAGCAATTAGTTTTGTTCCACCTTAGACTGTTGACACGATTCCTTGACTTGGCAGCAACAATTTCCACTTCATTTTCAGAATCCAACATAAATCAACAAGTCAACGCCTCCAAAAACCCAGAAGAGTCTTCTTAATGGCCAATACTAATTTATACTCCTAAAAATATGCAATTGTGCCCACGGGCGGAACTAACCTGTTTTTTTACTCCTTATTTTAGGACAGAAAACTGAAATATGATGTCTCACTTCATGGGTTTTGATTTTAGATTTAAATTACAAGCCACATGCTGCCAGAGAGCATCACCAAAATCAAAAACAGCAACAAAAACAACAAAATTCTAGTTATTTACATTCTGAAAACCAGCGTTTAGGACGTAGCAAGACACAGACACACAAGACATTGTAGACCTAGCTAAAAAAACGGGAGCCACACACAAGAATTCTAGTAAATAAGTTAAATTTCTGGGGTAAAAACAAACAGGTCCACATAAAATCGAGTTGGACTGAATGCGGCCCACCAAGAAAAGTGAATTTGACACCCAAATTAAGCGAATGAAGGGAAGGTGAGGGGCCAATTAGAGAGCAATAACGTCCGTGTCAATCTATTAGACGGAGAACATATTTTTCAAACTATCCTGAGGATTTGGTGGATGGAGGCCATTTTGAAGATGACATGAAAATGGAAATGAGTGTCGCCGGAGCAATCTTCAGCTGTCTTTTTTTTTGCCCCCCTTTTGCTTTCAATGTGTCAAAATGATGATGCAAATAGCAAATCCCGAATCGGGCTGCGTGGCCTCGGCCCAACTGTCGCTCGGATTTCGCTTTGATTTGCCAAATGTGTCTCCGTTTTGTGCAAAGCCCACACTCTACACGAATTCTTTTGCCGGATTTAAGTTTGCTCTTTGTGACAGGACCATTTCTTTGTAAGGCAGCTGTACTTTAGTTTGACTTTCAATTTATTGTTATGCGATTTACGTGTGGACAGTGAACAGAGCGCATTGAATTATTTCACATAGGATACGTTACAGAAATACTAATGAGCTGTTTAATGTAAAAATCATTCATTTTATGAACAGCTTACCCTCAAAAGGGTCACAAAGGGTGCCAGAGCTGATCCCAGCTCACCCATAATTGGTGGACAGCCAATCACAGAAGACAAAAGACAACCAATCGCAACTAGGGTCAATTTAGAATGCTCCATTTGCTTAGCGTGCATATTTTTTGGGATGTGAAAGGAAACTGGAGTACCTGGAGAAATCCCACAAAAGGTCAAAGTGAACATGCAAACTCCACTTGGGATCGAACCCGAAAACCGAGACGCCGACTGCACTAACTACTCATCCATTGGGAAGGGATGCCCACTCAATCCAATTAAATGCCTCCCAAAAAAAAATCCAAACTAAACTTGAATCTAAGAAAGGTTAAGCTCACCTTCTGATCGTGACTGTAGGCCAAGGCCCAGTCCTCCTCAGTAGGGTGGAACAACAGGCTGAGGATGAAGAAAGTCAGTCGGTACTTCTGGTAGCTGGCTCCTTCATCGGAGCTGATGAGAACGCTGCTCTCAAACTCGGGATCGGTCAGCACCATTATCTGAGAGAAGAAAAAACAAATGCAGGCGTCGTAAACCAACCCTGTTTTTCGTCTTTTTTGCCTGAGAAAATGACATTCAGATGCCATTTCTGCGCCCATTGATCATTAGCGCCGTCAAACTGACAAAATGACAGTTTTGGAAATGAGTTGGTAAACATTTAGAGGAACGTCGGTAAGTGGATACAAAAAGACCAGGCAAAAAAATAAAAGCGGGATAAAAGAGATGAAGGCTGGAAATGTTGTCGCTTATGCCGGATCCATTAGCCTCAAAACGCTGGCACAAAAGAAGGGCAAAAAGTAACCATGGTGACACATTATCTGCATCTCCCCTACACTACAAGACCAGGGGGTGTGGCTTCACTTTACTCAGGTCTTCCTTCTCCTTTTCATAGAAATTCTGGAAAGCTAAAATACTCTCATGGTTGGCCCTTATTTCTTTATTTTTTTTGTCCTTATTTTTTAATTTAATCTCAGTTCGGATGCTCAAACACGGAAAAAGTTCAATGGGAATGTTCTCAAAGGCTGAAACGCCTTTTAATGTCGTGCCTGACTAAAAATGACTTTTTCGTTGGAAAATAATAATAATAAAAAACAAAGTGTGCGTAAACATACGGCTCGTCACAAAAATATGATTCACCAAAACGTCCTTCTTTTTTTAAAGGAATAATATCGTTCTTATTCCTTGCCAGCCCGATTTTTTTTAAGCGGATGATATCCAATAAATAATTCATCCCTTAACTTTGAAAGTGTCACGCTTTCAGAGTGAAATGACTAAACTTTTCGACACTTTGCTTGGCTTTGGCAGACCAGGTTTTAACATAAAAATCATTTAAAAGTGGGGCGGTTTTACCTTTCGTTTGTTGGTGGGACACACGTAGAGGTAACTCAGGACCGTCTTGGATCCCACTTTGTCATTCATTTTCACATACGTCGAGCCGGAGTCCGAAGACCTGAAAACACACACACAAAAAAGGGTCAACTTTAATCAATGGAATCCCATAAATCACAGGTGTCCAAGCTGCGGCCCGGGGGCCAAAATGTGGCGCACCGCATCATTTTGTGCAGCCCGGAAAGTCAATGACTTTCTGTTTTAGGATAAAATTCAAATGAAGAGTATAGATGTATATTACATTTCCTGATTTTCCCCTTTTACAATCAATAATTGTCATTTTTGAATCATTTCTTTCAGTTTTTAGTTCAAAAATTATTTTGTAAAATCTAAAAATATCTTTAAAACGGTCAAATAAACATTGTTTTAGATCTATTAAAAAAACTGAATATTCAGGGATTTTTAATCTAGTTTTTTTTAATCAATTATTTAAAAAAAAAATCTAAATATTCTATCTAAAATGGTCCATGTGAAATCGAGTGGACGTTAATGTGGCCCGCAAACCAACCCAAGTGACACCCTAACCCTAAGCAAAAATCTACCTATAGATACAATAAACAAGGTAACAGTGTCTGCATTTAAAGCAGATGAACTAAGAAAACACACACAATTCCTCAAAAATCACCTGTCGATTGCACTAAAACAAAGAAAAAATGGACGGTTTCCCTTGAAAGTCACGTCTCCCAAAAAAAAAACAAAAAACAAGCAAGCAAGAGAGGAAAGTTTCCCAAGCGGACGAGCCCGGGGCAAAAATCAAGTGGGAGGACTCGTTGACGGATTTGCTTGAAAAATACTGACGGCACCAGTGAAGCCAACACTTACTACAATATATGTAGCGGCGGCAAAAAGGTCAGTGCGGGCGGGCGGGAGAGATGGCGCATTACTTTGCAGACATTTCCACTGCAATTGGCCAAATTGCTCCAGTCTTTTGGCCAAAAGGAAAAAAAAAAGGAAAAAAAAGACTCGCAAATGACAAAAGCAATTTTGTTCACCATTGAAAAGGCCTACTACATATTGTCACAATTCAAGGAAAGTAGAAAAATACAACTATTGGAGCCAAATTCCACCTGAGAAACCTGACAAAAAAAAGATACAACTTTTTCTAAGAAGAAACCAATAAAACAATCAGCCTAACTATAAAAAAAAATGATAAAAATGCTAATTCCGAATGGTCAAACAAATGAGATAGTGCAAAAGTGAAATTCAATAAATAGAAGAGCTTCAGGCTGAAAAGTAGACTTTTAAAAAAAAATAGCCACCTCAATAATTTTTATTTGCACATCATTTAATGGTTTGTTCAGTCTATTACTGATGTATTCATTTGCATTATTATTTATTGATTGTTTCTGTTCATTTGTTTGTTATTAGTTGTGTACTTTGTGGTTAAATGTCCTTCTACTTGTATAATGACAAAAAAGTATTCAATTCAATTCCATTTTCAAGTTGTATGCATTATTTCGCCAAATACTCTTACGCTCGTTTTTTTTTTTTAACAACCACTTGATTGGAATACTAGTAATGATGAAAAGTGAAGGCACTCCTGGTGGAGTACATCTTTGTCCCTCCCACTCGAGCCACGGTGGTCGGCTGGCGTTATCTCGCAAGGCAAGCGTGCGCTTTATCACAAATGAAAATGACTTTGTTGTCAAATTGGCAGGCGCAGATCGCCGTGGCAACTTTCAATTGGTAAACACGGAGTCAGAAAAAAGCAAAACACGCGGCGAAGCTCGCGCTCGCCCAAGCGTGGAAGGCATAATGGAAGCTCCAAAGAGCCAACGCCAAAAAAAAGTCTGTCTCTCCAAAGATTGCGCCCGTGTCTACGCGCCTTGTTTTGTGGCGGCGGCGGTCGGTCGGTGGTAGCGAGAGATAGCGCCCAAAGAAAAGTCATGCGTGAAACAGACAAAGACGGCGGCCTTGAGAGATGATCCTAGAATGTAAAACAACATTTTAATCCGGAATACACCCGGTGTGGACGGGAGAGGCCGGTGGCCGGGATCGAGTCCAAATCTCTTCACGTGGGTGGAGCATTTTTCCCCGAAAACTCGACTCCCGACACTTTGGCGGTGGAGAAATGGCCGGCGGGCAGCGAGGGGCTGACATTCAACTATTTTTTTTTCCACACTGTCAACATTTGTCATGTATCCACTCACTGCTCCTGTTCTCCAGTCATCCTTGACACTGAGTGGGGAGAAGAAGAAAAAATATATATATATATATATATTTATCTATTTATATCTCTTGCTTCTTTCCATGGCTGGCCAGGTAGATTTTTTCTTCTTTTTTTAAAATAGAGCATCCAAGTTTAAATATTGCTTCCGGAAAGGATGACTTTTTCATGAAGTGGAGAATGAGTCTTTGTGGTTATAACATTCTTCTCTCGACGGTGACCCTTGACCGTCTCCCTCTCGCTGTATTTATGACACGCTGAAAATTCTTCAGATTTCCCATTTATAATGAAAGAGTTCATTGACTTGGCTACACTGTTCTCCAAAAAGCTTGGGTTGTTTGTCAATAGGACAAAGGATATTCCAACACTATCGTATAGAACGGGTGTCGATTATGCAGGTCAATTTGGCAGTTGTATCCTGACTTGATGACTTTTCTTCTCTAATGGGCAAAAGTTTTGCAGTGTTGGCCTTTGAAATTCATTATATTCATCCGGGCGACCTAACGTCCGCGCGACCAAACGTCCGGGCGACCAAACGTCCGGGCGACCAAACATCCGGGCGACCAAACGTCCGGTCGCCTTTAATGAATAGTGAACTTAAACCTGCCACTTTTTCATTATCCATGGACAAACTGAAACGTCTTTTGGGAGAATTTTGGCTCTTATTTTGAAGTTCATTTCACAGCAACAGTTGCTCGTCTGGGACGTATCGAAGTTACAAATGTTTTGTGGAATACGTACTTGACAAAGTAGGCGTTGCAAAAGCCCCACACCACGTCTCGGAAATCCTTTTGTTTGATGGCAAACTCATTTAGCGGCGTGCATATATTTGCAGCAGCACCAAGGTAAATATATTCGCTCGGCACTTTTTCAAGAGCCGCAAAAAAGAAATGTTTTCTCACAGAGGCTGAGTGAGTGAGTGGGAGACATCCTGGGTGACGCCGCTACGCCGCCACGCCGCAACGCGCTACCTTTATCTGCTTTCTTTCTTCTTTATGATAAGCAGCTCCGCAACCAGTCAAGTGTATCTCAGACACACACAGAAAAAAACACAACAAGTTTCACCCGAGACAGAAAGTGAAGAAGGGATCACTAAAGAGTCAAGTTTCTTCCAACTTTTTCCTTTCCTATCCTTTCTTTCTCCGCTGACGGAGGGATGTGACGGCGTTTTCTCTCCAGGGAATGTTCCGGCCACGTGTTTGGCGCCACCCGCTCGACCAATGACGTCCTGGCCACTACCGGCTGTCAGAATATTGTCCTCCATGGGAAGGCCTGCGTCACTTTACATCAAGTCAGGAGTCAAAGCTCCGGGCGGGCGAGGCAAGGCGCCATTGTTGCCAAACAGATGACTAAACGTACGCTGTCACGCTTCACACGTACAACATTTGTACAAGATGATAGTTTTAGCATGTGCTGTAATGAAGCTAACCTAGGCCAGCCAGATTCTTCCATTCAATAATTCTTTAATTCTCTATGGGTGGACAGAAGAAGGTGCAAACTTGACTCCAAGACCATAAAATGATATAAATGAAATCAAGAAAATGTGAAAATAAGGGGAAATAAATTTTGTTTAGCGTTTTATCAGTCCATCTTTTCTCTAATTTGAAATTAATGACCGTATCGGCTGTCATGGCGTCATGGCATTTTGGCGTCATGGCGTTTTGGCGTCATGACCCAATGACGCCATGACACACTCACAAGAGGTCACGTTTTGGATGCTCACATTTGGTACGAGGTCACCATTTGGAATTTGAGTGGCTAGCAGAGAATTCCATGAAATATTTGGTCAACGGAAAGAGCATCCTTTACAAACATTTCAATAGCTGAAATCAGGTGTCTCGGCGGCTCTCTGGAGAGGAGTTGTTTTTCTAAGATGTTCCCTTGACTTGAGGTGGCCGCGGAAAAAGGCGGCGGGAAATTACAAGTCCAATTGCCAAAGGTCGGCGATATGGGCCCGGTGTCTCTCCCAGTCGGATATTTACCGGAGGCGCTGACCTGTAAAATATCGCCTTGCCTGCGAGCCTTCCTGGAAAATGATGCCATTTTAGTGGATGTTCCTCTTCACCTGCCGATGACCCCATTCGGACTACGTGGCAAAACAACAGCAGCAATGGAGTGACGACAACGCAACAAAAATCATCATTCCCTTGTGGGCTGGCTTACGATATGCGACTAACATAACCAAACGGTGGACCTCCTCACAAAATACAGGCTGTGGCCTTGCAAAAAAACGTGGGAACTGTGCTATTTAACGTTGAATTTCTGTCCTGAAATGGCTTGGACAAACTTTAGTCCGCCTCAGACGGAAACTGAGCTTCCTTTGGCTTAATGGATCAATTTATTGCTATTGTCTCAAAGGCATTTGGAGTTTTGTGGCCATTTTGCCATCGTTAAACGACCCATTGCTTGGCTATCAAATTCCAAGAAACTAGAAAACTAAAACATTGCAGGATTTTGGTGAAACCAGAACATAAAACGGAGTCCCAAAAACTAGCAACTTCATCTGTAGCCCTACAGTCAACAATGGCAAATGAGATTCAATAACAAGTTCAATAACAACAGGGCTAATACAAACTAAATGTCACCATCATCTCACGTTATTGTAAAGAATACAAGGTCCAAAAAAAATACAGGGACCTGTCTACGCAACACCAGAAATAAAAGCCATATATGACATTTAATATAAGAAAAATCAATCACCACTGCAAGATATTTCGCAAAAACGATTTTGAATGTACAGATTTGACATTTTCTACTTAAAATACTCCCATCGTATACCCCTCCGTTCATTCATTTTTAACCCCCTTCGTCCTTGTCAAGGGTGCTGGAGCCTATCCCAGCCTAGACTGGTCGCCAGTCCGTCGTAGGACGACCGTTCACTCTCGCAATCAGGCCAAAGAACGCCCGCTTATTGATTTAAAGTTCAACTAACGTGAAACAAATATATCATAGTTTGTCAAATGTAAAAGAAAACTGAGGCTTGACATTGTCTGACTTGATAAAAGACATACTAATAAACTAGAAGAAGTATTTAGCTCACCTCCAAAGAGTGCTTTCCGTGACGCTGCCGATGTGAAAGTCAAAGAGCTTCGTTAGGATCAGGATAACCTGAAAATAGAAGCATTTCAGTGTTACAAGCATGGCTACAAGCTTTTCATTCATTCATTTACTCATAGAAAATCTGTCAAAATCTGGACATTTCAACACGGCTAACTAGTTATTCTTCAACTTTAATAATAATCGTTATATTTGTGGAGGACCGTTTAGACAAGACAAGTATAGATAGTAGCATCATTCAATTGTTCACAGGAATGCAAATCATTCTTTAGTCAGGAAAAAAACGTTAAAAAAACAGACATTTGCAGCTAACAATTCAATGGCTCGTAAAAATATAAAAAAATTCCCAAGTTGGTGGGTGGGGGTGAGAGACAGAATAGCGACAAGATTGGAGGCGATGACTCTAATGGCTGAGTTCGGAGAAGGCACTTTTTCTTCTAGCTTAAAGTTCAAAGCAATTTTACTTCTTGGAAAAATGTAAGACACTTTCCATTTTTTTTTATTCAGGGCCTACTCATATATATATTTTTTTCTGTATCACTTTGCAAGTGATGGCTAATGTGCTTCTCAACTTCCTACTCCATGTTCTATGTTAGGAGAACTATGTTATATGTTTCACTGATTGATCAATAAATTGGCGGCATGACTCATTCATTGCTTGGTCTTCCGTAGCGCAGCAGACAAAATAGATTCATATCCAAGAACAATATGGAGTCTTTGGTCAACACGGGGAGCATATTTTTGAGATCTGGGATAAAAACTTAGTCATAGAAACGTGAAAATTCCCCAAAGGAAGGCCACAAGCCACCATATTAGACATATTTTACATGGTATTCACATTTATGAGTTGTTTGTTTTGCCTCCTACTTGAAATGGTCGGTGCCCACCCTTGTTAGCATCAATACGTGCTATTAGCATATCGCTCTCAGCCCAGATATTGTCGGAAACATGACTGGGCGGTTCGAAAGACTTTTTTGGACATTGTTTTTTCCCTCTGACGTGTTTGGGTAATAAATTTAAGACGGGAAAAAATGAGATACGCAGATAAATGGTCTTATGGAGCAGCACCTCGTCGAGATTTTTTTCATCACTGAGATGATTATTAGTGGTCATTTATTCATTCATTCATCATCCGTTCCGCATATCCTCCCAAGGGTCGCGGGGGTGCTAATTAGTGACCCTTGCAAATGGAAACTTTAAGTAGATTCAGTCTAGCGAAGGCTGAGAAGGGCTGGAGAAAGAATAATTGATTGGAGAAAAGGCCGTGCGTGGGATTTCTCACGTTGTCTTTGTTGAGTGCCATACTCAAGACATTTTGTCCTCCCGATTTTAAAAATAACATGGTGGACGAATGAGGGAGAATCAAATTTAGATGTCAAAGATGGATGAATGGGTTCAATACAAATTTATACTTAACAAAATCTTCAATGAAGTAGCTAAATTTTGAAAATAAAGACTTTAAATCGTACAGAAGTGAATGGCGTTCAAAAGTACTTGAGTACCAATACTTCCCAAACAAAGACAATATAGATGTAAAACATTTAAGAACATCACGATTTACGACAATATTTGAGTAATCACGAAGGTTGTTGGATAGCCATCACGCTGCATCAGCAATTTCTTAAGCGTCCTTCTAGGTCTGCATTCTGACAGGTCACCATGGGCCTTTATCGACAAATGATTCAACACCAATAGAAATGTTCTAATCTATCTAGCCATCTATTTAAAGTACTAAACTCTGGGCTAGATTTCCACCAGGTCACTGGCGTCCATTTATGGATCTTCCCATTCAAAACTACAGCCATTTAGAGTCACTTTTTCCACTAAACTCGCCTTTTTGTTGTGGTTGATTCAGGTTAGAATAAATGTTGTATGTCCCTTTAAGTTCTAGCAAGACGAAAATTCCATTAAAGACAAGTTGAGCTCCTAAAATTAGCCATATGTCAACGGGTACTGCCTTACTTTGGCATACAAGTTGAATTTCTGCCATCCAAGCGGGTTGTTGTTTGCATTCCCATCAATTTTAGAACAACTGCTGATTGAAAATACCGCTAGCAACGTTGTTTATTTATTTTTTGTTTCCCCCTCGACTGTCACATCACCCGATGAAGAAAAAAAAATGCTAGGCGCAGAGAGTCCCAATAATCTCATTCCTGCTCACGTCGATAAATCAGGTCATTACTAAATCATTTTTCCATAATATTCGCTGACAGTATGATAAGTGGCGTAGCACGGCTTGACATATTGTGCTGAAGAAATCACTTTCAAGCATCTTATTATTCTCTGGCGGCACCGGCCGGGCGGGGACTTTTCCTCACCCGGAAAAATCCCAAGAAATCAAGCATTTCTCGACTTGGTCGCCAACCGTCTCATTTTGTGGCATATTTTGTCTTTTCCCGCACGTCTTGGCGCTCACGTTTCGGCGGCGGCGGCGTCTTGGCGGGAGCCCTCATTAACTTTGTCACATGTGATAAAATATTATGTTGGAATAGAAGAGCATTGTCAGGGCACCTGCTGGCACCCCTGCAGTTTGACTTGGGTTCCCAAGTCGTGCATTAAAAGGCCATTATCCCACATCATCTCCGGTAAAGTGTTTCTCTTACCGAGTGGGGTTGGTGGGGGGGATTAACGTCTTTCCTAACAGCAGGTGAGACGGCGTGAAATGACATACTATTCACGCGGAGAATATATACACACACACTCAAGAGTGGATTGGCCTCGACACCCATATTTGCACAACATCTCAAACAAATTTTAGCTTGCTAAAATGATGCTAGCAGGTAACAAATCCTTGAAAAGGGCAAATATTTGGGATTGAAGTGAATGGAATTGTCATTATTTTTAGTTGACGGAGATTCAAAGGCTCAAGACAAATACACAGACAAAGAAATAATCAATAAACATACTGTAATGTGTTGTTTTGCTTTGTGTTTCTTTGTTGTAAACTTACTTGTGTTTTTTATATGTATTGATGACTTATTTATTGTTTATTTCTTAGTATTATTTGGTGATTATGTGTTTGTTGTTGTTATTTGTGCACTTTGTGTCGATGCCTGAAATCGCCTTATACTTGTTTTTAATGATAATAAAAGCATTCAATTCAATTTAATATACATTTATCCATTTGAAAGAATTTACATCCTCACAAGGTTTTCGGGGGTGCCAGAGCCCGCTCCAGTTAAACTCTAGGCAGCAGGACAAAAGACTCTAAATGTCAATATTGTCCATATATCTAAGAATTGTAACAATTTAAGCCAGGAAATAAAATGTCAGGATTAGAAAATGAAGACGGATGCTTTTGCGGTTCACTATCTGCTCTGGCTCCAGCCATATATCATTCACGTTAAACTTTAATGATCACATTTTTGGGATTAAAATCTCCAAGAGGAAAGAGAGAAAGGGTTTTTGTCAGTTTTTGTCAAAGGAAAGATGCCTTGGTGGCGGGAGTTGTCAGAAAGTGTCCTAAAATGCTCTCCAGTTGGCTTTTTCTTGGCACTTTCTTCCTTTCTTTCTTTTGTTGGGCCCTCAAGGGCATTTTTGCCCACCTCCACGGCCCACCTTTATTGCTTTGGCGCTTTTAAAACGTTACTCTTTGACTGAAATGGCTGACACTTGGCAAAAGCTGGAGGATAGTTGAGATAAATTTGCTAATCCCAAAGCTGACATCTCATCTCAATTAACTTGGCTGCAATTCCAAGGTAAACAAACAAAACAAACCAACAAAGCCACTTTTAGCCCACGGATGGACGATCACTGACATTTCATTTTGCTGACAATTTCTTACAAATAAACTCAATGGCTGTTGTCATTTAAGACAAAAAAAAAGGCTTATTTAAATTTTTAGGGCTGTCAAATCAATTTAGCTGGATTTTGATCAAGTTATAAACACATTGCACTACTTAATTGTGTTGTAGAGTATTTATTATAACTACTTACTTATTGATCGATTATTTTTTTGTCTGTTAATGTCTCCCATGAAAATGAGTATGAGGTAGAATTATCTGTATTAAAGCAAAATACGGCAGGGATGGATTTAGAGAACAAAACGTCGAGAATTGAGGCTCCGTCCTTTTGGCTGCGGCGGCAACAACTGTTCCGAGATCAGAAGGTCACGCTAAAGAACGACGTGCTAACGTACATCACAATCCTCGGGCGCAAAAACCTCAGCTGGCAAATCTTTTGACCGGCGGCACACAAAATAGCGGAAACCAAAAATGATGGTCATGAGAAGGAAAGATGACCATCGGGCTGTTGCTAGGCGGAATATCTATCTTACTTTTCTTTCCAAAACGGAAATTGATTGGCGAAAATGGCAGAGAATTAAAAAAAAAAAAAAAACTACGTTTTATTACCTAACCCTGTCTTATACGAATTTTGTGGGCATTAACAGAGTTTTCTTTCGAAAAAGAATAAACAATATAAGAAAATAAAATCAATCATCATCTTAATACGCATTTCATATTTCTGTGAGCGACCAAATGATCAACATCAATCAAAATATTTTCTTATTATCACACTGAAGCTGTGAAAGAACCTCTCAAAAATATATATTGCTCATCTTCTAGAAAGCTCATTATTATAAGAGCCTATTTGGAGAAGCCATATTTGGAATGGCTGCTGTTGTTGTGGTGGGAGGAGGAGGAAGAGTTCATGAAGTGGCCATCAAATCCTAAACGGGTAATTCAACTCTAAAACACCTCCTGGAGGCTCAAGGCACTCCCGTTTTTGTTTTTTTCCTCCAAACATTGCATTGAGAAGAAGGACAAAACACGCTCAATGACTTTTTGGGATAAAAGGGGATGGTGTTGGTGTAGCCATCCATCCAGGAACGTGGCTACCTAGTACCTAGCTAGCCTCTTTTCTATGACTTATTTGTAAGCTTCCGGGACCCGTGGCGCCGCAAGAACATCCATGAAATGTATTTCCTCTCTTTCCCGGTTTCTTCCCTCCTTCCCTCCCAATTCAAATCATTGCACTCTTGACCAAAATTGTCATTGTCTCAGTCACTTCACGGACAACATTTTCAAATGACACAAGGGAATACGGCCTTATTTTTAGCCCACGCCGCCGTAAACGAGTTCCGCCCGCAGACACCGGGGGTGATTGCGCCTCCGATTCACTCGGTCACGACATAACAATTTTTTCTCTTTATTTATTTATCTTTTTTAGCCCTCATCTGAGCTCTCACCTCTGTCAAGCCATTTTCTTATATGGCTGTTTTAGATGATCCTATTCATGCACCCCAAGAAGTAGCACATCATAAAATAGCATTATTATATAGCATTGTGTCCTGATAGGGTTTAATCGCTTCCCAAAAAATAATAATAATAAGGCAGTTATTTGAGCGGCAATTTAGGAAATGGAGCGGCACTGTCATTTTCTCTGTTCGTATAAATCGACGGGAAAAAAACATTTTGAGCTTGCTAACTGTCCTGGGACTGAAAGCTGTTTTGAAATGATGCCATGCTAATATGGTTTAATGACTTCCAAAAAAAATGCATTTATTTGAGAATAAAATGTGTGCCTATTTAGGAAATGGAGCGGCACCGTCATTTTCCTTGTTCGTATAAATCAACGAAAAGAAAAAAATTCAGCTGGCTAATAACTGTCTTGGGATTGAAAAATTCCGACCTAAAAACGAATGCTTTAGGAAGTTTTAAGAACGACGATGATTATTATCGTCAAAGGCAAGTGTTAAAATGAGGCTATTTTAATGTATGCCGGGAAATAAAAAAAAAAAGCCTGTACAGAAATGGCAATTATAAAGTCAGCTCCAATCACAAACAATTATTGCAAATGCGCCGCCGACTCATTAAATGAAACAGGATAACAAGTGTGCCTGCATAATAACGCTGCGTCTTGAATATTGTTGAATTGTTTAATCACGCGGCGCCACCACAAAGACAAAGACAATTCCTTATCGTGAGTCGCAAGAACAAACGCTTCTTTCCTTTCTCATCATTCAATTTATGGCCGGCGTGTTCCATATGTTAATATTATACCGCGTGCGCGCTGGTACATTTCAATTAAGATTGCACGTTGCCGGAACTGGGAAACATTTTTGGGTTTACTAGTTACCTAAATGGCTTGCTTCTCATGAATTTAGAGCGTGCAGAAATCCCACAAGATCCCGTCCTTACTCAAATAATCCGATGATAGAGCATCATAGAAAGGAAACATTTTCCGAGATTCCGCACGAGTGTCCACTAAAAGCGTCTCAACCTTGGGCAGAGCGACGTGCTTTTGCAATCCCATTATAAATCCCCGACACATCCCAGGCGGGCTGGAACTAGATAAAAATCGTTGCTCCGGATCTCCGAGCGTCTTCATCCACTAAAAGCCTCTTAACGAGATCAACCACCGAGTCATCAACTTTGCAAAAAAACTAATTAATGGCGCAGGTCTGATTGGCGTGCGTCTTGGGAACCACGCCGCCATTTCTAAAGGAGACACGCAAAGGACCCGGACCGGACGTTTGGTCGCCCGGGTAAATATAATTTTGAGAGCTGGTTTCAACAGTAGGAATTTAGATATTAAATCCCCTCAAGAATATAATTTTGAGAGCTGATTTCAAGAGTAAACTCAAGTTGTCAAACGTCCGGGCGACCAAACATCCAGGCGATCAAACGTTCGAGTACCGGAAAGGACGGAAGGCGTTTTTCCCCAAAAATGTCAACGTGAAAATGGGTAACAAATCCACATTAGCCAAAGATGCCAAACGGACAACAACAAACCCCTTTTTCTCTCCCCCTGTTTCTACTCCACGGACCATTGGGATGTTTAACGGGCGTGTGCGGCACAGTTGTCAGAGCGGCCTGTCCGCCGACCCGCCGAGCCCTCAACGGCTCGCAGTGGGCATGAGCGTATATTGGAGGCCGTAAAACACTAGGGGCAGACAACATAACATGGCAGAGTGGAGTAAGTTGCTCTAAAAAGTACTCTGGCGTGACCGCTTCCACAAACTAGTTTGTCTTTAAGGGCGCCGCCCTCAAACTCCAAATTTCATCCAAAATAGAAATTCCATTTCTGGAGAAGGCCCCCCGGAATGACAGGAGGAAAATGCTGATTTCTTTGAAAAAGAGCGCCTCTTGGAATCCGCCATTTCTCAACTGACTGCCAATTCCAGCCAAACAAAAAAAACAGACACTGGCACACTTTTGCTAACCCTAACTCCACTCTTCTGATTTCTTCGTCATTTTCTATCTCGTTAGAGTCCAGACATCAAAAACTCAACAATGAAATCCGCTAAATTCTGATTTGACCAAATCCACATTAGCTCTTCCAACTTTTAAATGTAAAAGAAAACGTTGGTTTGAAATGAAGGAGCATTTAGGACGATAAATCAAGCAGCTGTGTGCTTGTTTAATATCTTGTGGGCATTCAATTGAGGAGATTTCAGCCCAGAGACTCATTAAAGTCATAATTACTTCTTGCTCTTTCATGCATGGCAAGAATAATATCCAAATTGGAAACATTAAGTGTATTCACATGGACAAAATGTTCTAGAAAAAAAAACAACAAGCTCAGCTTCACAAGTTATGTACATATCAATGAACACTATGTGTGTGTGTGTCCTACTAAACCCTAAAAAAATAAGGCTTTAACATATAGTCAATGATCAATTTAAAATGGAATGGATTGTCCTCAGTCATAAGGGAAAGAGTAACGACTCAAAACGCAAAACCACTATTTTATCCGAGTCCCTAAAATAGTCGTGATAAGCATCTGTGCTTTTGTGTAATTATTCTGAAGCTGCAGGTAAAAATGAATATGTAAAATCAAAGTCAATGTTTCTTGCCATTCCACTTCCTCGGATCATTTTTGGGGAAATAACAAAAAACTTGAGTGGCATCTCCAAATGTCCGATTCGCCATTGGACATTCCCCCAAAAAACATGCGTCAATAAAGCAAAAAGCCTTTTCTGCTAGCATCGCTAGCATCTTTGAGGCTACCTTCCGATGCTAAGCTATCTCCCATAATCGTCTTCCGCAACCAATTAATTCCGTTGCCGTAACGTAAAAATGAGACAAATTAAAAGTTGCAATCCGTGCCCCGGAGCTCAGATCACCCAAAACTTGATTTCTTACGCCGCTGCCGGAGAACATTTTAGCACAGAGAGGCAATTTTTCTACGGAATGTTTAAGGTTTTAATTGACTCCATAGACCAAAAAGCCCTGGGGCAAAACTAATGGTGCTTAACAGAAGCTATTGTTTGGAATGCACAATGCATACATATGCCACTACGTTTTTTTTTGTTTTTTTCCGTTCTCTGCATTAAAGGCTGCAAGACGAATACTAAAGTAATGGCTGAATTACCGCACGATATTTCATGAAAATGCCACACGGGAAGCGAACCATCAATGACAAAATAACTCTGGGCCGGACGGAGTTTATGGAACTCCCGTGGCGGCCAGACACCGCCAGGCTGCGTTGTCATCAATCATTCTCATCAATTAGAGGCCGGACATTTTCTGCCCCCCAACGGCGATGGCGGTGGCGATGGCGTTCCCCCACTGGCAAAAGTCTTGATATTGCCACGCGGAAGGTTGTAAAGAACTAAAACAGGGCTTATTTATTTTGGTCAGACTTGGTCTATTGCCCCAAGTCAAGCGGGTTCGCCTCCAATTTCCCCAGCGTCCCAAAAACACCAACAGCTACCAAGGTCCTGACCTTAACTTGATGGAACACCTTGGCTAGGAATTAGAGTGGAAATTGAGAGCCAGATCGCTGGTTTGTGGCCTCGCCAAAAAACTGAATAGAAACAAATAACAGAGCTTTGGTAAAATAGATACTTGGTCTAATGCCCCAAGACAAGAGAGTTAGACTCCAATGGAGTCCCAAGGACCCCAATGAAGATCCTTGACGGAACACCTTTGCTTGGAGTCAGAGCTCGGGTTTGTCGCCACTCCAATGGTCAAACAATTCAACAACAGAGCTTTCCCAGAAGCGGGTTAGAAATTAAGGACCAGAGTCTGCCCAGAAACCCTTAGAAGAACCAAAATCAGTTTGTTTCTGAGCATGGAGAATAGAAAAGCCTCCATTTTCTTGCACAAACTGTCCACTTCTAAGTTCACGGTGCTTGCTAACGGCAATTTTACCCAGAGTCGGTCGGCTCATCCATCCGAACTGTTGCTTTCCCCGAGAGACTTTTTCCAAAACTGACTGATCTCATTCTTCTAAAACTTCAACCAAATCCATCCATCCGCACTGATTCTACGCTTAGGATATATTATTTTAGGAAAGGAGATGTAGGCGGAAGACCTAGAAGCCAGGTCCTGTCATTTTCTAATACAAGGGTGAACCTTGACCTTTTGTCTCGCTCCCAGAGGGCCGCTGGCCAGGTGTCGGAGGGAGGCGGGCTACTGGGTCAGCGGCGTGCTAGCGGCCAGAGCGTTGCGCGAAAACGGGCTGAAATAGGTCAAAGTGAGGAATGACGGCAAACTGGAAGTGACATGGAACCTACAACCCCCTTCCCGGTAGACAACACGGGTCGCAAAATACGCCGTAAAGACTCAACTCGCGCTTATGCTAACTAATTGCAGGCTAACTAATTGCAATTGGCCGGCATCCAATTATTCAGCTGGGATAGACTCCAGCACCCCCTATATGACTGTCATAAAAATAAGCACTAAATGAAGGAAGGAAGGAAAGAATAAATTTGCGTGTTATCCCCTCATACGGGAAATGATTTCTTTGGAAGAGGAAAAATAAAATTTCATTGATCGCGTGGCAGCCGTCGCGTGGCAAGGCATCAAACTTTATTGTTGACTGTAACGGATCACCATTCATCTCTCGCTGGCGGAAAATTTACGATCCAAAGACCCGGAGGAAAATGGCCGGAGGAGAAAGCGCAGTCCGGCGTTCCTTCCGTGCAGTTGAACGGGAAATAAATGGCGTCGTTTTGCTCGAATATCAATAAATCTCTTTGCTTTGCACGGAGACGACCGGCCGGGTCTTTCCTACAGCGGCTCTCTAATAGCGTGCCTAAGGCCTCAAGCCGCTCTCCACTTTTTCTATTCAAAGAGAGAGAGAAAAAAAAATATTGTTTGTTTTGTTGCTTTGATGGTGTTTCTGAACGCAATCCACCATGAAGTGAAAACGCTTTTCGGCTCTGATCTTGACTGTCCCTTTTTTATTCAAGCAGTGGTTTTCGCAACACTGAAGAGGCTTCTTAATTGGAGCGTTGAGGGAGGAGCATCAGGAACTTGACTAATGGATTAGGTGTAACGCCATTGATCAAACAACGCACCCTGACGGATTACGCCGGGTGAAACGGTGTTTTCTAAAGGATGGGGCGGGGCAGCGTGGAATAAATACCACCGCCGGGTACGGGTATGTGTATGTATATATCTGCTTATAAATGTATGTTATTTATATATGTATTCATGTATTTATTTATTGACTTACTTATCACCTATCTATTTATGTCTAAAATGTCTTTTCTGTGTCTGTATTCTCACCCTCTTGCTAGATGTGACCACCAAATTTCCCCAATACGGGATCAATAAAGTTATCCAATCCAATGTGGAGGCTCCCGTTTTACCCAAAATGATGGTTGTCTTTATTTACTCTAATGTTCCCTCGCATCTACAAACAGATGAATCGCCTATCCTCACAAGGGTCCTCACAGATAAGCGCAATCCACTTTTAAAAATGGGCTATTATACCATATCACCATTCATTTACTAACGAAGCAATTACGAGTCCGTGAAGGACAGGTCATTTGTAATCACTTTTAATCCGGATTATAGTCTGAAAATGAAAATGAGGCGCAAAGACCTATTGTTAGGAAAACCATCCATACTGTACTTTGCAATTTACAAGCTTAGCTTGTTTAGAACTACTAAGCCGCCATTTTTTCTTCTCATCAAGCCTTCTTCGTAAAAGAGCAAGAAAAAAGCCCAGAGAGAATATTACAAAGCTGCCCAAAAGGCACCAAAGAGTCATCGTGGCCCATCAAATCCTTGACAAGTCGAGCCACCCGGCCGGCGCTCACAAAAAAACGTAAATGGCGGCAATTTCCGATGCTGATCATACGCCACCGCAGTATGGGATTCATAAGCTTTCAGGTCACGCTCCCTATCCTTAACAGCAAAAAAAAAAATCACTTTCTTTTTTTCCTAGCGCGACGACAGTCCGCTGAAGGGAAGTGAAAAATGAAGAGTGGGCTCTTTTGGGCCACGGCGCATATGCCATACGGGGAACCACTAAACGCTCAATCCAGCCACTACGTGCACTATATTACTCCCATAACATGGTTATTACCCGCTGGCTATCTCAAGCAAGCAAGCAGCTCCATAACTCTGTAGCATTCGTTCTCATAGGCACTCCAGCCAATTCCCCTTTTGAATACATAGATGAGTGCAGATTTCAACAGTGCCCGCCGGATGACATTAATAACACAGCAATCCGTATACGTGTATGTTTTTTTTTGTGTGTGTCTCCCTACAATTATATGAAATGTACAGGAATATTTGTTAAGGTGGGTGCACTCCTTTAATAGGAAGTGGGCTTTCCACAGAGTGGAGTTAGTTGGCCACTGGGAGATGACGGAATGCACCCGAGCAAAAAATGATTCCCCCCACACACACACACACACACACACACACACACACACACACACAAGCCCCTCGTATTCAGATTCTGGAAATGGATTTCTGGAGCCCGGTGGAGGTTAGACGTCGTATATCAATTATTTGGAGTCCCTGCTGACAGGAACATATGTATCCTAGGCTATTTTATAAAACTATAAGTGGCTATTTATCGCCTGTGGCTTTTATGACAAAGTGACTTATTCTGTGGACATTTTTTTTGTCTTTCAAAAGAGAATAAAAATATGGCGTTTTTTCTTATTATTTGGTTTGGCAACTGATGAGGATGCCACTTTGCTAAATGACCAGGGCAATGGTTGGATTTATTTAATAGCACATATTATTTTCATGTTAATGGACATATTTAATATGATTGGCCAAGAGGTTCGGAGAGGATAGTTAATGTATGCTAATTCGTATTTAGTTTCAGGTATTTGAAGGGAACTACACAGTCACCTCTAGAGCCAGCCCTTGTACATGTCTTGGAATTTTTTGGTACAAAATCTTGCAGTAGAGGAGCTTTATGTTGGAAGATTTTGTAAACTAAGGTGCTACAGATGCTAAATGCAACCCTAACTAATGCTATGTAACTTCATGGGCTAGTTAAAGCAGTTCATTTCAGAGGCTAAGTGGCCACTTGTTGTCAAGTTTTACTTGTAGCAACAATCATTTTATCAAGGGAGTACCACGTGTATTGAATTGAATTGAATGCCTTTATAGTCATTATACTATTAGAATCTGGAAATTGTCACTGGGGAAATCAGTCGTCATCAGCGTGTGAAATAACAATAACTTTTTTTCGGCCCGTTCACTCATACGTATCATCATCAAGACATCTATAAAAATGGCAGATTTTTGGGCAGCGCATTCAAAATGCCTTAATCATCCCGGTTATTTCATGAAGTCATTCAACGGAGAAGCAAAGCCACCAAAAATGAAAGAGGAAAGCGGAATCTTGCTCAGCGCAAATGAAAGCATCTCGCGGAGAGACGGGAAAAATAATCCGGGCTATATTATCCATGCCGCAAACTCCACAATTGCATTTGTGTCCGCTAAAGCCAGTCTCTCTAATTCAATTAGGCTCCCATAAACATTTTCATGTGTAGCAAGTCAGCTGTGAAGGGACGGCAAAACGGGTTCCGCCAGCCAATCAGAGGCCAGAGCTCATCCAATAGCATCGGGGGCTCAACTTGTTTGCCGCGTGCTAGCATACAATAACGCCACTTCTCATTGGCATTCATCCCCACTAAAGCAAAATCGCTAATTGCCAGCTCCACAATATACGAGCGCAAAAACAAAACGGGCTATATTTGTCAAGGCCGCGCACGCCGTGTCTGCATTACAATGATAATATTAGGCTAATTAAAATGATTCCTGACTGCTTCATTTGGAGAAAGGCGCCGCGCTAAAGTCATTTTTTCACAAAGAGCGGAGAAAAAAATGCAACAGTGTGGCAGTGTTGAATAAAAAAAAAGAAAGAAAGATTTGATTTGTATTTAAGGGACACGCCAGGATAATAATGACCTGGGCTGTGTTGCCTTCCAGCAACATCTCCCGTGAGGCCGTCTTTTATTTATTTATATTCTTTCTCGCTTTCTTTCTTTTTTTTTTTACAGCGGTCTCATCTATTTCAATAGTCTGCATCACGGCGCGACGCCTCAATCTCACTCTTTCTCACTTCCCATCTGGATTCCTCCATTTGGAGGGTGACGGATTAAAGAAGATCCCTGGATGAAACCGTCGAGGATTCTTTAATGCCGTCGTATCACATATCAAATTCCATTCGCAGACGTGAAAGGACCACTAACACGATCAAACACGTTTGGAATCCGTGACAATGTCGGAAGATTAACGCAAAATAGCCAATACAGTCATGCCTTGACATACGAGTGGCCCAACAGACGAGGAATTTGAGATAAGAGCACATTTTGTGGCCGGAGAACAATTAGAAATGTCTTTTTCTATTGAATTATCCTATGTTTTAGATGTTTTTTTTCAGATGGTGTAAATGGATCAATTTCTATTAAGTTATTTTAAATGAGAAAACTGGATTTGACATCTGAGCTCGGTCCCGGAACGCATTAAGCTCGTATCTCAAGGTATTACTGAAGCACAGTTTATAAACTCTGCCTTTTTGTCTTCCAAAGAAGAAAATCTGAGGTCTCCCCTTTCCTAAACTGTGCCGTGATAGCTTTTGATCAATGGCCATCGGTATGGTGAAGAACGGCCCTGAGCCGCCATTGATCACCGCTATAATAAGTTAGGAGATGACAGGACTGGGGCAGCTGGGATATTGCAAGAGAAAGAGAGAAATGTCCACACCCAAATGATATCTGCTGCCCCGAATAGTATTGGCAAATGTATGGTGAAAAGCCATCGGGGAAAAAACAAAACAAAAAGTCGTACATTAAAACAGACAAGGTGAGTAAATGGCAATAAAAATGAAACGTTTGTTTTGGGTCAGTCAAACAACAGTTATGAAGTTCCTTGGTGTTTGTCAAGGACGATTTAGTGAGTGGACGCCGGGGGCCTGTGGGCTTTGCAATTTTCATCAGCCCAAGTAGCTGCACTGTCATTAATCTGCACCCTTTTAGTAGTTATTGTTCATGTTGGCATGGAACAAGTCGGAAAGACTTTTGCTGAATAAGGACAATAATAATGCTTGCTTAAGCATTAACCACAGCATTGCCAGAAAAAAAAGAAATCTTCAATCTTGCAGCAATACCACTTTACATATATTGAGAAAAATGATTGGACTTGCCCGTCCCAGACTCTTAGGAAACAGTCATGCCTTGAGATACGAGCCTAATGCATTCCAGGACCCAGCTCGTATGTAAAACTCATCAATTTATCCTATAAAATATAATAACAAAATACAAATGAACCTTTAAAGTGATCCACCTCGTATGTCAATTGACTCGTATCTCAAATCTGTTTTTCAATACAAACGATTCAGGTTTTTTTCACTTCATTCTTCACTGATTAACAAAAAAAAAAATGCAAACTGTACGACCAACACTCGAAGATATCTTTACGTGAGGGAGAAGCAGCAAGAACTACAGTGCAATGCCATTCTTATAGGCTCTTATCTCAAATGTATCTGGAATCTCAAGGCATAAATTAGCTCAGAATTTGCTCCTATCACAAATTTTTTGCATGTTAGCTCACTCGTACATTAAAGTATTAGTATCCAAGAGTCCCAAGTATACTGTTTATGTCTCCCCTGTTGACAAAAGTGCAGTTCTTTCCCGCTTTTCCACAGTCAGCTGTAAGGCAGCGCGTTAAGGAGCCAGGCGGACGGGCGGGCCCAAACGTCAGCCGGCGAGGACATCTGCTAGCCTAGCCAGAGTGCCACACGCCGGGAGAATCTCAAGTGACGCGTGGCCATGCATCAAGTGGACTTTGTAGTCGCTAAATGATTTTCTAATGGGGCCCCAGTGGAAGAAAAGAAAGGGAAAAAAAGTGCCAAGTGTGCCAGGTTACAGTCTCGGGTCTCACTTCATTTTATTGACTCGCCGCCGGGATCATTAGTGTCTTTTCGCCGGGGCTCTTAATGCCTCTCGCCGTTTAAGAGAGCGCGTTGTACTCCGAGCAAAGAGGACAAAATAAATAGTGATATTCTTGCCGGGGTGGCATTCCATTTCAACAACATTTTCAGGCTCATTAACATTTCAAAAGCAAGAAGACAATTGGAATAAATGCTCTTTTTCATTAGGCTCGACGGCCCAAAAAGAGCAAAAAAGTGAAAAGGACAAAATAGCCAGACAACTTATTTCAAGGATCCTCCAAAATACTCAAGTGGAGGGAAATCAAATACGGAAAGAATGAGGCGTCCGTCTTTTGGCATCTGGCAAACACGCTTACGTAATGTGTTTGCTAACGACGCGCATTTGAGCAAGTTATTAACATTAAAGCCCAAATGGAAATAAAGAAGCGCCGGCGCGCGCGGCCCATTGTAAAGTTAATGCGGCATGTGGCCATTTTACAGCCACTTTCAATCTCACATCTATAGATACTGTAGCGCTACATCATTTTAATGAGACAATGTGCTAATTGACTGCAGATCCCGGACGGACGCCCGGACGGGGGGTGACGTGTCAACGTTATTCTCCGTCAATGGCCGCCTACCCCGACTCCGTCACATCGTTACATGGTCACATGGTTCGCTCGGAGCAACGGTGAAATGTGATACTTAAACTGATGGCACTTCTGGCTCTACTTTTGTCATCGTAAGCAAATATTGAGATTTTCACCATCTGAACCACAATATTACATTAAAAAAATCCAGTTATTGCGAAAATATTCCAAAGACTGTCGCACTACAAAACCACTGACTCAATTTATTTTCTTAGGCGAAGAAGGAATCAGAGAAAGAAAGTCCAAGGTTTGGATTGTACGATAAATCTACGAAAAGGCAAACCTGGCTCTATCCAACTTCAATGATACAGAATATAACTTGTACTTGACTTATCCTTCCAAAACAAAGCCACCAAGATAGCAAAGTGTCCACAAAAAACAAGAAATGAACCAAATACGGGATAAAATGAAGTTCGAACCAAACCTAACATTCACTCACATTTTCACCAACAGATAAAAGCGTTCAGGTGCAGACAATCATCCATTCACACCATAGGATTTTTTCCCATGTGATCCGTCACAATGATTTATAGGAGTTATCCTATGCAATAATCACATTTGCAAAGCACTACGTTTAAGGGCCGGATCTGGCATTTTCATTGGTGCGTGAGATCGGCTCAAAGTTAGAGAACAAATAGCCCCGACATATTCGGAATACCTGACGAAAAAGTAAATACGGCCTTTGTGCTCGCTTGGTGGTAACAAAAAAGGGGAAAGGAACAAGTGAAAGAAATTTGCAGACTAATTAGAGGGAGGAGAGATTGAGCGATGAGGAGGGAGATAAGGTCCGCTGGAAGGCTACATTATTCATGATATTCTATTTTCTACCCTCCCCTCTCCCTCTCTCTCTCTCTTCTGCCACCAGGACCGACAGACGGACGAGCGACGGCAGAAAAAGAGGACCCAAGCCACTCTATAATGTATTCCCATCAGTAATTTAAGGTTGACGAATGTGATGAGTCGGTAAAAAGTCGGAGGTAACCTACCAGCCAGCCCGGAGTCCTAAATCACTCCGACTCCCCGCCGAGGCCCCGGGCGGGAATCTTTTGGGAGGATTTGTCAGACGGGGAGGCGCTAATACCGCAATCACTGCGTAATTTAGATACCGCGAGCCAACCCTGGGCTTGATTAAGTATCACCTTAGGTGTCCTGCCACGTTTTGGATCGTTCGCAAGGAGTACGGCGCCCTTCTGCATTATTACAGACGGACAATTTAGGGACCGCGTTTGCACTGACATAACTTTGAAAGTCCTCAAAATAACAAAGACAACAGCAAAGTTGACGCGAGAGGAAGACCATCCCACAGGGACTGACAAACAAAACACACTGGGTTTAAATAGACGGGCAAACTGCAGGTGAACTCGATGGCCAATCACAAGGGGTACTAGGACGTTTGGTCGCCCGGACGTTTGGTCGCCAGACGTTTGACAGCATGACAGAGTTTACTGTTGAAACCAGCGCTCAAAATTATATTCACCCAGGCGACCAAACGTCCGGGGACCAAACGTCCGGTCACAATCAGAAGGACGGGTTACATGGGGGAAGGAAAAAAAATGTCAGAAATTGATCAAACCAATACATGAGAGACAATTTAGTCTGATATAAGTGAATAAAAACAAGTGGTTATTGGAGTTGGTTCTTATTAGGATTCCTTCCATTTCTTCCGCTTTTGTCGCTACATCAAAATATCTCATTTCTCACTTTCCATTTTTATTCTACCGCATTTTGACCATAAAAGGACGTTCCCAATTATAGATGTCACGCTCGGGGAGTGGAGAGACGAGACGGGAGCGTTGTAAAAGAAATCTCGGGCCTTCCACCATTTTGGCTCCTCTTTGGAAGGAAAACCTTTTCAGAGGCGCCGCTACAACACTTTTGGGGTCATCGTTAAAGCGTCCGGAAGTGAAGACCAATTAAGAAAAAGGAGATCTGCACTTGGGATGCTATGCTGGCGTGACTAATAGCCCCCAAGGTGGGCTTTAGCAGTCGTTCGGGTTCGAATCTGCGCTTCCAGAAAATCAACAATAGCTGCATGTCAACCAGAAGTCATCCTAAAAACAACGGCATGCATCACATTAAACTATTCCCATATACGAACCAGATCCATCCATTGTTACAGTTATTATCTTTATGTGTTTCCCTTAAAGGCGAAAAATGAAGCGAGCGAGTGGAGTGTCGAGAAAAATGTACACGGTGCAAAGAACACGCCAATCATGGCAGCCTCCCTGGGGGGCCAAAGGATCACAGAAAGAAAAGTATGGCTTCAAGTGTCTCATTAAACAAGTAATACTGTTGACAGAAGTCTCGGCAGTGCAATTAGAAGCAAAATAAAAATCGAATAGCCACTTTAAAAGTGACTGATGGGGGGAGCCCGGTCGAGGCCAGTGGAGGCCGGGCAACTCTCCTTATCGGAACAACTCCTCGGGCTTATATTTCCACAATCAAACGGCAGGAGCGCTCATTCATTCACTTTTACAAGGGTGCTGTAGCTTACCAAGGGCCACCCTGAATTGGTAGCTGGCCAATCACAAGGCATAGCTAGCGTTGGGCAATTTACAGTTTTTAATGAGATTAGTTAGCATGTTCTCGAAATGTGGGAGGAAACCCAAGTACCAGGGCAAACATGCTAACTCCACACAGGGAGGTCTGGCCTGGATTTGAACCCAGGACCCCAGAACTGTGAGACCGACAGGCTAAACGCCAAATTCGGAAGTGATAACGAAGGAACCAAAACGTTTTTTTGTCAAAATTCTTGGTTTCACAAGCTTATCTGGTTTTTGAGATAGCGATACGATAGCATCTCCGCCATGAAAAATGACTCAACGAGTCCCATCACAAACACAGACAGTGCAATGTTGCTCAAGAGCTAGCGTTCAACCCTAAATGTAAGGACATTGAAAATATCTTTTCCAGTCTTTTCAAACCCGAGAAAGACCAAAGAAAGCAGCTGAAGCAAGGTGCCGCCATTACACGCCAATACGTACGGTAGAATAGCGCCATATTCCTTAGCCAGACTCTCCCATTGGAGGCGCTGTTTACAACAGAAGCGCTATTGGTTTGGGGACCCGCCCCCTTTTCCACTTGCGCCGATTTGATCAACTAGCGCAGAAGACCAACGAGCCAGAGGGCCATTGGGCCAATCTATGGCTCTTTTCAATAGAAGGTTTGCGGCAATTTGGGGACAAATGCGGCCGGGATGATTCCCCCTCTGACTTTGAAGTAACGGCCTCCCTCCCTCCCTCCCTCTCTAGTCAAAGATACCACTAATTAAAGATCTGGATCTCACGGCGGGGACAGTTTGGCGCTGTTCCGCCGTGGTGTCGGTGGGCGGGTCGCACAGCCTCCGACACGCGTGCAAGTGCACAAAAACATGTTCCAGTCACATCGCCTCAGTCTTGACTGCGGGTAAGAAAACAAGTTCAGGCACCGTGTCGTAATCCTCTTAGACAAGCCTGAATGGGACTTTTTTTTTCTTTCCTATCTTCTTCTTCTTCTGCAAATGGAATCAAGCGCGAGCGGAAAAAGCACGCCAGTGCGTCAACTCGGACAAACCACGCAGAGGACGGAGCGGCGGCCCGTTCGCCTTGGTTATAACTTCACGTTGCCGTTTTGCGGACAGAAATTTACGGGATTTACGTTTACGGGATGACGAAATGAAGCCATTTTGACCAAATTCCCATTTTAGGTAAACGGAAATACAAGTTTACACAAATCCCAAATAATTAGCATCCCCTGATGAGGCTGAAATGTGTCCTCCAGATGAAGAGGCATCATCATCATCATCCTCATTTGAATATTCAGCGGCGCTCCTTTGCCTAATCATCTCACTCATCAAGAAGACAAGTTGGTTCAGGCTGAAATATTCCATGAAAAAAGAAAATAGCCCTCCTTCGTTATTCTGATTAAGCGAGAATGGCTGAGTTCTTGCTCCAAATCAACCAATTTAGATGCATTGCACTTTTTTCCTTCCTTTAAATCACGCATTCGCAAATCAGATCTATTTCTTCCTCTCGTATTCAGAGAAACGAAACGTGGATCTGACAGTGCGTGCGTGCCCTTCCGGCCAAAAAAGCCAAATAGCTGAAATGTCGGGGGGAAAAAAAATAAAAAAGACAGAGATCTTTCCGTGCCATTGAATTCATTGAAACGTGGCCGTGCGCATTTGGGAAGCAGCCCACGAACGCCGGGCGGGCGCGCACCATCGCCTCCCGAGCATCCATCCACCCACCCATCCATCCATTCATCCGCTCGCAGCGTCCCGTCAAGCCCCAAATTGGCCGGCACGCGGTGGGGGTGAAATGGTAGGCGACCATTGGTTCCACTCAAGACTTACGCTGCTGTTTTGTCCCGACCAGTAGACCACGGCGTGGTTATGCGCCGAGTCGCCGCTCAGGGCAAAAGTGCTGCTGGCGATCTTGGATTGGTCCTCGTCCCGGTTCTTGGGGAACTCCGATCTCCTCGGCCCGTCCGCCGCGGGACCCGAATCGGCCACCCCGGCCCACTCGGGGACGCTCCTCTTCTTTCTGGCCGTAGCGGCGTCTTTCCCAAAGTCGACGGTATCCCGGCGCTCGTTTGGCGAGCCCAATTTTCCCAACTCCACTTTGACGTCCATCGCTTGGGCGCGCAGTCGGAGCGAGGCGCAACTTATCTCCGCTTCGACGCCCGGGAAGGCGCCGGGGAACATCAGTAACCACACGCCCAGAGCCAGGCGCCAGGTCGGGAAGTAGGCGCTCCCGCAGGTGGCCATCGCCAAGACAGATCCTGGGAGGACCAAAAAGGACCAAAGGACAGGAGGACCGGAGGGAGAAAAAAAGAGGGAGAAAGAGAGAGAGAGGGAGTGCCAATGTTCGACTCCCCCTTTTTTTTGGTCTCGGGTCGATAAAGAAGAAGAAGTCAAGCCCGCTCTCTCCGTCTGGGGGGGGGAAGGTGCTGGCTCCTCGGCAAAAACTGTTCACGTCCGAGCTTCTTTGGAGACGAAAGATACACACATTGCGGGGAGGAGGAGGAGGAGGACGACGAAGAGGAGGAAGAGGAGGATGAAGAGGAGGAGCTGGAATGGAGCCAGCTGCCTGGTGCGCGCCCGGAAGAAAGCGAGATGGGAGGTGGAGAGGAAGGAGAGGGAGGTGGGGGAGAGATGGACTGTCCATGGTACTGGTCCACTCCCCCAGAGATCTGGCCAACATTGCCATATGGGATTATGGTTTCCATTTCACCAAATGGACTACTTGGAGACTTCAGTAATGAGAGGAGCCCAATTAACTGCCGTTTGCAAAAGTGAAATGCCACGATTCAAGCGTACAATGCAACAAGAGGATTTTTTGTAAATTCGTTTTTAGAGACCATCATTTTCGTTGTAAGTAGAGCTACATCCGATAGAAGCAGACAGACATTGCCTAAACTCAAATAAATGTTTTTTTTCCTGTCAGGGATGGGAGGTAACTCCCCAAAAACTCGAATAAAAGTACTTTTTCCTGATTGAAACGTTACTGGAGTAAAAAATATATATAAATACTTCAGTAAATGTGAAATGGAGCTCATTTACGTCAATGTACTTGGAGTAAAAGTTACTTTTTGTGTGATAGAAAATACACAAAGCTCAAAGTAGCTTGCTCAAGAAATCTTAAATCTCAATTCAAGTGCTTTTTATGACTAATTTCCACAAGTAAAACCTCAAGAAAAGCAATCATTGTCGCCAAAACAAATTCCAGCAGGAAATATTTCACTACAAAAAAATACATCTGACTTAAGCACTCAGATTTGTAATAAAATGTCATTAAATCACCAAGAGCTCATAAAAGCCTGCCATTATCACAGTGATTTTTTTTTCCTGCCGCATTTTCGACTCATCACAGACTTTAAGTAAGAAGAAAAATAGGATGGATGAGTTATAATAGATTTACATACGAGGGTGACCAGTCCAGGTCAGTGTGACCACCCTCGGGGGTGCCGAACATCCACTGATGGATGGAGGACAATTGGCACGCCATTGCGGTCCTCCCCGGAGATCAGAGAAGGGCCAAAAAGATTGCCTGCCGGAATGTGCCGGCGTCTTGTCGACAGGCGCAAATGCAGAGGGGAGAAAAAAAGAGAAAGAAAAGTGCGTACGTATGCGCATCTCCGACAAAGAGACACACAGCGTGTCGTGGTGTGAAAAGAGAAAGGGAGAGAAAGAGAGAGGGAGGGAGGCTCTCTTTGAGGGCGAGTCGCTCGCTGGGGTGTTGTGTCCTTGCCTGTCAACTTGACTGTCAACAAAATGTCCATCAGGAAAAAACCCAGGAGACGCCAACGCCGCCAACGCCGCCAACGCCGCCAACGCCGCCAACATTGCCATGGCCATTTCCACACATTTCGTGTAAGAGTCTGAAAATGATGGCTCATTAAAGGCCGCCGCCGCCACCACCGCCGTACGAGACACTTTAGTGTCGTCAGAAGACTTTTGGAACAAGAAAATTGGAATTCTCTCGGGATTGAAATGTTGTGCTGCTATTTGTGTGGCAGGCGTTTGGTTGAAAAAAAAAAAGCAATATTAAAGAGAGAAATGGAGAAAATGGGAGGCGTTTAAAGATGTCAGTCAGCTTTGACTGTTGAGGTGCCCTTGAGCAAGGCAGAGCTCGGTTGCTTAAGGTCACGTGGCAAGAGCTGTCGTCTCGGATGACGTCTGACCACACGGCGTTTTGGTCCTGCTTTTGTGCCACTCAAATCCATTTCAAATCATCTTTTATTTCTGCCTCAATTCTACACGCAACGTGACACAATTAGCACACAATATTGATTTTATATCTCCACAACCTTTATAACAGAAACAGTCATCAACAATTCCCATTTATTCTCTGAGAGACATTCAAAAAAGTCCAGAAACACGCAAAAATACACCTTTTTTAGCCATTCCACCACTTTTAAAGTAGGAAAAAAGTCTGAGTCGTCTTGACAACATTGTTGCGCCGTGGCTAATCGATGAGGATTAATGAGAGAACACAGAGTAAAAGGTCTAATTAAAAAAACATGATTAAAAAGGCACCAAAGTGACGCTCCGACTGTTACACGGTGAGTCATCATCCCCCCCCTTTTTGCCACACCCACATTTTTAACGTATTCAACAAGCAGGGTTCATGGTTATATATTATATTGAAGAGTCATTCTTGAAATGCAGAAAAACAAAAAATGAGTCATATCGTTTATCTCAAGAAGCAACGAGTGTAAATCCCAGCGCCTTTAGTACTTTTCCCACTTGACGTTTTTGTGTCGGATTACATGTATTTTATTTTTATTCGAACTTCCCACGGAAGTTGTCAGGCAGCTTCCAAATACGTATTTATCTCCTTAAGAAGTAATGGCTTGATGAGCCGTGCCTTGTGAATAATTGAGGCGCTGCGCTGAAGTCAACAGCACCTCATGCTAGCTAACACTAAAACACAATAGCCCAATTGGGGATTTAATTGCAAAATCATCCTACAAATAATTGAAACTGAGGCAAAAGTAATTTAACAGCACACCCAAAAAGATGACTCACTCAGGCAAAGAACAGGAAAACGCCACAAAACACGGGCTTTCAATACACAGACAGGGATTGATGACAAAATACAAACGTCTGGCTCACACACCAAAAACTACAGGCATCCAGCAAGCCCAAAAACGTGGCAAAAAAGTTATAAAAGTGAAGAATGGGCTTCTAGTCCAGGGCCGGCCGGTAAAGAGATGAGAAGCAGAACTTTCATTGACACCATTTCCCATCATGCTCCAATTTCCGCAGGCCCATTTGGAATACATCAGACGGACACGGAGCCTTTGGTCCAGAGTCTAGCAGCTTTCTGATTGTGCCTTTCAAGAGCGTAGCCATCTTTGAGGGGCTGATCAAAACCGTTTATGTTTCCAGCAATGCTTGCGAGAGAAAATCTTCTTGGTATTTTATACAGAAAAAGAAAGAGAGAGAAAGATCCATCTTCTGGCAAACATTTGTACCATGCCTCAAAGTTCTGAGATCAGGTGTTCATTCCTGGTAGTCATTCAGGAGAGAAAAAAAACAACCCTTGTGGAACGACCACTCCAGAAATTTCTCAAGGCGATGCCCTTCAATGGGCAACCATGTGACGTCAAAGCTTATTTTCCAAACAACACGTTTGTTTTTCGGGCAACTGTCGCTTGAGAAAAGTGAATTTCCACATCTCCTATTGGATGCTTTTCTCGAGCTCTGGCTAAAGAGTATCAATGCAGTTGTAATATTGGATGACGATGATGATGATGATGCTTTAGTCATAAGGTCAGTGTATATCTTTTCCCAAGTCCTTTAACACGGAGCCCTGACCTTTCTAACTAGCATGATTAATTGGCCTGGGTCAAACTTTTGGAGGCTAACAGTCCCAGGTCACCTCATTAGCACGCTAACTCAAGACCCACTGTCGCTTTTCTCCTTTCATTTGGAGGTACGTACGGTGGCCAATCGGCAGTTCGGCACTTGTGAGATGGGGGAGGTTCAATCTATGGTGGCTTCCTGAGTTCTACTCGAACCCGTGTGGCTTTTTAGACTTTTGCAAAATGATTTTTGAACTAAAAACAGAAAAAATGGATTTAAAAAATGATAAGGATTGATTTAAAAGAGGTAAAATCAGGAAATGTAATATACATCTATACTCTTCATTCAAAGAAATTATTCACTTTCCGGGCCCCACAAAATGATGCGGCGGGCCACATTTGGCCCTCGGGCCGACACTTTGACACCTAGTTGAAGACTAAGTCTAAATTGTTCCCAGCTAGAAGTAATATAAATGTTCTTTATCTGATTGTGCCCTGCGATTGGCCGGCAAACCATTCAGCCATTTGATGAAAATAATCAAATCCATTAAATTCCTTTTTTAGAATGATTCGCTACGCCAGTTAAACATATTAAATAGCAAAAAAGCCCAAGAATGTTTGAGAAGAAACCGTGTATAGATGTTACAAACAGTGCAATGAAGCCAATTTGCAAAAAGTGGCAAAATATGATCAGCACCTTTGATCTTGTACTGATTAAAACACGACTGAAACACACGTCCATTTTTTGTGTGTGTGGAAAGCTCGTCAACGGGTGACCTAGATACCACATACACAGGTAAATCCATTAATGAGCAAAGATCTATGCGAGCGCTCTTCCCATCTTCTCCAAACATCCCAAGCCTCAAAACAACCCCCAAAAAATCCATTCCCTTTTACCAAAATACCTTTTCGAAAGACTTTGAGGAACCGAGTGCAGTATCGATTTTCCTAAAAAAATACCCGATGGGTAAATTCATCCGATTCTTTGCTCCATACATATTGAAATGTGATGCCTCACTAACGTCAACATATGTCACACGGCATTATCCCGAATATTACGATGACTTTAAATGACGACCCTTTCCGCGATCCACCATTTTGGCTCCAATATCTACGGGTCAAAGTGCAATGTAATTCTTTGTATGAAGCAAGTGTCGAGTAAATGTCTTCCACACAAAAAAAAACAAGAAGAAAAATGTTTGCCTGATGCACCTTCCTCCAAGGGTGATGAATATTTATCATTTGTAATTACATCGGCGGCTGGCAGACGGCTGGGCTGGCCTTCATTAAATCTGGCTTCTAAACAGCCAAGACGCAAACATTCAAACATCCAAACCCAAGCGAAGCGGATTCCGAAGGCAAGGCGCTCGCTATTTGTCCCTTTAATACACACACGCGCAGACGGCAATAAAAATAAGACTGCTTTGTATGCGGAGATTTACTCTGCGGGTAAGAATGCCTTATCTATATGCAAATGATATGTGATCAAGTTCAATAAGTGTTGAAACAGGTGTCCCCAAATATGCCCCTACTTTCATTTGTCAAAGCTGCCAGGGTGGCCCACTTTTTGAATGCAAAGCGATCCAAATCCAAAGGGAGACTAACTCTTGTGTGGATGTTGGGGAAAAGAAATAAAAATAAAATAAGAGGTTGCAGAACGCTAGCCATGATTGCGACTCCAGGGGCGACCATTTTGCATATGTACTTTATCCTGATAGTAAGACGAGATCTGGCATGAGACATTTTTTTTGCTAGAAACCTTGTTTCAACGGCGTTCTGCCATCACAGTTCTGGGATCTGGGTTGGATCCTAAGTCGGTCTTCACTATATTGAGTTTGCATGTTCTCCCTAGGCTTGTTTGGGTTTTCCCTAAGGTGCTCCAGTTTCCTCCCACATCCCCAAAAAATGCTAAGCTGATGGAACGGTCTAAATTGCCCTTAGCTAGCATTAGTTGTCCTTTTTCTGGTGTCATGTGATTAACTGGTCATCAGTTCAGGGTGTCTACACTCAGCTGGGATAGGCTCCAGCACCCCTTGTAAACATAAGTGGTTCAGAAAATGATCAAAAAGGCCAGTTCAGTTTCAGACTTTTGTCTTTTCAAACATTGAATTTAGGCAGACTGGGTCAATGGCGTGTACAAAGGTTGGAGTGGAAAATTGAAAATGGTAAGCAAGGTCAGTTCCTCCTTTGCAACGACCAATAAAAAATAAGTTCCAGTATTTAAAAGAAGAGTGATGACTCACATACATGAATAACTCCATTTTGGGGGCATTTCAAAACGGATTTTGTGGAAAAATGACAGATCAGGTAAGATAAGCACTAAAGCTTGGAACCGTATATTTGCTTTCAGAGGGAGGAGAGAGAGCCAGTCCTCCGTATTTTCTCGTTTTTTAAAGTATGCGCTTGTTGCCTGCGTGGTACATTTGTCAGAATCGGGCGTCTCTCCTCGGGGGGCTTTGCTCGCAGCCGTCCACAAAAGCCGTCCGTCCACAATCCCATCTGCCAAAGGATGGTCTTGCGTGGGGTCACGGACAGACTTTTTTTGCTCCGGCGCCATTCGCCGGATGAATTCCTTTAAATTGATCGACTTGAAGGGATTACTCTTAAATGAAAGGATTAGGGAGGATTGAGTTGGATTTAGCCTGAAAATTGGAAGAAATTAGAACGGAATGAAGTCAAAGTGGTAGAGGATCTGCCTCTCTGCTAAGTACACAACAGAGGACATTTTGACTGCTTTTCTGGCATTCGTCTTTGTCCTTTTCGCTTGCCGTCGTCCAAATAAATCAGCCATTGGCAATTTCGCACTTGCTATCCTATTTTGAAGACATTTGCAATGACCCCATGGCTCTTACGCCAGAAGACTGAACTGACTGTTATTAAATAGTCTCCCTTTGCACAAAGTCTAATCCATGTGTCAAAGAGATGGCCCGGGGGCAAAATCTGGGCCGGCGCATCATTTTATGTGGCCCGGGAAAGTCAATCATTTCTGTTTTAGGATCAAATTCAAGTGAAGAGTATAGATGTATATTACATGTTCTGATTTTCCCCCTTTTAAATCAATAATCGTCATCTTTTAATCATTTTTTTCTCTTTTAGTTCAAAAATCATTTTGTAAAATCTAAAAATATATAAAAAGTCAAAAATATAATGTTTAGATCAATAAAATGGCCCTCAAGTTGAAGTTAATGCGGCCCGCGAGCCAACCCGAGTCTGACACCCTTGGTCTAATCTGTGCTAAAGGGCCCGCCCACTGGAGTCCAGCCATGGGCACAATGAATGTTCAAGTGCTTTAAAAAGTGTACAACAGAACTTTCAAAGACAGGCCAGGGATAAATAGCGACATTATTCCATCCAGTGTGGCGGCGCTTACAAAGTCTCCGATGTGAGCTTAGTTGTCCCCCATGACTGCTTTTGGTACACCAAACAACGTAGGCCAATGAATTATTCAGGATCATTCTGGAAGAAGGCGCTTGAATCACGGCAATCCGGGATCTTCTTCCCGTTTACGAGGACCGGACGACTGGTCGCCTCCACGCTCCCATTTCCCACATACGTACTAGCCCATTAAATCCATTTCCAATCATATCTTAGTCTCTCCATTTTTGCCCTTGCATGCATTGACAGAAATCTATTTCAATATTTTTCAATGGCTGCAAAACGATATGATCACAGTTAGGACTCTCCTTAACAACAACTGCAACGCCAATGGAAATGCTTCATTTTTCCTGCGATATATCCTGCTCATTCTTTAAAAAAAGGGGCCTATCCGACTCAAGGTTGCGCTGTATCACCAGGAGAAATCATTGTTGGGAGAGCGTGAGAGAAATTTATGGAGCCGGCCGGCTCCCTATTCCCCAACATCACATTCGTTCAATCTTTGTATTCATTTTCTTTCCGAGAAGCCGTCGCACTGTTTGTTTTTAAGAACCTGCTGTCATGGGGCAATTGGCTTTTGAGGACAGTTCTAGGACCTTCCAATAAAAGATAACATAAGCTACAGTCAAGAGTTTTTTGGGGGGGCAGTACGACACTAGACTCAAAAGAAATGGAGGTCCTGACTAAAAAGTTGTGAAAATTTGACACTGGCTTATAGTTAAGAACTCCAGTTCCTCACGGGGTTCCCACACAGTTAAGGTTCCTTGTGGCGTCTTGTTAGCAAGTGGAGAAGCTTGCTGACGACGATGGTGCAATGGGGATGGAAGCCGAGTAAGAAGCAACAACCTTGATGGTCATCATAACTAATACTGGTTTGGGACAAAGGTGCGGCGAATAGAAGCGGAATGGCCGCCCGGAGACGCCGTTAAAATACTTTTTGTGAGGAATGCCAAGTGAGGAAAGGGCAGGCAAGTGGAGTAGAAGGACAAGGACTCAGATGCAAAACAAAAGAGGTTCATTCACCTACCGAGAGACGTGGGACAAATTGTCTGGCGGCGCGGCGGCGTACACGGGACATAATTAGCGGCGACGCAAAGCTATCAAGTGAGGGCTGGTGACACTTTGATATTTGCAGATGACCATTCATTAGCGTGACGGGACTATTTGTCTTGGTATCTAATGGCTCGAAAACCACACCACATCAGGACTTGGTGGGATATCCAAAGTACTCTGTTGTTTTTTTAAACAGATTGCGGTTTGAGGGTTTTTTTGTGACTGTTTTTATAAAGACAGTTTGGACAAGGTTCATAAGACATGTCGTCCCAGCTAGCGAGAGACGACAGTGTCAAGCGACGTTGAGGAAAATGTTTCGGAATGCTGCTTTTAATGCCTGGCATGAAGTTTTATTTTTATTATATTTGGGTTTTCAGTGTTATGGAGATAATATATTGGTAGTTTTGAAGAATTAGAAAGAAGAATGTAAGAAAGTGTCATTAAACATTGCATTCTAATGACCAAAATACACTTTTTGTAGTCGACAGTTGAAATTCTAGACCCTAAATTGCAAAGTAAATATAGGAAATGATAAGAAATGCATTCCAAACAATGCAATATTGGGGGGAAAATGACATGTTTGCTTTAAGATGTCTATAAATGCAAAGGTTTATAAACAATATCAAACAAACCTCCGCCTTAGAATAAAAAAACAGCAATTCTTTGCATCTTCCTCCATTACGAATGACTGACAGTAACATTATATGAAATAGAAACTTTGTTTGTCAGCCAGCTTGGTGCACAAATAAAGAAAAAGGTGTCTTTTCTTAGTTGAGCAATATGTGGTGTCAATATAGGACAAGCGTCTTGAATATGAAAAGCCGATTGTGTGTCTCCTAATTGAGAAGAAAGTGTCAGCCAGATAAGAGAAGTCCTCTAACGGCAGACAAAAAAAAAAGAAGCTATTTGTCCGCAGAGAAGAAAAAGGATAAAAAAGACAGTCAATATCCCAAGTGAAGAAGATGACAATCTAACAAAAGAGACCAAAAAAGAATGGAATAGTTTGGACACGCCTCGCATTTGTCCCCCAAAAGCCTCCCACGTCTAGTAATCATTCAAAAATGCTTGCAAAAACAAGTAAGAATAAACAAGAAGATTTATTTTCTTATGACCAAAGGCAAAGTGCGTGACCCACTCGGATTCCGGGATCGGAATCGGAATGGCGGGCGGCTCTTCACGCTAAATGTTCTGCACTTCAAAAGTACTCTCTTATCTACCGGATTTCATCTTGGCCGACTGTACTTGAGTGGAGCTTTCCTACACCCACTCGTCTCCGGGTCCACGTGGACTCAAAGCGCTTTGACTCTGGGGCGGAACTTTGATTTTTGGATTTGGCTTTGGAGGCGTCGCCCGGTTGACCAAACAAAATGGCGCACAGCGGCGACAACATGGCGTCACGCAACTGGAAAGGCAGAGAATGTGTAAAAGATGGGAAATGGGGCGATTCCAACGGCATTCCCGCGATGCCTTTGAACGCATGAATGTGGCGGCGTCCTCTAGATCCAGGAAATGACACCCGAGCAAGAGCCAGACTTTCCACCATGGCGCTTCTCTGATTTCTTGAGCATTTCAAACGAGGAAAAGGAGTGTTTGAAGCAACTCCGGTCCTCAAGGGCCTCTCTACGCTTGGTTTTTCATGTATCCATAGATAACAGACAAGATAGGGGCCCTCAAAGACCACGGTTGGTGAGCCCTGGACTTTTAAGTTTGCTCTTACATACAGTCAAGTTATCAGGAGCTTCCACAAGTCATGATCTCAACATCTGGATCTGGCGCCCAATAGCAGATTGGCAACCGGTTTAGGGTGTAGACTGCCTGGAATAGGCTCTGGCAACCCTCACCAGGATGGCAAGAACAGAAAATGAATCAATCAATGAATGATTTTGGCAGTAAGGACAGACCTGAAACAGGATAGGTCTTTTGTCTGACTTGTGAGAATATATTTCTTCTCATTTTGGCTCTACAAGGCTTCGTAACAACAAGAAAAATTCAATATGGAAATACACAAAAAATTCTGATCTAGCCTGAAACCCAAAATTATTGGGATTTTTCCCATTTTGATCAAGAATCCAAAGGATCGCATTCGAAAATTAGTACACTTTTCAATGCATGATCATCTTTTAGCCCGTGCACTGGAATTTGTTCAAATGACAGTTTAGCAACGGTGTACCTCGTCACTTCTCGTCACTTCTAACCGGCAGTACAGTTTGGAGCTCACGGCTCGTAAATCTGGCCTGTCACAAACGGCTATGCGATGTGACAGCAGGGCCAGGAAAAAAAAAAAAAGTGGTGAAAAAAAGTCCTTTCTGGACTGCGCCGTAACAAAGCAAAAATGTACTCAACCTTCCACTGCCCTACTCCAAAGCGGTTAACTGTCACACACAGTTTGTCAAGGAAAATGTTGGCTTATATGATGGAGTGCAACAACTTGACACACACTTGCCACTCGGCCATTTTGTCTGAAGGTGGCAGAACCTGCCACTCATTGGCCAGAATTTCAGAAATTCACAGCCAATCGAAACGATTTACAGAAGAGCAAATTAACGGATGTTTGAAGCGCATAGTATAAGATAGAGAAACCAAAAAAATACATAAGGGAAACAGAACCAAAACTAGAATTGGCACACGGTTCCGTGGTATTTAATTGGAAAGTGGACTGACTATAAGCCTCGCAAACATTTTCGAGCCAAGCGAGATTGTTACGGCAAGTCAAGCGTCGTCGACCCCCGAGCCGCTGCAATATTCACGAGAGGAAAAACACAAGTAAAACCTGGAAATGGTTTCGACTATTCTGCCAGAAAAAGGCAACGGCAGTGACCCAACTGCCACTCAGGCAAACTGTCAGGGGAGAGGCCATTCAATGAAAACATTTGCATAAAAGACAAAGCCAGTAAAGGTGTGCCCATTCCTCCAAAAATAAATTAAAAATATAAAGTCATCAAGTGCAACACAAGCTAGCCACTGAGGATGTGGGGACGTTGCTCAAATTGCAATTAGCCACAGCAGCAATAAGTTGCTCTGGGCTTTTGGGCACAAGCACTTTATTTATGGATTTCAGAAGAAAATGACAACAAGTTTGTCATGATAAAATGCAAATACAAAGTATATAAAGTGGTCAAATGTGGACAAGACAACAATCCAGAATTGGCTGAAAATTTGGCAAAGTACTAGCAAAAGTTTACTGAAAGTAGGACTATTTAAAAGAGAGTAAAATGGGCAAATACGCAGCTAAAAACTATACAATTCAACGATAGAATAACATAACGATTGCACTCTCCAAAGAGAAAGAGAAAACTAATTTCCATTTTGTAACTTGCAACATTGGTATGTAGAGGTGTTTGTAAGTAGAGGTCCTACAATACTGATATCATATCATCTAAAATACTAAATCTAAAGGACGCAACACTACTTTTTTAATGTGAAACAATATACATATATAGTATAACCCACACATTTTGTCAAGCTGTGCAAGAATGCTATTTTGAGTGGGCGTGCAGAATAAAAAACTGGTTTTAAAAAGTGTAACTAAAATGTGACTGTGATGTCAAGTAGCCCGCAGGCAAGTTACGACAAGATGGCTCACGAGGATCTTTTAAAAATAAAAACACTCCACTCGTCTGTCTTGAGATAATCAGCCCCAATTTACAGTTAAACAGTAAATAAATAAAAATAAATGCTAAAAAAAGCCTTTCATGGTTGACTTCTGTTGTCAACATGTCACTCGACGTCTTGACTTTTTCAAACAAATTTGTCAACTGTTGTCACGGCGACAGCGAGTCGGCTCCCGCGCGACGTTATATTAGCTTTAGATATCCGAGTTGGAACGCAGCCATTCACTTTTGTTCCCTGCACTCTCGTGAATTTCGGCTTATTGACAATTTTAATATGTTCGCTCGCTTTTCTGTCACTTTTGCAAATCTTCCTTATTTTGCTTCTACCACCTTTACACGCACGCCTCCATTGTATAAAATCATTCACCCTTATTTTGCTTTTTAATCCGGCCCGCTGACGTTTTCCATGAATTTTTTTTTTTTTCCCAAAATTTCTTTTTACTTTATACTTTGTACTTTCTACTTTTGACTTTAATGTAATACTTGAGTCCTTTTTTCTGTTTCTGTTTCATATGTACTGTTAACGGATGTGCTTTTTTATATATATCTTATCTTTTGCTGACCCCGCCCATCTGTCAATTTTTTAAAGTCAATGTGCCCCCCCGCCGGGGCCCAAAAGTTTGCCCACCCCTGAATTAAAACAAATACAAGTTATCAACAATAAATCGATCCCTGAAAATGTTCCTTCACATTTAAACGTTACAAATGAAAAGCATCCAATATTCCTTAATAACGTGACTCAGTGTGGCAGACGGTGTTGGTCATTAAAAAATCCATTAATATTGATTGTTATTTAAAATGTGTGGGTTAATGACTCAGCGGACCTCATTATCAGTGGATGGGGTCAAACTAAGTGTGGCGTCTGGCTCCGTCTGGCTCCGTCCGTCCGTCCCTCCGTCCCTCCGTCCGCTTTGCCTACTTGCACTTTCCCTCAAGCTCTTTAATATTTCAACTGTGTGTGTCTGAAAGTGGGAGACTTTTCCATCCAATCATATGTGACACTAAACGCAGTCAAACTTTCCTGGTTTGAGTTTAGGAACATTTGGGAAAACTAAACAAAAAACGGGTAACAAAATTCCCAGAATAAAAGTTGATAAAATAATAGAATATTCTAAAATATTGCACATTGTAAATATTGCACAAAACGATTTTTCTGGCTGGTTTCCCTTCTTAATTTTCCAAAATTAGAAAATGTCCGAAAAGGTAGAGCAAGCATTTTCCCCGCTTCACTGATTCCACAATCTTTTCAGAACGTGTCCAAAAATGTCCAGTTTTTTTTTTAATTCCTCCAGTGTGACTGCCAAAACAACCCTCCATTCATAGCCTTATCCTCACCAGGGTCTAGAAGGCCAATCCCAGCCAAGTACATTGCCCGATTTGGTTGCCAGCCAATCCCAGAGCAGCAGTACAATGTTAAAAGTAGCTGGAGTCTTCCGTCTCTTGTGTATCGCTTCATCTTCTGCCTTGATTTTTCCATTTTGTTATGTCGTTTGACTGTCTTTTTCTTTCTTACGTCGACAGCCTTATCTTCTCACAAGCTCGCGTTCTCTCTTTTGCATTGGAAATCAGCTCTCGGGGATACGGGGTATACAGTACGTCTTCTTTCAGAGTGTGATCAGGGTTCGATCTGGGGCCAGACTATCTGATGGCTGTCCTTTGTTATCATCTGACCTTCCGTCTACCTTTACAGCATCTCCATCTCTTGGCCATCCTTCAGAGAGCTTTTTTTGGGGGTCCCATTAATCATTTGTTCCCTCCCAGATGTGATGTGAGTTCAGGGCAGTTGTCTTAAATAAATAATCCACCTGTGAAAACCTCCTCCTCGTATCACCTCATTAAGAGCTGGGCCGGGGAGAATTCCGCTTCCAGCGTAAGAAGATTTCAGCAATGCCCCAGTCGATTCACTTTCTCTTTCCTCAAGTCTCATAAAAATGCTTAAAACACAAACAAAATAGGTGCTCAGGCGTTTGGGTGCCGGTCACATGGTAAAAGAGAGTTTACTGTTCAAACCAGCTCTCAAAATTATATTCATGAGAGAGAGTTTATAATCCAAGTACTGTTTAATATTCAAGTACTGTTTAATATCTAAGTACATTTGTCTGGCGACCAAACGTCCGGGCGACCAAACGTCCGACAAAATTAACTTTTACATTTTGTAACGGGACTAGGAATCTGATATTGGCCTCACCGATGGTACAGAAAGATTTGGTTCCAGAAGTGCTTTTGCAAAAAAAGTTCAATATACGGTAACAAGAACAAGAAAATGAATAGCGTGACAAAATAACACTTGGCGAACAAAATATCAATGTCTTTGCAACCCGAGAGGAAACCTCCTTCCTCTTTTTGGTACTTTAAAGTGTCATCCTTCAACATTTTCTGGGGCTGTCAAATGAGCGGCGCTTTACGGTGGAAGTTCGCCAGCCAGCCGCCGCCGCCCGCTCAAATTGGCGTGTCGGCGATAAGGCCCGGTCGGTTCGTCTCCGTGCGCGAGCGGTCACCTTGAAGGAAGCCTTTGAGCTCACGCGGCGGTGGCGGCGGCGGCGGCAATTACGGAAAAAGACGATCGATGATGCCCCTTTTTAGCAGACTCTGTGACTTTTAATGGATTTTAAAAAGGGATATGAATTATACGGAGGCTTATTTGCGTAATGGCGGCCGACTGCCAGCTGCCTTTTAACCAGCTATTTTGCAATGGCTTGCCTTTTTTTTCAGGAAAGGAAAATACTCACATCTGTGTGAGATGGGTGACTTTTGGCCAAGAAATGATGGTGATGCCAAGAAAGAAGAACTCCACGGGTGATTCCTTTCAAGCTGCAAAGCATGGAATGGATAACCCAAAAATAAAACTAATGAGAGGCGGAATAACCGGGAAACGTTTCCAATCTCCAAAAAAGATTGCCTGAGTTTGCAGCCAGATCACCAGTCTTTTCTTTGTAGGATTTTAGTTAAATTGCTATTGAAATTGTTGTTCTTGTGTACATTCACTTTGAACTCCTACACGGCACTAATATTTCTTCAATGTTGGCCTAAGTCAAATCTAAAAATACTTCTTAACTGATCTCTTAGTACGATGGAAACATTCTCCAGAGAAAGAAGGGTACTCTGCAGGCAATTCCCATCACGGCATTGCAAAAGTCCAGCGCGGAGCAGGTTTTTTAATGTTTTTTTTCTTTTTTTGGTGCAGGTTGGCTCTACTCTACTCTGAGTCACTCTCAATCTCCTGTCAAAGCAGCAATTCCGCCACACCACTTAAATAGCGTTGCTGTCAGCGAGAGTATCGGACTAAAGCCGCCAAACGTTTAAAGCTGACGTCCAAGGTCACGGCGGCCTACACCGACCGACCGACCGTTCCCGCCATGGCTCGGGGGAGTGTTTTTCTTTTTTAATCGCTCCGTCTCAAAACGGCAATAAGTGGCTAGAAACTTCCCGACACCCAAAATAACGGTTACGTGAGAAGAGCGCGTCCTCTAGAAAAACATCTCGCCCATTTGCTGTGCTTTTTTTGTTGGCTCAATGTCAGAACAAGTTAAATAAATAAATGCAACGGTCCGTCTATCGGATGACGTGGCTGTGAGACGATTGTTGAGAAATCACATTTCACGGCACGAATGAACGTGACGCATTTCTCTGTGACTGTAATTGGCTTTAGCTCATTTGCAAAGATACTCGGTGCACCATATTTCCAGGGATAAACCATCGGAGGGAAGGAAATATAAAGAGAGAAAGAGAATAACACACACACGCACACACACACAACCACACCGGCATGTTGTTCTGCATGCATAAATGCATTGTTGCCTTAACCCCCTTCAGAGATAAATGAGATATCACAGAGACATCGTTATCGGGCAGCTTTTAAATCAAGTATCCTAATGAGTTGCTTGATGTATTGAGGGGTGCCGTGCCTTGACCCTCAAACTAAATGAACAGTAGACTTGCAGGCTCATTATAGCATATGATTCATCACCAAAAATAAGTCAAAGAAACCAGTCACAAAAGGGAAACAAAAAGAGAGGCAAGAGAGGTTGGAGAAAGAACCAAGTTTGCTATAAATATGAAGCAAAGCAAAAATATTGTCTTTTGAGTTGCTGAAAATTTAAAAAAAAAAAAAGTGTGCGAGTGTGTTTAGAAGCTTTTGAAATGTGACACTGCGGAGTGGCGGAATTGCCGTGTTGAGCTCACGCCGACCCAGGAGAAGAAGTGGCCTCTTCAAAGAAAGGCAGAATAGTAGAAAAATCCTCAAAGCTAGCTTTCATGTCAGATCTGCTTTTATGATGGCGGCGGCGGCAGCGACAGATGCATGCCCGGCCGGCCGGGATGGATGGAACACCTTGTGTAAGCAAGCAAAGGATCCCTGACATTTCAGCTTGAAAATGAGCTTGAAATCCCACAGCGGCGGCAGCACGCTCGCCACGCGCGTGTTCCCACTAAACGCTCTTCTCGCCGATGTACAATTTCATCCGAGGAGCGCATAAACTATGGCAAATGGGGTCATCGGCAAATGAATTTGAAATAACTATTTTAGAAAGACGTTACAGGCTGAAGTTATAGGCTTAAGGACTGTTTACCACATCCATCATGGCTCTAAACTTGCGGTAGCACGACACACCGTCCCTTCTGTGTAATAACTTTGGGGTGAGGTCATATCAAAAGACGTTGATCTGCCTCCTACTGGCTGATAAGTGAAAGACAGTGAGAAATAAGTGATATGATATAAGAATAACGGCAAAATGCCAAATGACAAGTCCGAAATGATCACTTATTTGGGTTTTTTTTGCAGAGAAAACGCCCCCTATGGAGAAGCACTACCAATTTGGTCATATGCAGTTTCTAGATATGATGACAATTAGGCTCTTGTCCAGTCAATGAGGATGACATCATGTCCGATTACTATTATTAGCGATAAGTTACAAAGACGGGAAACTCCAAAATATCAAAACAGGATGCCTAAATCATTTTTCGGACTAAAAGTGGCAGCAGCCAGAGGATACTATGACCAGAGTATAAAAAAATACATGTCACGTGTTCGGGAGGCCATCTTTTTGATTAAATCAGAAAGCAAGAATAATCATATGCTAAAGTCACCATGGAAAAATGGTGATGAAGCGACTAACGTGACATTTTTTTGCAGTGCAATCAGCTTGGCTATCAATTATAGATCTCATACTGCGTCAAAAGAAATTGTGAGTCGACGCAAAGCATGTACGAGGGATGAAATGAGCCTGCCAAAAATCTACCGCGGGGAATAGAAATTTCCTGGAGATTAGCTTTAGCTTCTTGAAACAGCAATTTACTTAGAGAAAACAACATTCTGCTGAGTGCAATTGGCTATTTATTTACAATATTTGCTTAAGGAGGAGGCCTGGCGCTTGGAATCTTGTGATTTTACACTCAAAGCGTTTCCACGCATCTCCTCACTTTCTGCTTTTGAGAAATCAAAGTCCACCGAGGCTAACGCACGATAGCGCCGTCCGTCCGTCTGTGATTACGGCAAATTGGACGGCAGACGTTCTTTTCCTACTTGCACGGAGTCCCGGGAGCTTGCCACATAATTGTGAGCAGCATTTTTTTCCCCTTTTTTTATGCCATCTGGCTCTTTCCGCTAGAAATAATATGTTGTCGTGCCGGAGCTCCATTAGCTGGATGATGTCTTTTCTACTATGTCGTGGTGCTCTATTCGTCCCCCCTGATACAAGGTAAAGGGCCCCCCCACCCCCACAAACAGCCTCGCATGTATACAAAAGATCCGATTGCTATTTTAGAGATGCCTGGAGTAAAATAACATTATTTTCAAAACATCACAGGGACAATTTCTTCGGAAAATCACAGAGTGGAGAAGCGGTATAAAAAGAGGCATTTTGAATTCTGTTGGGAGCACACACCTGTCATTAGATATCTTCATAACTGATGACCATCTTGTATGACTCACTTATTTCCCTCACTTTCTCCAAGTTTTGGGCAACAGGGTTGCATATATATATATGCTAAAACCAAATGTCAACAACAAATAACGACCAAATGGAAACTAAAATCAGAGCAAAACATAACCAACGGGAGTTTAGTGGCGGTCAAAACAGCAACAAAGTAGAAACATGTCCTTTTTTGTATGTTTTTGGGAGGTAGGAAAAAGCCAGAGTACCCAAAGAAAACCCACACAGGCCAGGGGAGAGATGCCACCTTAATTTAAAAATCTTCCAACACTATGCAGTACTTGCCCTATAATAACCAATTTCTCTTTGGGAAACATCATCTTAATACAAGAAAAGACTCTGCTTATATGAACACTGTTATGGTTATTTTGCGATGATATTTATTTTGTTATAAACGGCCTTTCCAAAACGCCACTGTAGGATTTTGTACCAAAACAATGCAAAGATGTCAACTTTGGCTGGCTCTAGAGGTGACTGTGTAGTTCCTCCCTTCAACAAGAATGCTAAATTAGCCATAGCACCTTCCCTGGAACTCAATAACAATTAACATACGTGAACTCCCATCTGTCTCTGAACCTCTTGGCCAATCATCTTAAAGCCTGGCTATTAGACCAACAAAATTATGATCACAACGCTGTCTAAAACTGTGTTAAGTGTGCATAAGTGTCATCATTTATCTTCATTCTAAACAATGGCCAAAAAAATAACTGCTGAAAATGAGCGCTATGGAAGATGAATGAATGAATATACAAAAACAACAATATAAATATGTTCCTTCATAAATCAAAGTCAACTTATGTCGCATTACTTTTGTATGACTAGAGTGGCCATCCCTGTGGAAATGTATCCTTTCTTTTAAAAAGAAACGGGATTGGAGGTCAAGGTGGAAAATGTTTGGCAGCTTAGTAAATGTCTGATCAGCTTTCATCATCTCTCAAGCTTTTTTTTTTCTTTTCTACAACCTGGATCCAAACATTTCAGCCAAAAATGCTTCACACGCTCTTTCGTAACTGCCCAGTAAACGGAATAAATTGTTCAGTCTTTCCAGGACAGCAAAAAAAAAAAAAAAAAATTTAAAAAAAAAGAGAGACATCTGCCTCAACCAGATTGCCAGCATAACCGACTGGCTTTATGTATTCCACTGTGTGTTTGTGAGTGTGTGTGTGTGTGTGTGTGTGTGTGTGTGTGTGTGTGTGTGTGTGTGTGTGTGTGTGTGTGTGTGTGTGTGTGTGTGTGTGTGTGTGTGTGTGACGGTCTTGAGTGTCTGCTTTTGTCGCCTACTAAACGCATTTTAACGTTAATACTGTAATAATAGCTCAAAATATGGCGGGTCTGCCAGGCTCGACGCATTTCGGTTCGACAAGTACTTTCCACGCAAGATGAATATTAACACCTTGATATTGTCAGTGAAGCGATATTAATGTTAACGTCAATTGGATTGTGCAAGAAAGCGCTTGGATGTGGAGGCGGCGCCGCCACCGCCGCCGCACGTCGCAAACTCATAAGCCGTAGTGACAGTGACCAATTTGCTTTCACGAAATCAATCATGTGCTCATCACAAAACCATTTGTCAAGAGGGGATTCAGGCAAGTTGCTGCGAGAATCTGACAAAAAAACAATGGTCGCGCAGATAAAGAAGCCATTTGGAACAAAACCACATTGTTCCTAGTTGAACAGTTGAATATACGAACAGCGAGATAGGAAGAAAATGCTACATGGTGCCTTGTTCCAGATCCAAGAGGCTAACGGACTGAAATGCTAATTCCAAAAGGCTAAAAATTGCTAGCGTCTTTCCAAATGTGGTGGTTAAAATGACATAAAGGATACCAAAAATAAACAATACGTTCACCCAACCAACCCGCAACCAAAATAAACGCATACTTTCCACGAATATGTAATTACGTTTAATAGAATAAAATAATTGCGAGCCTGAAACGCTATGACAGCCTGATCATTAGCTAGAAATTTCTATTCTATTTTTTCTCTCTATAAAACATTGTATTTTCAAAGGCTACAGCCTTTGGAATTTCCAAAGCGCAAGTCCAATTAGGGCGGCATTGTTTGTCCACCCCGCCCGACTTGTCCAATTCTCTTTGTTTCACTTTCCCCGCCAGTCGGGGGGGCCATTAGCGCAGTCAAAGGACGCCCCGTGAGCCGCTCCCAGTTAAGGTCTCATTAGACGGGATGTGCCATTAAGTGGAACACGGCCACATGAAAGAGCCCGAGTCGTGTACATTACAATACTACGCATGTGACCTGGTGCGTGCGCTACACCATGTAGAGCTCATCTGAACATGTGCACGCTGACACTCGGCGGGATTGGGGCTATTTCAGAACAACATGACATTGCGGAGAGCTCAAAACGACTACAATCCTAGCTCATCATTTTAGCAAAAGGAAATGACTTACTGTGAAGGTGTTTCTTCAATATCGTAGCTCCTCCTCCATTTTTTAGGTCAGGGGTGTCCAAACTTTTCCATAAAGGCTCAGAGTGGCTGCAGGTTGTTGTTTTTTTTCCAGCAGAGCGGTTAAAGAGGGAAGTTTTTCCTCCTCCTGAAAGCAGCAATGAAAGGATGACACTTTTAAAACTCCAGAGTCATGAAAATGTAGCCTCTTAATTCTTTGAATGCATTTTAGCCGCTCCGATTTGGCCGGCGTAAACTTGCTCTGTAATAATATCAGTCCACTTAAAGCGGCACTTCCAATTTGTTTGAGAAACTATTTCCATTTTTACAGATTGCTGACATATGAGCCGTTCTCTAGGCGACACTTGCGGGATAATACGAGATGTAAACTTGCAAATTTACAGCCTAAATTGATGATGAAATGTAGTTTTATCTGCAGCAGAAGGAGAAGAAAATAGTCTCCTGGAGTTTATACCCTGCAAACACATTCAATTGATTTTTTTTAAGTCAAAGTACAGGTAGGGGAAAAAGTAAATTCACTTTTTAATTAAAAAAATAATAATTTTAAGGCATTGAGGCCCTTTGAACACTAATGATGTCAAAGAAGCTAAAATTTATTTCATAAGATACATTTATGTACACGTGAGAATTATGTAGTCACCGTTCTGACAGTCTGTACTTGGAAAAAAAGGTCCCCCATCATTGCAAAATGTCCCAATGGCCATTGTTCCCTTTAATTTTTCATATGTTTGAGTATACAGAGCAAGTCCCCGAGTACACTGAGGACCACTGTTCGCATCATCAGCATCACACCTGCCATCAGCAGGTCCATAAATCAGTGATTTCTAACCTGGGTTCGATGGTCGGTGAGTCGGTCTCGGGGGTTCGGTAGAGCCTCTGCCACGGGCGAAGGTCAAGAAGACACATGGACTCATCATGTCTATACAGGATAACATGCCTCGCTAGACCATCACTGGCCGCAGACCATCACGTGACTTTGCTTGGTCAAATGCTGCTGCAATGAATTGAATGCTTTTATTGTCATTATACAAATATATATTTAAATTTACATCTATTGAATTAGAGGGGGAAATCAGATTAAATTTTACACTAAAGTAGGGTTTGGTAGCTTCAAAAAGGTTAAGATCCACGGTCATAAACGATCTTGTCATAATATACTGTAATGATGCATATCCATAAGAAAACCCATCACTAGAATATGCACAAATCTGACATCAATTTTACCTTATTTTTTCACTTCGGTCCTTATCACTTCTCGTTCTCATTCAAAGGACTTTTCTGATGAATGTGTCGCTTGAGGTGATCCAATTTCGAATTCGTCCATATTTTGCCATTGGAAAACTCGCGAACAACTTTAGCCTCGCTGCGTGTTTGGAATTGTTTGCAGAACAGACCACGGTCATCTGAAAAAAAGGAAAGCCTTCAGTCCTGTTTCTCCACTTGTTCTGCTATTTGCACATACTCCGACGGCCATTTCAACTTAAAAGAAGCGCGGATCTTTTTGTTTTACTTACTTTTTGTGAGTCGATATCGTGCCACATTCTTCGCAGTGTTAGCATTACTCCGCCGCACTGTACATGGGTACACATTCTGCCCACGTCGTGATTGGCTGCACAGCGTAATTGAATCGAGGCCTAGGATTGGCTGCGTATGGTATTAGCATCGAGGCCTCGGATTGGCTGTGTAGCGTAATTACATCGAGTACCCGGATTGGCTGCGTAGCGTATTAGCATCGAGTCTTCGGATTGGCTGGATACCTGCCGCTGACCTAGATAATACGTAAATAAACAAGTGTTACACAAACTATACACAGAAAAGTTAAGATAAAAAGACTATATGTACATACACGTATACACATACTTCCACACATAAACATGGAAGAAATGAAAGCAAAACAACACAGACGGCGATGTCAGTGTAAATGTGACTTGATTTCACTTATTTTTTAAGCGAGTGTGCCATTAATCGAGTTTGTATGCAAAAAAAAAAAGAAGCAACTTTGTGCCTTTCAAATGAACCCTATCGATGACTTGGAAATACAGATGAAACTCAAAGTGAAGCTGTAATTAGATGAGTGCGCACAGGTAGCAGTGAGAATAAGAATCACAGGCGAGGGGTCAGCCCACTATAGAGTCGGAGTCATAAATTATTATAACTGCGCTCTGTCAAATAGATGAGAAGTCATTGGAGGAGCCGCTGAAATACAGAGGAGGGCCCCATACCTTTCCAAAGTCTTGACAAATGATGGAACTTGCATGAAATTTACACACTAAAACATTTGAACACAAACATTGATTGCATTTGAATCTCCCCACCTGGTGGTATTTTACACATGAATAACATTATCATAAAACAATCCGTGTTTCCTAAAATGAGCATTTTATCACCCGTTTTAAGACAACACAGACGTAAAGTTGATACGGCTACAAGATAAAGTGCAGTGTGTGTAATTGTGGCGTTAAAAGGTGCATCGTGAAACATCCCTTCAATCACCATCGGTTCTTTGCGAATTCCCAAAATGGCTTTTTGAGTCCATTTTAACGGGATTCCATTGCAAAGGGAAGACGTTTACCATGATGCTGAAATACGGCAGTGAATACGAGACTAGTGGTGAATTCTGGCATTGCAGGAACTCTCCGGGGACCTCATTTTGAAAGAAAGAAAAAAAATCTGGGGGGGCCTAACAGACCTTCCTGTGTAGTTCAATGGCGAGCCTTAATGAGACATGGTGAGGCAACTACCCACGTGTAAACATGGCAGCGAGCATGGAGGACTGAAGAGGTTGCAGATAAACAAATCACAGCGGCCCACAAACTATTAGGCTTTGCATTCATTAAAGACGTCGTCACACGCGTCCTCCTTATCTAAAATAGAGTTTTAGCTGGGAGAGGCTTCAGGGGAAATGAAGCAAGACGCACACAAGCAGATTGATGTTGCCAACACTGTGGCGCCGCCACCTTCTTATTCACGCTCCAACGCCGTCTTTTTTAGCGCTCCGCCGACACACGGGCTCCTTTGTGGCCGCATCCGCCGTCGCTCCACCGCCACCAACAGTAAAAATAGAGATAGTATAGGTGGTTGTGGACGCCTGGTCGCCAAGCAGCACAGATGCGAATGGCAGATATTTAAAAGATGTATTTGTTCCTCGCAACAACCAACGGCACAAAGAACATCGGCGGCGTTGGCGACGAGGCGCCGCCGCTGCTGCTGTTCATGTCGCTTTATCTGAAATTTGTTTTCTGTACAATCCTTTGCAAATTGTGACTGTGTGGGTGTCTTTTTGTTGTTGTTTTGTCTGCGTCTGCCGCTAATGGGATTGGAAAGGACACAGTAGGTATATAACGTTTTACAAGTCAGCGCGTTGGCCCGGATAAAAGACTGTTTTTTTTTTTTTTTTGCATTGAAGACTGAAAAAGTTGTTCGTCTTACATTCGGGGTCTAGACATTATACCCATTCGCAACGCTAGGGGGCGCCAGATATATTTAAGGCTTAGGATTTTTTTTTTTATCACAGTAGGTTGGTTCATTTATATTTGAACAAGCAGAAGCCATTCATTTACAAATGTTATTCCACTTTACATATTTAAATGGTCACGTGATGGACAATTTTTGCATGATTTTAATGAGACGAAATAATATCCATTTTTTTCTAATACATTTTTCTAATAATTTGTTTCAGATACTGTACTGTCATTGTTTTGTGCATACACATTGAATTTGGTGTTCAAATTTCGTTGTTTTCAAGCTTGAAAAAGAGGAGGTCGTCTTATATTCAGGGCAATATGATAACAACCTGTCAAGGCCTTGTTTGGGCATGTTATGGGTCACGCCCGGTGACCTGTCAAAAATGACAGAAAATACAGAAATAGATTCCAATCCTGTTTTGTACATCCCCTCCAAATGAGAAGCACTTTAAGGACGGCCCTTTTATCACCTGTCAGAACATTGAAATTGCGTTGTCAGTCTTTTTGGGGGAAAAAAACGCACAAGCGCGCTCATCAAACTTGCATTACTTTAATGCCTAATGTAGCAAATGGCGGAAAAAAAGCATTTACATGCAGTAGTTTTGGATGCTGTAATAAATAGCGAATAGATCAAAAATAAAAGGAAGCCTAGAGCTTTTTTGATGACCTGACCAGCATCTATCTGGTCGTTAAAAGGCGACTAACAAAGCTTCCAGTCAGATGTGCCTCGGCTCTTTTCTTTTCTTTCCGCAGGCTATTGCTTTGATTAAGGCTTTTTACGCTGCTGTTTTGCTCTTTTTATTGGGCTCTAATCTCTTTTCCTGAGGAGTAAACAAGGAAATGAGCTTGAAATGACCACGGGATTACAAGACAGTCCACACTCTCATGACCACTTCGTCCGTTCAAGTGTTTCCATTAAGTTCACCTGCGGAAGAAATGACACTCAAAAATTTAAATTGGAGCGCATGGCGATCCGCGATAAGCTTTTTCAATTGCATCTAGTGTGAGAGCGCCGATTAATTAATTTTTAGCCACTTTATAGTGGAGATACTTGCATTACTCGCCACATCAAAGCCAAGAAGAAGACTTATTACGTACTGATTAAGTCGCAAATCCCAGAATTCAATGCGTTTTTGGTTTCAACGTTTTTTGTCGATGGCATTCTATAAAAAACAACTGTGTGGCATATTTTTTTCTGTACAAATGTGTGTGTTTTAGGATTTAAAGCACAGGTGTCAAAGTGGCGGCCCGGGGGCCAACTCTGGCCCGTCGCATCATTTTGTGTGGCCCGAAAAAGTAAATGATGAATGCCAACTTTCTGTTTTATGAAGAAATTCAAATGAAGATTGAAGATTATTTCCTGTGTTTTCTCATTTTAAATCAATTATTGCAAAAATGTGTGCTAATTTGAATGTCCAAAAATGATCTTTCGATTAGCAAAATCGAGAAAGCTGTCAATTTATTAATCGATTAATTTTGGCAGCCCTGTTGGAAGACAAAACTACCATGTGGCCCGCAACAACAACAAAAATTGTTTGACACCCCTGATTTAAAGTGTTTACTTTAAAGTGTACACTTATGGCAGGTGGACAAAATAGATGAATGCCATTTTTCGTTAATAAATCCATTCATGAAGGTCAAATTCATCTTTCAAGACCTCCCAAAAAGTCTTTACTAGCTTGTTGAACATAATTTTGCATTATTGAGTCCATTTTAGCTCCTGAAAAAAACCCCGAACATGATCAACATGCTGTTTTTCCTTAAGTTTGCATAATGGATATAGCGAGTACACCTCCTATACGTGTGTATTCCCCGTGGTGTAGAGCAGCTTCTTTATCTCCATCTTAAATGATGGATGAGACACGGAGATAAAGATGAAATGTTCCCTGACAGCGTTGAGCTCAATACTTCTTGGCGGCTTTGGATGGCGTCTTTCATATGGAATGCGTCTACCGCCTCTTTTTCATCTCCCTTATCACTATTTACATTGTCGGAAATAGTACCAACGCTCTGCGTTGCGTAAAAGTCAAATCAAAGTGTGTGTGTGTGTGTGTCTTTATAGCAGCAACTTAAAAAGGACAATCTGATGAATGGACAAATCTATGAGGCTCCTGAAATGTGCAGGTCCAAAACTACGTCTAAAGTGCGCCCCTCTGTGGCCATACACGGGACGACAGGCCTTGCCTGGATTTATTGTCACCTTTCCAAAATAAGAGAAACCTGGTGTTATTTCAGATGAAGGTATTATGGCTCGTGTTAAAATGTGACACGGGAGACTATTAATCCAAAGTGAATGTGATAAAAATGGAGAAAGATGCCACATTAGACGGATTTAACGGGATAGCATGGCACCATAAAAAAAGACAGGGGACGAGTTCTAATCCAATAAAAAAACAGGATGCCTTTCATAAATAAAGAAGGATATCATAAGCACACGTGATTTACGGCGGATTTGGTGACGCCAGGTGGATGGCGGGCCTCCTCCTCAGAAGCCAATCAAAGCAAAGCAAAACAAATCGATCCTCCTTCTCCTGAATTGCCGTCAGCCCAAAGAAGCCATTTTGGCCCAGGTGTCTTGGGATTTTCTGCCGTGAGGAATGACAGGCGAAGCCTCTGTAAAGGTCAAATATCATTCAGTCCGTCGCCATCTTATTGAAAGCTATAGAAGTGCGCACTAGTCTCGTCTTCTCTACGCAGCAGCAATCATATGGCACGCAGTATATAAAATCCAAACCTTTCTCAATGATGGCGCCGTTTACGCAGCAGTAGCTCTGTCCACTCATGTTTTTGTGTGTGTTTAGAGCATGTTTTACATGAAAAATTAGAGGAAAATGAGAGGGTAACATTGCATGGGAGAATAGCACCCAAATCTCTGCTTCTATTGGAATCTATTGCAATGGAGTAGCCATCAATCCGGTGCAAACTAGATTATATTTCTAAAAACAAAGCTTTCTGCTCTGATTCCACCTTTCCACATCGTTTTAACAAATCCATGTAGTGTTATTCCTGACCAATGGAGAAAGAGAGGTGAGGAAATGTGATTATTGGGATGGGTTTCCCTGACGACCTCCAGGAAGGATTTCCACAGTTCCCATGGTAATGCTGGCCTGCTGAATATCTGCGCTGACCTCTTTACGGATGCAATCTGATTACATCCGTCACAAGCACTTCATCGGGGAATTTATTCATTGGCATCAGCGTTTATTCACTGACTCCACTCGGATAAATCAGAAACAAGAAAAAAAATTACCTATTTTTCTCTGACCTCATCCCGGATACTAATATAATAGGTTATGTATACTAAGGCTACATGTTGCACAATGCCATTTTTTGTACCATATATATATATATATATATATATATATATATATTTAACGATGGGTATTATAAACGCACAGACTTTGCTCTCAAACCAGACCTTAAATTGGCCCTCCATCCAATTCAAGCAAGAATAATAAGAGATTTATTTTGACAATGGCCCTGAAGATTTGCCTTGTGAACTGTGCCAAATCCCCCAAGTCAGCACAAACTGACTCTGTTTTAAAAGATGAGATTCAAGGTTAGCCTTTGAATTCCATTTCTTTCTTTCAAGTGAGAATATAATTGCTTATGAGGATGAATAATCTAAATAGCAATTAGTGGAATTTACATTGATTGTGAGCATACCCTTGAGTTGCCACGTTTTGTGGGCCAGTATTAGCATACATTCATGCTAAAAATGACATACATACACACTACATTGACACCAAAGTAAATGTGAACTACGATATAAGCCAAGTGCTTATCAGAAGCAGTATTTTTTTTTAAACTTTTATCCGAGATATGTTGAAATGCTCGCCCGACGGTGTACAACTTGTCCCCAAATAGACCGTTTTTAGGAAAACATTGGCCTGACTTTACTAGCTGACTTTGCATTTAGAAAGAAAGCAAAGCGAGTGTCACTTGTTTTGAGTACGCCATGTCCTTCCTTTTCTTTGGCTTCTCTTTTGCCGACCGTCACTTAATCTTTCCCTGGGCCTGTGGGCATCCCGACTCGTCCACCACATACGTACGTACATACGCATTCTGTATACACTTATGTTACATAAATGAATAGAAAAGATGTCAGGCTCTTTAACAAAAAAATGGCTGTGTTAAGACCTACCTTAAGCATGCATGTACATCTATGTGTATGTATATTTGTTCTTATATATATGTATGTGTATGTATATGTATGTACATATACATACTTCAGCATCACACTTATTTATTCGTGTATTTATTATTAACTTACTAATGACCTATCTATGTCTAAAATGTATCTTGCTGTGTCTGTATTCTCACCCTCTTGAAAGGTGAAAATACTTGTTTGGGCCTCAGTTCTAAAAGTCATCTTCGTGACACATGGTTGGCTTGACTTAGTTGGGTTTCTGAAAGAAAGAAAAAACAGGTGGAAAGTTGTTCATTTAGCTGATTTTTTGTTCAAAAGAAGAAAGATGGAGAGAAAAAACTCTATGAGGCAGGCAGTCATGTCAGGGAATGATGAAACTTGCTTTTCTCAAAGGGAATTATGACGTTGATCTCAGACTTTTGATTGACAATTTTGGCTATCAAATTATATTTTAGGAAGTAAAGATGGGATGGTTGGGAAATGAATGCTTCCAAAAGTCTGGATTGGTAACTTGAATGACTTTACATATAAAGTTTCAGATCATTAAGTAAGATCGTTTTGGATAGATATGCCCTAGTAGTCACATGAATTGTTTGTGTGATTGCGTGACGTATTGATGCAAAACGCGACTCAAAGTTATGAAACGAACCACTTCCGAAACGAATGGATCTCGTACATTTGTAAACAAACGATCCGATCGTGGATTTGAACTCATTTCAACTCCAGCTGTCACACATGGAATTGTACTACTAGTCATAATCGTCTGTTTAGAATGAAAAGGAGCGACGTCCACTCACTCAAATCCTCGCTCCTCGTGTGACGATTTGTCTTTAATCCTCCAAACGCGTGATTTGTGTCCGACTACAGAGCGTCGCGTCACCACGCGTCGTGGTGGATGTGGCCATGACAGCGTTAAAGGGCGGAGTCTGCCTCCACCTTGTATGGAAATCGACGTGTGACACATCTCGTTCGTTCAAGCAGCCCTTGTCCTCCCTCTCTGACGTCACAGCTTCGCTCGAGGGGGAGGAGGTGCGATTGAGGGAGCGAGGGAGGGAGTGAGGGAGCGAGGGAGCGAGGGGGGGTGAGTCAGTCAGTCAGTCGCTCTGCATCTGTTCCAGGCAGGGCAGGAGAGAGAGAGAGATAGAGAGGCTGCCTGCCTGCCAGCCTGCCTTGCCTTTTCTTGCCTTGCCTGGCCTGGCTGGCCTTACCTTTTGATGGAATCACCTAGCGGGCGCTCGCACCGGCGACCGCATCAGCATCGCCGCGACCCACGGCGGAGATAATCGCCAGCACCCATGGGGGGCCACGTCACCAGAAATGCTTTGTACGGTAAGGAACACATCCTTCTTTTCCTCCGTTCCGCTCCGATGACGCTTTTGCGAGGGCGGCGGTGGATGAACGGCGGAAGACAGGTACAAAAAAAAAAAAAAAAATCCATCTATTTCAAGATGCTGCGAGCTCACATCTACTCTGGATTGTTTACCTTGTGGCCAAGTTGTTCTGGTTCGGGCCCACCGATGCTTCTCTTTCTCTCATCAATAATGAAAGAGGAGCAGGTTGTGCTGGCCGACGTCACATTGTGGACGAATGACGTGAGCTTCTGTTTCATTCTCATGTGACAGACGGACACAAGGTCTGTTTTGACGGAGCACTTCCCCAAAAAAAAAGCCTCCTCGTGACTTATTGGCCGGGCGACATCCAAGTTGACGTGGGCATCATGACCAGCATCCACAATACAGCTCATCTCCTCCTTTATTCCAGGAGCTATTAATAGTAAGGCCGGGATGTGGAGCACAGCTCGATATTGTCAGCATAAACGACTCTATTTCGGGGAGTCCAAGCGACCGATCGTGCTAGGTCGTCTTTGTGTCCGCCACCTGGTTATTCTAATTCCAGCCTCCGCAGAAATCCAATTAGTCAAAAGGACACGCTAAGACTTTCGAGCTGACCTGGAATAAGCTCCTCCTCCTCCTCTTTGCTGGGATGGAGTTCAAGCACCTGAGGAAAAGGTGGCATCATGCCCGAGTCTCTATTGGGTTCTAATCGAGTGATTTGGATTGCTCTCTTCCATTTGTATACTGCAATAATGTGGATGCCATACTAAGCTGAGAGCCACATCTGACCTTTCACCTTTCATAGGACAGTCCAAGGCGGATTTTGCTAGTTGTCTTTACCTTCCTGGTCCAAATAGATGGAGGCCACTTCACAATAACCAATTTGTTTTAAAAAAAGACGGAATTTTTTTAAAGCCATTTCCCATCTCTAATAATTTTGTGCCCGTTGGTCCTGCCGTATTGTGACTGACCAACAAAGAACATTTGTTCCGTTTAGCAGAGGAAATCTGATTTGTTTTTAACTCTGTTCATCTTCCCCAAAAATCTCAAATCAAAATACACTATATAGTACGTCTTTTGCCCAAGTACTCAATAGAAACAAAGTGAGGGGACCTTGCGCTCAGGTTGTGTTGCCTGTAAATGTGCCTGGCAGCCACGTGCACTCACTATGAGGACAAGAGAAAGGAGTAGGCCAGCCAGTGGAATTAGCATGCAGCAGTTGCCCCAGGGTGACAAAAACAAATGTCTGAAAGTCAGATGGCTCCTCGCTGGAGAGAAAACATGTGTCGTTGTCTCACTCGCCATCTTCATACAAATGCAACTTTGGACTTTGGACAGCACGTGTGTGCTACTTCTTTAACAATTTGTCAATAGAGGAAAATACAAATCACACTGGCGCTCCTTTTATCGGTTTTAAGACACAATTCCAAATTTATGGTAGCGACCACATACAATGCGACTACTGTACATTTGACATCTGTTCTTTTTTGTTCTAAACGGTCAACTCAACATTGACATTTTTATTCTTCTTTTCACTTTCAACATGATTTAGCTTTAGCCGCAAACAGAGTCCTGCCTTACTAGTTCCCCTTTTTATATTTGAAAACAAAACAAAAAAAACACACCCAGCCCTGACTCTTAAATTTTGCAATGTTTTAAAAAAAGAATTACCAAGTTCCCCTTTCCATGCTATCAATATTTTTTATGCATAATAATATTCATGCCCCTGATGAGCAGTCAATAACAAACCCTAACCTACTCAAACTATGAACATTTTTTGGGAAAAAAAAAGTATTTTTCACGGCCCTTGTTTATTTTAGGAAGTACTACGTTATGTGTAAAAAGTCAGGTGTAAATAACGCAAGTCAACGCCACTTTTTGAATGTTGTGGCCGTCCTGGAAAACAAAAGGTGGGTTTGGAGCAGATTGCAGCGTTAAGAAGAGCCCGGCGGACACAAAGGGTTGCTAAGGAACATGGATTCACGGGAGGGACGTGGCAGCTGCGCGCGTGCCTCCTTTACAACTAGCTAATGCATTCAGCTCAATTTGCCTTGGCCCATGCACGCACGCGCCCACCCCGTATTCAATTGCTCTCCCGCTAAGACAAAAGGCCGCCATGTCCGGGATTTTGGCGGACACGGGCGGGACGGCGTGTCGCCGGGCTCGCTATCGAACGGTGGAAAAATTGGCAAGGATAGAAAAGAGTCCCCAGCGTTGGTTTCAGCTCACATCTGCCACATGACGGCCTGCTTTAACAGTCAACACACACATTTGTACACTGTAAGATCTGTTCTCGTCCAATGAGCCGCTCGGAATACTAAACAGCAAGGGGAAGCAAAGTCAATCGTTTCATTGTTACTCATTACCGTTATTTGCAGATTCCACTTCCTTAACATTTGACGACGTATAACAGGGGTAGGGTACCTATGGCTCGGGAGCCACATATGGCTCTTTTGATGGGTGCATATGGCTCCTCCACTAAACTGTGAGGTAAACTATGGACACGGATGGTGACAGCAAGATCGAGTGCAGTGTAAATAATGATATCTACTAAGTAAACACACCACTAACAATAGGAATAGGAAAACTGGGTGTGCTCCGGCACCCCCCGCAAACCTTTCTGGTCAATACGAGCATCATTGACTTGAACGTTTTCTTTTCAGACTCCCTCGGCGGCGGTGGCGGCGGTGGCCCCTTCCCGTCAACGTCCCAGCGCTGCCCCCACAAAGTCAAGCGATGCCTGCCCGGTGGCGTGGGCGCCCTCCTGCCAATCAGCCCTCTCCTCTTCCACCCCAACGCCAAGGGTTCGCAAATCATCATGGACCTGGGACAGAAGATAGTCAAAAGGCAGGGGAGTTTCTGCAACGCCATCACCTTCAGCAACCGCGCCATCGCCCTCTACGAGCAAGTCCGTCTCAAGGTGAGGCGGAATCTAAAACTCAGGTGTACGTATTGTAAACATTGAGTCAAAACACTTTCCCTGGTGGCCATCTCTGGTGCAGCATCCCGATTTGTCAAATTGCCTTTGTGTCTATTGAGGTCCAATTGCTCCACTTACATTTTCCTTTTGGCCAGATCACCAAAAAGCAATGTTGTTGGAGCGGAGCCCTGCGACTGGGATTCACCTCCAAAGATCCGTGCCGGATCCACCCGGACAACTTGCCCAAGTACGCCTGCCCCGACCTGGTGTCTCAGAGCGGCTTCTGGGCCAAGGCCCTGCCCGAAGAGTTTGCCAACGAGGGCAACGTTATCGCCTTCTGGGTGGATAAGAAGGGCCGCGTTTTCTACCGCGTCAACGAGTCCGGGCCCGTGCTCTTCTTTGGCGGCGTGCGGGCCGCCGACCAACTCTGGGCTCTCATTGACGTTTACGGCCTGACCCGTGGAGTGCAGCTTCTGGGTGAGAACATCTAAAAAAAAAAAAACCCAAAAGTACCTGAAAAAAAAGTGTTTACATGTTTACTGCACGTGCAAAGACAGGCGAAAAAACAAATGTTATTGTGACTTAAAATGAATTAAAATCAGGAATCTCTCGAAAATAACAAGACTTGGCATGCAAAATCCAAGCTGACTTGGAAAAACAAACCTGGCATGGAAAGTTGACATGAATCAAACAAGGACCAAGACTAACAAACACACAGGGTATAAATAGGCATACAAGGGTTGATTACAAAGCACATGAATCAGGTTACGAGAGGAAGGGAAGCCTGGAGGGACGCAAGAGGCCAATGAATTGTAAAACACATTGATTGACACGCCTGAAATGACTCTTGAGCCTCTCGTCCTGTCCTTTCAATGCGCCTCTATTGTCCTTTAAGGTGTATACAAACAAATTGTAGTCATGTAGCAGCTTACAAAATATTTGAACTAGAAAGACGGACAAAAATAGGGAGGTGTAGTCGATACCACCACTAAGACCCTGGAATCAAGTGGGCAAAGAAGAATGAGGCGGCCCAATTGTGCCCATGACAAAGGGACATACCATTGGCCACGTGTCACAGGCCCGCCACTCTAAAGCCGTGGGTTCAAAGCCTTTTGGTTTCGTGACGGAACGCTGACTGGGTCTTTGCCAAGAACACGGCAAGCATCTAGGACAAATTCCCATCTGATTACGGCCAGCCCTTCTCCTCTGTCGGTTGGGTATGTCACCCACTCTCCGGGGACGGCCCGGGAATTGGACCCAAGGTCGTTTCCGTTGTGTCGTGCTCCCTTTTCTTTCCGCCAACGAGCAAACGAGAGACAAATTCGGAGACATTCTTTTGGCTCCTCCCTTTCATTTGCTTTCTGACACGGTGACATGGCTAAAGATCCTCCTGAGACGCGGGATAAAGATAACCCGCTGGCTAAGGCGGGGGCGGGCGGGCGGGCGCGTGACTCAGTAAATCCCCCAACATTCACCGCTGGCACGTTTTATCCGTCCTGGAAAAAATATGGTTTAAAAAGGCGGAGAGACATATACACCTATCAAAAGAGCCACATATGGCTCCTGAGCCATAGTTTCCCTGTCAGTGTGAAATTGTGAAGACATAAAAAGTCCTTAAAAATGACCAAATTAATGCCATTTTCGTTTCCAGAGAGCGAGATCGTTCCCCCCGACTGCCTACGTCCGCGCTCCTTCACCTCGGCGCCCTCGTCGCTCCAACGCGAGGCGGACGACTCCCGTCTGTCGGTCAGCCTGTGCGACCTCAACCGTCAGCAGGAGGAGCCGGCGGGGCCCCGCCTCCTCCGTCCGGCCGGCTCCCAGCTGCGTCTGTCGGCGTGCCCCGTCCCCCAGAACTCGCTCAACTCGCAGCAGTCGTCCTTGCTGCCGTCCATCCTGGAGAGCGACCTCCACTTCCACCAGCTCCACGGCAGCCACATCAAGAGCGTGGACGAGCAGACGGTGGCCCGCTCGGAGCACTCGCGGGAGGAACGCACGCTGGTGTTCACCGACCGGCCCCTGCGGACGGCCGAGTGCGTCTTCGTCAAGGTCACCAAGTCCAGCCCGGCCCGCTCGGGCTCGCTGTCCTACGGCGTGACCTCGTGCGACCCGGCCGGCCTGCGTCCGGGCGACCTGCCCTACGTGCCGGAGGCCCTGGTGGACCGCGAGGAGTTCTGGGCCGTGTGCCGCGTGCCCACGCCCCTGCAGAGCGCCGACATCCTGGGCTTCTCGGTCAACCCGGAGGGGGAGGTCATCCTGAGCCACAACGGCGCCAACGTGGGCATGCAAGTGTGCGTGGACAACTCGCGCCCGCTCTGGATGTTCTTTGGACTCCACGGCGCTGTCTCTCAGCTGAGGATTCTGGGTAAGCTCCCATGGAGGGTGGAAATAGTTGCATGGATTTACCAGTGAGTGAGTGGCAGCGCCAGTTCTTGACTCTGACGACACTTTCTGTTGATTCCCTCCAGGCTCCACCCACGTCGGGGACCCGGGTGTCGGCTCGATTCCCGCTTCGCCCTCCTCCTCGGCGCCCTCTCCGATGGCCCCGGGCGGCGGCGTCTCCGATCCCGTCCTCGACGGGTGCTCCGCGGCTTCCTGCGGCTCGGCCGGAGGTACGTTCGAACGAACGGCTCCTTTTGGGGAATCATTTGAGTCCGTCTCCAAATCCCAGCGTGCACCTTTGATTCGGAAGTAGAAAGTAGCAAAGTGGTGAAATTTAAAGTCAAGTCAAAAGCCTTCAATTGTCATTATACACAACTGCCTATAACGAAATGAGTAAACGGAGTAATTTCATTGGGTTTCATTTTGTTGTTGTTGTTGTTGTTGTTGACCTATCTTTGGTACTTTTGTTCAGGAACCAGCCCAAATTCTCCAGACAGCCCGCCCAAGTCTCCCACCTTTCCAGCGGGTCGCGAGCCCCGCTCGGACGAGTGCTCCATCTGTTACGAGAACGCGGTGGACACGGTCATCTACGCCTGCGGACACATGTGTCTTTGCTATCGCTGCGGGCTGAAGCTCAAGAAAATGTCCAACGCCTCCTGTCCCATCTGCAGGAGGCACATTAAGGACATCATCAAGACCTACCGGAGTACCTAGAGAAGAAGAAAAATGCCAGAAATTATTTTTGGAAAGCTTCATCCGACATCGGATGAGGAAACGGCGTCTCTTTGAGCACACTCGCAAGACCTCGGCGAGGAGCCATTTCATTGGTTGCTCCATCACCAGGACTTTGTGACGACTTCCAAAGAATTTTTTTGGGGGCTCGGTGGAAATAACGAGCGTCACGCCCCGAAGCCGTCCGGCCTACAAGTCGTCTCACGATCTCATAGCAACTTGTATTCGCTTGTAGGTATTGCTTAACTGGGTAGACGCGTCTGTTCCGAGAAACTGGTCGTGAAATGAGCCTCGTCATCGTGCCGGCAATGTCCCAGTACTTGGTGTGTTTCAAAATGGCGCCCGCCCAGCGCAAGTCGTAGCTGTATTTCTTTGCTCTACCGTGACTGGATAGTGGTTGTTCTTGAAAACGTGGGTGATAGGTCTATTCTCGTGCTACGTATCCGTCCTGCTGCTTGCGCTAACGTGGCGTCGTTCGTCTGGCGCCACAATCGCCGCCTCCGGGGGAAAAAAGAGAGAGTGGGCGCAAAAAAAAAACAATCGTTGTGGTAGAAATAGGATCCTCAGGGCCGCCATCTTTCTTTGATTTCTTGGTATCCGGAGAAGAAACGTTTCCCAAACCGGAGCTGCAATGCTACGGGAGGAATCCTGACATTCACGGCTAGTGGAAAAGAAGACGTGAAGTTAACAGATGGTTGCCATGGCACCGGAAGACGGCGCCGTGGCGACGCAGCTGCCTTAATCGGCGGGTGAAGGAAAAATGACCAAAAATACTCCCGTGCGACTCTCACCGGTCGCACGTTCACTCAGCGCAGAAGAAGAAAAAAATCAAGCACACAAAAGGCTAAATATTTTTGTAAAGGTCACCCCTAGATGAAGATTTGTATTTTTGTGAGCGCTTTTCACCAGCAACAAAGAAATTTATTTTCAATCCAATCACGCCGCCATTGGCTCCTGCTCTTGAAATGGTGGCCATCCCAATGGCAGCCAATGAAATCAAAGCTATTCCAGGGATACCCAGGGAGCGCCAAAAAGGCCGTCCAGCAGCTCTTTTCTATGTTTCTAGGTCATTTTCTAGCTAGAATGGGCTTTGGATTTTTTTTGTTGCTGCTATTCAATTGGCCGCCTGTCCTTCACTGGAATGTATAAAATGTGGACAAAGGTGGGCGTGGCCACGCTTTGTATTTATGACGCTACCGCTTGGAGTGTTGAATGTTAATCAAAAGTATTTGGAGACAATTCTTTTCATTCTGGCGCTCCAATGTTAGTTACACTTGTTGTTTTTTTCTTAAAGTTTAGCAGGAGTGGAGTTTTTTTGTTCCCTCCTCATCTGGATATGAAAAATCATCTAGTTTTTGTAAGTATCAACGGTTTCTAGTGCACAATGAAGGTGGACAGATGATGAAATCAACTTTAGTACAATCTTACCGTGTTTTTCTGTGTTTTAGCTCAAATGTAAATGTAGAGAAGACTCAGAAATCAAAATAGGAGCCACTCTATGTTGACGTTGTTAATGAGGAAACATTGTATGATAATCTACCAAACGCACAATGTTTGCATACAACAAATAATTACAGAAAGTAAATGGAAGAGCATAAAATGACCATCAATAAATGTGATGACTGCAATCACTAAGGATTTTTAGATTAGATTTGGATAAATAAAAGGGACTGTTGAATAAGCATTCCCTAATATTTAAGGATACTTTTAAGGAAAACAACTTTGTGTGAATATTCCCCAACGTCAATTCACACACACACACATTTGTGAAGTGGACTGTTTGCCGTTTGGTGATGATTAATGTCACTTGATGAAGCCATTGATTGTAAACTTGCTGGTCTTTCAATCACCACATGTTTTGTGCAACCTACGACCAAATATGTGTACTTTTCACTGCATTTGCAAAATCTAAATGTTGGATATTTTGCCAGGTTTTTGTTGCAATTTGTGTTGCCGTTTAAAGTTGTTGAAGTGACTCCTTGAATGTTACACACTGAAATGTGATCCATCATTGATGGCCAAATCCTCGGAACTCTACACAATATTTCTTTTCCTCTCCTTTGTACGTTTCTTTTTAGTCTTGATTTGGTCTACATTTGGTGTCAGGGACAGTCTGAAATCCGTTTTACCTCACGCGACATCCGGGACCAGCTGTAGATGCCGCCGCCGCCGCCGCCACCGCCACCGCCGCGTTAGTCTGTGTTTGCTCACACTATTCTCTTGGAATATGTCCGATGATTGTGTTCAATAAACTTTCGATCTGTATTTGGGGGAAAAAAAAGTTATTCCACTCATTTGTGTTCATACCAAGTTCACAAAAGTCTTTTTTGGCTTTTATACGTAACTCAAGCAAAGGTCTTAACTGCTTGTTTAAAACCAAAAAGACAGTTGTTTGGCTATAAAAAAAAACAAATTCTCTCCAAAATCCAGAAAACCTGGAAAAGTCAAAGACAAACCATGAAAATTCTGGAGGGAGCAAAGGTTAAAATGAAGTTGACTTATCAAAAACACCACCCACACACTCATCAAAGCCCCATTGGAAACAATAACCACCAACACAAATGACCCAAATCAAGCAAACAGCAGCAGCAACACTTGAAACACAATCATTTGTGTTGACGGCGACCACCAATTTGCACCCATAACTCTGCATCCAAGCCCTATTTAAAAAGCACAAGAAAAGACAACGATACGTACCTCCAAATGCAATCAAATCCAGGCCAATCAGGGCCATCCATGAAGCCCACACGAGAACTCCAACATGAGGCGTAGTCTGTTTTGTCTCACCTGGAAACTCAGCGACCAATCAGCCACTTGGGTTTAGGGACATCATGTAAAAACGATTATCCGTACATCAACTCTGTTTTCAGCCTGAACAAATACAAAGCTTGACAAATTTAGCATGAAAATCATAAACATATCCACCCATCTATCCATAAATGACGCTTTATAAGGACTATAGAATAGATAAAGGAATGCCGTTTCCTCGTTTTCTGTGGCTGTGGGTGTAGTAGTAATAAAAAAAGGCAAGAAAAAGGTCAAGATAACAGGTTTAATGCTTTCCTTTGGAGGGCAAGGCCAAATAAATGTAAACACGTACAAGGTAGAAAAAAGGCAAAGTGAAGAAAAGGGCGCAATTTCCAAAAGGAGAAGGCGCCACATTTCCAATGACTGTACAAGGGCCCGATAAACCTTTGCTTCCATTTTATTTGGCTCTCCGTTGTTGGCTTAGATGATTCACAAAAGCCACCGAGTTTGTTCATTGGTTGACATGGGGTCATTCCATTCGTTGGCATTTCCAAGTCCATTTAGCCTTGAGTCGCTTGAAGGACTTTCCAAGACGTAAACAAGTTGAACAGCAAAGTAGTCCACCATCTTGGCAAAATCTTGCATGGGAAAATACGCAATTGGCTCAAGGGACGTCTGCGGAGATTGGAGATGGCTCACAACTTTGGTTTTGGAGGACCAAAAGTATTGCTTGACGCGATTTCGTCACAAATTCGACAATTCTCCCACAATTTGACCATCGGAACGGGTTCCATCTTGCTTTTCTGTCCATCGTTACTTCCAGGAAGGATGACTAGACACTGACTCATGTTTAGAAATACTTTGTTTTGGTTTCATCAGGTGCGTCATCTGATCTCATGTCAAAACATTGGACTCTGCATTTTGGGAGATTTCTCTTTCTCTTTAAATAATATCTTTTGGTTGGATAAAAATGAGACTCAAGTGTTATTGTAGGACGACAGCAGTTTACTCTAAATGTAGATGATGTCAGAATAACCCACAGATGTTATTTTGGACCGTATTCTTTTTAGAACGCGACCCAATGACTTTCCTGCTAACAATGACCCCAACCGCACCACTCGCTAACTAACGTATTGCACATTTGTTGTTCTCGGACGTGTCAAAATTCAATGACAGAAAAATTCCCTTGTTATCAACCAAGTCAATTTAGCTTGATGGGGGAAAAATAGCTAACCGCAATCTTCAGATAATTCACTTCTTAATTTTCTATTAGTATTTTGTTAAATATACATAACAATGTCCAGCAGACAAGAAATGATAAAAGTTTTGAACTTTTGACCTTTGAAAACACCTAAGGCTGGCCAGACATTATTTGAAAAAAAAGAGTATAAATTAACTTTTCAACTCCAAGTTGTCGTCACAAGAGAGCGGAAATGACGATTTGGGGAAGACATCCACGTTCCAGCCAAAAATATATCAAAATACCCGACAAATATTTGCCGCGTCTTTGCCTGATTTGCCGGATTGACGTGTTCTTCTTCTTCTTCAGTCGCTCAAAATGACCCGTCATCATTCAGAGTCTTCACTAATTAAGACTCAAAATACAAAAGCAGTTGTTTGTGGAGACAGTCTAACATGGATTCCCTCCATTTTATGGCACATTTTGCGGGCGCAACAGTTTGCGTTGAACCAATGACAAAAGGCACTTATCATCTTGTGATGTCCGTTTTGGGACTAGAAAAAGCCCTTTTTTGCCACCCATTGAGTGCGTTCCTTTTTAAACCGGGACTTTGCACCTAAATTCGGCGGCTTATTTTTTGCGCTCGAGGTAGTTGGACGGCACCCAGCCTTTGCGGGGTACCAAGCTATCCCGCACCTGGCAGTACCACCAACCGTTGGGGTTCCGCTCCAGGACCTCCAGACAGGTGCCCTCCGCAAAGCCCATGGTCTCTTCGTCGCCTCGGTAATCGGCGATGGACACGTACACGTCCCCGCCCAGGTGACCTCGGAGGGGCGGGCTCTTCTCGGCCGGTTTGGGGCGGACGGCCGAGACCGGGATGCCGTTACGCTGGCCGAAGCGGCCCAGGGGGTCTTGGAGGTGGCTCGGGGCGAATCCCCCGGCGGAAGGCCCCGGTTTGGGACTCGGGTTGGGGCCGCTCTGACTCTCCACCACCACGTGCGGCCGCACGGTGCTGAAGGAGGCGTTTCGCCGGACCCCCAGCGTGGCCGAGCCGTAGCGTTCGCTCCTGCCCGGCGGCTCCTTGCGTCTCAAAGACCCCGTGGTGTAGGGGGTGTCCTGAGCCGGCCGCGTGGAGGTCACAAAGACCGACTGGGGTCTGACCGCCACTTGGCGGACCCCGCTCCTCAGCCGCACGCCGCCGTTGAGCAGGCCGGACGGCTTGGAGAAGCCGCCGGGGGGCTTGGAGGGGACGGGCGGAGTGTTCCTTCGCAGTCCTTCTTGCTGCGGGACCTGAACATTCAGCTGGTTTAAAGATTGCACCCGCTCTCCCTTGTTCTCCGGCCCGTCGGACCTACCGGGGTCCGATTCCCGCCTGGGGGCGTCGCCGGATCGCCGGACGGGTTCCAGGAAGTAGGAGGGGGCCCAACCCTCTTGGGAGCCCCGGCGGACGTACCACCAACCGCTCTCTTGCTTCTCCAGTACCTCAACGTCTACCCCGGCCGGAAAGCCTATCTCCGAGTCTTGGATTTTGGCGTAAGCGTCTAGCGATCGGTAGAGAGGGGCCCCCTCCGGCTCCGAATCGGCGTAGCTGCCTCTGGAGTGGGCGGCGGAGGGGACGTCGGACGTACCGCGGGAACGGAGCGATTCCTCGGACGCCGTTTCTCCCCGGGAGGGCTTGGGTCCGAGTCCCGACTGACTGGGAGGCTTCATTTGGCGTCTCAGGGAGCCCGCCTCCGTCCTCTCCAAACCCTGAGACTCGGAGTTGGTCAGGAGGGGTTTGGGTCTGACGGAGGGCTTGGCTCTGGCCGAGGGACTCTGACCTATTCTCAGCTCCACGTCCCGGCTGGCGCTCTGACCAAGGCCGCCGTCGGATTGGTCGGAACGGGGACCGCCGTGCTGGGAACGGAAGCGAACGTCTGCGCGTCTGCCCAGAGTCTGGCTTTTCCGATTGGCCTCCGGGGTGGTGGCGGTCTGCACGGGGGCGCCGGGCACCGGCGAAGATCCGGAAGGTCTGCGCGGAACGGTGGAGGAACGGTAGCTTTTTGGAGAACCTCTGGCTATCCGTCCTTCCGTCCCAAAGCCTTGGTTTTCGTAGATGGATTCCTCTCGGGCCGCTTCCTCCGCCGATCGAAACGGCGCCCTCCGCCGGGCGCAAGCCGGCGAAGCTTTACTGGAAGGTGGCGAAGCGCGAAACTCGTTGGCCAGCGAATGCTCATCTTTCAGCGACTCCGATTCACCCACGGCGGGAATGTCGTACTCGGGTTCCTCAAACACGGAACATTTGAGCGAGTCGGTGACTTTAGGGGCAGACGTGGCGGCGGGGGCGTCGTCTTCGGGGTCCTTCTTTTTGACGGGCGGGGCCGGGGGCGGGACTTTGGGCCTGGTCAGGGTGCTGCTTCGACGACCCAGGTTGGGCTTCTTACGTTTGTCGATGTAAGAACACGGCGCCCAGCCCTCCATCTCGCCAATCTGCACGTACCACCAACCTCCGGGGTTCTTCTCGATCACCTGACAAGAAAAAAAACAATGTGTCAGCAACGGTCGACTCATTTCAGAAAGGGTTTGTTTTTTGGCGGCCCCTCACGTCAGCCTTTTGTCCTCCACGGAAACTGATGCCGTCGGAAATAGATGACTGGAAATCGGCAATGGTGTAATACTCTGCTTCCACAGCAGGGGGCTCCGGTGGCTTCGGCAAATGCAACCCCTTCTGAGAAAAGGATGCCAGTTGTTATTGACGGGAACATTTGACTGAAGTTAGGATGAATCAAATTCAAAACTAGCCAAATATGAGACCAAGTGCTTCAAAGTTCACGGGGGGAACTGGAGTATATACCCCACCCGATGAGGCTTATTGCTATGCTAAGCTATGGACAGTAAGTATTCTCCTTGAAAGTATGTGCGCGTTTGGCAATGACTTGAAAAATTCTTGAAGAAAAGCAAGGAAAGTCTTAAAAAAAAAAGTGTGATAAGCCTCACCAAATGGGTCTCTCTCCTTGGTGGAGGTTTTTGCCTTAGATTGGGTGACCCTGGGGGGAGGAACAAAAAGTCCTGGTTATTCACTCCAAGTCCGGACGGGAGCAAAAAATGGAAATCCAGACCCAACACGTCAAGTCTCCAAATTAGCTTAGCAATCAAATGGAAATTGCGCTGATTTTGCGCTGACAGTTCCTTCCAATTCCAGCCAAAAGCCACTGGCCCGAGATTTGCAGTCGAGGACGAACCGACTCACCGATTTCGACCCTCCGCGGCGCCACCCTGGCCACGGCAGGGGACGCAGAGTCGCCCCTGGCCCTGGCTTCGTGGCTCCTGCCGCATCCGGCCGCTATGCCCAGGCACGGACTGTTGGTGTCGCGGCCGGCGCTCAGCCGGCGCCCCGTCTCGGCGTTGATCTCGGAGCTGAAGGGCACGGGCAGGCTGATCTCGTTCTTGGAGACGTGGCGCTCGGGCGTGACTCCGCCCCCGCCCTCGCCTTCGGTCCCCACGTCCTTTTCGCTCAAGGACTTCTTCTGTAAAAGACTGCTGATCTCCATGATGTTGCCAATGATTTCCACCGGGCCCGACAGAGTCTTCTTGCGAGGGGAGAAATCCTCTTTTAACTTTTTCAGGTAGGACGCCGGAGCCCATCCTTCCTTTCCTAAATATCTGCAACGGGTAAAAAGGTAGAATTGGAACAACGGGAAGGAAAATGCAAATTGTTGAGGGCCTTGGACTGACCTGACGTACCACCAGCCTTCTAAATTCTTTTGAATAACCTCGACGGTGACCCCTTTCTCAAAGCTGACTTCGTCCTTGCCTTGACTGGAATACGGCAATATGGTGACATATTTTTCTTCTGAAGGACCGGGGAGACAATGAAAGAAATAAAGGAAAAATGAGATGACATTTTAGCTTTCTTGCTTCATACAGACCATGTTCCATTTAGACCACAATATGCGGTCAAACAAGACCACCCCACTCAATTTGGTAGATATATTAAATACATAACAAACTGGATGGTAACTAAAAGAGTATTACTAATTGGGCAGCCCATTCCCAATTTCTTTAGTTTCCCAAATTGCTAAAGTTTTGGACTCCCTTACTTTCTTTTCAGTCAAACCAATTTACCCCACTTGAAGTGTTTCCCAAAGTCAAGCTGAAGTGTTTGCGTGTGTGCAGACGCACCTCTGCTGTGTTGGCGGTTGACCATCCCGCCCAGCGTCCATCGCCGATCCAGCCTTTTCAGGTGCGCCTTTCGTCTTTTAGTCACTGACCATGAGGAGGAGGAGCAAAGATTTCACGTCAAATAGGTTGATGTCATGTGGACATGTCTGTGGGCGTCGTACCTTCTCCCGTCCTGGAGGTGCCTAAATCCAAATCGTCCCTGGTTCCACTTTGGGAGTCCAGGTAGGTGGCGGGCACCCAGCCTTGCTCCTCGGCTGTGCTGACAAACCACCAACCTGGAGCAACAACAACAACAACAAAATGAACACCTCACAGCGGCTAGACACGGTTGGGCAGCCATTACTGACCACTTTCGCTCTTTTCGATGACGTCCACCGTCTCGCCGGCGTTGAGGCTGATCTCGGAGTTCTCCTGTCTCTCGTAGTTGGCCACGGCCACGTACTGCTCCAGGATCATGGGCTCCAAACTGTCTATCCCTGGGTGGGTGGAGGAAAAAGGACGTCAAGCGCCCAACGTCACACATAGGATTCCGGCCAACGTCCCAATATTGTGGCCCCCGCTCGTTGCTACCAGTGGCTGACGTGAGCCCAAATGGTCGCTGAGCATCGGCGTGCGTTAAAAGACCATCGGTACAAGAGCAAGAAGCTAAAAATTTCGCCTAAAGTACACTTGAGACAAAGGCCTTCTTCTCTTTGGCACTTGAAACCACACTAGAATAAATGTCAGAAATATCCAATAGAAAAGAAAGACAAAGGTAGAGAATGGAAAGTCAACAGCGTGGTCTTCCTTCTCTCTGATCAGTTTCATTTTAAGTTATATCCAAGAAATTGTCAAGTACAAAAGCCATTGAAAATATTGGCCTCCAGACCCATGCAAATCAGGGCCAGGCTTTTTCCCCTCCCCACTTTCTTCGGGCCACTCATTTAGATTAGATTAAACTATGCTGTTGCTAGGCGCATCATTGGAGTAAATAAACACTCAGGTAGTAAGTAGAGTGTCATGGTCACAAAAGCCCAAAATGTAGAGGAGGCTTGGAGAAAATAAAATGAGAAAAATGGGATGCAGCCAACATGGTACACTCACATCAATATTGTTAAGCATGCGTTCAATGGTCAGTACATTCACATGCTTCTATCATCAAAGTCACCTTCAAACTTCTTTCTTGACCGGACTTCACAAGGCCACCGAAAACCACTATTCTATCCAAACCTTCATACGTCGCTCACCTTGTTTTTCGGGAGGTTGAAATACTCTCGCGTTAAAAAATACACGGTTTGACCGCGGCCTCTCGTCAAAATGCTCGACAGCCGCGCTCAAAGGGCGTTTGGTCGAAAGGCCGTCTTATTTTCATGCAACCAAACCAAAGGAGGAGGAGGGCAAAGCACCAAGGCAACATCTTCCCATCAAATGGACATTTTGAGAATTTGAAGAAGATGGGCGTCACGTGCCATGCAAACGTAAACGGATTGGACAAAGAGAGACGCACGAGGGGGACGGGGGGGTGCTAGCTACCTGACGCCTCTTTCCTGGGGCTGTCGGCAATGCCGTACATCCATACTGCAGATGTCAAAGACAACGGAAAGAAAAAAAAAAGCAGAGAGAGAAAGAAAGAGAAATTATTGCGTCTGACAGAGAGAAGTTGATGGCCGCAGAGAGAGATACAAAGCACACCTACGGGATGGATTCCACCAAAAAAATGGCCTAGTTCGTTTAAGCATGAAGTGGCGTGTGTCATGCAGCACGTGTAAATCCATTTGTGGCCACTTGGTGACTGGCGTGGAGGCAGCAGCCGCCCCAAAAGAATCAACAAAGACAACCAAATCGTTCATTGTTTTAGTGGAAAAGGGCTCTTTGTCTGACTCCTTTTTTCTCCCCGTCCTTTATTCCAGAAAGGCTCCGCGGAAAACGCTTTGGTGGAAAATATAGAAGAAGATGGGTACTAACAGTCGAAAAAGTACGGATTGAAAAAAACAATTGTAACTGGTGTGGAGCCAAAGGTGTTGAGGGAACTCCATTTGCATCATCCTGGATACTTTGGATGATTTATCTTTGGTTTTTGGAACGGATCACGCCACGGTGCCCGCGCGTCTCGTCATCCCAAACAAAAACGCAAACCGGAACGAGATCGTCACTTGAAGTGATGGTTAACAGAGAGAGGCTTCTCCCAGATCCATCATTTCGTTCTTAGAACGACTTAAACTCGGAGACATTTGAAGAAATGGAAGAAGGAGAAGTAAAAGGAGTGATGCTGACTTACCCGACTTGCGCTTGGAGCCGTAGTCCCTGAAGGAGAAGCAGCACAAAAGCGACATGGTTAGTGACAGGTGATGCCAACGGAGCCACGACGTCCGTTCGTTCGGACGTCGCCGAGTGGGTGCGCTTACAATGGCACGCGGAGGAGGAGGAGGAGGGCGAGGGAGTAGGGGAGGCAAGGCGTGGGCCGACACGACATTGACCCCAGAGGATTGTTCCCAAATTGCATCCATTCACTCCTGCACGCTCTCTCTCTCTTTACGTTAGAAAAACGAGGACAAACTGGACGGTCGGTCGCTAATGGGATTACGGCACGTGGATCAACGACAGACTTTAAATGGCTTCAATTTGGCTTGGCTCAGTCGGTCCTGATGGGGTGATTGAGTTAAGGCAATGGAGGGAGGGAGCCAGCCTCTATTTATAGCTAATTGCCCGTGCTCCAATGACGTTTGCTGTTTCTCCGCCTAGTCTTATCCCAACATCTCGTCTAAGTAAATAAATGTTACGGTTGCCTCATCTGGAATTATTCTGTATATTTCGCAAAAAGGCATTGCTCAAAGACCTTGTCCTTTTTAAAAAGTTATTGAAGTGGGGTGGACTTCCCCATCAACTGAAGTTTGACTCTCCTGCGGCAGGGGTCGCTCTAGCTCAAGAAGGAAAGTGGAAAAGACAAAAGGATGCTCTCTGCAAAGGCACTCTTTGTCAAAGGCTGAATTGTTCTTAGTTGGATTCCTGTGTTTTTCTTTCTGGCATATGACTCTTGTTAACAAGTCAGTCCAGCCTTTTTTGTCAATTTTTAAGACTATTTTTTGGCCCTTTTTTCATAAGGGTTTTAATTTTATTGAGTGACATCAGAAACATCGGAGTTTGGAGCAAAGAGGCTGAATAAATGTGCATGTACACATTTCCACTTCTCCATTTGATATGTATTTTACATTTGTGTGCAAATAAGAAGATCCTGATGTTTAAAAAATGGTTGAAAATGCCAAAAGTGAGGAGTAAAGACTTAAAGAACTCCACGGAAGTGAGAAGCATGCAACATCCTTGATGGTGAGCAAACAAAATGCAAAAGGCCAAGCGTAGCGCCAGGATTGTGCTCCGATGGCAACGGGTCAATAAATTCTTTCACATGAGCTGCCACACATCCAAACAAACACGCAGCCACACCTCCCAGTGGCCTCCAGATATGCTGAGCGCATACGCAGCATAAGTGTTTAACCCCATCAGTGCCAGGCCGGACGGTTAGACACGCCTCCCACGTTGGCCTACGTTCGTTCCCTCAAGGTAGTGCTATTGACCCCCCTCCTTTTCCCCCTGCATCGGGCCATACCAGACAGCTTATCCATTAAGGTTGAGCCGCCCTGTCGCCTCTCTCCTCCTCACAGAAGATGGAGAGCAAGAGATGGATCGGGGGTGGCCAATTCGGAGATCGCCACCTACTGGACAATTGGATCCCTGGCCTCTGTCGGTTTCCTTAGCTAGGCTCTTTGGCATGTCGGCAATGAACTTGACTTAAGGTAAACGTTCCCTACTGCTTCCATACGTGTTGATAGAGTCTAATGTACATGTGTCAAAGTGCCGGGCCGGGGGCCATAATATGGCCCGCCGCATCATTTTGTGCGGCCCGGGAAAGTGCTGTCTTTCTGTTTTAGGATCAAATTCAAATGAACAGTATAGATGTATTTTAAATTTCCTGATTTTACCCCTTTTAAATGAATCATTGTCATTTTTAACCTATTTTTTTGTGTTTTTAGTTCAAAAATAATTTGGTAAGATCTAAAAATATATTTTAACAAAGCTAAAATAAACATTGTTTTAGATCAATAAAAAACGCAATATTGAGGGCTTTTAATCCAGTTCTTTTTATCCATTTATTTTAAAAAAAACTAAATGTTATATCTAATCAGTCGTCTAATAGGAAAGTGAAGCAGTGAAATAAGCTGCCGAGACCGTCTAATGCCAAGTAAAAGGTGCAGAGAAAATCTCATTGGTCGAAAAAATGAGGGCAATTGCGACAGAAATATTGGTCATGCCTGGACGGGAGGATTTTTTAAAGGCGTTCCAGTTGGGGGGGAAAGACGCCAGTGACCAATTAAAAACCACCCAAAGGGCCTCTCCTGCCATAACAAATGTCTTAGCCTTTCATACCCCCAACAAATTAGCTTGTGAGAAACGCGCGGCGTAAAAAAAAATGACCTGCTAACGGACTCCAGGGTGAATCCATAAACACACTTTATAGGGATTTTGAGCAGGTGCGGCCATAGGAACGTGTACATTATTAATAAGGCGTCATGCCTCTTTATAAATCAAGTAACGTGTATGCGGGAATCTGAGAAGCGGCCTGTCATCCTACATCATGCCGGATGGTTTTCACTTGTTATTTAATTTGAAAAATGAATCATAAGAAAAAAACTAAGGCAACTCTCAGGAGTCCCTCAGCGACATGAACTGGCAACGCTCGTGTGATAACATGCGTGTCATGTTTATGTGTTAACACTCACTCCACTGGGGGGTTCAGGTCCTCCGCTTTTGTCTCAAAGAAGTGTAGCACCTCTTCGCTCTGGGAGATTTGACGGGGGAGTCGCACCAGGGCCTTAAAAGATAAAATAAGGAAGGAGATGAGCGCAGAATTCTTTTCATATTTTGCTTAGCAACGATTAAGGCAGACATGGGCAAACTACTACTAGCAAGTGTGGCTTCCATTTTTAACAGCCTGACGCTTCCGACACCCTCGTTCGCGGTGCCTAAGCTAAGCGACATTTGGCCGTCCAATTCTGAGCAGCGTTCTTTGGCGCGCTATATTATTGATGGGGCATTGAGGTTTTGATGGAAGAGCTAGTTGCTAGTGGCTGGCTGCATAGCCAAGGCTGGATGTACTCAGCATCCCATAATCTCCAGGGAGCAGATGCTTTGAGAGCAGCGGGTAATGACTCTGGCTCGCTCTTGTTTGTCTCATAAAAGAAAACGTGGAAAGAAACCGACTCACTAGAGACGCTTTAAACACGTTGACTAAGGAAAATGACAACTTGGTTTGAAGATAGCATCAATTTGCAATCAAAATAAGACAATTGTATTTATTTGTGTTCGAATGCAATATCCCGTATCTGAAGCGTGTGAAAGGACAACGGGGCCATGACCTTTGACCCCTCTCCCAACCCGGAAAAACTGCGGCTATTCCCCCGAGTGGAAGGATGTTTACAATAAGGTTTCTTTACCCTGCAGTAGTCGTCAATAAAACGCAGGCGCTTCATGGCCACGTCTCGTACATGACTTCGTCGGAAGAGAATTTTGCCTGAAAGAAAAATAGAGAGCAAAAAGCAAAGGGAAGTCATTAAGGAAAGACAAAAAACAAAGTCAAGCTAAATTTGGTTAGCATTACCTGGGAGGAAGGGGATTATCCTCTTCTTTGGGTCTTTTTGTCCACCCTCAATTGGAAACTTGTCAAGTAGTTGCATCTGCACAAAACAAATCAAAGGATACGCAAGTAGTTCAAGCACATTTTGTCCTCCAACACCAAAAAAAAAAATGCAGATGAATCATGCAAATCACCATAAAACAATGATTTGTATCGATTTGCAGACAATTTCCAAATCATTTCACCGAGGCGACAAAAAGAAAGTGATGATATTATATCATGATATCCAATCCTATCATCCGAGTGCTCAATCTAGCGCTTTTTCCCCCAAATAAATAACGCCTGACTCCATTTTGACTCCTCCAGCCTGAAATGCTCAGTTAATTATTCTCGGCCAGCAAGTTGACGTTTGCCCGCTACACGCCAATCTGTCACAGTCCACACATTTCTGGGGAGAAGAGGCGTCCGTCCCCGCATCCCGGCGGCCATTATTGCCACGGCGGAAGAGAACAGGTGCTACGATTGGTGTCAGGACATGCAACAACAAAAAAATACATATTTTCTTTTTAAAAACAAGTGGATGGCAATTTGTGAAGGCCATCTTGGTTGGTAAATGTGATGATGAAAAAATAGGAGCGTGGTGTCAAATCGCGGCTGGACTGGTAAGAAGCTAAGTTGGCTGTCTCCTTGGCAACCGGCGTATACGGAGAGCGCGTGTGATTGGAGGAGGCGGCACAGCGCTGGGCCACTCGTACAAATGTTGACAGTCAGGTGTTCACCACAAAAGACTTTTTCTCTTTTATTTCCTTTCTTAGTGCCAGTTAACAAGCTTTTGTGGATCTGGAGCTTTTCCCTTCCGTTCTTTTTCTGTGTGACTTGGCTCATCATGGCTAGAAAACAATTGAAGTCCTCCGGTCAAACTAAAACAATACAGTGGTTCATTGGCCTTGCCGTGAGTACTACGCGGCGACCCTTGTGAGGATGAGCGCTTCCCAATGAACCGAATGAAATAATACCACAGATGCTGATTTTCTCATTTCTGATTCAAATTGTTCTTTTCCAAGACATGTTTAGTCAATACAGATCTGATGCATGTGTGTTTAGAGCCCTCAATCTAATACAAAAAGTAACAAACTAACCAGTAAATAATCAAGCTTTTTGCTTTTCATTCAAGTTATGCATATCACTCCAGTTTTAAAGTTTGCCCTGCATCTCGATTGACAGCCGCCGAAAACCACGGCTGTGAAAACGGGATGGAATCTGATCTCGGGACCACTTTTGATAGGCCATAGCGAGTATCAAAGGAGGACACCACCAACTAACAACACGCCACCAACAATGAGCTGCTTGTTCATGTTCAGCAACCAGTGAGAAAATCTCATCTGGGGTGAGAATTGGAGGAATCAAATGCCGTTTCCCAACACATTACCAATTGTAAAAAGGCCCATCACTAAGTCATCCATCTCAAATGTATGTCCATGGCATCAAAAACAATCAACAGCTGTCCTTATGCGAGCACGATTGTGGCGCGAAATGATCTGAGCGCAAATGTCATCTCAAGTACGCAACGGGCAAAAGGCCCAGGCAGACAAACGCTGGCTAAGAATAGAGGGGCCATAAAAGGAGATGCAAAAGTCCGTCGGCGTGGACGGGCGGGCGGAAGCCGCGGCTCGATTCCTCCACTTCCCGCGGCTTCCCTCGTGACGCCCAGGGTTTACTCCCGTCGCCAGGCAGGAGGAAATAGAAATAAATGTTTCAAACTCTGGAACAACTCATGACCGGCGTGACAAAATGGGCACCCATGTGATTGTCAGTCACACACACACACACACACATGTGGGCCACGGCATATGGAAGTTATTTCTTTCCGTGTGTGAAAGGCGATACGGCGGACAGTTAATGATAAACCAATGTTTCCCCTTCAATCAGGCCCACGCTGTCCTCTTAAAGGGAAAGCTTTCATTTTCCAGGACAAAAATAAGAAGCTATAAAAAGCACACTTTTTTTGGAACATGTATGGCTGTCTGTGTACGTTCTATTTGGTTTATAAAAAAGCCAAGTGTGGATGGCCACGAGCCTAAAAGGAGGAAAAAGACATTTCTTTCACAACAGCTAAAGATTTCTTCTCCAGTTGGGTTGCATTTCAAAATGAGACCAAGAAAATATGATGAATAAATTAGTTTGAACTCCATTTAAATCAAGAAATGTGGCCTGATTTGTGGCCTGCCACTGTTATTATAGCCTGGATTATTTTGACATGTCACACCACAACACTAACCAATACTGACATAGAAAACTTTTATAAAAAAATTAGGAAGGCAGGATTGGATTTGAATAAAGTTGCTTGAAGTTACAGTCTTCCCTTGATTATCACAACGTCACTTGTTTGCGATTTTTTTCTCCTATTAACTTTTTAAAATTATTATTATTATTATTTTTTGTTCATAAAAATGTGCAAAATCCACACTGAAATTCGTAAGTGGAAGCCACTCTTGCTACTTGGACTTTAGTTCATAAAAATTGTGAAAAAAGAGGGTGACCCTACAAAAAAAACGGTGCTCAAGGGCTGCTGTGGCTGCAGCTTAGCTTTTCCAGCTTTTCAGCAGCTTTTTCCTTCCAGAGAGCGAGTTGAAGGAGTGGGGGTTGGGCCCAAACAAGCAGCACCTGACGCCAGTCCACTGATTGCACTTGCGCCACACAATATTTGGGCAAAACTTTCCTCTTTAGAACCAAAGCCCTTTGTGGAATAGTTTGCCCACCTACCCCTGTTAACTGAAGGTCTAGTCTTATGGGATGTTAGATATTGATATGTCCAACACTTCAATTTTATCAAGGCACTCTTAAATGGGTCAAAATGGTCAAAAGTCTGCAATGTTTTGAATAGGTCCAAAAAAAAAAAGTCTTGGCTTTGACAGTCTATACCAGGGGTGGGGCTAAGCGCTCTTCGAGGACCGTTGGCTTTGGGTGGGGACAACAGCTTTTTGGTCCACAGAAACAAGAGTTGAACCACAACGGGGGTTGGGCTGAAAAAGGCACCTGACGGCAATCCACTGATTGCACTCGCAGTACACTTAGTATTGAGGAAAGCTTTCCTCTTTTGAGTTTAGAAGGAAAGCACCCCCGCTGCCCACAGTAGTGAAATATAGTGAAATAAATGCCTAGAACTTATGGAATGTGATGCCTTCACATGTCCAAGGCTTCTATTTTATCAAAACACTTTTAAATGGGTCACAATGGTTCTCTTTGGTTGCAAGAGCCATTGAAAAGAGCCACTTGTGTTCGACTCCCGAGTGTTTGGTGCCCGGGCGGGCCATCTGTCATTTCCAAGTTCCGATACTTCCAGAAGACGACAGGTGCCAAGCAAGACTGTTCTCAGAAATAGAACCCCCACCCCCGCCCCCACTCACTTGACGATCACAATCCAAGTCTTTGTGAGACATATGGACTCTGGTGACAGGCTCTTTCAGTGGGAAATATCTGACCAACAAATGGATCCTATTCCAGCTTTGATTTTCGTTAGTGAGGAAGCGTTTTCTTGGGACGTTGGCCTATATCAGCGCTAAAATTCGACATTAATAAAATAGGCTTGCTTGCTTGGTTCAGTGGTGGACGACCTTCAGGATACCGTCAGATTTGCGCTTGATTCATGAGGCCATGTTCCAAATATTTAAAAAAAAAAGCATCCTTGAACAAACCAAGGCTCTCGTTGCCATGCAAAGATGCCGACAATTTCTAGCATGGACCAAATCTTCAATTGGAGATAAGCTTGAACGCAAATGTTGGCTACAACCAATCCAACTTTAGGCCCCGACTCTTTTTCCAGAGGTGAGCCACGTGGCCCAACGAGTCATCAATGAGAGCTTTCAGCAAAAACATTTTGGAAACCCAAATTTCCTGCTGGCTGGCCCCAAACACGAGAGCTACAGAAATGCACCCAGCCAGCCACCTCTCCCATGTGTGGCTCTTTCACATTCACTAGTGACCCCTTGACCTCCAGTGTTAAGATAACTAGGAGGCCTGCACACTTTCAATCTTCTCTCAGTGTGAAGTAAGCAATTTAGTTCCAAACTCTGCTCCACTCATTTCAAAACTAATTGGAGCATCTCATGTTTGTTTTGATTCAAGCGCCTCCAATTTATTTTTGAGAGATTACCTGCAGGTCAAAGAACTTGCTGTATCTCCTGTAGATGACGTGCGAGGTGTTGTCCGAATAGGTCACGTTGATTAGATAGACCTGGTCAAAAACAGAAAGACAAAGAAAGGACGCCATTTAAATTCAGTTTCCATGACATTATTTCAATGGGTGATGCATGAAAAACAACCTCTGGGTAGATATGGAATAAATGGTAAGCTGTGCAAAACTACAGTTATACTATGAAAATGGCTTGCACTATCAATGAGAAAACAGAAGAAAAAAGACATTCCCTGTTCCAGAAAAAAAAGCTTAGTTCAATCAAGGCCTCTGTGTAAAAGAACAGCATGTTAGCAAGTTTAAAGACGGGACAAAACTCACAGTTTGGAAGCAAAATAAGTCCAAATGATTCCGTTTTGGAGTGAAGAAAGGAAATGGACACAAGACGCGCTGATGATTTTGGCGGGGCAGGGAATGGCGGCTCGCCACTAAACGTAGTCAACCCCGCCTAAATGCCTATTTTTAAAACCGCGGGTAAAAACAGACAGACATCAAATTATCTGCAGCTAAAGGGAAGCCTCCGTGAGTTCTATTTAAGTTTGGGATTGGTTTTTTTTTTCCATCAGGAAATACATCAAGTCTCAGATTATGCTCGAAATATGCTTTTTAACCACTCTTTTACCAAAAATCATGACTTTAGCATGTCTTTTCTCAACGGGGTCCCGGTAAACGACTTTTTCTTTAAACGTCTTATAAAATACATTTAAAATCCGAACACAGACTTCCCGTCACCCTGCGTCACGTGACCTGAACTTTTCCGAAAATGATCTTGACCGGAGGAACACGTGTTAACCGGGATTTCCAGTGACTACAAAGTGGAGGCATGCTCTTGGCCTAATCATTAATCTAATCATTAATCCGGGGAAGCTTCCCTTTAGTTTGTCCACCATTGATTTTTGGGGTCAAGGGGTGGCTTTAGCCCTCGGGCTGTGGCGTTTGGGCCATTTTTCTTGTCACACTGGCCATCTCCTGTCACTTTTCAACGTCTGGCGAGGTCCATCTCGGCCGGCCGGGAGGAGGAAAACAGACTTTCCGTCGATGAGTGTCATATCGTGTTCTGCCGCGTTCTTTTGCCGTCAGTCACCGGGTGGAAACATGTTTGCACCTGCTGCCGCCGCCGCGTCTTTTGCAATCTGCCACTTGAAGGACGTGTTAACTAAGACTTTCCCATTGGTGGAGCTAGCAGGTCGCTTTTCCAGGCTTTGTCCGAGTGCTCCGACGAGCCTTTTGACAATCACAAACGACACCATCCGACTGACAATATTGTGATTTGAGGCGATTCCCTCTTTTATGACACAACTGAGCAAAAAGAAATCTTCCAGAATGTAACCTTCCAAAGGCAACCCACCGGGGAAATTGCCATTCCGTATGAGGTAATGCCTCTGAAAATAGGAAAACTTCTTTGATGGACTCATTCATATTTTAGCAGGGAAGAACCCTCACGGCTTTTGTACGCCAGGCACTCCTGAAAATGGACGAATGGTACTTGGCGCTCGGTTGTGTCCACCGGGGAAATGGCCATTCCAGATGACGTCAGGGTCTGAAAACAGGGAAACTTCAAAGTGGAATTTGGTTGACTTTGTCATGGGCCAATCCACATTTTAGCCGGGAAGAACCCTCACGACTTTTGGCACTCTTCAAAATGGACGAATAATGGTACTGGAGATGCCAAAAGGCAGATTCCCAATGACGCCAGAAAGCCTTTTTCGCCTTCAACAGCGCCCACATTTTATAAGATGGTGGCGAGAGGGCAAAGTGTTTACGGGGGGGGGGCAAAGGTTGGGGCCCCGACAGACGAAGCCCCCCTCCGCTGGCGGCCTAAGCATTTCCAGCTGGTTTTGTCCAGCCTGGCAAATGGGAGTGAACGTCGAGGACGGCCGCGGCCAGGTTTTCCCTCCGTCTCTCTCTCTCTCTCTCTCTCTCTTTATTTTTGCACCGTGAATAGCCTTTTCTCATGAGACGCGGTAGCCTGGGAAACTAGGCCACGGATGGTCATGCCAAAAGTCCAACACGTCCACGGTGACCGTGGTGAAAAAAAGACTTTCTCCCAGTCTTATAGGAGGCCGCAACATACTTGTCTCTACTCCATCATTCCAGATGACAAAATAAATGCATTTTTTATGAGCCAGTTTGAACTCCAGTTAACAGAAAATTCCGTTTTTTATTTGCCCGGGGGGGAAAATGAATTCTATTCAAAGCGATCTGGCCTTGACTGGGAAAAAAAAAGATGTAGTTGGTCCGTAATATAAAGTCTGGTCGGCCTATCGTTAGCATCAAGAATGGAGTTCAAGTATTTCCTGTAACTGCTTTTTAAAATCTTCTCACAACATTTCAATTTGACTGCATTGAGGACGTTTTGCACGAGAATGGATCCGGTAATGGAGGGTGCTTGACACCTAACATTTGACTTGGCTGGCCACACAGCGTTTACTATTCCGCCCTTGCCAAAAGTAGCCAGTAGTATGTGCCGAAGAGGCAGGTTTGAGGATGTTCACCTGTTTTATGTCACCTTCAGCGCAATTAGACACCTCGTAGTGACTCTAACTGCCATTGGCAGGAAAGACCAGGCTAACATTAGACATAAAAGAGGCTAACGAAGCTAACACTAGACATAAGATATCGCCTTGAGTTGATGCTTCAATTGTCTCCTAATAAGACTAGAATAAGACTGTAAGAAAGCTGAGTTGGCCAAATGATATGACTAACTACCACAAACTATTCTTTGTGAAGACTGCTCAGACAGTGTATTCCTAAACAAACAAGTGAGGAGAACGGTTGACGGTCCAGTTGGTTTAGTTTGTATTCAAACACTAGCATTGTGGGCAGCTCAATCTCGATTCCGAATTTCACCATAGAAACACGATAAACGACCAAAGAGGCCACAGATGAAAGTAGTAAACCCTATCGGGAAAAAAATGTCTTGAATTGAAAATGTAGTGAAGGAGAAGAGTCTTGCTGGTCAATTGGCCACTTGAGCCTTTGGGCAGCACTTCCAAAAGTAACTCCACCATACTGGTGTCAATAACTGGAGCAATCTTAGCACCATTCTGCCCATTCTTAGCATGTCATGGCAATGTGGGCTATCATTTGATGATGTTACATTGTTATGACAGCCAGGGGATGTTCTTTGGCCAGGAGCCTCATTTGTGCTTTTCACAGGCCGACAGATTCGTTTAGGCACCCCAAAAAATAAGAATCCTATGGTTTATTAGTGCGACTAATGAGGATGCTGCTGCGGAAGGAAGGAAGCAAGGAAGGATGCGCATAGGGCAAAATGAGGAGGCTGAGGAAGAAGGAGCAACCCGAGCAACGCGAGCAACGCGAGCAACGCAAGAAATGCAAGCAACTCACGTAATGTTTGGACGGACTGCGCCTTTTCTCCACGTCCACCACTTTGACGTCCAGCACGGTCCGAACCTGCATCTTGACCCTGCAAAGGCTATACATGAAGGCGACGGGCAGCTGCCGCAGCTCCGATCAGGCCCGATAAATCCCCGCATTCATCGTCGATCAATTCCAGACGTCCAAGAGAGGAGGAGGAAGAAGAGGAAGAGGACGAGGACGACAACGTCAGCTGTACCACTTTGCCACTTTTCTCTCTCCTTAACTTAACGGTCCGTTTCCAACGGAGCTCGTCGGGAGAAGATGGACGGCCGCACCGAAGAAGGCGATCGATCAGCTCCGATTCCGATTGGAAGATTCGGACGGAAGTCAAGAGAGTCCCTTTGTGTCTGTCTCGGTGGTCGCGAGATACTCGGCATACCTGGACGTCACCGTCTGCTCGGATCCAAGATAGTACTGGCTTCAATTCTCCATCCAGGGGAAGATCGCTCCTGTTTTCCTAGTTCTCGTGCGGATTGGGATTTTTTTTCTATCTCTCTCTCTCTCTCTCTCTCTCTCCAGAAAGCGTGGGACGTGCTACACTATAACATCCACGAGGCTTCTTGGGACGAAATATGGCTGAGAAGAAACCATCTGACAGCGGATTCGTGCATGGCTTCAGTAACTTCCCATTTGGTTGGGCTGGAGATTTTGGATGAAGACAATGCAATTCTGCAATGACGGGAACCGATCCAGCGACTGTTTTTTAAGGCAGCGGTTCGATGGGACACTGCAGGCGGTCTAGCAGGCGGTCTGGCAGTCAGGCAGGCAGTCAGGCACTGAGTCATGAGCTGTTTCTGGCCGGAGACCGGCAACTGCGAGCGTGGCTACAGATGTTAGATCGGCGACCAATCAAATGAGAGCCTTCCACACGCCAAAAGCGCCCAGTGAGGGAATGCTGCCCCCCTGCGCACGTCGCAAGCGTTGGGGGTCCTTTAATAGCTCCATTGCATACCAAACTACATACACACAAAGTATCCAGTGGCGTCACTAAGCCCATTTAAAGGGGCTTCAGCCACCCCCCAAAAATATTCTTTCCACCTCTTCAACCCGCTACAGAACCATAACAAACAGAATCAAGGACCGTTGTTTTGTCAACTCCAGTTCTACAAAATGTGATTTTTAAAAAAATAAATATTTTATTTTAACATAGGAAATGTACAAGTCAGTGTAAATGGTTAAGGCCAGCCTAAAACAGAGTGAAATAGTTATCTGCCGTGCTGACAATGTCACTGTTGGCCTCCAATAAGTTGAGAACCAAGCCCACAGATGCTTTGGTCAAATTCAAGCTGTGGCGCTGTCTGGCGGCAGACAAGATGTGGAGGATGTGGCAACCCTTCTCTCGATCTAAAGAAACAAACAAACGGCCATTACAACACGCTCCTTCCTTCTCATGGTGGGAGGTGAAAAGTGTCAGGTGGAATGAAAGGACGCCGCTCCCGTACACTTTTCTCTTTTGCAGTCTTCCCTGAGAATGTCTTTAATGGCCATCAGTAGATCTTTATCTTGTGCGGTCACCTTGGCAAGAACAAGAGCGTTAGAAATACTCATTTGATTTCCTTCCAGCGAGCCAGAATCAATGCAAATATTTCAATTTCTTACAGAATAGACTTCATCCTGGGACCTAACCTTGCGGTACACAATGCCCTCATTCTGTAAAACTTCCAAGGCCTCTTTAAGAAGCATACTTAGTTGTTGCCCTGGAGACGGACCCGCCACAGCCACCTAAAAAAAATACCACGACTTTAATAAAATTCAACTATAATTCAAATCATAACATTAAATGAATACCTGGTCTTTGGGTGCCATTTTGTCCAGGATCACAGGTTGCAGGAGGTCCTCCACATCGTAAGGTCTGAACTTGCTCACAGACTTCTGCTTTAAGAAATCTTTGAGGATTTTTGTGGCCTTACCCAGGGAACTATTAGCGGCCTCGCTAAAAAGCAAACGGGGAAAATGCGTATGGAATGCTCTTTCTTTTTTTTGCATTTATTGGCGGGTGTGTTTTACCTTGTCGCGTCGCCTCGTAAATCAAGCGGTTTGTCGTAGAATTCTCTGTACAGCTCTAAAACCGAAAACATCCATTCAATCTGGGTTGACATCACTGGATCGTCCACTTTATCTGCCATAAATAAACACAGCGTGCTTGTATCGTTCCTTGTGAAAGAGATTTATGTGATTTTTACCCCTGGAATTGAGTAAGCGTTACACGCAAAAGCAAATAACCGAGTACATTTTCTTGACTTACAGTAGGTGAAGGCTAAAATCTCCCTCTGTCGCCTTGAAGTCTTCACGAATCCTCGGATTCTCAGAAGATCTCCGATCTCTAAACGGTAGCGACCTTGTTGGGCCTGTCTCAACCTTTTCAGCTCAGCGGCGAGACTAAAGCCTCCCTGAGCGTCGTCCGTTGGTTTGCTCCAAGCTGGATTGACAAAAACATGGATCGTACACAAAAATACTAAGTGCCTTTTGGTTAACTGTGGTGTTAAATTGAATTAATTCCTTTAACATTCTTAAATTTGAAGGGGCTTCACAGCTTCCCTCGATTCCAGGAATAATATTCATGGTCAGAATTGAATACAGAATGACCCGAGTACTCATTTATTATCCAAATGGGGGCTTTTCTTTACATCCACTTCACCCCTCGTATTTACCACAAGCGACCCCCTCTTTGATCACATCGTCTTTCCAACACATGCAGTTTATGACACCGGTTCCATCGTCCACTATCAGGAAAAGGGAGAAAATCAGGGTTATTGTGTTTACGATGGAAACATCGTACATATCTATGCGGTCGACGTTGGGAAATTCAACACCGTTGAACTGCCCAAAGAGCACATGGCAAAATAACCTCCATAACAGAAGAAGTCCTCTCTTTCCTTCTTATAAACGACCGTCCCAAGAACATCAACGTTGAAGATCGGATGCGACTTGTAGAAATAAATACCTATACGAGAAGGACACGGAGACATTTGCTTTCGTGTTGGAGCCTATGCACACTGTTTGTTTACCTTTACCTGCCACTTGACAGGACTCTTTCATGAGGAGAATGTCTTTGACATATAGCCTGGCGAAGGCAGAAAAGGTCGGGTCCAATCCCCACAGCATAGATGGAAGTTCTTCCCCGCGGTCCATTGGACACACCGGCAATATTTAACCCCGACACACAAATCCCATTACTACCATATTTGATTTGACGCGCTTTACCGGAGACGGAAGCAAGAACACAAGCTAGCTACAAACAACGCGTGGTTTCTTCCGCCGTTGTGCCCAAAACCTTGGTCACGTGACATATATATTATTTCTAATCATGCATTTTTTAACCTTCGGTCAGTAAGAGTATTTCTGTGTATTCTTGTTATTGAGTAAAATGCGAAATTTGTTGTGAACACAAACCGGTTAAACTACGCGCCTGAAGCAAGGGCTCATGGGAAATGCAGTTTCGGCGACAATGTCGTACAAAGGAAACCAAACAATGCCACATGCGGATTGCGGAAGGCATAGCGCTCTCCCCCAAATGATGCTGTTTGAGTTGAAAGCATTATTCACTCCCAGGTGGTCTGTTCTGAGCGCAGACGAAAGCGGCAAACGACGCGTAATGTCCGCGACAACTTTCGGCCAGGGGAGCAGAAAGTAGAAGAAAGAAGCGGGACGTCTTCGCGCGCAAACGTGGACGCGCATTTGACACTAAATCCGCTAGATTAGCCAAGGCAAACCGAGGAAGGATGAACGCCTCGACGCGTGGACAATTTAAAGGTATCTGCGACATGACTTGGCTCTTAGTAAGAACTTTTTAAGGATTTTTACTCTTTGAAACAGTTTGAAGGAAATTTGCTGTAGTAATACTTGTATTTTGATACAAGAAAGGAACCCCACTGGGTCGCCCTGAAAAGGAACAACAACAACAACAACGGCCGGGACACGTACTGCTTTTCACAAAATTACATGTATTGTTCGAGTGGGTGTTTAGAACGTTGCGAATTCCGGAGAATTGACACCATTTGTGGGTGCCACGACTGACCCACAATGTCCTAAATAATGCTGAATTCTCTGGACGGGTCAGTCGAGAGTTTTAGGCTAAGCTAGGTTTGGACCAATATCAAGCTGTGGCAACCCGTTAGACTTTTTTTTTTTGACCAAGTCTCCATTAACAAAACACGAGGAAAAACCTTCATTGAAGCCATTTGTCAGCGAAAAGTACAGATGCGACAACATGTCATTCTTTAACATTCGTAAAATCTTTAAACTGGGGACTGAGAAGAAGAAGAAACAATATGAACATGTCCGAAGAGATGAAAACCCGGAGGAGATATGGAACATTATCGGTGAATTGGGAGATGGAGCCTTTGGGAAAGTCTTCAAGGTAAGCCCTGAAAAACTGCTGACAGTTGTTTTAATGTCACTGTAGTAGTAGTACTGTAATTTAACACCGTGCGTGTCAAATGAGACTTTTTTTTTATACTGTGACCCACCCACTGCTATTATAGTACGTAGTACTTCAAAGTCGTATATAGTATGTGCATAACTGGTCAATACACTTGTGGCTAAAACTCTTTGGGTGACCTTTTATAGCCCGCACTGTATTTTTGTCATGGCACGGTGAAAAAGTGGTTTGTGCCACGGCCGCACAGTTCTGTGGTCGAGGGTTCGAACCCAGGTGGGTCCTAACTGTGTGGAGTTTGCACGTTGAGTAAAGGTTTTCTTTAGGTACTCCAGTTTCCTCCCACACATCCCCAAAAAATCCATGCTAGGCTACATGGACACTCTAAATTGGCTTAGCTATGATTGATTGTCCTTTGTCTCCTCAACCTCATTTTTTTTTGTCTTGAGTTTTGCCATCAACCAAATTTCTCATTCTAATGTGTATTGATTTTCATTTACAACATGAGCTTTCATTTATTATCTTCAGTGGGCTATGTTATAAGCGTGTGAAAAGATGTTATTTTGAATCCAATCTATTATTATCTAATGGGGATGGTTCCAATTCAAAGTGAAGCATTTTCAACATTTTCCATCCTCAGGCTCAGAACAAGCAAACGGGTGTCCTTGCCGCTGCCAAAGTTATCGACACAAAGACCGAAGAAGAATTGGAGGACTACATGGTGGAGATCGACATCCTGGCCTCGTGCGATCACCCCAACATTGTCAAGCTACTCGACGCCTTCTATTTTGAGGGCAAACTTTGGGTAGGTCACTGGTACAAGTCAAGCCTAAAACGGATATTTCCTGCTTTGCATAATAGTTGTAAAATGGTGCATCTGTTATTTCCTTGATGTAATATGCAACATTTGGCCCCGCCTGAGTCTTGCAAGATCTTTAAAGGCATTTCCAGCATTCTGAGGCTCGCCCTTGCTTTACGCTTATCAAGCGCCAATGCCAAAGTTCATGGGATGAATTAAATAGCCTTCAGCTGTTAATCATCAGACAGGTTTACTGTACCAGTCATTTTTATTTCTCACAACACCAAATTTGACATGTGTAACCAATGTTTTGGATTGTGATCATTCCCATTTTGTTCACCATGACTGTGCCCTATGTGTTTTGTATTTTAATTCACAATGTGTAATAATGGGTTTGAAAATCATCCACACTTTGTAAGAGGCAGAACAGGAAACGTGTGGACGCGTGCTTATTTATACATTCGCATATGTCCAACAAAGAAGCTGGTGAGGAAGCCACAGTCCCAGCCCCCCCATCAATGATGCTGCTATTCTGTGGGAGCCATTGTACAAGCACGAAAACAACTGCTGGCTCACAGAAAAACGCGGCAGCGGCGTGCGTGCGTGCTTGCGTGTTGAATGGCCAAGATTGTTTTGAAGCTTGAGTCATTCCATGATTTGTACTGGCTTTGTTTCCATAAGTAGATCAGTCTGCAAAAGCTCCTCAATCTTGGAATGTCTTTAAACCCCAGTGAAAAGTTGACGGCTACGCTAACGATGAGTTTTGAACACGCACTGACTTACTTTCACTAAAAGTGTCGTGCCGAAAGGAAAATGGCAATTTTCCGTGTTGTAACGGACACGTGAGCTATGTAAGCGTTGGCTAATATTGCACAAATGAGCTGCGGACTCCATGTCACGTTTGGATTTTGCAGCGATGCTAAAAGGCTGGCCCGGTTTAAGATAAATAGAAAATATCCAACTCGCCACATTCCCACGACTGTAGTGCCTGTGGCCATAGAAACTGTAATCCTATTTACAGCAGAAAGAAAGCCTATCATAAGAGGTCTAGCTAGTAGCTAGCTATGTGACACCGTTAGCAAGCACAATGTAAGCCCAACTGGGCCAATCCTCTTACGGCAACAGCCCTATTCAAAGATTCCAAATGACTTTTAGGAGCTCAAAGTCCTCCCTTGCTTCATGTGGGCAAACTTTATGCTTTAATCCTCTTCACACGTGAGTTTCCGTCAAGAATAATTAGCAATTCCATTCGATGCTCAAAACCAGGGGTGCTCAAAACTACTACTTTTCAAGGGGCCAACGATCTACCCTTTCTTTTCTGGGTCAAAGCTCAGCATTTATGTATGCTGATGCCAGTAAGGACCCAAAGTAGCGTGGCCAAGTAGTAATCATGCTTGGACTCGCGGTGGCGCTGTTTCTCAGATCAAGTCTCATTTAACATTTGATTGGGCGTATTTATTTTTTACTGGATCAAATCTTACTGTCATGCGATCTACTAATCAATGGTCATTAGCCGTTCCATTTTTTTTTTTTACTAAAACTAACAGTTTTTTTGGTTTATGTATATTTTTTAAAATAGATTCTGATTGAGTTCTGTGCAGGAGGTGCCGTAGATGCCATCATGTTAGGTGAGCACACGTTCTACCGACACCATGCCCATCTGTAGAGCATTTCTTCATTTGATCTCCATAAATCTCTTTATGTTTTTGGCGTTGACAGAACTGGAGAGGGCCCTGACCGAGCCCCAGATTAAGGTGGTTTGCCGACAGACTCTACAGGCCCTGGTCTACCTCCACGACATTAAAATTATCCACCGAGACCTAAAGGCGGGTAACATCCTGCTCACTCTGGGTGGCGATGTTAAACTGGGTGAGAAGTGGTCAAATCTTGTTACCTTATCGTTGTCGTTTGCTCAGTCAAAGCCTCTTTCAATTTCTTTTTTATTTTTTTACTTGTGCCGATTTTAACATGCAAAGTTACAAATAATGACTGAGCTAAGATCTCTCTATTGTTGTATTCCAGCTGACTTTGGTGTGTCTGCTAGAAACACCAAAACACTGCAGAGGAGGGACTCCTTCATTGGGACACCCTATTGGTAGGTATAGAAAGGAGGAGGCGGCGGAGTACACCCTCGACTGGTTACCAGCCAATCACTGGCCTCATATACACAAACAACTTTTCACACTCACATTTTGGAGCGTCTAATTAGCCTGCCACATGACGTTTTGGGATTTAGGAGGAACTCGGAAATAACCACTTGTCCACCGTACTGTCACGAACACACGACTAGTCACTTTGCCTTGTTTAACTCTCAAAAGAACACATTTTCTCACACACCAGCCTGTAGACAATACACCAACAATAACGGGCGTGTTCATATATAAAGACACTTTTTCCCCCCTTCTAATCTTTGCCCATTTTACTGTTTTCATTCCAGGATGGCCCCCGAAGTGGTGATGTGCGAGACATCCAAGGACCGTCCGTACGACTACAAAGCCGATATCTGGTCACTCGGCGTCACTCTGATCGAGCTGGCACAAATTGAGCCGCCCAATCACGAGATGAACCCGATGAGAGTCCTTCTGAAAATAGCCAAGGCTGACCCGCCTACGCTCATGCAGCCATCGCGCTGGTCAGTCGCTCTCTTTACAAAAAATGTAGCCAAGAATTTGTTTTTTTCTTGTTGTTGTTTTTAGCAAAAGTTGTTGTATCCTTTCAGGTCCCCAGAATTCAGTGATTTCTTAAAGCGTTGTTTGGACAAAAATGTGGACAACAGATGGAACGCAGCACAACTTTTACAGGTGCCCCTCCCCAAATGAGCACTTATTAGTTCATAACAAGCCTCTTGTGTGGCCCATTTAGGCAGCAGAACTAAAAAAAATATATAAGAAAATGTGAGCCTAAAGCACAGCACCTCCAATAATAGCTATCTTTGTCATTTGGAAAATAAACATCTAATGGACTGTAGGGTTACATAAGAGATGACTTGCATTCTCTTATACAGATAGAAATGAGCCCAAGTCATTTCATTTGTCGACCATTTTTCTGTTTTTGTGTGCAGCATTCGTTTGTGTCCAGTGTGGCAGACTGCAAACCTCTGAGGGAGATCATCGCCGAGGCCAAAGCCGAGGTCACGGAGGAGATCGAAGAGCACAAAGAGGAAGAGGAAGAAGAGGAAATCGAAGTCAATATGGTTTGTCAACCTGCGTTTCCACGATAAATGTCACACATTTGTTTCAAGGCTATTTCGTATCCTGGCTGTTGTTCTCGAGCTACTCTTAAACAAGCCTTGAGTTACTAAGTCGATTCTCAAAAAGCTTCTGGCCACTTTCTATGTACAGTCCGACCGCTACTTCCAATGTTAATTGCTTCCAGGAGTGCTTTTACAACTTGGAAGTGGAGCCGCATTTTGCATTTAAATGCTCAAATTGGTTCCACCCTCCTCCGTTTACTATTAACAAAACCAAGGGTGGGCAAACTATTCCACTGTGGGACACCCGTAGTGTGTGCGGGGGTGCTTTCCTTCTAACCTGTTAAGAGGAACGCTTTGCACAAATATTGTGTGTCGCAAGTGCAATCAGTGGATTGGCGTCAGGTGCTGCTTGTTACAGCCCATCCCCCGCTGCTTCAACTCGGTCTGTGTTGGATCGGTTTGGGGGAAAAAAGCTACACCCACAGCGGTTCTCCAGGAACGCTTTCCCCACCCCCGAACCAAAGCCTTTAGAAATGCACCAAACCTCCGCCATCTTGTATGAAAGATATGTCAAACACTAGAAAATAATTCATTTCAATATTTTTTTTCTAAAAGGAACACCAAAGCTGAATATTACATATGTCAAAGCACCACTTGTATTTGTAAAAGCAAATCCTCCAACAGGGCCACAAACGAGCGGCCTCCGACGTCAGCGTGGTCAGCTCCGAGGAGGACAAAATTCCACTCTCGCCCGGCATCTTGGAATCCGTCCCCGAGAAGAGTGAACGTCAGCCCGTGGCCGTGCCCGACGAGATCCCCGCGCCCGAGCGCGTGTCGGTCTCTGAAGAAAAGCAGAAGGTGCCCGCGGACGGAGAGCAAATGGAGAAGCTGGAGAGAGCCTCCGCCAATCAAAAGGAAGCAAATGCCAACGAGGCTCCGGCCAATCCGGAGCCCGCCGGCGAGACTCCTAACGACGTGGCCAAAGACTCGGACCGGACCGGCGAAGTCACCTTACCAAATCAGAAGGAAGTTCCCTCCAAAGAAGAAGGTGGAGAGAAGAAGTCTCCAGTAAAGAATGATAGCCCGAACGAGAAGAAGGTGAAAGACGATAATTCCGACTGTGGTAGGAGCTCCGCTGCAGATAATAGCAGTCTGGACCTGAATCTGTCCATCTCAAGTTTCCTCTCCAAATCAAAAGAGCCCGGATCGGTTTCTATTCAGGTATTAAAGGGCACACATTTAAGACGAGCAAACGTTGTCCAAATGTTGAAGACCAAGTCTTGTTTCCTAAGGAGACTAAGCGTCAAAAGAAGACCTTGAAAAAGACACGCAAATTCATTGTGGACGGGGTGGAAGTCAGCGTCACCACCTCCAAAATCATTACGGACAACGACACCAAGAACGAGGAGATGCGATTCTTGAGGTACGTTCAAGTTTCAAAGAGCCTCCCGGCACAATAAATGTTCCTCTGACTGAGAAACTCTCCCGTCTTCCGGCCGAGCAGACGCCAAGAACTCCGGGAACTGCGTTTGTTGCAGAAGGAAGAGCAGCGGGCCCAGCAGCAGCTCAGCAATAAGCTGCACCAGCAGAAAGATCAGATTTTCCGTCGCTTTGAGCAGGAGACCGCAGTAAGTTCCTAGTCTTTAGCCCCTCCATTTTGCCTGAAATTGAACTACAGTCTTTTGATTTCCTCTTCTCATGCTTTAACATTTTTGTCCACGCGAACTAATCCTGCGTACTTTCAGAGCAAGAAGCGTCAATACGACCAGGAGGTGGAAAACCTGGAGAGGCAGCAGAAGCAGACCATCGAAAGGCTGGAACTGGAACACACCAACCGACTGAGGGAGGAAGCCAAGCGCATCAAATCGGAGCAAGACAAAGAGTTGTCCAAGTACCAAAACATGCTGAAAAACCGCAAAAAGGAGGTCAGTCACGTCACTCCGCTTCTTTTGGCCACTTTTACGAGTGGTTAGCGGCCGCTAAAAAACACCCGCCTCGATATTTTTGTATTTTAAAGCCATGGACATCATGGCAGCATGAAGCGAAATCTAAAGACTTTTGTGCATTGACAGGAGCAAGAGTTTCTTCAGAAGCAGCAGCAAGATCTGGACAGCGCGCTGAAGAAAATAATCCAGCAGCACAAACACGAGCTGGCCACCATTGAAAGAGAGTGCCTCAACCACAAGCAGCAGCTTCTCAGAGGTAATCAACATCACTTTCAAGGTCCTGATTTATTTTTCATGACATTGTTGCAAAAAGGTTTCGGCGTATTGGATCGATTCTTTATACACGTGTATTTTGGTGGAGGTAAACAATACAGTGGTTGCACTTCCACCTCTAACCACTAGTAGCCAATTCCTTCAACTTCTACTATATTGTCAGTGGGGGGTCTCATGCCTTTTTAATTTACACGTGTGTGTGTTTCTGCGCACAGCTAGGGAGGCAGCCATGTGGGAGCTGGAAGAGCGCCACCTGCAGGAGAAGCATCAGCTGTTCAAGCAGCAGCTCAAAGACCAGTACTTCATGCAAAGACATCAGCTTCTGAAAAGACACGAAAAGGTGCCAATGTTCTTGTGACTGACTGTCACACTTGGCCATTTTGATCTAGATCTCGGTTGTACTTGATTCAGGCTCGCTACCACAACAACACGTGCTGTGCTCTTTTTCATAACTCTGAGCGTCTTAATAACGTCTAAAATATGGTCTGTGGTGACTTTTTTCAGGAGATGGAGCAAATGCAGCGCTACAACCAACGACTGATCGAAGAGTTGAAGAACAAGCAAGCTCAGGAACGAGCGCGACTGCCCAAGATTCAGCGCAGCGATGCCAAGACGCGCATGGCCATGTTCAAAAAAAGTCTCCGCATTACGGCGGCTGCCATGAGCCCAGAGCAGGAAAGAGAGAAAATTAAACAGGTAGCTAACAGCAAAACTACAATTGGCGGCTGCAAAAAAGAATGCCATGTCGCTCAGCCTCTCTGTTACTCAAAGAAATCATTTTATGGGCAAGTTACTTGGTTCTTAAACTTGTCTGCCGTACATTAGAAAGCTATCCTTTTTGTGTTTTAGTTTGGCGCACAAGAGGAAAAGCGGCAAAAGAACGAGCGACTACAGCAGCAGCAGAAACACGAGAATCAGATGAGAGACTTGCAACTCCAGTGCGACGCCAACATTCGAGAGCTGCAGCAGCTGCAGGTGCCCCCATTTCTCCTTTTTTTTCCCCCTCTGTGAAAATCCAAGTAACGCTCCGTACAACCACCACAGAATGAAAAGTGCCACCTGCTGATTGAACACGAAACGCAGAAGCTGAAGGAGCTGGACGAGGAGCACAGTCTGGAACTCAAAGAGTGGAGGGAAAAACTGAGGCCCAGAAAGAAGGTAAAAACTATTTGAGGCCTCCAAATTGAGCCAAATAGGGACATGTTGGATTCTGCGTTTTTGATCCTATTTTGAGAAATCCCCAAAAAGATGAGGATCATTTCTTGACTGTTGTTTTTCCAGGCCCTGGAAGAAGAGTTTGCCAGGAAGCTGCAGGAACAGGAAATGTTTTTTAAGATGAGCGGAGAGTCAGAGTGCCTGAACCCGTCGGCGCAGAGCCGCATTTCCAAGTTCTACCCCATCCCCAGCGTCCAATCCACCGGCTTCTAGAGCAAGCAGATGGGATGGTGTGCCTTTCTTCTTCTCCTGGGCCATTTTTTTTCTCATTCCGTTGCCGTTTCCCCCATCTAGCTCCTCAGAGGCGTCCTGCCTGGTGCATTGGCTGACCTCCTCGTGGAATGCAAGTGTACAGTCCAGTGCCTGCACAATTGGAGGTTGCCAGTATACATGGTATGTTTTTTTTTCTGCACAATTGCAATGGGATATCCACTCCAGCCTTTTCTAATGGCTACACTTTGGGAAATGGAACTTGTATCCCTTTCTCTCTTTCTTAAAATGTAAATTATGGTGTAACAAATTTTTCTTTCAATCTCTTTTGAGAATCTAGCAGTTAAAGGCTGGTGCCTTTTGTTGTTGTTGTTGTTATAGAGCAGTGGAGCTGTAAACTTCATTTTTCTTCTGATTATACTTAAAAAAAAAAGATGTGATGTGTAGTGTCCAATAAATGATAGCAGCACTCTAATGTTTAGTCATGAATCAGCATTTTAATGACCAGAAAGACAGTCAGCATTTTCCCATTATTCAGTCATGGGTAAGAAATAAGACAAATGTATGATTTGATCATAATGATGTGACATTTTGTCCTTTCTTAATGATCCCCCACAGAAAGCATTTGAGTGAAAGTGTGTCCCGACAGGCTTAATAACTTTGGAAAGGCTATTTGAGGAAGACTTTTGGTGGCTTTACAAATCCTGAATGTGAAATTGTTTCATTATTCAAAGGAACAGAAGGTGAGGAGCTCTTTGTGTTTTGAAGACATACTTCTATTTGCAGGCCTGACTGGTTGCGCTTTTGTTTGGTTTTATCTATCAACTCATTTCCTCTTATCTTTCTTATCAAGTCTTAGTGAAGGTACTTGATTGTATAGCAGCACGTTTGTGGCCATTTTTACAGTGACATAACTCCGTAGCACTCCTGTTAAGTAAAAGCTGCACGTGATTTTCTTCTCAATGTCCATTTTAATCATTTATATCAAAATAATGCCATTCCAACAAATAGTTTCAGGTGACCTTATGTCGTGTAGCTTTTCTTTTTTTTCCCTCTGTAAATAAAGTTTCGCCTGTAGCGCCGAGATTGTGCTTAATTTTGATTCTGTCCGTCTACTCTATATTACAGTGAATAAAAGTGCAACAGCATAGTTTGAGCTAAAAAGTTTCAAGCTAAATTCCCTATCACATCCGTTAAAATATGAACACGCTCTGAATATGAGGACTGCACTTGGCGTCTAAAACTACACTTGTTTTGAAATCCAGATTCAGTATGATGATTGACGCATAAGCAGAAGCAGAAAATGTCCCATGAGATTTTTGTCCCAATATCGGGCGGGGCGGCGTCTGTCGTGGCTCAGACGCCAGCAAGCCTCCTTGCTCTCCTGGAAAATGCAGAGTAATCTGAAAATAAAAGCTTGAATTAGTCGCAAAGTATAACAAATAAATATTTGTAGGCAATGTGCATTAACTTGTTTATAGGACGGAAAGGTGAAATGAGATGTAGCGCAATGTATTTGGTTTGTAGCGTTCACTAAATTCAAGTGTCAGACTAACAGATAATTGGATATTTGTGTCCCGGATGAACAAAACAAAATCATGCTGATCACTGACCTATTTCTCCTGTAGGCCCTGGAGAACCACGCTCACCTGAAGCCAAACAAACACAATCATTTAGGCCCCATAGCAATTGAGATTAGTCGGTTTAAAAGTGCGCCTTGTCACACTCGAGCCTTGATTTAGCAACTTTTCAAATGATACCTAGTAGACAATAGTGTGACATTTTCTGGAGGAAAGTCCCTGATTGTTTTTCAGGATGAAGTAATGCCTTCTTCTTGGGGGCTACAATCAGTTGACTTCTAAAAGTCTGCCATTGCCCCGCCATGACTGTTCCTACCTCTGTCTCCTTTTGGCCCTGGGAATCCCATTTCCCCTTTTTGTCCGGGTCTTCCCGGTGCTCCAACAATGGCACCGTGAGCTGTAGGAACAACGGTTAGCTGGCTCAGTTCTACCTCTTCATACCATTCAGTTCTTTCTCAATACGCCAGCAAAAGAATTGTTTTACCTCGCACAAATTCCACGATCTCGGTGACGTTATCTCTGGAGCCGAAAAGGCGACTGTATCCGGGGGGCCCCTGGGGCCCGGGGAGTCCCGGTGGCCCTGGAACTGCGCGTTGATAGTCGCCGATCAGACCACGTGCTAGAAAAACACATCACGGCCATGTATGAATCCATTTCACTGCGGTTGCACCATAATTAGCTGAAATTGGCGTCTTACACTGGAGGTATTGCACCAAATGCGTGTAGTTGCCATTTGAAGCATATCCGTTACTTTGGCCAGGAGGACCGGGTGGACCTTGTGGGCCTTGGAACACGTGGCTGGTGTAGTCTCGGATGATGTCACGTAACACGCCATGATCTGCCGCCAATCAGAGACTTGCTTTAGTGGCATGAAGTCTTTTGCTCTTTCTTTTTCAAAGTCAGTGACTTACTTCTTATGTACTCCACCACATCAGTTGCATTTCCCTGAGAACCGTACCAACGGGTGGAGCCCGGAGGTCCCGGGGGTCCCGGTGGTCCTCTGGAAGACCCGCCACGCCCGTACGGATCCCTTCCGGAGTCATACAGCAGACCTTGGGCTGAGGGTTTAGCGCCGTGATGTTAATCTTTGTGTTATGCTGATCAAAAGTCTCCTCTTGCTCTAATCTCCAGCATCGTGGCCAGAGTTTACTCACATTTGATGTACTCCACCACATCCACGACGTTATCTTGAGTGCCGAACCACTGGCTGCGTCCGGGACTTCCCGGGGGACCGGGAGGTCCCTGAGGGCCTCGTGCATCGCCGCCCGACTCCCTCGCCACATCCCGGAGGAGGCCGTGGGCTGCGTGCCCATGAAAACCACACTAGTTTCAGTACTCGGGTCTTGTCAGGGTTGCGTTATCACCTACTCTTAATATAATCGGTTATTCTGATGGCCATATTGGAATAGTCTCCAGTATCCACGTTCCAGTTCCTTCCACCAGATAGACCCGAATCCCCCTTCTCTCCTGGGGGTCCCGGGGGGCCCGGCGGACCAGGTATGCCTCTCGTTCTGCCACCTTAAGACACGGAAACATTCCCAGAGAAGGGTTTTGGCTTCAAAAGTATTTGTGCGAAGCCCCTGCTGACATGTTGTCGTCTACCTGATCCAATTGTTTCACTGTGGCTGTAGGAAATCTCCGAGACGGGACCAGGTGGACCTACGGGTCCAGGAGGGCCGGGTGGACCTTGAAGACCTCTACCGGCGAAACCTTTCAAAGGTGGGATTACATTGGCGCTCAGTACGAGCTTGTAATTGTGGCGTGGTAGGCCGGGATGCTAATTCTCCACTCAAACTCACTTCTCATGTATTCTTGGAAATCCGAGCTCATGTAGTTTCCATTTCCCGGTGGTCCAGGTGGACCGGGGACACCAGGTGGCCCCTGAGGTCCAACGGCCGTATGATGCTCACCTGATTGGGCATGAAAAAAAATAAGGGTCCGTTGCAAGAGAAAGAGCAATTGATGAAATGATATTTTCTCTTACTTGACGAGCCGCTTCCATGTCCGGACACTCCCACCATGCCCCTCTCTTTTGACACAAATCCCCAACAGTTAGAAATAATAATATGCACCACAAGATTTTGTAGAGAACAGGGCTTGTTTCATTGTACCTTTCATCAAACCGAGGGCACGTTCAGCCACCTCCTGCATGCTAAATCGGTAGCTCCCGTGACCCGGCGCCCCAGCGGGTCCTGGTGGACCGGGAGGACCGGCCACATATCTTCTCACGTCCTCTCCTGCAAAAACCAAAAAATGGACACCCAGGCGTTGGGCGTGTTCCATTTCACCGGCTTTCCCGAGTCGTTGAATAAGACCTACGCTGCAAAAGGGCCACCAGTCCGTCCACAGAAATGGAAGCACTTTGAGAACCGCCGCCACCACCGCCGCTGACCGATCCGGAAGCCCCAGCGAATCCTCTGCCCTGACCTGAACCAGAGGACAACACGGACGATGGCGGTAAGGAAACCTTTTGTTTACAGTCATTGAAGTGCAATGGCGTGTACCTACTTTGCAGATATGCGACCACCCTGTTGGCCACGTCATCCACCAAAGCGGTGCCCGTCACCGCCGAGACACCCGGAGCTCCAGGGGGACCCGGAGGTCCTACCAAGTACTGCTTGAGGTTACCATCTGGATGTCCAAACAAATGCAGGTACAGTAACAGTAATGAGGATGGAGTCAGTACTACAAGGTAGCAATACATGGAAATGAATGGCTACATCTCACTCTGAATGTACTGGCCCATTTCACTGGAACCCGATGCACGCCAATCTCCCCCAGGTGCACCCGGTGGCCCGGGAGGTCCGGGTGGTCCTCGTCTGGATGTGCCCCCTGGTGCCACCAAACCAGCATTAGTCCAAAAAAGTGTCGGGTTTAGTGAGGTACTTTAACATTTTAACTAACGGGCCAAAAACACACTACAATCATTCAATGACATACATTCTAGTGGATAGAAGAGTGGGGAATAATCTTACCAACGGCAACTCCAGAGAATCCTGAATCACCTGTGGAAAAGTTTAAGATGAGTTAGTTCACTGGCACAATATTTGCATGTTTTCTTTATATCTTCAAGAAATTGTCCAAGTGCCCAGAAAAACTCTTTGAGGTCGGTCGGGGTGACTCGTATTGTAGTACCTGGTTCTCCCGGAACTCCTGGCAAACCCGGCTGACCTGCTTCTCCTGAAACAAACAGAATTCATTTTGCACGGTTCGGGAGTCAAGAGTGGTCATTTGCATGTTCATACCTCGGTAACCTCGAAGTCCTTGGTCACCTAATCAGGATGAGAAGAAACATATCAAAATGGCCATTTCTCAATTTCACTTCTGAGTCAAGAACAACAAATCATGAAACGCTCTTAATGTGACATGAAAATACCTCAGTCTGATCTGGCCATGTACAAATGGAAAACTCTGACGAAGATAGCTTACCCTTTGGACCCTGAGGTCCAGGAGATCCTGCTGGTCCCGGCGGTCCAGCAAAGAATGTTTCTGCGAGAGGGAACAAAAAAGATGGGCCATTCAGTGTGATCAGCTTCACATATTTTTCTTCACAGATGAAAATTCCCAAATCCTTCACCCACCAGATGAAGGCACAAAGTTGCCAGGTTCTCCTTTGGGCCCCGTGGGTCCAGGGAATCCAGTACCTGTAAATCAACGTTGAAGTTAATAGTAACAGAAAATATACCCATCTTTACCAATCTGGCTATACCTGGATCTCCAGGGGGACCTCTACGCCCAGGAGGACCTTGTCTTGCCTCACCTAACAAAAAAGGATCATCAAAAAGGCCTCTTTTCTTGGAGGAATCCGACTTTGGAACTCGCAACCTACCTGCGGGACCTTGGGGACCCGGAACACCCGGCGGGCCCGGAGGTCCAGGCGGGCCAACGTATCTGGCCGATGAAGACGAACCTGTTTGAAAAGAATGACTGCTGTATCAAAGGACTTGTTACAAATGATAGGACAACGATTTTTGGACCACCAATGAAACGATAGTGCCACTTACTACTAGTTCGAGTTGCGCTGACACTTTGTGAACTGCTGGCACTGATGGCAGCTTCTCCCCTCTCGCCTTTCTCTCCTCGCTGACCATCTCGTCCTTGAAAAAGATCACGTGGGGGTGATGGAGACGAGAGAATAGTGCCCTGACCCCCACAATGGATCTGTTCCTATTTAAAAGCACCGACCTGATGAGCCGGGAACTCCAGGAGGACCTGGAGGTCCACTGGGTCCTGGCGGCCCGGGCACGGCCACCCTTCCGGAGCCAGCTACGATCCAAAAAATTGGACGGATGTGAAAAGGATTTCCAATTTCTCGCGGTTCATTTTCCGTGGGAAAGTCTTACCTGAGGAGATGACTGATCCAGCTGCCCCCATTTCACCTGACAAGGAGTTCATTTTTTCAAGAAAATTCTGACAGCAATCGCTTTTTTAAATGAAAACAAATAGCACGGAACTAACGAAAAACAGGCAGCAACCAAGATAACAACCAATTCTGCCACAAGCCTGTGTTTGATTTTTTTGAAGCCAATTTTTTGTGTACCTTTTGCACCTGGCTGTCCTGGAATTCCAGCAATACCTGCAGAAAGGAATCGTGGTCATTTATCCAATTGCAATTCTGAATACGTAGGGGTCCACTTATTCATCATTGCATAGTTTCCCCACCTGGAGATCCTTGAATACCTTGAGCACCTACAAAAAACGTCATATCAAATTGAAAGTGCGATCGGAAACCCATGAATCGGACCACGTACCTGGACGACCATCAAGTCCTGGAGGTCCTGGAGGTCCGGGTGGTCCTCTCACACCAGTACTTTCCACGTAAGTGGCATCAGATGTACCATAACCTGCCGTTCCCTTGGATCCCTTTTGTCCATCTCTTCCAGGTTCCCCTTTTGGATCACATCAGACTCAAAAAGTCACCATTTTTTTATCTTTTATATCTTAGCAGATATTATACTTGTTGGAGACGCACCTGGGGGGCCACGTAGTCCCCTCTCTCCCGCGGCGCCATTGATTCCCGGCAAGCCTGATGTTCCTAATATGCCAGATATCAGATCATTTATTTACCTATCAGATGCACGTCGTTCATAGCAGTAAAGCAAGATTCTGGGAGTGGACGTAGCGCCGTATACAAAAGCAGTGGCAAAGTATTGCTTAAGCGTAAACCTTTTTGTCCTGGGAATCCCCGATCGCCCTGGGATCCCTTTGTTCCGGCGGCACCTGTCGGGAAAAAAAAAAACGACACTCCTCATTTTTGACCTTTTATACATTGGCAAAGACCAAAATGTATCTCAGGATGGGTGAAGCCGCTGACATTGACCACTGACCTCTTTGCCCCGCTTGTCCGGGAGCTCCAGATGATCCCGGATTACCGTTGGATCCTGTCCAAAATGGCTTCCAATGTCAAAGACGCAACGCCTTTGTTAAATGTGCTGAGCCTTTGCGAAGCCACGTTTACCCTTTTCTCCTTTGGTTCCGTAGCTGGGCAGTCCGGGATTTCCTTGGGGACCCGTTTGGCCATCCATGCCCTTCTGACCTGGATATCCCTGAGAACCTTGATCACCTACAATAGGGTAAGACCTCCTGTATGTCTGTTTTTCCCTGTGTTCTCTTTAATCAAATGCTTTTGACCACAATACAACAAGTGGAACTTCTATTGGACTTGAGGTGTTCCGAAGAGTACCTTTTGGACCCCTGGGTCCTTCAGTTCCTGGGTTGCCCACCCGCCCAGCAGGACCTGAAAAATGATTCCCTTTATCAAGAAGAGTGCCATACTAACACGGCATGCGTCTAAGTTGCAAAAGTGAGACGATCTGGTGATGTCAATTCGGGAGCAAAGTTCCTACCTGGTAGGCCAGGGAATCCAGCATCGCCTAGAAGAAAAGTTCTCTACTAAATAACCAGTTCATTTTCAATCTTAGTGGAAGTCCATCAACTAATTTAAGGTTTACCTTGAAGCCCAAGTACACCCGGATCCCCTGTGAAGAAATCGTGATAGTCGTGATGCATCTACCAAAAAACAACCTCTTTTTTGTAGATTCGAAAACAAACCTTTTGTCCCAGAGTCCCCTTTGGCTCCTTTCAGCGCGTCTGCAAATAATCCAGCGGTTAAGTTCACAGAAGGCGACAACCCGACGATCCCGTCCCCACATTTCCAACCTCTGAAGGCATCGGAGCGCAGTTCGGCTCGAACCAGCTGTTGGACGCTTCTCTGGAAGTCCTCGGAGCTGCGGGAGGCGCCGATTCCGTTATCCGTGTGGCTCCACCCGGAATAGCTCCTGTCCACGTGTTTGGAATCCAGGGGATCCAGCAGGTTGACCCCCGAAGAGGCGGAGAGACGACCGGTCCTGGCCGAGGCGCTGCCGATGCCGCCCATGGCCTCCAGGGCTTCCACTCGCTTCTTCAGACGTTTGACCTCCTCGCCTGAAGGGTCAGAGGACATTGGCCAGAAATGCAGGCCTGTTTCTTTAGGGTTAAGCCATGTTGCTCCCTACTCAGAGCGATGAGTCCGAAGAGAAGACCCAGAAGGAGGAGGAGCCCCAGCAGGATGCCCAGGAGCCACTTCCACCAACTGCAGCGGCAGCATCGGCTCAGGCCCAAACAAGGGCCGTCGTAGCAGGCGTCTGGAGGGGAAAGCAGACCCCCAAAAAGTTCTCTTCATTCATTGCCTGACCATATCGTTCAAATTCCTGTCCATTATTTACGGATTTTCATTCTTCACACTTGTTTCCCTACAGTTTGGTACCACAAAAGTCAACATTTACCGTACCTGCGCAGCCAACTTTGTCTTTGGAGCTAAATTTCAGGCCTGGAGCTGTGGGCAGTAAAACAACAGATGAACGGATGTCAACGTAAACGGTTTGAGATGTTCCGCCGCACCTTTAGCCTCCCTTTCTTCGTACACCAGGCTCGTCGTAAGCTTTTGTTTCTCCCTCGTCAGCGAATCGTCCGAGTAGACTGCTGTAAGGGGAAGACGTCACGCAAACGCCGCGGAAAGCATGCCCGGGGTCGCCGCGTTGGGTTGTTCCGCCTCGCCAACCTACCAGAAGACATGGTTGAAGTGGCGGGAGCCGCGGACGTAAAATGTTTGCCCGTGTCTTTGCTCATGATCAGACGCTCCGTCTCCTTCTTCACAGGCGTGTTGTCCTTTTCGATCATGGTGAACTTGGACTCTTTGACCAAAGTCTCCTCCGTCATAGGACTACTGGGACGTGCTGCGTGCGGCAAAGTCCACCATGATTGTGGATGTCCAACCACATTTTCGTAAAAGCTTTAAGGCATTTTATTACCTGTGATTGTGCTGATTCCAGGAGAAGAAACATTTTTCTGCACACCATAAACTAAAAAAAGAGGGATAAATCATTCCAAATTAGTATAGAAGTTCACTGCGCCAGACAAAAACGTACCTATTGGCGCAGTGGTCGCAACGGGAGAGTGGAGGGCAGCACTGCTGGTGCTGACCAGGTTATTCTGAACGCCGTAGACTGGCACTACGGAAACAAGCAAACACGCGTCGTTACGAAGAACCGGGACCGTCTGAAGGACAAAGACTCACCGGTGCTGTTGACGGAAACCCCGCCGTGCAACGGGGAAGAGCTGAAGGCCATGTTGTTCTGAATGCCTCCTCCTGTGCCTCCTCCCATGCCTCTTCCTCCACCTAGGCCTACCCCTACCCCTCCGCCACCACCTCCACCTTGTTGGGTGACTATGAAGAACAGATCCAAAGACTGAATACTAACCAGCGAGTCACATCCGGCCCAACAATGAGATGTGATCTGACTGACCCGTGTGGTAGCTGGTCGAGGTGGCGGTGAGCTTGCTGGGTTCGCCACTGTAGCCGTAGCTGCTCTTTACACTGCTAACGTTGGCGGGCCAAGCGCCACCGTAGTAGTCGGGAGTTGCGGACAGACCTATAGTGGGCACACAGATCTTCATGTCAGGACTAAACTAGGAGATGAAAAGCAAAAAGAAGAAAAAATACACCCAAAGTCGTACAGAATGCCAAGATGTGGAATTTGTGGATCACAATAATACTCCACCTGATTTTGAGCTCTCTGTCAAGCCCATCCTGGTCTCCACACTCGTCTTGCTGGGGACAAGAAAGGAGTTGTTGGAGGACACAATGGCGCCGCCACTCTCGGACACCAGCCTGGCGTCTCCGCCGGCCTTCTTGGGGACCATCGACGAAGAGAGGACGGCGCCGGCGCTCTCGGACGTGGTTCTGGTTTCCACGATGGCCTTCTTGGGGATGGGCAGAGAGTTCTGCGTGGCCTGGACGGCGCCGCCGGCGCCGGAGCTCTCGGACTGGCTCCCTCTCAGAAGACGCTTGACGTCCCCCAGCTCCGTCCCTGCCCAAGAAAGCGGGTCGGATCGGAGGGCACGGCTCTTAGTCCAAGACGTGGGTACTCACAACTGGCCGGAGGAGAAGCGTTCTGAAGCCTGGCTCGGATCTCGCTCTCTGAAACAGTGAAACGTGACGTAGGTGAGAAAAATAACACTTGACATTTGAGAAAAGAAAAAGTAGGGCTAGCTAGCATGAAGACTTTGAACTGTTGCGGCTCATTCTGGTGTGTCCCCACTAGAGGGCAGCAGTGAAGACATCTACAAAAACATAACGTTCGAGTTTTGGAAACGGGACTAGAATTAACCCCTCCGAAAGATTCCAAAATCTCCCTGTCCTAATGTCGCCAAAAGTCGATCTTGATGAATTTATGGCTCGTTGGAATGTAAAAAAACTGGGATTTAGTAGCGCTACCACACAGAACTTGAGTGCACACCTCGACTTGGAATTCTCCCTCGTGTGATGGAACTCGACGTGACCTTTGAAGAGCCTGCGATGGAAACAAGATCAACGGCTGAGCCAACCCAAGCTTTTCACCAAACGCTTCAGCGGGACGGACTTTTTTTTTTTTTTTACCATATTCCTTTCTGGAATGTTCTGGAGAGGAGTCCATGCTGGAGCTCTCTGAAACATGGCAACGCATCCAAATTAGACATGTGAGGCTTCTCTTGACGTACTTTTCGACCTCGAAAGACGACTTACCGTCAAACACGTCGTTGTGAGATTCTGTGGTGGTGGTGGTGGTCAAGATCTTCCTCTCCTTCAAAATTGGAGAAGAGGCGACGGCGGACGGCGAACCTCTGCTGCTTTGGCCGAATCCGTCCGAGCTGTAGCCCTTGGACACCCTGGAGAAGCTTACCGTACCCGGACCCCCTTCTCTCTTTTCCTCCACCGTCACAAATCCAGAAGACGTGCCGGAGGAGCCCGATTGGCCCCGGAATCCCGCGGACGAACTCATGAGGCGGCCCGGTGGCCTTTGCCCGGCGAGCTAGCCGAGCGGTTTACTCAAGGAGAAGATCCAATCGGAATTGGTTTGGTCTTAGCGGATGGGGAACGTTGAGCTAGGAGGGGAGGAAACAGAATTGAAAGTTTCATAATGTTACATTTTTTCAAGTCTAAGATTCCACCAAGAACATCATAGCCCAGGGCTGAAAATGACTGATACGCTAGTTATTTGCCCATTTCAAGTCCAAACCAGTACTGACAGACAAACTTAATGACGCTGCTTTCAACGTCAACTTTTTGTTGTTGTCATTTTTGATGATCTTTTAATGTCTGTGCTATCATAGCCTCCATTTTTGTACAAAGTACAACCTATTTTCATTTGGGATCAAGTTGGAGCCATCAATCCGCACTTTCCAAACAAACAAACTCACGTCAATACAAGACTTTTATTCCAAATAAATAAATTGAGACGACGAAGAAGAAGAAAACTCGTATAATTCCTTTAAGGACACATTTCAAGCATTGTAACATCATTTTTAACCATCTAAATATAATGCAATGGGATTTATTTTTTGAAGTGGTTGTCTCCGGGGCAAAGTCTTCTCAGAAGTCGACATGCCAGCCATTCAAATGACAAGTGGGAAGAGGGTGTGGCCTTGTATGCACTCCATAAGCATTTTACCTAAAGAGTTTCACTCCATTGGAGTTGTTTTCAAACATGTTTGCTATTGAAACATGGATTTTGCACACACTAACCTCATGTCATTTTTACACCCACTCACCATTTGCTCATCATCAAGTGATGCAGCCACCAACATCTTTTCCAAAAAAAGTCCACATGGGCTTCATTTTTCATGTGATGACTGACATTCACTCACAATTCTTTCATTTCTACCAAATGTGTCATCAAACCCGAATACTATAAGAGACTGTGCTCTATATTAATCGCATTTTTGTAAAAGTGATCGCTCTCTTTCCAATTTCTAGCATCATCAAGAAAGGCACTCATCATGCAGAAATCCCAATCAGAAAATAACTTCCTATTGAATGGTGAGTCACACACACAAACATATTTTTGAAATATAATTCCAATTAGATTCCATTTTTTTCCAGAAAAAGAAGAGCCTACATTATGCCCTGCTATTTTAAGACTTGCTACGTTCACGGAAAAGTGAGTAAAATGACTCTATTTACCTGCTTCTCCGATGATTTCTCCCCAAACAGAAAAGCAAAGAAAATGTCTCCTTTCAGGGATAAAAGACGCGTGCTCCAAAGATATGCTGTGGTCTCCCTTGCAAATTCCTGCTGATTTGATGTACACTATAAGTTGTGCGACTCTTTCCTCCAGCTGACAAGTCCCAACAAAGTACGCAAAAGGGGGGGCGTCTACTTTAATAATACAGGAAAAATAGCCGCGGGCCAAAATACTCAGGAATACATGTCGCTTTTCACATAGTGAAAGTCACTAAATATTCATTAAATGAATGTTTTCTATGGGCGGATGAGTGGTTTGCACTTTGGCCCCACACCTCAAGGGTCGTGGGTTCGATCCCAGGTGTATGGAGTTTGCCTGTTCTCCCTGGGCTTGTATGGGTTTTCTCTGGGTACGCCCATTTCAGTTTCTAATGGCTTATTTGCAGTCAATTTCATGTTTCATCTCCCACAGAAGAGTGTTGATTTTAGGATCACAATCTAAATGTCCAACTCTTACAGCTTGTGAAAGCCCATAATATCCTTGGATTTGCTTTGTTTATCTGGGTTTCACCGTGATCGTAGTCAAGCGTGACTTTGCCATTCAGTGCCACTCGGCACAAAGCAAAACGCCAAAAGTTCCTTTTTACCTTTTCCAAAATCAGGATCACTTCTTTCAACAAAGAATATCACTCGTAAAAAATAATAATAATAATAAATAAATAAACATAAAACCATTACAATTTGTTGGATTGTCTTTAGGCAAAAAATAACAGGAGTTAATAGACAATAAAAACTAAACACGGATGATTATGTACAAATGGCCTTGAAAACTAACGTGTCATCATTTAATACGGTTTAATAACATACACCAGTATTTTACAAGACTGCCATAAATCAGTTCTTCACTGGTTTTGAAAATGACTCGTCATAAATCATGAGAGATGTGTACATTCATTACTTCAACCTTAAATGTCAACATTTTCAAGTAAAACAAATCCCCATTTCAATGTAGTATTGTATGTATTTGGTTGTATATATATATATATATATATATGGTTTCATGTCATCTAGTTCTAAAATATAAGTTCAAAAGCGGCACCTTCATTTTGATTGCCTCTGTCACATCGGCCCTTTTAATTGAGCTGTTGTCGTCAGAGTATCGGGGTGTGCTTTTGATTCATTCATTTTTATTTTGCCCATTTTTGTCTCCCTTCGATGGTGCCCGGCGGATGTTGTTGCACCCTGGCTACATTTGGGTTTATGCCTGCAACCATACTTTTGATGACTAATGTGCTTTGGAAATTGAATTGAAGTGATTTGGTTTTTTTTATTGTCCCATTTTCCAGGTGTTTAGGTGTAAAGACACACCCAGCACACCAATGGCACTCTGTCTTGTTCTATCTTGCCCATGAGACAACCTGACTCCTCTTTAATAATGTCCTGGTTTTGCGGTAAGTACGCATCACTTCGACTTTCTGAATGTTAAGCCGTCTCCGTACATTCTTTCAGTCCTTCTTGAACAACAGGGATACGGAAGCCAATTGTGTTTCAGTGACGTTAATATTATAGCCAATCATGTTGCGTTGCCTCAAACAGTGTTTACATCCGGGTGAGTCTAACATGGCGGCGCCCGCCTCACGTTAGGTCAAGCTATCACAACTCCCCTTCCATTCTTGAAAGGAGCTTTTTCGATTGCAAAAATGACTTTGAAAGACGTAACTAAGTGGCACAAAGTCTTGTCTAGGGTTTACGCCGTGGGCGTGTGGACAATTGTTGGCTCTTTTGCATATTTCCATTTGACAGGCGGTTTGAATGACTTGGGTAAGATGCTAAGCGTATGCAGCTTTTCCTTGTTTTGTCCATCGACTTGGCTTTGCATGTTATTTTTTGGTGCATAATTTACAAATGAAATATGCCACGAGTTAAAGTACAGAGACGTTCAAGTTTTTTGGCGTCATTTGCTTTGCTTCCTCCAGTAAACGTTTACTTTGGTAGCACTGTTTTTGGAGCCTAATGTTGCATCCACTTCTCAGACAATTCCCCGGGTTTATTTACGAATGACGTGGTGATGACTTTGTGTCTTTTCCACTTGATTAATTTCGTGTGTTTTACCCCAACAGAATCCGCCCGGAATCAGGAGGAAAAGGTCGAAGATACCAAGGACCCCAATGAAATCATATATAAGACTGAGCGCACAAAATCCGTCGTCATCTACAAAAAAGACTTTGTGCCATACACCACAAGGATCTACAATTTCATTCAGTCATTCACTGGTGGTCCTGGGACTGGTGGGACTGGAGATGGTCCAAATTAGTATGGAAACCATGGAAGACACACTTATAACCTCACGTTCTTGCAAAAATGACATCAAATTGCCTGTAGTACGGCCTCTAACTCCAAGAAACCAAAAAGGTTAGCATCTCTTGTCTATGGCATCTTAAAAACACTGGTTTTCCTGTTGTACCTGGTCCTCCAGTCATTGTCATGTCATATAATTGCATAAAAAGTCAATTAATGCTAATGATCACGTTAATAATATATCCAGTCACTATTAAAATGCACATTGTTCTCAGGCTAAATCTCCCCCAACGAACGAATAAACAAACAGACGGGAACCTGTCAATGTTCTACCATTTTCCTTCCATACTTTTAATTCAAACGTTGGTCAGAATAGTTTATTGGGGCTCTTGGACATTTATGCAAAAAAGAAAGGAAAAGGTGGAAAACATTTGTTCAAACAATTGCAACTTACAAACAGCAGACAAGCTCCTTCAATTAAATTCGTTTTGGACACTAAATAATGGTAAGACTTAACACTACACATTCCATTTGTTGATTGTAACCCCGAATATAAGCGATTTAGTATGCTGTGCGGTAAATGGAATTCCGAAAGAGGCCGCTTGAGGGCGACAGTCGAACTTTAGCTTCGAGCTGTGTTAGTCCACAAAACTCGAGGTTGTTAATGCCCCTTGAAACATCGCCAAAACAATGAAAGCGATCATCCAAAGAGTGACTAGGGCGTCTGTGACAGGTGAACACTTTGAGATTATACTGTGTTTAGTTCGTGTCGTCGTATGGACACATTTAAGGCCATTTTGAATGCATGTTATGCTAACCTAAGCTAGGTTAGCATCTGCACGATTTGGGACCGTGGTTAAAAACATCAATCAACATGAGTATAATACTGAATGTTTGGTTGTTGTTTTTTAAAATTATTATTATTATGCAAGTAATGCATTCAGTCACTTGACATTGAGAAGCAGGTAAATAATAAACAACGCGGATGTATGATTTGTAAGAATGGAAACATCGGCGTCATTCTTCCTCATTCATCCTCACGTGAAGCTGACTCACTCATCCACTTTTTCCATGTTTTCTTGCAGTGGGAGGCGAAACCATGAGTTCAATAGGCCACGGACTCTGTGTCTTACTCGGAATATCTGTGGAGGACACCCAAACAGACGCTGAGTACATGTAAGTCCTTGAAGGAAAACGACATACATTTCGCCCATGAACAATCTTATTTTCGACCATATCGGCATATTCTAACATTGTTATCTGACCGCCACATGTCCATACTTGTGTCCAAATTAATGATTGCGGACTTCTGTAATCCAAAGGCAAGCTTTTCTATGGACAATTCCAATGGTCCTGTGGTTCAAATGGACTCTATTTTTTCTGGACTTTTAGGGTACGGAAGATCCTCAACCTACGGCTGTTTGAGGATGACACCGGTCGAGCGTGGACTAAAAGCGTGATGGACCGGGACTACGAAGTGCTGTGTGTGAGCCAGTTCACACTCCAGTGCGTACTCAAGGGCAACAAACCGGACTTCCACTCGGCCATGCCTGCAGAGTTGGCTCAACCGTTCTACGCCAGCATCCTGGAGAACATGAGGAGTGCCTACAAGCCCGAGATGGTCAAAGGTGGGACCGGAGCTTACTAAAACGTTAGAGACTTGATATCATTTAGTCACTCGCTCCTCCCAAAAATGATGACTACCATTTTTTATTTTGTGTGTGTGTGTGTGTGTGTGTTGATGTTCCCTAATTGTATTTTTGCCTTGTGTTGTAGATGGCAAGTTTGGGGCCTCCATGCAGGTGGACATCCAAAATGATGGGCCAGTTACCATTGAACTGACGTCACCTTCTGTTTCTTCAGACCCCCGACAGGTACTAATACATTTTAAACTCTTATTTTTAATTTGCTCAACTTCATTTTGTGCTAATTGTGCAACTCTGTGTCGCAGAATCCATCTTATTTTTTTGTCGACCCATATAAGGATGGTCAGAATTGCTTTTAACTTGAAGGTCCAATAAAGTTAATGTGTTTTTATTTTGGAATGTTTTCCCTCAGATGTCCAAGCTGGAGAAGCAACAGCAACGGAAGGAAAAGGTCCGCTCTAAAGTACCCTCCGAGTCCAGCCGTGAGAAAAGCGCTCTCCGCGCCCGACAGGACACTCACGCCAGTAGCGGGGCAGAGGGCGACGTGTCTTCGGAAAGGGAGCCCTAGACGAGTAAGAGACACCAACGCCACGCACACTATTTTGCAAACATGCATAGAAACCATTTTAAAGTTCAAAATAGGGAAACGGACATATTCACAGCACTTCGGTCATGTTTTTCTTTGGCGCTGTTCACGTGTCACGCTTCCTAATTTAGTTCTTGTTGCAAGGGGCGAAACGTCAAATCGTGACTAAATTGTTAAAGATCACAAAGGTCATCTAAAAATTCAAATATGATGGATATAATAAACGGTAAGGAAGTGAAAAGGAGAAAGCAGCACGGAAAAACATAGCCCCATCTCATGCATCCGTTGAGCTTATTGTCTACCTGGGCAGTGGTTCTGGGTACCAATCCCACGAGACGACAGTGGACATGCTAGGGAGGCCATTTCATATGGATCGTGTGAGGACTAAACCAAGTAAACAACCTTTTGTTTTGTGTTCTCTCGTTCAGATGACAAAATAAGTGAGCAAGACTCCTTTTTTTGTTTGGAAATTGCCACGCACGCAAGCACGCTCGCACGCTCACCCGCACGCATCCCTTCTTCGGAGGTCCAAGCCTAGGAATCACCAGGTGTCTTTTTTTGTGGACGGCGTGCCAATCAATTTGGAATGATGTAAGAGCTTTTCCAAATGAATCATATCTCGCCCTCCTAAATGAAATGGAGTCCCTCTGGAAGGGTCGTTTATTTTGTCAATCGCCAAATCAAGTCACGTGACACTTCCAGGAGCCCCCCAAAGGTGGTATCCGGTTTGGTACACGGTCCCCCAACGCATTGCGCCAAATGACTCCTCTATTTAGCTATTTACCAGTGTTTCCAATTGAAGGCCCTCCATGTCCATCATCCAAATGGAATCCAAATCAACAAGAATGTGTCTCCGTTTCCGCACTTTATTATTGAACTTTGTGGCATGTACATGGCGTAATGCCCCCCCTAAAAAAACAATATATCATTTGTAATTTTTGTCGTTGTTTTATTTAATAAAGATGTTTAGAAAATGTATAAGCATCTATTTTCGTAGTTGTAAGAGCATCATCATCTGGATCATCTGCATTGTCCTCATTTCACGTCAATTGATTTTTTAGGCTGGTGTGCTATTTTTGCTTGCTCAACGATAGCATCCTCGGCCCTCTCCCCTTTTTGCTTTCAAAGGATGCTCAGCTGTGGCTCAGTTGTCTGAGCTTTTCATGTTCTGCTTTGGAGACGTAGGAGGACGAGGACGGACGGAGACCGACGGGAACGGGACTGGCTTCCCTCGCTGGGATGGTAGAAAGTGGTGGAAAACCAAGACATGAGCCAAATACTTCTGCAGGTGATTTAGCTTCTACTTCGCAACCTTCCTCCGCCGCTAGAGGGCAGAATGGTGCCAAAGGTGGATAGGGCACACCTTAAAAGTAGGGATGGAAAAGTGATGATACGTGACGAAGAAAACATCGTCTTTTTTTCTTTGTGTGCAACTTGTTGTCCACGAATCGTGTAACACGCACACGAATCTGTTTGTTAGCTTGTTCATGTTGCGGTCGACCAACAAAATGAGGACGTCTGTCGGGAAGTAGGCGAGGAGGGAGTTTACAGCCGTCGTTTTGACGCCGCCGCTGCATTCCAAAAGTCAGCGAACAACGTTAACGGCTGCTAAAGGTGAGTGAGAGGGACCTTTTTACTTACTTTCAACTATCAACAAGAACCGTTACGTTTGTATCTTCATTACCCTGGTGATGAATTCAGGTCAATGCGTGTTTATTTTGATGTTGACTCCCAACTTGACAACTTTGTCTTCATCGTCCCATATTTTTAAGGTTTTCTGAAAGGAGTCTTTTTCTCTGTAAATATGCCGATTTTCCATTTGACTACAGCTTAATTTCAACGTTATTGTCTTATACTTTTTGGCTGAATATCAATTCAGACCAATAACCGTCCCAATATGGTTCGTTTTGTCTTATATATTTGATATTTTCGGGGCAAAACTGCAATAAATAAGAATGTCTACCTCTGCTGAGGAAAGGTTTTGCTTTGCTCACCAAATGTTTTTGCCACCAATATAATGTTTGTATTCGAGCACCTACATGCGCATCTTGACTTGCTTTGTTTTTGACTCCTTCATTGTGGTGTAGCAAGCCAGCCAGCTGCCTTTTCACTTGATATCATTTCATATTCCCTTTGTCAAGTGACCTCGGGCCGACCGACACTTTGTTTGAGTTCCTCGAAGGTACACTGCCACTTTATTTATGAGGAACCTTGAAGATTTCACGCAGGAAATAATAGGAATGTGAACATGTTTTCCTTGTGGCTTCCGAAAGAAGGAAAACAGTCCAATTTTTTTCCACCCCCACCTTAAAAAAAGAATTTCCTGTGTAACCAAAACAACATGCGTCAGTCCGCTCAGCTCAAGTCAGGAAGAACCACTGACCCAGATTCCTTTTTTTTTTGTGGTCACGCTTGGAGTGCAAGCCTGAAAATGACTTTACACTTTTTTTTAGTCTTTCTGCACCTCTGACCTTTTCTTCCATGTAGTTACACACACACACACACACACACACACACACACACATTTGTACTTTTCCCAATGTCCAAATTGTAAAACATGAGAACAAATAGTCATCATCACATTTCAATTGAGAAAAAAAATTCAGAGCGGTCCTCACTTTTCTTTGTTGGAAAATATCGCCATTTTTTTCAGGTGCTTGGTAAGCATTTGACGAGGGTGGTGGTGGTGAACTATGACACATTCTTCCCTTCATACCTTCAGGTTGGGACGACGGGGGTGCGCGCTTCCCCTAGGAGTTCTATGTGTTTCCCGGGGGTGGCTGGCTCTGCCACCAGTAGAAGGACTGACTTCATGAATTTAGCCCGCTGATGGAAGGGAGGAAGTGGCGGCCACCAAAACAGAAAAAATGCCTACAACTATTGCACACGGCCTGCAAAAAATGGGTAGGACTTTAAGTGAATTCCCAGTGGGACGTTTGCTTGGTGAAAGATTGAGCATAACTACAAAAAAAAATGCAAGCTGAAACAGGGGAAAATTGGGAAAAATGGAAAATTTGACACTAGAGCTGAAATGTTATTGACTGATGTGTGTGTGTGTGTTTGACCTTTGACCCACAGAAATTCAGACCTATCGCATGTGAGCGTGGCTTCAGGAAAAGGTAGACAAGATGGAGTCGGATGAAGCCAGTCGCCAGCCTGCCGATGGCCCCATGATGAGAAGAAGCTGCAGCTTCTTTAAGGTGAGGACTGGGACGGTGACCCAGAAGGAATGAATTTCCCAAGCTCAAATGATCCGCTATTGATAGGATTTCTATTTGAACAGACGACAGAATGGACTTTTTGGAATAGTTAGCACCATTGTTTTCCACCTTCAATAGTCTTTGCTAAGCCGGCGGCATTCATTTTCACCTTGGCTCTGCTACACAGCCTTATTTGTTTTCCTATATACGCCATTGTTTTGGCGCCTGGGGCCAAATGTCGGTCGTGAACGCCGCCAATATTGCACTCTATTGGTTGCCACGGGGTTTGTTTGGCTAAGAGAAATGCTACCCATATTTCCTCAGGTGCTCGAAAGCAAAAATAAATGGTGTCCTTGAAAAGGTCAAAGGGTCAATAGCCGGCCGGCAATTTATGGTGTGGACTGGAAACTTAAGGAGAAACCAAACAAACGCTCCATCCGAGCGGAAAACAAAACATTGTTTGTCACACTTTGGATGAAGTGGCGCACAATGCTTTGCTTCCTGCCTGTCAGAAATTGGACGCACACGTACGCAGGAAGGCCCAGCAAACCTTTCCCCTTCCTCAAAGTCGGATCCGTGGCTTAGTTTCGTTCTCTTGCCTCGCTTTATTGACGCTGATTTCCGTTCAACTCATCGGTGGAAGCCTCTCATTCTTTCTACTTGCAGCTGATCGATGCTTTTGCCATGGAGATTGGCCAGTTAAAGAAGGAGATGCTTGGTCCCGCCTCCGCGCTGGACCGGGAGTCCTTCCACATACCGGGGGGGTAAGCTCGTCATGGGCGGACACGCGCTCTTGATGAAATGTCTATCAACGTTGATGTCTTCCAGGGGTGGACAAAAGGGGTTAACATGTTTTTTCTGTCCCCTCTTTGTCAGGCCAGGGAGCAAGCGGAGCTGCGAAATGTTTGCTCTCCACCGGGGACGGTGGCCCCTACGCCACAGCGCCATGTGCGAGAGGGATTACGGCTACGACTCGTTGGGGAGGAAGATGAGCGTGTTGGAGCGACTCACTCAGAGTCACCCGGCGTGGCTCCTGCTGACGCTGGCCGAAGAGGAGGCCGCGCGGATTCTTCTCAAACAGCCGCCGGGGGTGAGGAGGAAGGGGCGCGCGGGCGGGCCGCCTCCCCGAAAGGACGGGACTGTCACTGACTGTCCTTGTCCCGCCGCAGGTCTTCCTGGTGCGGAAGTCCGTCCAGCTGCAGAGGAAGGTGCTCTCCGTGCGCCTGGAAGGGAATCCCTTTGGAAACCCTATCGCTCACTTCCCGCTCACAGAGAGTCACTATAGTAAGGCTCCTTTTCGGCTCCTTTCGGCTCCTTTTCGGCTCCTTTTCGGCTCTGTTTTCATTCATTTGATCCATCTTTTCTTTTGAATAGCATTTTCTCTGGAAGGATCTGGGATCAGCTTTGCAGATCTTTTCCGCCTGGTGGCTTTCTACTGCGTAAGCAGGTACTAGCAAAGGATTGTTTTAATACTGCTGCCGTATGTGTATTTACTACTACCCCCAAAAACTTGTTTTGAGGAAATCCTAATAATGTACTTTTCCTTTGTCCTTTCAAATGTGTTATTTATGCTTTGCACTCTGGATTACTTTAGGGACGTGTTGTCCTCCCCTCTTCAACTCCCAGAAGCCATTGCATCTGCCAAGACGCAAAAGGATCTGGAAGAAGTGGCTCGCCTCGGACAAGGTACTTTTTATGACTTGGGAAATGTGCGCACACTAACTCAGTGGACTCCTTTCAAGAAAGACGTGAGAACAATAGCCCATGTAAACCTTGGGGGAAAAAAAATCATTTTGAGGCCGTTGCATGAAAGAAGGCCATCATTGTAGTGCGCTGGCTCGCATTCCACGCAGCGGAGGCGCTGGCTTGGTGGCCTCAAATCAATGCTCAATCAATCTATCTTAACACGATTTTATTGTGCTGAGGAAAGCCTCATTGAATTGGCACAGCACTCCTGAATGGCAAACATGTTAAACAAGACCATACGCTAGAGATGTGTTTGTCTTCAAACAATGGCAAAATGGGGTGTTTCTGGCAAAAAGTCACCATTGTCCCTCCAAATGTTTTCCGCGGAGTAGAAAGTTATATGTGAATGGCACAGGCCTCATTCCTTCTAAAGGCAGGAATAGAAATAAGGCAGCAGCTGTCCAGTAGTCTAACTGTCATGGCTAAGGCCCTTACTGTAATCGGTGGGCTGCAAGCAATGCATGTTATTTCCCACCTACCCCCAATTTTGATTCACTTTGAAAGAACTTCAAATCCCCGATTCTAGGAGAGCAGGACTCATTACAATTTATCCTACAAAAGTGCCCCTGAGGAACAAAGTAGAAAAGCCTCCCAGGCCATCGATTCCACTGAGGAACTGGAAATGCATCATCCATCAGCCACTGTGTTGTGGTGGGCCAGTGCCCGCCTACTCTGCAAATAGCATTGGCTACTCCCTCCTTACTTGCAAGCGTGCCTCTGTGACAGGCGCACACACCACACCACAGCACTGAGTCACTGCGTCTCTCTCTCTCTCTCTTTTGGCCGACGGTGAGAAGAAGGAAACTCTGTTATCCCAAAAAAACTTGCTCTTTCTTGAGATGGAGTTGCTGTGCGGGATTTTCCCTTTTTTGCTCCTGTTTTTCCAAAGAATTAGGCCAGTGGATATTTAGCCGAGTCTCGCTGTCTTTTTTTTCATCCCCCCCAGGCTTTTGGGACTCGGCTCTGTGCGGCCGCCCTCTTGGCCACGCCCTCGGCCCCCGAAGGAGCGGCGGCGGGACGGAGGAGGACCGGCCCGGTGGCGTCGGGCCCCACTGCGACAGCGCGCCGGCCACGTTATGTCGCCGGGCTCCTTCCCCCGCCAGCGAGAAGCCGCCTTCCAGTTTGGCTCTGTGCTTCGTGGACCCGCTCTTTTTCCAGACACGTCAGCACCGCCGCCGCCACCGCCGTGAGCTCTCGCCCGGCGTGCCGGCCGTGACCTCGAGCGGGGGTCACCGGCACCCGGACCAGAAGGTAGAGCGCCAGTCGCGCCCCCCTCCTCGACCGCCGCCTCCTCGCTTCATGCGGCGCCGGCGACCCGCCCCACCTCCGCCCACAGCCGAGAGTGGGCCGGGGACGGCCAGTCCCGCGGTGCTGGGTCAACGGCGGGCCGGCGTCCGGCGTCCCGCCCCCCCTCGACCAACAATGGGGAACCGAGACGGCGCCGCGGCGGTCCCCGCGCCCCCGAAGCCGCCGCCCCCGAGAACCAATGGGGCACTGGCGGACGACCAGTGTGACGTTGCCCTGGACGACGAGACCATCGCCAGAGCCCTGGCCCTGGTCAAGCGGCCGCCTTGGCCTTTGGACGCGGAGAAAAGTTGCGTCCCAAAGGAGAAAGAAGGGGCGCAAAGGCTGAGCGGCGCCAGCCTGTCCACGTCTTCTTCCGATTCCTTGGAATATTCCCAGTCTGCCGGATTCTCCCCGGACCAGTCGTGTTGTCTCAACGGCTTGGAGGGGGCGGAGGACAGCGGCGAGGATGACGACGACAGGGAGGAGGAAGAGGAGGTGGACTACGGGGTCAGCCTGGAGGCCGACCTGGAATCGCGTCTGCGTCCGTCCTTCAAAAGTAGGCGGCGCTGGGTGGGCGTGAGCCTCGGTGGAGGTGGCGGCGGCGGCGCTGGGACGGCATTTATTCTCCCCCGGGCCTTGAAGGGACGCTTCCGCAAGGTCAGCGGCATGCTGGCCCCCCTGATGACCCCGGAGACGCGGGCCGTGAAGAGGATCGTGGACTTGTCCAGGGACAAAAATTCCTACTTTGGCTCGCTGGTCCAAGACTACATCCGTTTTGTTCAGGAGAAGCGCTCCCTTCACCCGTCCGGAGAGGATTTCCTACAGACGCTGCGACACTTTATGACGCAAATGAAAGCCTATTTGTGCCAAAGCTCCGAGATGGACCCTCCCATCGAGTCGCTCATCCCACAAGATACCATCGGTAAGACCTTTTATTCAAGTTGCCGCGTGACTTTGTGTGTGTGTGTATGAGTGTGTGTGCTGAGTCACCAAGTATCACTTCTCCTGTCAGAGATCATATGCTGCTATGCGCACAATTATCTTTTGAGATTCCCCTTTTATGCTTCCATCAGTTAAGCCATTTGTTCGCCTCCAAATTTGATTGGTTGGTTTGCTCTTAACATGGCTTGTGAAAAAGTGTGCCTTTTTATCTTGGACATCCGATTCCGCCAAGCATTTGATATGAATCCGCCAGTGTAGAGTTACAGTCAGGACACTCTGACTTTTATTCTTAGCCTCCACCTGATACCATCAAATGAGTGCTGCCCCTGGCTAAAAATATCATACGCTCTGTTTTTTTATAAGGCAGACCTTAGTGGATGAGTGACATTGTTCGAAAGAAAATAGACACTCATTCATGCATTAGGAGCATATTCATTTTTGGATAACTTTATTCATCCCGTATTGATGCAGCAAAACTAATGTACCAGTAGGGGAGTGAGGATTTTGCTCCATTTTTGTCCGGAGACTTGTCTGTCAGCAAAGCTCTGACGTCATCGTGCGCGAGTGTTGAAAGAAAAGCAGAAGTGCCTCATCACTGCGTCATCCCACTCGAAAACAGACCGATTTTGTGTGTATTGCAAGTGTCAATTAATGACATACCATAAAAGTTGAAGGGGAGGGGAAAAAATCCTAGCTACATTCGATTACAGAGTATAAAAAAAGCTGTATGGCAATGTGAAATGACTTTTGACCTGGCCTGTCTTGTTTCTAACAGAACAGGTGCTGGAGAAGGCCATGCACAAGTGCGTGCTGAAGCCCCTCAAGACATTCATCCACGAGGCCTTGCACCAATTCCAGGTGAGAGACGTGTCGCACACCCCGGCGGAAGAAGCAGGACCAGAAGGGGCCACATGACCGACCGCTGGTTACGGCACAAACTTGAGCAAAATGCTCAAAGTTCCCCTCCGTCCTCTTGTTGTTAGGTGAACAGCGGAGATTGGCAGCAGATGAAAGAGAACTTTTCCTTGGCCAAGTCCAAGAAGCCCCACCAGCTGGGAGTGGACGGCGCGGCGCCCCCCGACGCCGTGACCACGGAGAAGATCCGACACAAGTTCCTGCGCATGAGGAAGATGTATTCGCCGGAGAAAAAGGTGGCCACGTTGCTGCGGGTCTGCAAGCTCATCTACACGCACATGCAGGACCACTCGGGTACGGACAAGCTTTTCATTAAGGCAAAAAAAAAAAAAGAAAATACAGATCACGGCGACACCCTGCCTTTCCAGGGCGGATGTACGGGGCCGATGACTTCCTGCCTATGCTGACGTACGTGGTGGCGCAGTGTGACATGCCTCAACTGGATGTGGAAATCCAGTACATGATGGAGCTTCTGGATCCATCTCTTCTTCAAGGAGAAGGTTTTTTTTTTCTTTTTTTCCCCCCCAATCAGCAATACTTTGTTCCACTGCCGACCCGTTTGAACCCCCTATGGTGACCCTTGTTTCCCTAGGAGGTTACTACCTGACCAGCGCCTACGGAGCCATGGCCCTCATCAAGAACTTCCAAGAGGAGCAGGCGGCCAGGGTGCTGAGCTCGGAGGCCAGAAACACGCTGCATCGTTGGCACCGCCGGCGGACGGCGCAGCGTTCCTCCGCGCCTACCGTGGACGACTTTCAGGTAGCGGACCTCAACTGATCCCACGCTGTGAGTTGAGTCGCAAAAAAAAAAACAAGCCTCTCTCTCTTTCTCTCTCGTTCTTTCATTCCTCTCGTCATTTAGCTTTTGAAAAAATCTAATCCTAAAACAGATAATTGACTTTGTCTTTTTTTTTTGCTTCTTCCCTTCTGAAGAACTTTCTCCATTTAACCGTCCAAGACGCCGACACGGGCTGCACGGCCAAAACGTTAGCCGTGCACTCTTACACCAGCGCCGAAGACGTGTGCTCGCTGTGCGCCGCCAAATTGGGGATTTCCCAGCCCGACCACTACGCTCTCTTTCTGGTGACCGAGGACACGTGTCAGCAGCTGGCCCCGGACACGCACCCCGGGCAGATCAAAGCGCAGCTTGGCGGCCGACCCCTGGCCAAGACTTTCCATTTCGTCTACCGAAGGGTGCCTCCCCGTCTGAGCGCACCCGCCGACACGCCACCGGAGGATGCCGCGTTGCGGCGAGACTCCGGCAGTTACTGACGTACAGATGGGGTGGCCGGCTTGGAGGTTGGATTTGCCAAGTATTATCCTGAATTGGAGTAAGGTACAAAGTATAAGGCCATTTTGTAGGCCCATCATTTTGACACATTTCATTGGAATGACGTCCATTTTTCAGCGCTTGTGTACAAATGTTTCAAGTTGTTTATACAAATAAAGTCTGTATAAACCAAGACATATTATAGCAAGGCTTTCTTTCTTTAAAAAAAAACAACAGTGTGGTAAGGCTTTTTAACCTAAAAAACGACATAGTATGTTAAGACTTTTTTCTTTAAAAAGACATAGTATAGTAATGCTTTTGTGCTAAAAACAATGTAGTATAGTATGGCACCGTGGAGCAGAGGTTAACTCACTAGACCTGGGTTCAAATCCCGACATACGACATAGTATAGTAAGGCTTTTTCGTTAAAAAACGACATAGTATAGTAAGGCTTTTTCGTTAAAAAACGACATAGTATAGTAAGGCTTTTTCGTTAAAAAACGACATAGTATAGTAAGGCTTTTTACTTCAAAAAACGACATAGTATAGTAAGGCTTTTTCGTTAAAAAACGACATAGTATAGTAAGGCTTTTTCGTTAAAAAACGACATAGTATAGTAAGGCTTTTTACTTCAAAAAACGACATAGTATAGTAAGGCTTTTTCGTTAAAAAACGACATAGTATAGTAAGGCTTTTTCGTTAAAAAACGACATAGTATAGTAAGGCTTTTTACTTCAAAAAACGACATAGTATAGTAAGGCTTTTTCGTTAAAAAACGACATAGTATAGTAAGGCTTTTTCGTTAAAAAACGACATAGTATAGTAAGGCTTTTTACTTCAAAAAACGACATAGTATAGTAAGGCTTTTTCGTTAAAAAACGACATAGTATAGTAAGGCTTTTTCGTTAAAAAACGACATAGTATAGTAAGGCTTTTTACTTCAAAAAACGACATAGTATAGTAAGGCTTTTTCGTTAAAAAACGACATAGTATAGTAAGGCTTTTTCGTTAAAAAACGACATAGTATAGTAAGGCTTTTTACTTCAAAAAACGACATAGTATAGTAAGGCTTTTTCGTTAAAAAACGACATAGTATAGTAAGGCTTTTTCGTTAAAAAACGACATAGTATAGTAAGGCTTTTTACTTCAAAAAACGACATAGTATAGTAAGGCTTTTTCGTTAAAAAACGACATAGTATAGTAAGGCTTTTTCGTTAAAAAACGACATAGTATAGTAAGGCTTTTTCGTTAAAAAACGACATAGTATAGTAAAGCTTTTTCGTTAAAAAACGACATAGTATAGTAAGGCTTTTTTGTTAAAAAACGACATACTATAGTAAGGCTTTTTCGTTAAAAAATGACAAAAAACGACATAGTATAGTAAGGCTTTTTCGTTAAAAAACGACACAGTATAGTAAGGCTTTTTCGTTAAAAAACGACAAAAAACGACATAGTATAGTAAGGCTTTTTCGTTAAAAAACGACAAAAAACGACACAGTATAGTAAGGCTTTTTCGTTAAAAAACGACATACTATAGTAAGGCTTTTTTGTTAAAAAACGACATAGTATAGTAAGGCTTTTTCGTTAAAAAACGACATAGTATAGTAAGGCTTTTTCGTTAAAAAACGACATAGTATAGTAAGGCTTTTTCGTTAAAAAACGACAAAAAACGACATAGTATAGTAAGGCTTTTTCGTTAAAAAACGACATACTATAGTAAGGCTTTTTTGTTAAAAAACGACATAGTATAGTAAGGCTTTTTCGTTAAAAAACGACATAGTATAGTAAGGCTTTTTCGTTAAAAAACGACATAGTATAGTAAGGCTTTTTCGTTAAAAAACGACATAGTATAGTAAGGCTTTTTCGTTAAAAAACGACATAGTATAGTAAGGCTTTTTACTTCAAAAAACGACATAGTATAGTAAGGCTTTTTCGTTAAAAAACGACATAGTATAGTAAGGCTTTTTCGTTAAAAAACGACATAGTATAGTAAGGCTTTTTACTTCAAAAAACGACATAGTATAGTAAGGCTTTTTCGTTAAAAAACGACATAGTATAGTAAGGCTTTTTCGTTAAAAAACGACATAGTATAGTAAGGCTTTTTACTTCAAAAAACGACATAGTATAGTAAGGCTTTTTCGTTAAAAAACGACATAGTATAGTAAGGCTTTTTCGTTAAAAAACGACATAGTATAGTAAGGCTTTTTACTTCAAAAAACGACATAGTATAGTAAGGCTTTTTCGTTAAAAAACGACATAGTATAGTAAGGCTTTTTCGTTAAAAAACGACATAGTATAGTAAGGCTTTTTACTTCAAAAAACGACATAGTATAGTAAGGCTTTTTCGTTAAAAAACGACATAGTATAGTAAGGCTTTTTCGTTAAAAAACGACATAGTATAGTAAGGCTTTTTACTTCAAAAAACGACATAGTATAGTAAGGCTTTTTCGTTAAAAAACGACATAGTATAGTAAGGCTTTTTCGTTAAAAAACGACATAGTATAGTAAGGCTTTTTACTTCAAAAAACGACATAGTATAGTAAGGCTTTTTCGTTAAAAAACGACATAGTATAGTAAGGCTTTTTCGTTAAAAAACGACATAGTATAGTAAGGCTTTTTACTTCAAAAAACGACATAGTATAGTAAGGCTTTTTCGTTAAAAAACGACATAGTATAGTAAGGCTTTTTCGTTAAAAAACGACATAGTATAGTAAGGCTTTTTACTTCAAAAAACGACATAGTATAGTAAGGCTTTTTCGTTAAAAAACGACATAGTATAGTAAGGCTTTTTCGTTAAAAAACGACATAGTATAGTAAGGCTTTTTCGTTAAAAAACGACATAGTATAGTAAAGCTTTTTCGTTAAAAAACGACATAGTATAGTAAGGCTTTTTTGTTAAAAAACGACATACTATAGTAAGGCTTTTTCGTTAAAAAATGACAAAAAACGACATAGTATAGTAAGGCTTTTTCGTTAAAAAACGACACAGTATAGTAAGGCTTTTTCGTTAAAAAACGACAAAAAACGACATAGTATAGTAAGGCTTTTTCGTTAAAAAACGACAAAAAACGACACAGTATAGTAAGGCTTTTTCGTTAAAAAACGACATACTATAGTAAGGCTTTTTTGTTAAAAAACGACATAGTATAGTAAGGCTTTTTCGTTAAAAAACGACATAGTATAGTAAGGCTTTTTCGTTAAAAAACGACATAGTATAGTAAGGCTTTTTCGTTAAAAAACGACAAAAAACGACATAGTATAGTAAGGCTTTTTCGTTAAAAAACGACATACTATAGTAAGGCTTTTTTGTTAAAAAACGACATAGTATAGTAAGGCTTTTTCGTTAAAAAACGACATAGTATAGTAAGGCTTTTTCGTTAAAAAACGACATAGTATAGTAAGGCTTTTTCGTTAAAAAACGACATAGTATAGTAAGGCTTTTTCGTTAAAAAACGACATAGTATAGTAAGGCTTTTTACTTCAAAAAACGACATAGTATAGTAAGGCTTTTTCGTTAAAAAACGACATAGTATAGTAAGGCTTTTTCGTTAAAAAACGACATAGTATAGTAAGGCTTTTTACTTCAAAAAACGACATAGTATAGTAAGGCTTTTTCGTTAAAAAACGACATAGTATAGTAAGGCTTTTTCGTTAAAAAACGACATAGTATAGTAAGGCTTTTTACTTCAAAAAACGACATAGTATAGTAAGGCTTTTTCGTTAAAAAACGACATAGTATAGTAAGGCTTTTTCGTTAAAAAACGACATAGTATAGTAAGGCTTTTTACTTCAAAAAACGACATAGTATAGTAAGGCTTTTTCGTTAAAAAACGACATAGTATAGTAAGGCTTTTTCGTTAAAAAACGACATAGTATAGTAAGGCTTTTTCGTTAAAAAACGACATAGTATAGTAAAGCTTTTTCGTTAAAAAACGACATAGTATAGTAAGGCTTTTTTGTTAAAAAACGACATACTATAGTAAGGCTTTTTCGTTAAAAAATGACAAAAAACGACATAGTATAGTAAGGCTTTTTCGTTAAAAAACGACACAGTATAGTAAGGCTTTTTCGTTAAAAAACGACAAAAAACGACATAGTATAGTAAGGCTTTTTCGTTAAAAAACGACAAAAAACGACACAGTATAGTAAGGCTTTTTCGTTAAAAAACGACATACTATAGTAAGGCTTTTTTGTTAAAAAACGACATAGTATAGTAAGGCTTTTTCGTTAAAAAACGACATAGTATAGTAAGGCTTTTTCGTTAAAAAACGACATAGTATAGTAAGGCTTTTTCGTTAAAAAACGACAAAAAACGACATAGTATAGTAAGGCTTTTTCGTTAAAAAACGACATACTATAGTAAGGCTTTTTTGTTAAAAAACGACATAGTATAGTAAGGCTTTTTCGTTAAAAAACGACATAGTATAGTAAGGCTTTTTCGTTAAAAAACGACATAGTATAGTAAGGCTTTTTCGTTAAAAAACGACAAAAAACGACATAGTATAGTAAGGCTTTTTCGTTAAAAAACGACATACTATAGTAAGGCTTTTTTGTTAAAAAACGACATAGTATAGTAAGGCTTTTAGATTCAAAAAACGACAAAGTATAGTAAGGCTTTTTACTTCAAAAAACGACATACTATAGTAAGGCTTTTTTGTTAAAAAACGACATAGTATAGTAAGGCTTTTTAATTCACAAAACGACATAGTATAGTAAGGCTTTTTCGTTAAAAAACGACATAGTATAGTAAGGCTTTTTGGTTAAAAAACAACATACTATAGTAAGGCTTTTTCGTTAAAAAACGACATAGTATAGTAAGGCTTTTTCGTTAAAAAACGACATGGTATAGTAAGATTTTTTCGTTAAAAAACGACATAGTATAGTAAGGCTCTTTTGTTAAAAAACGACATAGTATAGTAAGGCTTTTTCGTTAAAAAACGACATAGTATAGTAAGGCTTTTTCGTTAAAAAACGACATAGTATAGTAAGGCTTTTTACTTCAAAAAACGACAAAGTATAGTAAGGCTTTTTACTTCAAAAAACGACATAGTATAGTAAGGCTTTTTTATTAGAAAACGACATAGTATAGTCAGGCTTTTTTATTAGAAAACGACATAGTATAGTAAGGCTTTTTACTTCAAAAAACGACATAGTATAGTAAGGCTTTTTTTGTTTAAAAAATGACATAGTATAGTAAGACTTTTTTTTATTAAAAAAACGACATAGTATAGTAAGGCTTTTTAATTCACAAAACGACATAGTATAGTAAGGGTTTTTTGCTTTTATATATTTGCAGTGAAGATCTTCAAATGCCGACACAGGAAAGTGTAGCTACTTGGTAGCATAGTGGTTAACTCACCCGTCTCTTGATTGGGAGACCCGGGTTCAATTCCCGGTTGGGACACATCATTTTCCCTTAATTGTTTCTGTGGACTTGAACTCAAGACACAGAAATGGTGACGTAGGAAAGTGTAGCCACTTGGTTGGCGCAGAGGTTAGTGCACTGGACTCCCGTCGGGGAGACCTGGGTTCGCTTCCCGCTGTTGCCCTTTGGCTGATCCAACCAAGTGGTCTGGAAAATGGAATAAGAAGAAGAAAAAAAAAAAGAAAAACTTTTTAATTTTTATTAAACACTTAGTCATACTTTTCAGCAAAAGGTTATATTCCGAACTGCCTTCGGCAGTTCGGAAGACACTTGAAGGGACCTGTCTGTGCGAAAGGCGTTCTCGGGTCGGCCTTCGGCCGACCCTCGACCGCTTGCTTGGTCAGTGAACCGCCGACACCGGGAAGCGAACTCACGTTCTCTCGGTGCAAAGGCGAGTGTGCAACCCACAACACCAACTCGTGCCCCACTTATACAAGGGTGTTGAAACGTTTTATCCAAGGAAATGGGGTGAAACACTTAGTCATTTTTTGGACAAAATGCTTCATCCACCACTGAATACTTATACTTATACACTTAAACACTTAGATATTTTAACTTATTCTTTTAACTGAATAATATTGGGAAAATCTTTGCTGGCATTGGGATTGGGATTCGAACCCAGGACCACAGAGGTGGCTGACTGATGACTTAGCCACTGGGCCACCACCCTGTGGGAGAAAGCAGTAGTGTTTGTAGTTTTACCTCATTCATTTACCTGAATAATATATTGGGAAAATCACTGCATGGACTTGGACTTGGATTTGAACCCAGGACCACAGAGGCAGCAGACTGATGACTTAGCCACTGGGCCACCACCCTGTAAAAGAAGGTAGTAATACTTATACTTTTATCTCATCCATTTACCTGAATAATATTTGGAAAATCACTGCATGGACTTGGATTCGAACCCAGGACCACAGAGGCGGCAAACTGATGACTTAGCCACTGGGCCACCACCCTGTGAAGAAAAGTGGTAGTACTTGTACTTTTATCCCTTTCATTTACCTCAATAATATTGGGAAAATCTTTGCATGTTCTAGGATTCGAACCTAAGACCACAAATGTGGAGGACTGAAGACTTATCCACTGGGCCACCACACCGTGAGAGTAGGCAATAGTACTTATACTTTTGTCTCTTTCATTTACCTGAATAATGTTGGGAAAATTCTTGCAAGCACTTGGATTTGAACCCAAGACCAAAGAAGTGGGAAACCGAAGACTTATCCACTGGGCCAGCACTCTACAAGATAGGGCTGTTCTCAATGCAATTCCATTTTTTTCCGTTCAAACCCAAGCCTTGATGAACAATTGGAAGCATTTCCACAAATGAGCATGACAAAATAGAACTGTTCAGTAAAGTATACAGTGAGCATTGTCCTTTTTCCACTTGGTTTTGTTTTGGCAAATGGAATGAATTGGGTACAGCGATGGCCGCCACCACAAGTAGCACGCGTGGTCTTAATGCAGTTGCCAGGCAACACGTTGCATTTTTAATGACATGAGTATTACGGCATCACGTGTACATTCCACAATGACGTCATTTCAACCAGCATACATTTGACACGACGGGCAAACACTGTTGGTGCGCTATTCTAAAGCGTTCAAATCCCACGCCGCCATCTAAAAAGCCAATGCTGTACAAAAGAAAGCTTGATTTGTTTCTTTTGGGTTTTTTTTTTTTGCAGGCATTTTAAGAACGCAAATTGACAGCTTTTCAATTGAGACTTTTGGTCAAGGTTGCAGACAACTAAAGGAAGGAATCCAAGAGCAAAAATGTTTCCTAAAAAACCTTGTGGCCAGATGAAGCAAAAAGCACATTGTCGTCTTTCCGGCCGTCAAGACAATGTACAGCGCCTACACTCCACTAACTCCACTAAATCTGTCTATTACACACAAAGAGCATCTTAAATGTCATCTTTCCGCTTTTGGAATGTAAAGTGCTCGCTGATCTTATTGACTGCCATTAAAGGCTCTTTGTAGTGGCGCGTGGGATGACTCCAAAGCGTGGCCGCCAGCTTGTCTCGAACGCTGGCGACCTTTCTTCTGGCCATCAGATCGGCCCTAGCCAAAATGTGCGACTGTCCCCCCGTGAGACAACACTTTGTGCGTATTTACTGACCTTCACGTCCATCAAAGAATTTAAGTAAGGCCACGACTAGCGAGGCATTTAAGTAAGCGACTTTCCTTGACTTCTGAGAAGAGAGAAAACACATTTTAGACGGAAAAAAAAAAGAGTGCCATTTGGTGACGTCAGTTATGGAAAAACTCCACTCTAACCCACTCACCGGGCGTACTTGCATTTGATTGGCTAAAATATTAGCGGCATGGCCAAAATGTCTGCCACTTCCCCCAATTACTGGCTCTGATGGCCGTTTTCCTCCGTTTGGATGGGACATCCCGTTTGGATGCCCCTCGCCACTCCGGACATTTCCACGCTCACACAGCCGTCTATTTTAAACGAACGCGTTGCGCGTTGAGCAATGGAGCGGCGCCGGCCGAAGGCGAGGACAAGTGAGGAGTGGACGGGCCTTGGCGGGAGCCTCGCGCCGTGACTTCCGTTTTCAAGAGCTCCGAGGAGTAAGAGGGCGGCGGCGGCGGCGTTCCGCCCTGCGGGAAATGGAAGCCCCGCATCTCCACTTCTCCGTCCTTCATCAAAAGGTCTTGGTTCCGGTCCCCCCAAGCGTCGTGGCCGGTCCGCCATCCGCCCAGGTCTTGGCAACTTCTTTGGAAGCCGGCGGAAGGGCTCGGGGAGCACGCCCCGCCGTGGGGCTCCGCCGCCTCGCCCCGGCCCGCCTCCATCAAGTCCTGCACGGACACGGACTTGCCCAGAGCGCAGTCCGGCCGAGCGAGATCGGAGCGGCGGCAGCCCGGCGTGGCCAGCTCCAGGCTGGTGTGCCTCCTCCAACACCCCTCCTCCTTGGTGTCCAGCGGCTCTTTCGCCGAGGTCCCGAGGAGCAGAGCCGGTCGGCCGCCGTCCTCGGTGGGCCATCCCAGTCTTCCGTAGAAGGCTTCCGTTCGAGGGGGATTTTGGCCGGCGTCCAAGTTGCAGAGACCTACGTTCCGGCCGGGAGGGGGCGGCGGCGGCAGCTTGGCCAGGAGACAGAACTCTCCGTCCGCCGCGCCGCTGTTGGCCGTCGGGACGGGGTGGGGGAAAGTCCCCGGGGTTTCCTCGCTCTCGGGGGTGGCGGTCGGATCCGGATCCCAGGGCCGGCCATAGCGCCGGTGGCCGTGCGGCGACGGGCTGAAGGAGGAGGAGGCGGGGCCCGAGGGCGGGGTGGCGCCGCGGGTATCCCGATCCGCGGGGTTGGGGGCCGCCAGGACCAGGTGAAGCCCCGGCCGGGCGGCGCTCGGGGACGGCGAGCTCTTGCCGTTGACGGACGACTGGAAGTCGCGCCTGGGTTGGAGCTCAAAGAGGGGCAGAGAGGAGAGGCCCAGCGCCGCCGCGGCCGAACCCTTGCGCAGGACCTGCCGATAGAGGTCCAGCAAGGAGTCCATCTTGGACTCGATGGACTGGACCTGTGGGGAAACGGTCGCAAAAGTTGATAAGTGAGAGGGGAAAAAAAAATTGGCAATAAATGACTTTTCTAAATCATTTGGACGCTCTTATTATTATGATGAAGCGATGATAACCTGACGCTCCACTTTGCAAACGCGGCCCAGCATGCTCAAGTCCTCCAGCAGATCTCCGTCCGACAGCAACTTTTCCCGAATCTTCTTGTCCAGGGGGATCTGTCCTTTGCCCAGGATTTGGTCCACCCTACAACAGTAGACCAAAGCCAAAAGGGAACGTGTTCATTGATGCCTTGGTCAGGATGAAAGCCATCTACAATTAGTGAGGTTAATTGTAATCTATGGACTCATTCGGTTTCCATTTCTAAAAGCCCAGCCTTTCTTTCAACATGCAATGATGAAAATGGACACACACGCAATCACACTGGTCTTATGTCTTGAGACTGAAAAAAAAGCCAACTTTCAACCTCTGAACAACAGATGGAAGCAAAGAGCAAGGGATGGCGGCGCACGCCACCACAGGCTAGGCCACTGCTTCTTAACCTGGTTGGTTGGAGCTGACCACATTTAATGTGATTTATAAATTCAAGATATATAAGAGGCAGAAGCCAGGTTAAGAACCACTGGGCTAGACTCACTTCCCTTTCAAGTGTGCCAAATAAAGGAAGGAAGGAAGGAAGGAAGGAAGGAGTGGTGTTAAAGGCGCTAACGCTAATGCGCCGGCCGGCCGGCCGGCGTCTAGAGAATGAAAACAAAGTCAACCCGTTGGACGGGAACTCTGACCCTTGGGAGGAGTTCTTTCTGTAATAGAGAGGCAGGGAGGGGGAGGAAAAGGTCTTGGCGCGGCCACTCGGGGGCTGGGGGGGCCCTACAATCATATCCAGCCTGCGAGGAAGCAAAATGAACACACTTACTACATTCGTGCATCAAGGAAACAAGAAAAGAAGGAAAGATGGATGGATGGATGGATGGATGAAGGAGGAGAAGTCAAGCCAGAACGGGATTGTGGCCTCAAAATACGACATGTCGACTTGAACACATGGAATCAGAACCAATATATGTTCTGCCATTCCTTCATATTTATCTCCATATTTCTGACATCTTCTTACTAAAATATTAGCAGATGATCCTCTTTGCAAAATGAATTAGAGGAAAGACAGATGATAACCGTACTGACAAAATCAGTACGAACTTTCGATGATGAAGGCGTTGTTTACTGTACTGTGCTTACTGGTCCACATATGAAAAAGAAAAAGACGTTGTTCCCACCTGGTTTGTAGACTCTTGATGCGACACAACATGTCCAGGTGTCCCGCAGAGTACTGCTCGATGACATCCTTGACATCGTAAGGACGCAACGTTTCCTTGAACTTTTTCTTGGCCACGTGAAACTTCATTATCCTAAAGAAAGAAGAAGAAAGAATTTGGTCTCAATCCACAAAGAGTGCCAGTTGTTGTTTTGAATTGGAATTTGAGCAAGACTACATTTGTACATTTTCCACAGCGTGCGCATACAATCAAGCCAGTGCACCGAGCAAGGTCCATCCAACGAATGAAGTGGACTTGGACTAGCCCAAAAAGAATGCACATCTGTGACGGTGTTTTTACCTGATTGCTCTTATAGCAGACTTGACGGAAGGCAGCAAGTCATCCACTGAGATCTCGCAGTGGCAGCCTCTCTCGTCATAAGCGTCTTCTCCCGCCACGTTACAGTCTGCTGGAGAGAAGAAGAAGAAGAAGAAAATGAAGGAAAAACGTCCAATGATTTGTTGATTTTCTTTGTGCGACCCCTCCATCGTGACTGACCGTCCGCGGCGGAACGCGACTGGCTCTTGAGGCGAAGCGAGGGCCTGAAGCGCGTGCGATCGTTGAAGCTCCAGCTCTTTTGCACCTTGGCGGGGCTGGCGCCCTCGCCGCCCTCGGCCGCCGGGGAACGCCGGTCGTTGACGGAGGACGACGTCTGCCGGTTCTTGACGCTCTGACCTCGGGGGCTGGCCATCCTCACCCGTTCCTTGAAGCTCAGCTTCTGGCTGTACGGCCCAAAAAAAGAGAAGAAGGCAAAAACAACTCATTAAAAAGAAGTGTGCAATTCAAAGGACGCAATCCCTTTTTGTGATCTGAACACGCCAACGGCATGGCCAATAACTAACCGCAAGATGCACTACGGCACGCCTTGCCGCAAGATGCGTATCGGTGACGTTAGAAAATATGAATGTATACGACGGGGGGACATGGGGCGTTGTTTAATACGTTTTTTTCGCCTTAACAACAGAATGAAGCCATTGGATTTGTAGCACTTTCCCATAATACCAAATAGCACCTGAATAGGAGGAATAGTAAGTGAAGAATTATTTGGATCGAAAAACAAGAGGAAAAAAAACTGCAAAGCAATGGCTAAACTACATTTGTATGTTCCAGCACTATTTCCATTTCTTCTTCCAGTTGTTTAGAAGCAATGACTGACATTGTTTTTTTTTTTTTTTGCTATTTAGAATGTCAGCAGGCAAGTGGAAAAAACCTATCAAATGTGAGCGTTTTCAAGGCAAAGTCGCAGTCATTTGTCAGGCAATCAGAGCAAACAAGGTGGCCATTAGTGTGGGAAGCGCTGGCACAAAAACAAATGACAATTCCACCTGGGCTAATAGCCAAAGGCCAGCCGCCATGCACCAAAGTGGACGACACTGTGTTCCAAATGATTAGGCACACGCGCGCGACACGGTGGAGGAAGGACGCATTTGACATTTTTGGGGGAAATCTTTTGCACCTTTCTACTTTCAATTCTGAACAAGGACGGTTGGCAGCCTCCAAAATGACTTTCCCTTCCCCATCACTCATTCAATTGTGCCACCATCTTTTTTTTTCTTCCACACGTTGGAGAGGAACAGGTTTCAAGCGGCAATTAGTCCCCCCAAAAAAAGCAACTATGTATTGCGCATTTCATAAAAATCCTTATGCTTTTTATACGTCGGCGTATGATAGAGAGTGCAGGCTAATTTATTCCGATAAGAACGTAGATTTTAATGAAAATTATTTGGAGACTGAGGACGGGAATTTCAAGCGGGAGGCTCCCGTTTCCTTTCTACATTTATAATAGCAATACTGATGTTCTTTTGGACACACGCATAATTGTGCTATCTTGTTTTGTTAAATTTCCATTCATGTACAATCACTGAAAATGTGCTGTTATATTCGATGGACTCATTTGGAACACAGAGTAGTATTTAAAAGGCGTGGCATTCGGCAAAACGCGTACAGAGCAGCGGTGGTATACTTATGTTTCCGAGTCCGACACCTCCTCACAAGCTTCCCTTTACGACTATAGATTTGACTACAAAAATAAATCAATCAAAAACAAGGGCACATAAGATATCCAATGAGGCTTGCGAGACACATACGGTTGGTACTTGTGAATTTGACAAGTGGGAAGAAGACAGCAAAAAAAAAAAGAAAGAATAATGCAAACTTTCTAATTATGGCCAAACAACAATAATAGATCTGTGGTCACAAACCTTGTTGCTGGTTCGCCGTGTTCTCTTCTGGAGTTTTCAGTTGAGGGGAGGAAAAAGAAGAAAGAAATGATATTAGACGTCATTCACAATATTTCAAAAGTTCCCTGACCACATTGCAGTACATTTCAAATAATTTTCAGTTTGACATTATTTGGTAGATTCGTTATTGCCTGAGGGGAAATATATCCTTTTAGAAGGCCCCATTTTCATATTCATGCATACAGCCATCGATAGCAAGTCATACTCCTAATAGTCCTAAATGCATAGCGTGTGGGCAGATTCCCGTGCACTTTTTCACCCTTGGACACTTTCAATCCTGCGGCTTAAAGGCCATGCTGGCTATTTATACATTTTTACAGGCCAATGTGCTTTTGGACACCCGCGGCTCATACTTTGCCCGTCCCTCATCTACAAGCGCCTGTGCCTTAATATCATATCGTTTGGTGAAAATGGGAGTAGGGGGACTCCCATCTCACGTGGGGGAACGTCATATATCCATTCATCCATCATAAAAGGCTTTGGCGTGGTGGTACTTACTTGGTGGGGCTGCAGGTATGCAAGGCCTTCAAGTGAGGCTTCCAAGTGGCGATGGAGACCGAGTGTTCGTCAGCCGCGTAACTACGCCAAACACACTGAAAACCGGGAAGAGAGAAAGAGGTGATTAGTGAAAAGAGGAACACCGGGTGGGGTGGCACACGTCTTGGCTCGGGGCAGAGGTCACGCATCAATACGTGCTCTCGCAGTACCGCCAACCCGGCCGCCCGCCTGCCACGTGGCATCTAGGCACGGCGTGGGAGAACCGCGTGACGCCATCGCGCCAAAAGCAAGACTACAGAAAGGCTTTGGTCGACCTTCAGAAATAGTCAAAGAAGAGGCTTCCATTGTTTGACCTGGATGAGGTAGGCCGCCGGGTTTCTCCTCTTTTCAAAGTGCTTCTGTCGGTGTTGCTCTTGGACTTTGAGAGCAAAGCCCGATCCCAGAATTCCCTGTCAAAGTCAAAAGGAAGACATTTATATCAGAAGGAGGCGGCGCTTCAACTGTCGTCTCATTTTGGCTCGACGTAGAACGACGCCCCATCCTGACTAGCCCAGATTTTTTAAAAGAAAAAGAAGGTGGCGTACCGCGGGTAAGGCAAAGAAGGAGATGCCCAGCAGCGCAAAGCCGGCAGACAACATCCGTCCCGTCCACGTCTTTGGCGTCTTGTCCCCGTAGCCGATGGTGGTGAGAGTGATCTGGAAAAAAAAAAAGACACGCCCAGATAAGTCACAGAAACCACATTTTGAAAAGGTTTTTATGACAACTCACCGTGCCCCACCACAAAGCGTCGGCGTAGGTGGCAAACTCCTTGTTGAACTTGTTCTCCACCAGGTAGACCAGGAAGGAAGAGAAGATGAGAACCAGGAAACCAATGTACCAAGCCGTCACCAATTCCTGTGGGGACACACCAACATTCACAAAAGTCAAACGTCAGAAAGAGCGCCTCAATGTGGATGTTCTCAACTCTTAAAGACGTATTTAAAAGTTTGGAAAGTGACTTGGAATTGTATTTGATGCCCCCCCAGAGCCAGGCTTTCGATCAATTGAGATTGAGAGCGCCGTTGTGGCCGCGCTCGTGTGCCAAGCCAGCGAGAGTAGACGCCACTTGCTTGCTTGCTGTGTGTGACTTTGACTTGTTTGAACATCACCTTGGGCCTATTTTGGGCTGGCGTTGACATTTGTCACATCAATGATTTTGGAGTGCATTTGGGCAATTGTGGCGTCTGCTGCTCTTCATTTCATTCCGTCCACTGGCTGCCTCACATGCCATCAAATAAATGGAGCAAAGTCTTCTGGGATTGAAATGTACTTGGACGTTTTACCCCCACATTTGGACTCTAGTCCTATTCTTTTGAAGGGAATTCATGTAGGATTTGTTTGTAACACATTTTACTGGCATCCATCGGGCAGGCATACCTTGCTGTGAGCGTAAACCACGGAGCCCAGCAGCTTCCAGGTCCCCCCTCGGCGGTCCATGCGGACCATGCGCAAGATCTGCAGGAAGCGAAGGCTGCGCAAGACCGAAGTGGCAAAGATGTTGCCCTGGCTGCCGGCCGACACCACGGCCACCGATGCGATCAGCACGATGATGTCTGCGAGGTCACACAGACAAATGTTCAGGCTTCGGGCCTCCGTCGGCGTGAACACCACATATGAGCGCGCTATGAAATTGCCCTTCTCAATTCTCAATTGGCATTCTTCTCTTAAGAGCTTGGACCAGTACACTCAAGGACACGCCCACAAACGCCACTTGAGTATTTTGGACCGGGCCAGTGCGGTCCGGGAGACGAGAAGAGAAGAGAGGGGAGGCGGTAAAAAGAGAAATCACTCACCGATGACGCAGAAGGGCTTCCTGGCAAAGCGGATTCGACCCTGCCAGCCTCGGTAGCGACAGCAGCATCCCGCCGACCAGATGCGGATGATGTACTCCAAGCCAAACACCACAATCATGACAAATTCCTGCGACGTGGTGGACAAGGACCAGGACCGTGAGTGAATAGACAAAGCAGAAGGAACCAAGAAAGAGAAAATTATTAGTACTCCAGATTTGGACATATCCAAACATTGTGGTCATCAATCTGAACATAAGCTAAAATAGGCAAATACATGGTCAAAAAAAGTAGCACATGGAAAAGACAATTTCTGCTGAAATTGCTGATTTTACTCCAAACTTGGTCTCCTACCAAAATAAGCAGGCAGTAGGAGGAGGAGTCCTGATGAGCCGGAATGGTGGAGAAAACGGACAGGACCAGGCAACTGAAGACCAAGATGAACCTGCACACAAACACACACACACAAAGACACGACATCAAAATGACATTTTTGCCTTTGCGGGATTGTCATCTGAAAATGTAACAAAACATGTGGTTACAGAGAAACTCGGTTTGTCTCGGCTTTTCTGCACACCTTAAAGGAAGAGAAACATGGCCATCCACTTTTGAGGTCAAGGTAAGGCGTGCGCACCTAAAGGCATCCATCTCATCCCGGAGGAAGTCAACCTCAGCCACGGAGCGTAATGAAGCAGAAAGGAAGGAAATGGAAATGACTTTGCCGCCGCCGCCGCCGCCACCGCCGCCGCCTCCCCCTTCCGGCGGCACACCCATGAGGCGGCGTCGCCAGCCACCACAAACGATGCCTCTCGGAGCCTCGGCTGGCCGGGATGCTGTCCGTGGTTCTGAATTCAATCCCGGCCGGCCCTTCTGCTTTCCTCTTTCTTACGCAAAATCCGCTTTCATGGACTGTGATGAAAAGCTGAAGCTTTTTCTCTTTGACAGAATACAATAGAATCCCTCTCAAGACTTCACATTGAAATAGGAAGGAAGAAAGAAGAAATCTTGGCGAGGAAGTCAAGTCTGACGACTTTTTCTCACCTGACAAATCTCATCAAAAGCTGACCATCCAAATCTAATCTTTGACAGTCAATGGTTATGACATTGACAGAGAGAGGAAATCCATGGCTGCGCTTTAAATCACGTTCAAAGTGGAGGAACAAGCACAAAATGTACTGCAACTACACTCAACATGCATATCACTACTACAGGCTTAAACATACAGTATATACATTTGCATATAATATTATTTTTTTAAAGGGCCTTTGGTGGTGGTGGTGTGTTGTTCCTATAAAAATGCTATTGTCCACCTTGTGGGCGTGTCCAGAAGAGTGGACTGTTATGATTGATCTGTGTCATTTTCCCAGCTATCGATCCACTCGTCCATTTAAAAATGCCCCGGATAACTTTCTGGTTCCGTCTAAATGACTTGGCGGTGACGTGTTTGCTTTAGTGCTGCTGACCCACTTTTCACACTAGATTTACATCGATTTGCTCCATTATTTTCCCTTGGTTGTATTATTATTACAAGTGTGTGTTGACACTAATTGTAATTTAGATCCTTTTTCGGTTGGTTTTCTGTGTAAGAATGATTCCACGGTGTCTCCATCTTGGCCGGCCTCTCTTCCAAACACATTCCCTGCCGTACGCCACTCGTGTGGACTTGTGGTATGTGACATTCCCCCGCCGCAGTGGGCTTCTAATTGGGATTAGCATACGGCGCACCAAAACAATACCCCGGTGTTAAGAGTCCGCCAGGTCCGGTGGTCTTTCTATTGGCCAAAGGCCCGCTAATCCCCGTGTCCCCCGGAGCAAAGCCCATTCAATCTGGCGGAAGGCGGCCTATTATCAGCGTGTGCTTATTGCAAATCCCACCGTGGCGCAAAATATGGAAGCCCAGCATCCGCGTTTGGCTGTTTGGACTAGCCCCTTGACACCCTTCACTCACGCCCAGTTCAAGAAGCAAAACATCGGGGGCCAACGACAAGGCTCGGGAACCTTTTGGACAGAAAATAAGCAACGTTTTGGATTAAAAAAAAAAATTAAAAACGGGGGCTGTTCGGGGGAGCCGATGGCGACGGAACTGAACGTCAACGGGACGAAATCGACTTGGCCAGACGGTCGAGGTGTCTGACGGAAAATTTCTATTCACGGTAGCAGCGTTTAAGAAAAAAAAGGAAAGAAGTGAAATAGCGGCCAAGTGTGCATTACAGACTGCAAGTCACTTCAAGACTTTCCATCCAAACGCGGTCAAAAAAAGAGGGTCTGCCAGCAGGAGCCGGCCGGCCGGCCGAGGAGGCCTTTTTCCACCGGGGAACCAGAAGACAATCATCCCCCCGGCGACTGGCTGAAATGCACAGAGAAAAGTGACGGTGGCCTTGAAAAAAAGAGTAAACGGCCCAGCCAGTGGATTGAAGTAGCGTAAAAGGAGAGAAATGGCTAAAATAATGGAGAGGGGGGGAAAAACAACAGTGAGAGTGAGAGAAGGTAAGAAGAGCAAATGAATTTGTACACGGCCGGCGCTCTCTTTCTTTTTCCGTCTGAGTAACACGCTCCTCTGGCGGTGAGCCTCGGACCACCGACGTCTTTCCATTGGGCTGTCTGCCACCTTCTTTATCGCTCCGTCTGCCTGCCTGCCTGCTTGCCGGCCTATCTGCGTGTCTAGCCTGATTACGCTATCATTCCCCTCTTCCTTTGGAGCTTCCTATCTGCCGCTTGACGGCGTCCCCACGTCATCCCGCTCCTATTTGAGGCCAGCTAGAGTTTAACATTCACAAAAAAAGCTCTCCAAATCCTTATCAGGGGGTTAAAAGGTCAAAAATATTATCCAAAAATCTCAGACTTCACCACATTTCTCAGGAAAATTGCATTTCCTCCATGGACACTCGCAACGAATTGGAGGAGGTCAAGAAAAATACAGGACAATTGTGGGTATTTGCATAGGACGCCATCAATGAATTCCCCGAGATCATCCATGACTCACGGGTTCGATCTGAATAGAGTACAAGTGTTTATCAAAACGGCAAGAGCCAGCGTTTCCCACCCACTGCAAAGCTGACGAGCGAGCCCTTAAAGTGGGCTTTTATGCATAGCGGCGGATGGCGGGCGCACAAGCTCCATTTACTTCACACCGAGCGCCGCCCAAGGGCAGAAATACGTCCACGGCTGACTCACTTCACTCCAACCGAAGGACGTTTTGCTGCCGTGATCCCTCGTACACGAGCACGCCTACGCTCGTGAAGGGGGGAAAAGGTTGCCAGATTGGAGCAAAAAAAAACTAGCCAATGACACTGTTTCACTTCAAGTGGCGCCCTGGGAGGCAACAGTGCCTACGATTGGGGGATATCGGCCAAAAATGCCACATTTATGGACCCACGCGTGGCTAAGAGGGTCTAGCACGCCAATCCATCCACCTTTAGACCGCCGTTTCCATCCCTGGCGCGCAATTACGTGTACCCATTTTCCACAGAAACCATGGCGTAAATATAAATACTAGCGGTACACGGCTACAATCATAGTCCATCTTGTATGTATAACTCGATAAAATGGAGTCTTTTCCATTGCAAACACATAAAAAAAATGGTGGGAGGGTACGCGTGTACTGACAATGTGCTCAAAGCCTTAATTACTAGAAGCGTAATGGCACTGTTCAACACAATGTAATTTGAGGTAGCGTGGGAGAGAGAGAGAGAGAGAGAGAGAGAAAGAGAAATGAGGAACGGGGGCTTGGCGGAATGGAGCTCCTGAAAATAGACACGCTAACGTCTGATCATGTGCGGCACGTGAGCCCGGGGAAGATCAAAACGACAGTCGTACAATCAAATGTGAGGAAGGCCTCGGTCCTATAAAACGCAGCCGTTAAAAAGGACGTCACCGAGGTGGTCGGCCGTGGCTGAAAGGCCTCTTCTCAAGTCAAACAAGAAGCCTGGGATTTTTGGCCTTGGCACGATCTTTTTCCTTTAGTCAGTCTTGGCAAGAATACATTGATCGGCCACTTGTAGTTGTTGATGATCGGTCTTCAAAGTCATCATCCAAAGAGCTGACCAGAGACTATATTTCAAGCCCCCACAAAGAGCGGCCGTAAATGCCATGGTTGCCATTGTCAGTCCATGACAAAACACGGCAGGAACGTTTCTCCGTTTTTACAGTCTTTGCCAAAATCCACAGATTGCTCGACATTGGAGCAAAAAAAAATGGACGGCTGGTGTCCCGGCACCCCCGTGTTTCTTCATGAGTGCGAAACTTTGCGTGAGCTCCCGACGGCATCTCCGTCCACCAGTCGGCGCTATTCCAAGCGGACGAGCCTGCCAGGCCTGAGCAGAAGCAGATGGTGGCTGGGAATTTAGCTTCCTATGCATTTATGTTCATCCAGGTGCTAAGAGCCGAGAACAAACACAAGAGAGCTTCAATGCATTCATAGGCAGTGGCGGTGGCGGTGGCGGAGTCTGCTCTTTAAAAAGTCATTCCATGATCTCTTATTCATGAGCAGCCAGGCCCACATTGGGCTTCATTTGGACAGCGGTGGAGGGTCGGCTGGCCATTCTGGACCAGGTGTATGCTTTCAACCCTTATTTTCAATCAAAATGGCCAGCTATCTGTATACACCCATACTAGGCGGAGAGAGTTAATTGTAGCTTTTGTGCTTTTGGCCCATTTCCTACAATCAACACATTCAATTCAAAAGCTTATTCTTCCAATACAAAGTGCAAAATAATGAAATGATGGAATGGCCTTGATGATTAGAATCCACAAGTCATTGCAGGTATAAACAAAGAAAGCTAATACTGTAGCAATTAACAGACACGTGACAAATGACTTTTGGTCTAAGAAAGACGCTAAAAATGACATTCTTTGATCCAAGCACGGGAAAACAGGAAAAAAAGGACCTTTAACAGCCCCAGTTGTTGACATTTTAAATAAAGAGAATATGAAGATTTACGTACCAGATGTTTAGAGTGAAAAAGAAATACTTTGGTGGAATCTACGCTAATTGTCACATCCGTCCTAAATCCCAATGGCTTGGCCATTTTTTTTCCCCACGTGGACCGGAGCGGCGTTACAGCGGGAACACCACACGAAGATTGTCAGGCGTGTCATGGATTGGCCTTCCCAAATGCAAGCTGGTCTCCCTGCCAGGATTTCCAGCCCGAAACACGGCCAAGCTTTCCAAAACATCTCAGCTCAGCTCAGCTCGTCGCTGGCTGGCCGGCGGCGTACAAATACTACGTGACCTTACTTTGCTCTCGTGGAGGCCGTTTTGCATGGCGTACGCCGTGGTGCCAGAGCGCGTCTTCTCGTGCGTCTCATTCTTTTGGAAGGCTTCTTCTGGGCCATCAAAACACATCTTTTCTCACTGCTCTATTAAAGACAGAAGCCCGAGTGGCAAATGTGCACTGCACTCACTTCCAACTTTGTTATTTCAACAAGCAGCTGTTGCACGCTCTTTCCCGCCCGCTTCACTCCACAATCTGACTTGACACCCGTGCTGTCAGGTAAAGTCTATCAAAGGCTGGAAAAATGGTGGAAATTTAAGCCTGGGTAAAAAAAGGGATGGCTTCAAAGTTTTCAACAAAAAAAAAATAAAGCCAAGATGCCAATGGCAATATTTGCACAGCGCATTGTTCAGCATTAAAGGCAGAGTCGGCAGACACGCGGAAAGCGGAAATGTAGACTCCGAAAAGGGGCCGATGCAAGTAGACAAGGTGCTCGCTCACATCCTCTTATTGGCTAACGTCCATTGGCCTTCTATTTTATGCAAGTCGGGAGAATGTGCTGGCCTGGCCAGCGCGCTTGGAAGTAAAACCAAATTTTAGAAGTATGGCATCTGCCAGAAGCTACTGGAAAATCAAATCAGAATCTTCAAAGAAAAAAGTTTTCCATCAGCATCGCCAATGATTTTTTTTTTTTTTTTTTTTTTTTTACTTGCCATTGCATGACCCCCGCCCCCACCACAATGTCTTTGTGAACGCTGGATGTAGATGACAAGGGACTTTGCCTGCAGTGACCTCCACAGCTCACTTCCCATTAATCTGTTCTGACAAGTCAGCTATATCAAAGTGCTAACAATGGCCAAAGCCATTCATTTCTGGGCATTTCAGCATTCCCCGGACAATATCGCAAATGAGCCAAAGCCTCGGCTCAGACGAATAACACGGATCCAAGTGTCAAATGTATTGTGACAATTGAACACCCATGGTGATCTTCTCCTTGATGTTGACAAAATTGCTCTTTCAAAAGTCAGTCCGTCACTGACTACTCTTAGAATGTGCCCTGGTGGAAGTCACTACCGGGCCTCTCGTAAGCCTGGCTGGACCTCGGCGAGGACCTAACGCCATCCGTCCCTCCGGGACCCATCTTGGCGGCCAGAGGGGCTAAACGGCCCATCCTAGCGCGGCGAGCATCGCGACAACTGCGCGGCTCTCACCGGCACCAGAGCCGACCAAGCTATTTTTGGAGCGGGGTCGTCTGTCCTGGGGGAATACTACACCGGGGATGTTTTGACTGCACCCTACTCACAGCATTTCATCCACGTGCTGCCCATTCGTACAAAAAACCTCATTAACGTGGGAAAAAAACCCTCTTAAATAGCTATAGTTTAAGAATGTATTAAACCATATGGGAAGAAGTACTGCACGATTTAAAAAAAAAACTAAATCCAAGACCTTTTCTGAGCATTTCACCAAAGCATTTGAATACAGTAGTCGACATTAAAATTTGACATCAGCAAGTTTACGTCACTCCTCGGTGCATCCCAATTTTTTTGCTTATCCTTCTGGTAAGGTGAAGGAAAAACTGGTGGCTTACCCCTACATTAGACATCGACCCCCTTCCTCACAAGCACGCACGCACGCACACATTTGTGCCCCTGAGCAGACTTACAAGGAGAAGAATTTGTTAATCCAAAAGTGCCATGAATGGCACTACTGTACGTGGGTGTATACCAGTGCGTCTATTTGAGTGGGATTGCGGGCGGGTGGGTGGGCGCTTGGGCAAGGCAGGCTGCCATGCAGGCAAGCAGGTTAGCTCCTGAGTTCCAACACTACTCAGTACAAAGACAGGCTCAGTTCTGCGAGCATAAGGATTTTTTTTTTAAATAGATTTCCGTCTTAGGTGCAGGAAAATGTGACGGCAAATAAGTGGCGGGGCTCTTCCTAACTTTCCGGCACAGCAAAGTACGCACTAGTATGTAAAGCGGGGCTGTCCATCAAATCAGACTGCCGTCATGAATACAATTGCAAATATAACTGCAAATATCATATGGTTGTCCGAGGGAAAAAAAATCAACAGCCTGTTCTATCATTGTGAAATGGATCATTTTTTTAAGGAACATCTTGCGGCGAACGTTGCGTACGGCTTTTGGTTACCGTGGCGACCGGGATGGAGAGAGGCGAGCGCCACGCGTCATCAAGCGGCCCAGAGTGCGCGCGTGCAAAATTGGCCACTCGGCAAGAGGCAAGAGGCAAGAGGAAAAGTCCAAGACCCCCTTTCTGGAGACAATAGCACAGCGGCCAGGTGCCAGGTTACGCTCAATATTTACAATGGACAGAATCATGTGACTGACCCTCGGCCAGGCTCAGTCAAGCAAATACATTGTCTGAACCGCTAAGCATGCTGGGGGTGCCGGAGCCTAGCCCAGTTGACCATAGGTCAACAACAACATTGTTTGATGGCACCATTAGAAATGGCTTTTTTTTCCCTCAATCCCCATTGCAAATGGCCTTTTAAAGCTTTGCCAGTGCTATAGCGCACTCAACAAAAGTTGCATTGTTGGGAGTAAAGCCCCCCCAAGCCTCTTCCGAAATGGACAGATTAACTAGAAAATGATTAAATGGTGACATAGTAACATTTTATAAACGGCCGCCCGCAGTTTAAACGCATGCAGGTCCTATTCTACTCACATAAAGACAAGCGCAAGGTTAAACGGTTCATTTCCTCAAAAGCCCTTCTCTTGGTGTCTCTCTTCTTCTCAACGTAATCTAATCATAAATGTATTTTTTTAAATCAGAATGTAGAGAAAATCCTATTAATATCTCCTTATGGGTAATAATATATTCATGTCATCAGAATCAATGTAGGAGAAAACCCTCTATTTTATGGGGTGGAGACAAAAGGAGGCACAAGGACAAAGTTTCCCACATAAAAATGAAGCCGCCACCTCGTGGCATGTCCCCAAAGTCCTTTGCAACTTGACAGCACTTTCCATCTACGTTTTTCTCCAAAGTATCCCAACAAGAGCCAACCAAGGCGGCTGAAGGATTTCATTAGCGCCAAACAAGACCACCATTTTGCTAAGATCGTGCCCGCAACAACGTCCATTGACCCGGCCCAGATGTTCTGCGGCCGACCACGCGTGCACGTACTACGGCACCCTTAAAATCCTGTTTGGGCTCACGCGAGTCCTGTGGCGCACAGACCTCAAGAGGGCTGCTTGGCTTCCGGCTGCGTCAACTTCCTTCCTTTTAACCGACATTTAAGCGACCCTTTCTCACCCTGTCATTGAATGAAAGTGCGATTGGACGTCCAGCACCGTCACTGGCAGTTAAAGTGCAACATTCATCTGGCACCAATTACTTTATCATAATTGGACGTCCGCTCCATTCTAGGCATAAGCATCGTCCCCACTCTTTAAAATGCATTGGACGTCTAGTACCGTCAATGGCAGACACTCACTTAAGGGGGCGTCCGAGCAAGGTATGATAGCAATTATTTTCCAGGCTACTTAAGTATGCAGTCATTTAGCATTAGAAAAAAAAATATGTTTATCGCCTAAAAAAACTAAATAAACCTGGTATCAACATGGACCGATATGTGTAGGAATATCGGTTGTAGACAAAGCAGGGATGGATGGCGCATCAGCATCAGCATAAACATCAACAGGTGCACCCAATGGGATTTTTGAAAAAGGAGTAAAAAAGAAGTGCATCAACTTACACGAAGGCATGGTAGATGAAAGCCCAAGCTCTCGGTCTCTCCAGCACGTTGTACAGGTAGTTCTGGAGGCGGCGGTAGCGAACGTTCCGGCGGCCGCTGTGCGCGCCGTACAGCAGCGGCTTGCCCAGCAAGCTCAGGCGGGCTCCCCGCTTCCCTCGGCGGGCGTCCGTAGTAGCGGCATCCCCTCCGACACCGACGCCCACGCGGTGTTTGGGAGACAGCAAGCCGTCTCCGGCGCTCTTCATCCCGTGGCCGGACTCGACATCTTGGACGCCGTAGCCATCGTCGGCGGCCCCGTGGCCGGGAGAGGTCCTCATCCAGAGCCCGGCGGCGGCGGGGGCGCCTTCATCGGCGCTCGGCTTCCGTGGCATGGCATCGCCGAGGCCGACGGAGGACGGAGCTTGTCGGAGGCGAGCAGAGTCGAGTGCGACGGCGGTGGCCAGCCGAACATAGGTTCGCGCTTGCACTTTGAGCGAAGCTCGGTTCTTCCTTCCTTTCTTGGTTTGTTTGGCTGTTTCTCGGCTCGCAGCTGCAACGTCACCGGCTGCCAGCCAACCGTAATGAGGCAAATCTCCAAAGAGTCAGTCGCTCGCCAGCCGCGTGTGCGCACGAGCGACCATCAATCGGCAAACTTTGGCGTCCACTTGCCTTCTTCGTGCGACACAAGCCGAGCTTCAACTGTTCACCACGAGAGGGGGGCGTACGTTTAGACTTTAGGGGGAGATGGTTTCAAGCCACTCGTTATGGGGTGCTTCTCATTTTCTGGGAGATGGTACATTTGCGGGTCATTTCTTTTGAAAAATGTGCTGAAAGAAAACACACACAAAAAAAATAAAGTGAAATCCCATCCCGGTACCGTCACTCCTGATTCATTTTCCACTTGCCTGCCTGCCTGGAAAAGTAACCACGAAAACCACGGAGGAAGAATCTCGGAGCATCTGCAGGAACGATCACCAACGATCACGCTCATGGAAAAGCATTCTGTTCAACCAAAAACTCCGCTTTCTGGGACAGTGGACAGCAATTCCAAAGATCACATCTTCGTGGAACAAGAGGCCGTGTATTCTCCCTCTTTGTAGCTGCAAAATTCAAAAGATAAATCAGTGTGCTCAAGTAACAGTTCACTAAAAATAATGTGCAGACAATGGAGTGGATACATTTGAAAATACTCATTTTCAGTGAGGGGGCCAGATCAAATGAAATCCAGTGTTTTCACCAATGACTTATGTATGAAGCAAAAGTGTCATAACGACTACTTCTCTTTGTAAGTGTAATATGGCAAGTGTGGTCTGACTCAGCTTCTCAAGTCTGCAGACTTCCCCTTTTTATTTGGGCACTGCATTTAACGGTTTTGCACTTTTGACATTTTGCTTAAATGGCAACAATAGAACATGACAAGAAATGGCTGTTTTACCTCTGGCAGCTTTATTTTCAATTCATTTTTAGTTTGTTTTTGTTTCGTAGGGCTTACATCGTGCACACAAGGGGTTTTATTCTTCTAATAACGGTGTTACAAGAGTTGGGGGTGTTAAAACTAGGATTTTTTTTAGAGCATCTTGGTTTGTGTCAATCATGTTTAATACAAATAGGTGGTGTGGAATTGGGGATTGTCACCTATGACCTTTTGCATTTTGCATCTGCCGGCACATAAAAAAAAAAAAAAGGAAAACTTATTGGTCTTACATGTGAGAAAACTGCGCCATCTCTCGGGGACTGCACAACTCGCCCATTGGATCTTCACAAAACTGCTTGGTCACTTCTGTGAAAAAAAAACAGAAAAATATATGTATTATACACAGTTCTGCCAATCAGAGGTAAATGTTGTGGCAACTTTTCCGCCTGGAGAAAGTTCAAATGAGTGTTTTGTTCCGTACATTCTTTTTATTTGTAAGTCATAAAAATGAACTTTTTGAAATATAAAACATACACATCATTTGAGCCACATCCGGTATACAAACAAGAAATGTTTTCAATCGACGCCTGACATTTTTTGGTCCAATTTTCTTGGAGCGGAACACGGACGCCGTGAACAATCCACCTTGTCCCGGTTATGCCGACGGGAAAAAAAAAAAGAAAACAATCGATAAAGAAAAAAAGCCTTCCCAAGTGGCGCCACATTTACACATTGCTTTTCGGGTGGAAATGATCATTGAGACATTTTTTTTTTACAGACTGGTTTGCTTCCACAGTTTGAAGGAGCACTTTGCCAAGAAGCCAAGTCCATTTCCTGGAGTGATCCCCAGCCGTGGACAAATACATTTTTGGCTGAAATGACTTGGCCTCAGCGCCAGCCAATGGCTCTCCATGAAGATGCAGTGTACTACAACTTTGCTTTTTAGGCCTCCCAATGCGCCACGCCAGATCCGGCAAAATTACTGGATGGGATTTCCATTTGTTTACTTTTTTTTTGATACACCATCTTTTTGGAGGTCAAAAATGAGGTGTAAAGTCTGCCTGGGACTACAAGACATCCCATTTTGAGAGACGTTCAGCACCTGGCTGGCCAATGGCTTCCCTTTCTTAGTTCCATCTCATTAATATTCAATGACGAGCAAACTGTACAACTGCATGCAACAAACAAGTGGCCTTACAGTACTAACAAGTGTGTGTGAAACCGACACACACACACACACGCGCACGCACACACACTCCTCCTGTAGTATTATTTTTTTCATGATTTTGATCGTTTTGGGAAAAAAAATGCATGCCGGTCAGAGCGGGTGTTTTTTTTTCTTCACGAGGTCGGCAGGCCAAATGGAGTCGGTCCGTTGTGTAAACTTTCAGGCTGATGGCGTACACACTTTTAGACCAACAGCAACAAAACGGGTGAGCATTTTTTTTTGCCTCGGCTTTTTAGTCAACCATGAATTTGACTGTGATTGCTTTTCCCTATTTTTTTCAAAAAGTTTGACTTTTTAAGTGTAAAAAAAATAAATAAATCAAGCTCTTGTGCTTGTGTTTAATTCTCCCAAAACGGAAACGTTGAGTAAAAACATTGAAACATGCTCATCATCTGACAGACTTTCCTCTGGTAAATAAATATTTTCCCTTTTTTTCTCTTTTAAATAGTGACTATTTCTTTCTGTGAAATTGACCAGTCAGCTAGCTAAATGTTTTTTTTGGTTGGTCTTCCACATGGGAGGTCCATCATCTGAGGTTTGAAAACCGAAGATGTATCGTACTCGGCGCTCTCTGCACGAGGCTCGGAAACAACATAAATCATTTCATGGCCTTTTTTTTTTTTTAATCGCTTGCTTTTGTTCTGTTGAGTTTTTTTCTCTCCATGCACACACCGGAGCGACGACATATCGTGAGCGTAGAGCAGGCGCTCTAAAATCATTTTTGTGCCACCGGGACCCAGGAAAAAGTGAAGAGACGACAAAGCAAACACGGTAAGACGGTTATGGCCTGAGAGGAGCCATGGTAAACATTTTCAAAAGAGGATTTTTCCATAAAGACAGAGAAAGAGAGAGAGAGAAAGAGATAGAGAGAGACCAGCGATGCCACTTCAGGGTGGAGGCACCAGAAGAAGGCCGTATACTTCCTGACTAAATACCCACGTGGAAAGCCCCCGCTTTGGGGCAGGCGGGGGTGCCGGAGGTCCCGTGGGCTTTCCGGAGGAGGCTCCTACACGCCAGCTGCAGCGGTGATGGGAGGCCAACTCCACTGCATTACATTCCAGCGCTTACATACAATTGCTTGCAATGGACCCTGCTTCATTTGTTTACTCGTGGTCTGTCGGTCCGTCCGTCCACCTAACGGTCTCTCAGACTACGGCTCGTCGTCCGCGGACAGCCGCCAATCTTCGAAAAAGGGGCTCTGGGGGACTGCAGTATCTGTGACAGAAGGCCCACAAAAATGAACCACGATAGTTGGGAGTGATTGTAAGATGTCAACGAGGATTTCTCCTGGCGGTGCCTTTTCTGATTGTTGTCGCCGGACATTTGGGCCGCCGTGGGCGAGCCGGGGCTCCGCTAGCATCGGACCCCGGGAGGTCCCGAGGAACTGTCCAGCGACGACTGAGACGCTCGGCGGGTGAGGGAAGCCAGAGTGGGATCCACCAGAGAAGAAGGCGGGAACAACTTGTACCAACCGATGACCGTGCTGGATAAGTCCAGCTCCTCCAGGAGGATTTGGGCCACTCCCATGAAGCTCTTGTGGTCCATGCGCCCGTAGTCGCCCCACACGATCACCTGGAGGGGGCGCAAGGGAACAGTTTCCTCTCTGGCGCCGTCCGGGCGGGAGCCATTTGCCTCACCTGTAAGACTTTCCCCTGCGGGCTTTCCTCAAAGAGCAGCGCCTGCTGGTAGAGCGGGTCCAGGGTTTTGCGAGCAATCTTGGTTTTCTTTTTGGCCACGTAGGCGCCGTTATTCAACAAATAGACCTTGACGTAAGGTGCTGCGGAAAGAGCAAACGAGTTAAAAGTGCTTCTATTTTCAATCAGTGGTGGGAAAACTATTCCACGGTAGATATTTTCATTCCAAGCTCTAAAGAGGAAACTTTCCGCAATACTAAGTGACCTGCGAGTGCAATCAGTGATTGGCGTCTGCTGCTTCACACAGCCCAACCCCCACCCACACCTTCAAGTTTGTAAGTCAGCTCGGTCGGTGCTGGACGGTTGGATCGAGCAAAAAGCAACTCCCTCCCTCCCTCCCTCCCCCCTACCTACAACGGCCCAACCCCCGTTGATTCACCTTTGAATACATCTATCTGCGCTGGGTGTCTTGAAAGGAAAAAGCTGCAAGTGCAGTGGCCCTCCAAGGCCCAAGACTTTGCCCACCCAAAATTGAGCTGAAATTGGTTATTTGACCAAAAGCCTACTTCAAAAAATCCCATACAAAAGTTGTTCTACACAATTTGAAATGATCCCAAAAAAAGTATCAAATAAGGGAAATAAAATATAGCATCCCATAAAACAAAGGCATTCATATAACACGTTTGGGCAAATTAAATAAAAAGGCCAAAAGTGAGTGCTTTGGTTTCAATTTCTAAAGAGGAAACTTTCTGCAATACTAAGTGTCCTGTGTGTACAATCAGTGGATTGGCATCAGCTGCTTGTCACAGCCCAACCCCCACCCACACCTTCAAGTTTGTCAGTCAGCTCGGTCGGTGCGGGATGACTTGAACCAAAAGCTGCCCCCCACCCCCGACCCACGACGGCCCAACCCCCGTTGATTCAACTTTGAATAGATGTGCCTGCACTGGATGGGTTAGAAGGAAAAAGCTGCAAGTGCAGCAGCCCTCCAAGACCAAAAGCTGTGCCCCCCAAAATTGAGACAAAATTGGGTAAATTGAGATTGGACCAAAAAAACTACTTTAAAAAAATCCTGTACAAAAAGTTGTTCTGCACAATTTGAAATGATCCCAAAAAATGTATCAAATAAGGGAAATAAAATATAGCATCCCATAAGCCAAGGCATTCATTTATCAGGGCAGTGCAAAATTTCAAAACAAGGCCAAAAGTCAGTGCTTTGGTTTCTACTTGTAAAGAGGAAAACTTTCCACAATACTAAGTGACCTGCGAGTGCAATTAGTGGATTGGCATCAGGTGCTTGTTTCAGCCCAACCCCCACTGCTTCAACTGTCTGTGCCGGATGGCTTCGGAACAAAAAGCTACGTCGAGGTCCACGGGTTTGCCCACCCCCGCAGTAGATGTTTAAGGTTGAACAGACTTTGAAATACCTGGAAGGGATTTGGATCCCGGCTTTTGGACCAGACCGCGTGCTCGGATGACTTCCACCTCCAGTTGACCCTTTTTCTCCATCATTCCGATCTGAATGTCACCTGAAAAAAAAAGGGAAAAAAAGATTTTCAGAACAAAAAATGAGACCATGATGAATTACATTTCCACTTTGTTGCGGTCACCTATGGCGGGTGTGGCCAGTGTTTGCCTGCCCACCAACTGAGCCGGACCCAGGCCGTCTAAAAAGTCGCTGAACTGGCTGCTGGCTCCCAGGTTGACCCCAGAGAAGATACTAAGACAAACACAGAGACATTAGTGACATAAAAAGACACAAAAGGCGCCATGGCATTCGGCACAATTCATTTGATGTCGGTGACTTTTGACGGAAGCCAAAAGTGTTCACATGGGCTAAAAATAATCCCTTCGTGTGGTGCCTTTCCTTGGAGTCAAAAGTGTTTACTACAGTTGATAAAAAACAGAAGCCCCTCGGGTGAAAACAAATGTGTAATAGAAGGCTGTGGTTTTAGCTGCTATGACTCAAAGAGATAAAAAGAAAAGAAGACTGACTTCCCCTCGGAGTTGTAGCTGTTCATGTTGCCGTTGTTGGACTCCCTGCTGGGTTGCCGGCTCATGTTCCTGCTCAGCTCCACCGCCATGCCCGTCTCTGTGCTCCTCTGGATGGGCGCTCCTTTCTCCTTTTTAGTTTTGGCCTCTGAAAAAAAGGATCATGATCATTGGTCACATTTTTAGGTCAAATCATATCTTGTCCCACAATGTAGCAAAACAACAAGAACACATTCCACAATGTAAGGCTCTTAATTGGAGATTTTAGCTTACCTGCCTTGACTGTCCCCTGACTTGGACAGAAATGATGGACGTGTTTTCAATCTTTGCTTTCTATCTCGGCTTCCTTTCTCTCCACTAGCAAGACAAGCCAGACACGTTCCCCCCTCGAGGCGGCTTGCGCTCAAATAGCTTTTTAAACATTTGATCCCCAAAAAAAGGGAACGCTCGCCTTTCATCAGCCAGCGACTCCAGATGAATTGGACTTGGAATCGGGAGGGAGGGGGCAACTTATATAAGTTTTTTTTTTTTTTTTTTTGTAAACATGCACTGTGCAACAAAGGGTACCAGCCGTTTTTTTACAGAATAAAAGAAGATTTGCAAATGTACCTTCCTTCAGTACAGTTTGTTCCCCGGGACAAAAGGCGCCTCATTGTCTTAATGGACGGCAGGGCCGGGATAAATGCCCACCGCCCCCCAGCACAAAACATGACGGAGTGCACCCAATGAAATATGTAGAGTGTATCATTCAAAAGGGGACGCTGGGCACGTGTACTTTTTCTTATTTTCCCTTAACTAGAGCAAGCTGCTTTTTCGGCCTCTAACAAAATTGAAGTCGGAGATGAGATTTGAAGCCCGAGGCATTCTCAAATAGGCGGCCATCATTGATTTTGCCAATCCAAAGAAGGACAAATGGATGCTTTGCCCGAGTGAGCGACTCACCCGGGCCGCCGATCTGGGAGGTACTGCGACTGCGGCGGTTCCCCACGATGGCCACCACGCGGGCGCTGAGACTGGAGCGTCGCTTCTTGCCGCCTCCGCCCAGCGTGCCCAGCGCCGTGTCCGATTGGCTGCCGTCCGTGCGCTCCTGCGTGTAGATGTCCCCGCTGGCGCTGGAGCTTTTGGGCATGCTGCGTCCCGCCGACGCTCTCATCTGTCGACTGAAAAAAAAGAAAAGAAGAGAAGACAAACAGTCGTTGAAATGTTTCCAGTGGATGTCCGTCTCAAAAGCAAAGTCCGCCCCAAAAACACGGACGCTTCATCCATATTTGGAATGAGAAATCCACCAGGGAGGGGCCAAACACTTCTTTCCGACGCCGGCCGGACGTGGACGGGCGCAAACGTATTTGTCTTTACCTGGAGGAGTCGTGTGTTTCTCCGGCTACCGTGTGCCTCCTGCGCTTCAACTCCTGCGAGCCGGGCCTCTTTGCGGCCGCCCTCTTCCTCTCCTCTTCCCTAGTCACCCCCCACGAGATCCTCCTGTCCTTTTTTTCCTCCTCTAAGGACTTTGACCTGAGTCTGGTTTGGGTTTTTTTTTTTGCCCCGCGAGCGTTCGCCGCGTCACGTGGCACGGCCACACGCGCGCACGCCGTTGGACGGAAACATGCAGGCATGCAAAGAGAGAAAAGGACACAACGCACAGTCGTTATGGTGCAAACAAATGGACGGAGGGGGGATGGATGGGAGTGGAGGATGCCGGTGATGGACAACACCAACCTGAGACGTCCCCCGGGGCGTTCCGACTGGACCGACATGTAGCTGGCGCTACTGAGGCGAGAGGCACTGCTGGCGCGGGAGAGAGCCGACATGTCGCTCATGTCGCTGTCGGACGACCTGGCGGACATGTTGTCGCTGCCGCGTCGCTGTTCCGCAAACATCTGCAAAACACCAAGCGCACAAATTCATCATTTTCCTCAAAGTCCACTTGAATGTTTTCGGCTCTTTAGGAGCATCCCGCAGGGCTCACCTCCCGTTTATTCTTGAGCTCCGACTCCGGGTCGCGGGAAGCGGAATGCCTGTAGGCGTGGACTTTGACGTGCAGCTGGCGGGCTCGTTCTTCCACGGCCAGCGCTAAGAGGAAAGCCACAGTCATCCCGGGAAAATAACAAGCTTAATACTTGAAAGTACGCAAACAGACAGACGGCAGACCTTGTTCTACGCTGCTGCTCTTGGCCGGAAGCTGCGGTAGCTGGCGGCCCCTGCGACCTGACGGGGGAGTCCCCATTGGGGAAGAGGGGCTGCCGTGGGGGTGCGTTCTGGCCAAAGACAGGGAAAAAAAAAAGCTGTTAAAATGGGGGACATGTGCTTGACATGTGGCCTCTTTTCTCAGAGGGGGAAGAAAGGAGATCACCGATAGACCCAAAATGATCATTAAAGCCAAGGGGGACAAAAAGGACACACCAGGCAGAGGAGGAGTTAGCCACGGCGTACACACCACAAAGCCACAGATACACCAGCGGCGTGTACGCTAGGTTTGGGCTTAAAAGGAGATCCTCAAAGTCTCCCACACTGGCTCGGCCCGCCGACCATCGGACAAAAAAAAATGCGCTTGTCGTGCAGAGACGTGAGCAAAAAAAAAAAGAACGGGAGCACACAGTAGGGCGAGCCGGCCAGCCGCCGATCACGGCATGCACCTGTCCGTCTGCGATGGCGTCTGGCCCAAGGGCCTCAGCGGAAAGCCTTTGCCACGACTGCCCCTCAGGATAGACGTGGGCTGGATGCGACTTCCGTTGGCAAAATTAAAGAGAGCAATGACATCCGTGACCAATAAATGACGCATGAATTTGAACATGCCGCTCCAACTACAGTTGTGCCTTGACGGGAAACCAATGAACATTTGGGAGTAATGTGCTTTTTCTGACTACCTGTCTCGGTCACAAGAGTGGACGTTGGCGTCCGGTCGCAAACAGGTGGTGCTGGCGCTCCTGGCTCGATCCAACGATGGCTGCAGGTCACTGAAAGAGAAAAAGAAAGAGAGAGAGAAAATGGAAAGGATTTGGCAAAGGGAAAACCGGATGCTCAATAGCAGTAGAAAGGAAGAAAACATTTTGACGCGCGATCGAATCACGGTGACAGCTCAATCAGAGGAGACAAAACGGAATAAAAAAAAAAAGGTGCTCAGACGCCATTCTGGCCGTCACTACGTATGTCCATTCATTCGTCCCTACGCCGGCTGCGAGGGTGAAAGCTTGCCGTGGGGTTATTTTGGAATTTTGGACAGATGGTGGCCTTCCCCAGGTGGATTCCCAGGCCAAAATCTACCTGGCTTCTGCCAGACGGAGCAGAAGCAAAGGCGTTTTGCACCATCCCAATCTCCTTACCTAACGGGGACCTCATCAGTGAACCTGAGCACACGGTGTGCAAAGATGCTACGATGCATGTTGTTGTTGTGGTGGTGGTGGTGGTGGGGGTGGTGGCCCCCCTCTTGCCTTTGGGCCAGCTTGCTCTTTAAGCATGCGGGGAGGGTGCAGCTGGACACCGTCCGACAACAAAATACACAAAGAGCAAAAGGAAAGACTCAATGAAACATGCAGCTTAACCCACAGCCGAAGCACAAAAGGAAGAAAAAGCCCGCAGAGCCAAAGCGCCGTCGTCCGTGGGCTTCTCCTTTGGCTCTTACCATCACGAGACAATGGGAATGCTTACAAAAGAAATGAGTCAATCCGTCAACACATTGGACCGAGCAAGACAGTCACAATGAAAGAGTAGCATTGTTTTGATGCTCTACAATATGCTTGGCGGACCACATTTGTAGATTTTGGAGGGACAGACGGTTAGAGCGAGGTGCTGCGTACGTTCACAAAAAAAGCCAAGGGGGGGCGCCACCAAACGGCACAAACGACCACGAGGGATGGAGGAAGAAAAAGGGCAAGAAGGGCTCCCCTTTTTGCTTACCTGTACATGTCTTTGTGGATACCATTCACTAAGAGGGGCATTTTGGGAGGGAGGGTGTGGCTATGTTTACATGCACCTCTGCTTGCCATGCGCACAAAGAAAAAAAGAAAGTGGGGGGGAAACAAAAGTAGATGGCGACTGTGAGTCACAACAAGATAGATCAAATTAAAGCTCCCTCATGGCGTAGCAACCTTTTCACACACTGACTAAAATAGGTAACAAAAAAAAACCCGGTCATTTTCCACACAAAACATTCCATCGATAGCGACACACACGTCAGGGTGTGACGGCGCTTACAAAAATGGTCTGAAATCATATGGTCTGGGGATGGTAGTCCTATTTCGAATGATTTTTTTTTTTTTTACCTGTTTGTGTGCAGGCACTCGGCACTCCCGCCTCGGATTGAGCCGCGCGTCTCCGGGGCCTCACTGTCAGTGCCGTGACGATGTGGGTGAACAAATGAAAAAGCCGCCCAAAAAAAGACAACACAGGAGGATGGCAACTCAGACGGGCTCGTGATTTCATGAGTGACAAAAAACATCAAATCAATCACTCAGAGCTACCGGTAAATCCACATCAACCTCCCAAGAGCCAAACTGGGTTTTGTCTTTCTTATTTGGACGAGAATTAGGCTTCAAATCAGTGTACAATCTTTTTAGTCCAAACTGTAACATTTGCAACAATCTCCACAATGAAAATTCGGCAGGTCGTAGGAGGTTAACCATTTGGACCAAAGTTAAGGTGCTACTTCTATTATTCCAAAATAAAACGCCACACCCTTAATGTACTATTTCAGTATTTAGTGTTTTAAAAGGCATTACCTGTCTTCGGAGTACTCGTAATCCGAGTCGCCGGAGCGTTGGTGCTCTAAAGTGGAGTCCAGGTAATGGGAGGGCGACTGGGAGTGATGGCGCTTCTGGTGGATCTCATCCAGGCTCCTGACATTTCCAAAAAAAAAAAAAAAAAAAAGAAATCAAGTGGTTTAGATGACGACACTCAAGTCATCAATACGGTGAGACTAAAAGGTCAGCGACCTTTGCATGGGGACGTACGCCGGGCGCGACCTGGCCCGGCACGAATCTTCTCGGTGAGGAGACACCGAGCGAGAGCGATGCTGGAGGGCGCGCTGCTGTTCGGGTACCGTCAAGGTGCTGGCCCGCTCTCTGTCCCGGGAACTGCGCTCTCCTCCTCCTCCTCCTCCTCCTCCTAGAAAATCATCCAAACACACGGAGACGGATGAGCTGTGGAGCCGTGGACTTTCTTTGCTTTCCCCTTCTGGAACAAACGGCTTATTTTGTCGATAGCCCTTCCTGTGGCGCTCCGTCAGAAAAACAACATTATTTACAATTCTTTGCATTGTGTATAGGTTAGCAAATACAGTGGTACCCCTACTTGCCAATAGTATCTCCAATACCAAAGAAATTCCCCCAAAAACTAAATTGCTCCCCCAATACCTGGCTAACCTCCCCTGGGGGCTATTTAGGGGGACCCTGATTGGGGTGAGGGCTTCCACGTGTCAATTGCATAAAAAAAAAAAAAACTCCAGTTGTACTTGATTTCCTCAGCAGAGGTGCCACTGTATTACCAAAGGCCCATTTCCTTTGGAGTCCAGATGAGGCATGCACCACACACTAGGTGGAATGGCGGTGAAGTAAAAAGCTACACTTGGGCATGCCTTCCAGTGTTCCTACAGTCAGCAGAGGAGGAGAACCTTGTAATGCGCCCCCCTGTATTGCCTACAGCGAGCGCACCGCGTAGCATACGCCGCCAGTCCAATAGGGGGGGAAAAAAACCACTAGCATTCCTTGACGGTGGATTTGAAGATTTGGCCGCGAGAGGTTGGATCGCTGAACTTTAAGGGGGCCCCGGGGGGCCTTAGGGGGCAATGGTCCGTTCTCTCAGCCAGTGCTGGGCGCCCGCAGGCGGCTACCGGGCAACACGTACATAGGAACCACGCCGTACCCACCTTTGGTCACTAGCATCAAAGCATCATCAAACTCTGTATCGATGATGCGATGAGACCCTGCAGTCACACACACCCACACACACACACAAATACAAGAAGGATGTAAGGTCGGGACGATCCGGACCCATCTGGTGCCCACGGCCGGGGCCGATCGATGGTGCGCGCCGTCGGCAACGGCCGAGAGAAGGCGCTCGCGCGTCAACGGAGGAGGAGGAAGAAAAAGACCTACTCTGGAGTTTCTTGGCGGGGACGTGTCTGCGCGAAAAGTACGGCGACGCCTGAGGCAACGGGATGGAAGACGCGTCGTGCGCCTGCAGTTTGTACCAGTGGGGGATGTCGTCCAGTAAGGCCGTCTCCAGCTCGATCAGGATCTGAGACCAGACGGGAGGTGAGAAAGGGAATGGAGCCCGAGGTGGGTTGGACCACGTCCGTCCACCCCACTGGACTTACCTCGCCCATGAATTGACTCTCCTCTTCCTGGACCCGCGGTTGGTCCCAGACGGTGATCTCCAGCATGCGCTCGCGAAAGTCTCGCCGATGCACGTGCGGATACAGGAAGGTCTGATTCCACTTGGGCTCGGCGCTCTTCTTCACCGTTTTCGTCCGACGCTTGCTCTTGTCGCTGCAACGCCATCGTTCGTCGGGGTTATCGAACGGCCGCCGTGGCCCAGTGGCGTCTGGCACAAACCTTCTGTCGGGCAAAAAGTACATCTTGACGTAGGGGTTCCGCGGTCGTCCGTCGGGGCGCGCCGGCAGCTCCGTGGCTTGGAGGACGTTGACGATCAGCTGATGGCCCACTTTGTCGTACCACAGTTTCACCTGCCGGACCACGGCGGGGCGTTTGGCCGAGTTGTCCGTCGTCCACGCGGGGCGCCCACACTTACGGAGAGTTGTCCGGGCAGCGGCGGAGGAAGGTCTCGGAGGGTCCCCGGGCTGGTGGGGGACATGACCGAGATGGAGGGCCGCTCCATTTTCTGGGACTCGAACGAACTGGAACCGGCTGGGAAAGGACGACAAGTGGCAGAGGTGAAGGGGCGGGCCCAGAGCAGACGGTCAAATGGCGTCAGATACTTACTAGACTCCAGAGGAGGATGAGATGACTCTGGGATTCTGGGAATGTCCCTGTGTGCATTAAAACAAACAAACAAACAACAGCGGTCAAAAGAGACAATTTAAGGACAAGCCAAGAGATGACGTTATTTCAGTGCAACACGGTGGGAAAGTACTATTGTTTCTATCATTTGGGGCATTTGGCCTGTCCTACCAAAATGAATGGCACACTACTTAGTCATACTTGCTCGTACTCAGCGGGCTAAAAGAAAAGTGGATAAGGCAATGTTACCCGATGGGTCTGGAGACGACAAGTTCCACTTGAGGCTGGGCCTTGGATTCCAGGATGATATTGTACACCTCTTTCTTGGTGGCTCCCGGCAACGACTTGCCGTTCCACTGCAACACCTCATCGCCTGAAGGAACAAAAGTGGGGAATATTTGGTCGCTTGCACGGGTGCCAACTGACACTCAACTATTGTGGCAAAATGGAATAAAAGGACGCTTTCTTTACAAGTCCCAAAAGTGCTTTACTCTCACCTGGTCTCAAATGTCCAACCACATCTGCCAGGCTGCCTTTTTTGACTTTGGTGATGAAGGCTCCAAGTCTTCCCGTCTGTGTCATTTTCCCACCGACGACCTGCGATAATGCCAGGGCCCGAGATCAAAGACGGGACGCCGCCTTAATCGCTTTCCTTTGTGCCGGTTTCCGTCCGCCATCGTGTTTGCGAGCGGGTGAACAGATGGCGCGGAGGGTGCGGAGGGCGCGGAGGGTGCGGAGGGTGCGTCTTTGCCTACTTTTAAGCCCAGGAGGGAGCCGGCTTCTCGTGGCAGAGCCGACCTCTTGCTCAAGGTGATGCGGCCGATCAGATGATCGCCCTCTTTGGAAGGCTGCCACGTGACCGGATGCTGCGGGGACCCAACAAAAAAATAATTCACTTTTCACCAGGACGTGTCAAACGGTGAAGCGCAAAGAACAAAGTGCCATCCGATGGCATCCCCTTTTGGTCTGCTTAACCCCAATTGGAATCATTTAGTCAATGAGTGACGGCCATAAAAAAAGAGAAGTGGCCCGGTGGAAAAACATTGTTTGGAGACTTACGTGCCAGACGCTAGGATCCAGGAGGTGACAGTCCCAGTCACCTGTGAAAATAAAACGAAAAATAGAGCTCAATTGTTTGAAAATACTATGCTTTGGTCTGCAAAGCATTGCCACCGGCCAAATGACGGGCTACGGAGACGAGATGCGGCCTCGTGGAACGTCTGGCACGGGACGTTCCAGTTGCCCGCAAAAAAGACAGAGGCGGCGGGCTGACCTGGGACAAATTTTAAAAAAGGAATGCAAAGTGGCGCATGGCAGAGTGTCCGGAGCTCATCTTTAGTACGTGGCAGTTTGTCAAGCATTACGTGGCAAGAGAAACACTGACCTAATTCCATAAATCTGCTGGCCTCAATCACACGCTTTGGGCAAATCAAGGAAAGCTGTCCGTCCGCACGGCGCCAGTGGCCACGTGCAAAGGACACATTTACTAATAATTGTATTCTCCCACTCCCATACGTACTGTAACGCGGGAGTACAACAGAGTACCTTTGGAACGGTAATTCTACTGTCAAAAATGCATTGCAAAGTCCTTTTTGGCCACAGAAACAACTTTTCTCTCTTTGCTATAAATAACCTTTTCACCGTCAGTGGATTGAATTCAAATGGGAATAGCGGTGGTAATACTCCATTGGTTTGTGTGCGAGTGCAAAACTGACCTTTCTCGCTGACGCTTTCCATGTCCACGTCCTCGCAGCTGGTGTACTCGGGCGTGGAGCCGCCCTCCTCGTCTGAGCTGCTGATGGACATCTGCCTCTTGTTGACGCCGCGCTTGCTCTTGCACGAGCGCAAAGGGGGCGGCCGCAGAGACTCGGCCGCTTCCGAACTCTGCGAGCCCTCCCTGGACAGGCCGCCGCCGCCGCCGCCATTCCCGGGCTCCGAGCGGCCCCTCTCCTCGGCCTCCCCCGCGGTCCTCTCGGCCGAATAGGCCCGGGAGCGTTCCGACGGGGCCCCGCGGCCTCCTCCCCGCTTGCCGGGGCGGGGGGCCCCTTCGGGCGGCCCCCGCCCCACCTCGTTGATGGCCAGGTCGCTGTGTCGCCGTTGGTGTCGGACCTTGGACACCTTGGCGTGCATCCGCATCTCCTGCTCCTCCTTTTGCGGCTTGACGGGATAGCGGGCCAGGTTGGGGTCGCTGCGGTAGCGGGTGCGGAACTCCTCTTCGCGCCGCCGACGCTCCTCCTGCTCGTCCTCCTCGCCGAGTGGGCGAGTCGACTGGTCCCGGGGGTCCCGCGAGAGGGTCCTCTCCGCCGGGCGTCCGTCCCCGGGCCGTCTCTCCGGGCTCCCGACGACCCTCTCGTCCAAAGACGACTGGGAGGGCAGCTTCCCGGAAGATCTGCGGCCCGCGCCGCGCCCCGGGCCCGCCCCGCCGTTTTGTTCGTGGTACGAAACCGGCCTTTTCCTAGACGGAAACGAGATGGTCGGGCGAATAGAAAGTTTCACGCACGCTGGGATCTTACTTTTCACGTGGCGGGAGACTCTGGCAGCGAGTGGCGGGCGAGGCGTCGGGAACCTTGGAGGCGGGGCCGCCCGGCGTCCGATGCATGGCCTCGCTATTGGCGTCCGTCGCCGAGGACGGGGCGTGGGACTTGGAGCGGAGCGGCTTGCCGTCGGGCCTCTTGGCCGGCTCATTGGAGGCGGAGACGGAGGCGGAGACGGGGCTCCCGGGCCGCGCCTCCGACTGGGAAAACCATTCTCCCGATTTGGTGAGAATCTCCTGCTGCTTACGGCACAGGTTGCACACCCACATCACCTGTGGCGCGAGAAAATACAAAACAAAGAGTCATCAACGGAGAATCAATGACGTCGCGTCCAGACAACATTGGGGAAAACATTCGCCGGTGCTTTTTAAAATCAAAGTAGCCAAAGAGGTGAGGACGAGCGCAGGGGAAGAAGCTTTTTCATTCACACGGCAAGTGATGGCCTATCATTCAAATGCATTCTCTGCATTTTGAGCCGCAGCGAAGAGAAAGACACATTTTGATGGATTGTGGCTGCAAATGATGCCATTGGATCGGAGGTCCCCCCAATCAGGGCCCGAGACAACGTGAAATACTCACACGGAAGCATGGTGGCCGGATGCGCGTGGGCTGGCTTGGACGGCGCAAACGCAGCAGGATTTACAATCCCAAAGGGGGACCGAGAGATCCACGGCAGAAGCCCCAATTTAGAAAGGCTCCCATTAAATAATAGTTTCCCAGTCTACAAGGCTGGAATGGCCGTTGGATCCCGATGGCCCGCAGCGAGCGCTCCCTTTCATGACTTTCTCCACCTCTTTGCGTCAGAAGAGAATTTTCAGATTATGGGCGGCCGCTAATCCTCTCAGCCCCCCCCCCCCCCCCCCCCCGGCTACGTATTTTCCAACTCATCATCAAATGACAATCAAAGCGTCCACTTCTCACTGGGACGCGCACGCAAAAGACTGGCGCATCTGCTGCCGTCGACTTCTTACGCCACAGGTTCCGACCAGGTTTGGGCCCATCGTACAGTGTGTGAAATCAACTCACACAGGGATCACAGTGTCATGTGCAGGGGGACAAACTTGGGGACTCGTTTACAAACTCGGATCAATCTGAAATAGCATCCTTTGGCTATTGGATAGTGATACACACGCTAGCATTTGTCCACTGCTCTGGAAAGCAAGCAAGGTGTTCTCATGCAAAGGTTTGCGAGGTGCCTATCCTAGCTTTGGTTCACATTTGCATGCCGCTCTGCCCAGTCAATGCTTGGAAAAATGGACACTTTGGTCCTTTGTCTCCACTCGGAGCAAGTCACCCGACGGCATTTGGGAGAAGGTTGGGCGTGGGAGCAAAGTGCCACCCGTCATGCACTTTTCCGCTCGACGGTCAGGGTCTGAATTCCTTCTCAGAAGGACCATCGGATGAGACGACCAGTCGTGTTGGATGGGACAATTGGAGCGGATTCTTACGCTCAAATGAATGCAGACCCTGACCGACGTGGAGAAGGGCAAATCATGCAAGAAATACGTCAGATGGAGAAAGCCTTACCCTCTCCTTTGTTACGATACACTTTGCGGGGGAAAGGGAGACAAACAACAGATGCGGAGGTGTGTTAGTCGTGGCTTCCGCTTGGGACATTCTCATTGGATGAACCCTGGCAAAACCGACTGACTGAAACTGTCCGCCTCTCTTTCAAAAGCGAGAAAGGCACAGGAGCGGACAAGGGGCCGCTGGCCAGCTAGCCAGCTAACACGAGGAAACGGCACCACGGTCGGTGAGCTCACGTTGTTGGAGCGCAGAGAGACCCGACCCCCGCAGCGGGCGCAGAATTTGGTCCGGCAGTAGGAGCACGGGTGACCGCAGCCGTCGGCAAACTTGGTCTTGCGGCAGATGCCGCAGGTGGGGGCGTCGTCCTTCTGCTGCGCCGGCTGCCGCCGACTCTCGGCCCCGATGCGCCGCACCTCCTGCTTGTAGCTCTCAAACTGCTGGTGCAGTGTTCTGGGGGGGGGGGAGCAAAAGTACATTATTGACCTTAACCATGAACTTTGCAATACGGTTGCCATCAGAGGGGTACAATTCCCATGAGGCATCATCATTTTTTTTGAAGGGAGTTTTTTTTTCTCATTGGGTCCACTTTCCAGTTGAAAGAAATATGTGCTTTGTACTTGTATATTACACGTAGATGACATGCAGCGTGGAAAACCTCTGACCTCCTCTCACAGCCAGCTTTGTGGAGTAATCACCAGCATGGCATAATCCCCCTCTATCTCAGCAAGCTCAACCCGCTAACACACATACCTACACACCCACCCACCCACACACACACACACCCGCTTGACTCCTTAGTTCATATTCCACTTGTTAATCCACAAATAGTTGTGTGGCGCGACTCAAATGTTTCCACCCAATTGTCAGATGGTAGAGCCAAGTGAATCATTTAAAGTGCAATGATCAACTTGTTGATTTTAAAAATCCTTTCCGTCATATATGGGGATATCACCTCTATCGATATCTCTCTTTTTGGGGGGTTGCCATAATTGATACGACGGCTGCACCTCTTCTTTCGTCCGCTAGTGGGCAGGCTTACGCGGCATAAATACACGGTGGTGAAATAGTAAGTGCCCAAGCGAGATGCACCCAAAGCTCTCATATCTTCTTTTATTCCCTTCCTTTCGGGCCTGCTCGACCGACAGACAGATCACACGCACGCATCTGAAGGGGAATCCCGCTATAGTCGACAGTGTGTGCGTGTGTGGCGCCCAAGATGGACAAAAGGATTTTTTCCAAGTTTCGAAGAGAAAAATGTTAATGCTGAATTATGGATCAGGTTGTAAAAATAGTGCACACTTAGAAGCGTCTTCTGAAATATTGAAATAGTATTCACTGGGCTGGGCTGGGTGATGGATGTTGTTGCACTCAATGATTTTTTTTTCTTTCCTTGTTAACCTTTACCATTTGTATTTCACTTTACCACTATACGTGTAAAACAGCTTGCTATTTATTTGCTATACGACAAATTCAACCACACATTATTGATGTGTAGCCTAATACTACTTTCCCATGGATTTCTACACAATATATTGTAGCACGAACTCAACATATTATGCAATGATTAGTGCTCAAGTGCAGGTAAAGTTGATCCGAAGGGGCAAACAGAGTCGGCCTATTGCTTGTTGGTTGGTTTTTTTCGAACTGTAAAAATTGGTGTGAAAGTAGTGCCCCCTAGGGCTCAATGATGGCGACAAAAAAAGCCTTTTGGGGCGGTGGGGGGCAATATTGCGACACGACAGACACTCCGTTGATTGACACACAACTCAAAGGCTTTTCTTTAAAGGCCAAGAAGGTCAACGGGGAAATCTCACTTGGACTTTCACCTACTCATTTCTTCTGACTTAAAGAGCAACGGCACTTAATAGTCAGCTTTGATCGGCCCAAAGAAAAGATGGCCGGGAACAAGGGTGCTCAATTTGAATGGCTTTAAGGTCACAGGGCAAATTTATAATATTGGCTCCATCTCGTACCTTGTCTTCTTTTCATTTTTGTGGCCAGAAATCATGGTACTTGCTCAGAGGAGTGCTTGAATTTGAAAAGGAGAAAATCCCTCCTCACAAAGACCTGCGATGACCCATTGAGAAAAACATCAACCGCCTCAAACATTGGCATTGATTATCTCTGGGATGAATAGAGGCAAAAAAATGGGCTCAGAGTTAGGAAATGAGACAGTACTGGCCTCAGAAAAAGAAAACAAATGACTGTGATGCTCCTCCTCTTGGAGGATCCACGTGAGCTACAGACACCTGGCCATGCCGGCAGCATTTGGGAAGCTGTCCCAAAACGCCGCGTCCCACCCCCGAGCCAAGCCGAGCCGTGCCCGGGCAGCGGGGGCCTGCCAATATGGCCAACCGCACCCCATCTTGGATTTTAGAACCTTTTTTTGAGAGGGGGGTATCAATCGAAGGCACCGGTCTACCGAGACGAGATGTTGTTATCGTAGCCATGGGAGAAGCGATTGGCCCTGCACTTTACCAGTAGCGGCCTCCGTGGCATGCACGCATTCGAAGGGAAATTGGGATTTGTAAAGGGAAGCACGGGGTGCAGTCCCCATTGAAAAAGGGGCAAGAGGAGGGGAGGGGGTGCTATGATTCATCAGCGCTGCTACTACTACTACTGCTACTGCTAGTGCTACTGCTGCTGTCACACCCTATTCTGGAGAGGAGGTCGGCCCCAACGGAGGTCACGTCCAAGCCGGACCCGTACGGACCCGTACGGACCCGTACGGATCCGAAAGGCCGGCCCGACACTATGTCGGCAAACACGTGAGCGAGCGTTGCAAATGACGACGCGCGTAGCGTAGCCGATGCCGGAGGAAAGGCAAAAGGGCGGGGGCCACGAGAGGATGATCTATCTCCATCATTTGAAAATCTTACTTCAACATGGCTTCTTCTTTATCCTCCTCCTCCTTTTGGCGAGCCATCACCGCCATGATGATTTGGCGCTCCTCCTCGGTCAGATGACTCAAATCCGGGAGGTCCGGCATGGATGGCGGCACCACGGCGGCCGGGCGAGGGCCGCTCTGTGGCCCCACCGAGGCGGACATCTTTTCCACCGGGGCCCGAGCAGCACCGCCGCCGGCGGCGCCGCCGCCTCCTCCTCCTCTTGCTCCCCCTCCTCCTCGTCGTGTCGTCTCGGCCGACGGAATCCTCCAGCGGTTTTCTCAGCCACACCTCAAGAGACGCTGCGGGTATAAGGCAGCGATGAGGACGACGAGGGCGAGGGCGACGGCGGCGGTTGCAGCGGCGACGGCAGCGGTCCCGGCCCGGGGGCGGAGTGCCAGCCGGTCATCCTCGCGGCCGCCCTGGCTTTTAAGCTTTTCGTCGACGGCTCTCCGGGGATATATATTTTTTTTCTTCCTTTCTGATCTTGTTTGTTTGTCTTATGGTCGTCGTTTCCTCAAAGCCGCCCGATCGCCTCCGGGGGAGCTCATTTGACTTTCCTGCTTCCAAGATCCTCGTTTGCCTCCTTGGATGCTGTATTTTCTCAGCTGGCGTCTCCGGATGCTGTTTTGCGATAGGCGGAGTCTGTTTCTCTCTATCTCTCTCCCCCTCCCTCCTCTCTTTCTCGCTCTCTCCCCTCTTGCCCCCCTTTCTCTCTTCCTCTCTTGCGCTTACTCATGTGCGACGGAGGTCCTCGACTCCGTCTTTTGAGCAGACTACTTAAAAAGAACGAAGCCAACAGGAAGACATTTGGCGCACAGAAATCGGCACACCGTGTCAACTTTTTGGTGAAATACGTAAAGCCATTGCTAAAGTTGGAGACACAATCCATTATCTTCGTTTTTCCTCCCTCCAGACACACTTGAAATTTAAGCGGGCCCGGCGCTTGAAATTGACGTCACCGAGGAGGCGACTGTGACGTCAGCAGGCCGTGGTGCATGATTTTGTCATCGTGTAGGTCGTGACAATGTACAAATGAGCTCGCTCAGTCACGTCACGCTCGCTTTTATGAAGAAATATTAGCTAGGTTCTTTCGAACGCCATACACCCAAACGCTTGGTAGATTTTCAGATTTAAAAAAAAAAAAAACCAAAACGAATGAGCGTAACTGAATATTTAAGACTGAATATCAACCATAACACAAAGTTGAATCGAATAAAAAGGAAGAAAAAAAACCTGAAAATATTGTGTCCAACATTAACAAAAAGCACACTTGCCACTACTAATTCTGCCACACGGTGGTGCTGTTTCTATCAGTCTGTCCTCATTTTATAATGAACCAAGACTTATTCATTCGAAAGCCGAATGCTAGAATTGAACTTAAAGGGAATTCATCGTGTCTTCATTGTAACGCAAGAATGATTGATCATAAAGTTTTCCAGTGAAGGAAGGGCCATCCAACAGAGCTCTTCTGTATTTTTAGACGTAACAGTTGTACAAATAAAGTGGTATTTATCTTTTCTATTTGGCGAAAACATAACTGAGCCGGCGCACACACAATGTGCAAAGATGAGCAAACACATCAGAGAACGCCAGTGTTTGACGAGGCACGAGGATTAGCGCTACGGAAAATGAACCAATAAAGACAATGGGAAGATTTTAGTGTCACGTGAATCTTTTTATTTGTATTTGACAGGGCGCCCTTTGTCGATGGCTGTTAAGTTTGGGTTGTGCAGGGCGTTATTTTCCTGTTACTTTTGTCTTTTTTGTTGTTGTTGCCATATTTAAAGGACATGGCAACGTTCTGTGGCAAAAATATCTCATCCCAATGATAATAATCTTTTATTTTTTTGTTTTTTATTGCCTGACAGATGGGTGATGGCTCCTAATTCTTAATCACGTCAACATCCACATCTTCTGTACGGGACACCACTTTTCCATCCACGATCTCCTCCACCACGACTCTGGTTCTCTGGGTTCTGATGGGTTCCACTAAAGAGGGACACAAGCCAGATTGAAGGTGAAATGCTGCCTAAAGGAAGAGAGATACATCCCCTCTGCCCACCGACTGACCTTTTTTGACTTCTTTAACAATTTGCACGCTCCTGCAAATGAAGCAAAAAAAAAGGGCAAAATCCAAGGCTTCCTTTTAGTGAACGCACCAGAGAATGGAGCGGCGGCCGAGACCGAGCCCCGATGCAACTCTCTTACTTGACGCTTTCCCCGTCCAGCAATCTTCTGTATTCGGCGATCTCCATCTCCAGCCTGGTCTTGATGTCCAGCAGCACCTTGTATTCGGACGCCTGCCTCTCGATGTCCAACCTCATCTGGCCCAGCTCGTTCTCCAGCCCGTTGACGATGGCCTGGAGCTGGCTCAGTTGCAGGGCGTAACGCGACTCCGTCTCGGCCAACTGACTCTCCACGGCGGATCTCTGTCCAGGGGGGGCGGGGCTCTCAGAGACGTCTCTCTCTCTCTTTATTTTACGGCGGCGGCGGCGGCGGCCGGCCGGCTTCTTCTTACCAGGCTGATCTGAGACTGGAGTTCGATCTGCAGGGCCTGCAACGTTCTCTGCAGCTCGCTAATCTCCGTGCGGGACGTCTGGAGGGTCTGCGTGCTGCTGGCCACTTGCTTGTTCAACTCGTCGAACTGCGGGAAAGGGCGGGGGGAGGAAGGCAAAGGGCGTCAGGCCGGCCGTGGCTCCGGCCAAAAGCCCGCGGCGGACTTTGCGGCGTCTGGCCCCTACCCACCTTGGCCTTGTACCAGTTGTCCATGTCGCGACGGTTCTTCTCGGTGATGGCCTCGTACTGTCTCCTGATCTCTTCGATGGTTCTGCTCATGCCTTCGCCGGGACCCGGGTCCACTTCCACGTTCACGCCGCAGGTACTCAATTGGTTACGCAAGGCCGCCATTTCCTGCGGGGGGAGGGGAACAACGCCACGGGGATTCAGAAGAGTTGAAGAAGAAAATGACAGCTGCTGGACATTGCCTTTCCAATCAGAATGTGTCCTGACAATGACATTTTTAGCAAGCCTTTTTAGGAAAATGACTTTCCATGTTTAAGAAGGGCACGTTTTTTTTCTCTCCATACGAAATGTCTGGGCACGTTGGATAAATAGCAGACTTCCCGTTAAGTGTCAATGATTTACAAGCGTCTTGTCACACCCTGATCAAATATGTCGTCATCATCATCTACTCCGTATACTTTCCACATGACTAATGCTTGCCGCCGAAGGTCGGCACCGGCACCCCCACCGCCGCCGGGTGCGCCACTTGCGAAAACATGAGACGGTGCCGTGGACCGGTTAGTTTAGCGTGTGTTGACTGATCGGGCTTGGCCTCGCGGCTATTTTGGGAAAACACGGGACGAAACGCCGATCGACACCCTAACCCGCCCTCCCCACGTTTTGAGTGCGATCGACGTGGGCCGGCTCACCTCGGCGTGGTTCTTCTTCAAATAGATGAGCTCTTCCTTCAGACCCTCCACTTGCATCTCCAAGTCGGTGCGAGCCACCGTCAGGTCGTCCACCACCTTGCGCAGCCCGGCGATGTCCGCTTCCACCGACATGCGCACGGCCAGCTCGTTCTCGTACCTGCGGGTTCACGTCGGGACGAGCGTGAGTGTTGGCACGCGCGCCGGATCAAGGGCCGTCTAAAAACCCGTCGAGCCGGTTTTCTTCATCTCTGACGGAGGAAACGGGACGCTTTGTGTACACTCTCTGACAGCTGGGATATCTGACGACCGCAGCCGTGACGATACCCATGAGATTGCGGCTCGCTAACCACTTGAATTGCTTCTTCACCTCACTTCACACGGTATCCATCTTTTTTTAGGACTTTGTGCTGAAGCTTGTCATTGTAGAATGGCAGTATAGGCATTGAGTCGACTATCAATATCTCCCCGACGGAGCGACACGAAGGAAAAAGAAGGCGCCCAAAAGACGAGGTCCAAAGCGGCGTTATGACGACCACTCACTTCATTCTGAAATCCTCTCCCGCCAGCCTGGCATTGTCGATCTGCAGCATCAACCTGGCGTTGGTCTGAGCCGCCTCGCTGATCTAAAAAAAAAAAAACACACAAAGGCCGTGTTCTGTCAACGGCGCTTGACTAACGCCGACTCTCCAGACGCTCACCTTCCTGCGCAGGTCGGCGATGATGGGCTCGTACTTGGAGTAATCTCTGGTGATGGGGGCCTGCTTGCTGTACCACTCGTGGATTTGAATCTCCAATTTGGAGTTGGCGGTCTCCAGGAGGCGCACCTTGTCCAGGTAAGTGGCCAGCCGGTCGTTGAGGTTCTGCATGGCCATCTTTTCGCTGCCGCCAAAGTTGACGCCGTCGCCGGAGCCCCCGGCCAGGGACCAGTCCGAGCTCAGTCCGCCGCCGTAGGAGACCTGCACGTTGCGGCCCCCGGAGCCGGCGTACACGCTGGTGGCCCGCCGTACGCCGGACACGGGCAGGGAGGACAGCGACATGGACGACATTCCCGTGCGGATGGAGGTGCTCATGGTGATCGGAGTTTGTACACTGAGACTTTAGCCAGCCGGACAAAAAGCCAGAGAGGAGATGGAGCCCGGCCGTGGCGCGGGAGGGCTTTTATCGGGCGGCTTCCTTTTGGGGGAGTGGCCATCCCCCCAAAGGGAGTGGCCATCCCTCAAAGGGAGCGGCCCGGCCAAAACCCGGGCGGGCCGTGACGCAACCCGGCCAGCGGGCGTGTCGCCTCCGGGGGCGGTTGTTCGGGCACGGGTGGCCGGGGCGGCGGCAACGGGGGGGGGGGGGGGGGGGGGGGCGAGTCGGGGCACGTGAGACGCCTACCCAACCACGCCTGGTAAAACGTCCCGCTCCACATTTGGGCTTCCGCCGTTAAAGAGAATTCCAAAGGGATTCCTCGCAAGGACCCCCCGCCCACCCCACCCCATCCATGAATGAGCACCTGTCATCCTCCTTTTTACATGGGATGTCAGTCAAACTCCATCCATTCCATGTCATTATAATTATATTTCAAATTGAAAACTACCCTGTGTCATTCAAATGGAAGCCTTGATTGAACACATTGGTGTGACGGTGAGAAGATGAATTAAAAAAAATGAAAAAATGTGCTTATGTCTCTTTAAACCTTTCGAAATGAAGCAGTAATTTTCCAAAGTGAAAAAGAGTTTCTTCTTCAACTGGAGAAGCGGCGGGCGGCAAGACTGGTTTGTCTCCTACCAACTGTCTTTGGAGATAATGTGATGGACGACGCCCGTGATTGTTTCCCAGCTGGAAAAACGGGTGGAATTTCTGACTTCACACCCTTTTGTGGTTACACATTCTTTTTTTTTTTTGGGCCCGTTAACCGCATTTCACTCTCACATCTTTGTAAATTATAATCACCGGGCAACAATCTACAAGTTCATAGGAAATAGGGGTGTGGGCGGGCGTACGTGTGGGTGTGCTCATTGGCTCCTATCTCACCGTGCCGTTTACCGTCAATTCAATGCCAATTGGTCCCCAGGGGCCTGCTGGGATTTCAGTTGATGGCTTTTAGGTGGACATTTCTCTCCATTTTCACCTGGCTTCCCCGTGGGGCGCGGATAAGCCGTCCCGTTGGCCGACGTCATTGACGACGCTAACCATAAAGGAGAAAATCATCAGCGTGACAGGGAACTTTGTCTTGGGCATAAGTGTGTGTGTGAGAGTGAGTGAGTGAGTGAGTGAGTGAGTGAGTGGGTCCTGACTTGTTTGGTGTCAAACTTGTTTGCCTAGCCCTGTTCTGCATAACACTCGGCGGCGGTGGCATTGCGGCTTTGCCACTCCTACTTTAATTGTTTTGTGATCTCATTGAAGCCTGCAGCCTTTCAACAAACATTCTTTCAAGAATACAAAATAAAAATCAAATCAAAAGGGATTTGGTCTCGCCACCAGCATTCAAAAAACCATTGCGCCGCCGCGTGCCATTTTTCTCGGAGGCCATTTTTTTGCCAGCGCCCCGTTTTACTCCACGGCGGGGTCGTCGAAAGAAGACGGAGACTGGTCGGCATTTCTCACGTCTCGTTCGGATGACGAGAAATGTAATGCTTAGTCGACTTAATGACATATTTGCTCTTAATGATTGTAATTGTCTAATGGGGGAAGCGCTCCATCCAGACGGTTGGGAACGCCCCTTTTTTTTGTTCCGCTTGTGTCGTTTCAAAGGAAAGTCTTTTGACAGCGTTACATGAAAAATGCCAGGAATGAAGTTTGCACGCTGAACAAAAAGAACAAATGTCCCACCATCTCTTCCATCATTCCAAACGGCCACGCAGACAGACACTCAAGGTGTGGAGGAAAAATGTAAGCTATGAAGTTTGGATGGTGTCAACAACTAATCTCTTCCGCCATCATCAACGGTCACGCCGGCCCACGTTCAAGGCGTGCTTTCATTGTTTCCAGCCGGAAAAATGGGGAAATCCTGACCATGAACTTCCACATAATTCATCTGTCTCGCTTCTCTACCTGCAACTTTTTTTTTACATCATTCATGAGCATTTTAATAACCTAGGTGAATAGGAATCTTTTCTTCTTTTTTTTTTTTATGACTATTTGTCGTGGTGACAAGCCATGCGGGCCCAAGAGGGAAAGTGCTCATGGGCAAGTTATTTGATGAGCAAATTTACTCGTACGCAAGTGCAAATTGACTAAAGCAATGAAAGACCTGGACTGAACAAAAGAAACATTTATGGTGCTCACACCTCAAAGATAAACGGATAGTGTTTCTTTCAAAGGCGGATGGGGGAACAAAATTCAATCCATTCGGTCTTGACGCTTGTTTATTATGTCAGCAGAAACAGAAACAGATAAGGCAAACTTCCATCAACTTTCACTGGAAAAGACTATAAGGTATTTGTTGTGTTTTCCAGCTGTGCCATTAAAAACTGTCAAGTGAATAGAAATAATACTTTTCTTGTCATCAAATGTAAAAGGAGAAATATTATGGTCTTTCTGTTCTGGGGAAAGTCCACAAGTGGGAGCACTTTTTATGGTTCTTCTCGTAAACACGTCCAGAGTTCAGAGGGACTGGCGGTGGTGGCTTCCCATTTTACCTTGTGTTGCAGCTTGTTTCCAAGCCACAAAGTACTAAGTAATCCTGGATCACATTGGACAAAGGGGCCCAGCGCGTGGCCCCGACGGATCGCGGCGCACAAAGTCTTGCTCGTGGTACACCTAAGCTCTGTTCCACACCGCCTATTTATTTATTTTTATTTTTTTTGCCGCTGCACCCAGGAGGACGCCGCGCAAGTTCTGGAAACCAATCCAGTCCTTCTGGGCCAGGGATGGCGAGAGACAGAAATTTTGCTTAAACTGGGACGAGAGCTTGTGGTGAGCGAGAAGTGGGACCGTCACGGCAGGGGAGGCCGCGGGACTTCACCTGAGTACCACTGAGGTAAACATTGACTGGGTTGACGCAGTGAAGTACAAGGATCACTTCTGTTTGGAAACAAGTACGTGGGTGGGCTTTCTTTGGAGATGAAAATGACCTCCGCCAGCGACCCTTTCTGTCCCCGCCAGTCACTTTTAGACGGACTCGCCCAGGAACTCTAGTCAGATCATGTGGGGTGCCCGGCCCGGTTTCGGGGGCTTCCCGGAGCGGGCCGACCGGCTGCGGTGGGCGGACGACCGGCCACACTTGGCCAGAAAGCAGTGTCCTTCTGGGGCCTGGTCCCAACAGGAGGACGCCGTGGAGGAACTGCGCGCTCGGGTGAGTCTGGTTCAGGATTGGTCCAGCGTGCGCCGTATGTAGGATGTGACTCGTGGCTGTTTGCTCGACTAAACCAGTTCAAAAGAAAGTTTGCATAAAAAATAGGACAACGCCCAAACTCTATACCGCAGGTGTGTCGTCCGTCAGGCGGCACATTTACTCGGGTAACGGATGTTTTACCGCCGCATACTTTTGACTTATTGCATACTTGAGTAAAATTGGTCTAGATAACAAAGGGCCGCCGCTGCTTCAGCCCTTCCCTTTCACATTGTTTTTGCCCCCGATGTGCACATCGGCGGCCGATGAGACGTTGTGGAATGGTCACACGACTGGTCGCGTGCGCCCGACTAATGGGACTTCTCGGCGGCGGCGGCGGCGGCGGCAGATATTCAAACGACCTTCAATCAATATGGTATTGTAAAAGTCTAGCCACGCCTTTCAATTAGCGGCGCGCTCGAACACCTGGAAGGCCCGGATAGAAAGAAAAAAGTGCTCCCTGGTCTCAGCTAAATGAAGCACTTGGTTTTTGTTTGTGTTTCGACATCAAGTCCAAGTCATGAAGTGCCTTTTGATCCGATAGTCTTAGAAAGGCTTTGGGCTTCCGTGGCTGTCATGAAAAGATTGAAACACTCCCATGGGATTCCTGTAAAGGCTTTACATATTCCCAGTCATTCTCTATTTGGCTTTCCTTCCAATTGGGCGTGTCGCCTCCCAAATATCTTCTGTAGCATTACTAAAAGTCATGTTGCTCATTAAATACGTTATCCAAAAATAAACTTGTTCTTTTCTGATGCTTGAACGGGCACATTTGCATTTGAATGCCTTTTAATCCCCCCCCAAAAACACTTTTGCCGTTGTGCTTTTGGCTTGGTTGAAGTAAGTGTTACAAGGAGTTGTTACCACCTTTCTTCTTCTTCCCCCTTTTATTGTTGCAGGTTGACAAACTCCTGTTGGAGAATGCCCAGTTGGCATCGCAATGCGAAAGCACGAAAAGCCGAGCGGCAGCCATCGAGAGCAGGTCAGCCTTTCCGTGGCCTTTCAAGCCTTTCCTTTAAAGGCCGTTGGGCGGCATTCATCCCAAACGGCGGTCCGGACGTGGAAACGTCCTCTTCCGGGTCCTCGTACTCCATTCTTCCGTGCGATGGACAAAAACGTGATGTGTTTCAGGTGCGAGAGAGAACAGCGCCTGACCCGGCGTCTGGAGGAGCGGGTGGCCGCTTTGAGGGAGTCCAAGAGGAAGAACCAGCAGAGCCGTGTCATTCTGCGGGCGGACATTGAAAACTCTGTGAGCCAGCTTGGGGTCATCCACCGACAGTATGAGGTCATTCACGGCAGGATGGCTCCTTTTTATGTTTTTCCCACTTACCGTCCGTGGCCCAAAGCAAGCCAAATACATCCGGTGACCTCCCTCTTTCCCTCTCTCCCTCCCCTGTGGTCGCAGGCAGCCCGAGCGGCGCAGTTGCAACGACTTCCCTCCGCCGATGCTCTGTCGGCAGTTCAAGCGGAGGGAGACGGCACGGCGATGGCGCTGAGCAGACTCCCGGACCAAATCCCGGCTCAATGTGAGCTGGGCCACAACCGGGGAGCCGGCGGATCCCCCGGAAGCAGCCCGTCGGAAGCCGGAGGCGGCCAAAGCGGAGCCTGGGCGGAGGTACCCGTCGCCTCCCTCCCGACTCCTTTGTTTTACGTTATTCTGCCAAATACTAGCTAGAAAGGCTAAAAGGCTACCTCTTGCATCGACTTATCTATTATACATTTGAATCAAAATGGTGTTGACTAAAACAAATGGAACCCCCATGATACTATATGTTTGTTTGTTTGTTGTTTGTGTCAGTCATCGACGATAGTTAAGGTAAAAGAAAACTCGCTGATTTTCCCTTATTTTTTGGAATACTTCAATATTGTAATAGCGGCCAAATGTGGTGGCTGCTTTGATGCATGCTTTAGGGGCGTGAGCGACTGCTGGCTGTGCGCAACAGTGTCAACACAGCTGCCGTCGCCGTCGCCGCCGCCGCCGCCGCCGCCGCTCGCTGTCTTTCAAGAGAAACTCAAAGAGTGGGCGGCTCTACATGTTCAATTCCGTTCACTTTGATTCAATTGAATGCCTGTCAACTTCTTTATGCCATTAGATGATTTATGCCACGTGACGGAGGTTTCTTTCCGCTGCCTCCGTGGCCATTTCTATGATCACAGATATGTTGCGTATGTCAACAATAAATGGCCGTTTGATAGACGGAGGGGAAATCAAGTCATCAAAACCAGCTATTATGACAGAGACGAGCCAACAGGAAGAAAACTTTGGCTATTGTAGCCCCGCCCTAACCCTAAGCAGACTTATGTGGATCTGCACTGGAGCGCAGGCAGCCCCATAGCTGAGCCCCCTCCGAGGCTCCCCTACATCCCTCCCTCACCTGGCCCCAGAATTAAGAAGAGGCCAAGCAAGCACCCTCTCAGGTTCTTCTTCTTTGCTTCAGGGGGAAGCAGCGCCGACGCAGGTTGACCTCGGCAGCGCGGCGTTGCTGGAGGCCAGGGCCGAATTATTCCAGGCCCGAGGGCAATGGCACTCCCTCCGGGTGGAGATGGAGACCCTCCGTGCCTTGGTAAGGAAGCCCCAAAGCAGTGACTTGCAGACGCCGTCTCCTATTAAAGTCATGGGCATTTTCGTCGGTCCTTTCAGTCAAAGGTCACTTTCTGCTCTTTTGCCGCAAAGCCCCTATTTGCCAATACGCCAACCCTCATTTTCAGTGGCAAAATAAGGGCGTCGGCCGGCAGCTTTTTGACGCCTTGTTTTCTTTCCCCTTGTTTTCCAGGAGAAAGGCCTGGAGAGCTCTCTCCAGAACACCCAATGTCTGTACTCTGGCCAGCTACGGGAACTTTCCCGGGTCATCGACGGCTTGCGGGCTGAACTGGAGCAAGTGAGGAACCACCTAAGCGCCCAGCGTCGGCACCGCGAGCGGATGCTCCGCCACAAAACGCGACTGGAGCGGGAGATGGCCGCTTACAGGCGACTGCTGGAACGGGAGGAAGGCCGGTGGGTTCGGGGAGGCCCCACATCCCGCGCACTTCCATGGATGAGTCATTTTATGGAAGCCGTCGGAGGGATTTGGGTGCTCCGGGATTCACCGTGTTGACTGGAAATAGTACTTTGAATGCGGGAAAAGGCCATGAAAGGCTTGGCTGGAAAGTGACGCCACCTCATAGCACGCTCCTTTCTCATCAAGCTAGTCTGGTCTTGCTTTGTCGATTGCGCTACTTTTTGGGGAAGACGCCTTTTTGCAATCTTCCTTCCAAACCCGTCGACCTATAAAGTCACCACTCGGAGGCCAATTTCTCCTAAGCACAGACAGACTACATTAGAGTTTAGATGCCTTAATGGGAAGTGATGACTCATTTCAGATACGCTAATATGTGCCAGCTCACCCCAGAGCTGGGAACAACGTAGCCTAGCCTGCACCTTTTGATTGGGAGGGAATGAACCTTGAGTTGATTTGGCCTCCTCCCCGTCTAGACGTCTAGCGCCGACAATAACAGCTGACGAGTGAAAGGAGTGGCCAGAAAGTCCTGAAAAGAAAGTCACCATCGGTGCATGAAAGGATTGAACCTCATCTACCAGCCATCCAGAAAAAAACAATATATTAGCAAATGGAACGTAAGCCTAAAACTACAATGCATATATGAGCATATTTCCCCCCCCCCTGCAGGTACACGGGTCCAAACCAATGGCAGTGGAGCTGGCCACTCGGGAAATCTGGTGACAGGAGTGGCCAAAACAGCTTCGGTGACGAAGCAGCGTCCGATCCCGATACCACCTTGCCAGGTAACCGCTCCAAAATGAGCCACGTGCGTCTAGACATCCGCCTGACCGACCCACGCGTGGTTATCAGAACCGGAAGCGGATGAAAATGGACCCGTCGACACTGTGACCACTCGGGAGGTGCTGGCGGGGAACCTGGTGCGGGAGCGTGCGGAAGGCCGCGCCACCGTTACGTAAGTATATACCAAACATTGGCCCCTCTGGCGTGCGCGCATCAGTCGGCCAGGTGTCCGGCAGCCATTGAGTGGACCTTTATCAATTCAATGGGACTTAGGCGCTGTGCAAAAGCAGACGGCCAATTTCCATTCTCACCCGTGATTCATCTTGAAGCTTCTTGGGAACTTTTCTCCCTTGAATGATTGATGTGTTTCATGCGGAGTCTGGCCCGCCCGCCCGCCCGCCCGCCCGGCGTGGTGTCTTTGAGGCGTGGTCCCTTTTGTTGTCGCACCAGACAGGAGTGGAATTTTTCTGGGCAAACCAAATGCCTGTCGCCTGGGGCCGCGGCGGTGCCGTAACTCGCATGACCTCCTAAAGTTGGGCTCATTTAAAGAGGAATGGAGCAAATGTGTAGGTCTGCTCATAACCATGCCACCGTGACATTTCAAGACGCTAACCACATTTTTAGGTGTCAACTTGTGTTCATTATGTTTTCGCTGTAGAATTTACTGAATTATCACCATCAATGACTAAAAAGTGAAAGGTTGAAAAGCTAGAAATTGCCATCCATTGATTGATACATAACAGTACACCAGGGGTGGCCAAGTAAGTCCGGTCCTGGAGAGCCCCGGCTTTTCATTCCGTCTCTTTTGACCCCATGTCTCCCTCCGTGCCTCCTCTTACACACCTAAATCAAATCATCGAGCTTGATCGTAGGTCGTAGTGGTCAACTTTTCACTTAGTCTGCTAAGATTTACAAAATAGTAAAATTGTCGCAAGCACTTGACATCTGCTCAGTCACTATTGGTTGTATTTACTACTGTAGGAAAATAGGATTATAATAGGCCACTGGATTTGTGTGCAATGCAAGTTTGCTGCTATCTAGTGGCACGCATTTCTACAGCCTTTTCCGGGCCTTTTTGGGGACGATGTCTCTCTCACTGGTTCATTCTATCTGTTTTCCCTCTTGAATTGAACGTGTTTACACCTGTATTTGACTGAAGAAAATGACAGAGGCAGACGGAAATGCAACCCCGATGTTTTCCTCTTTTATTCAGGGCGGAAAAGATGGACAAGGTGATACGGCAGTGGGAGCGCTGCACCTTCGGAGGCCATCCAAAACTTGGCAGGAAGTGCGTGTCGCTCCGTTTGGACCTTCACATGGCCGCCGTCGCCGACACGGATGAGGGATGCGCCCCGGCGAAAAAGGACCGTCTTCCGGATGTCCAGCTCCGTCTCGTCGTGAAAACATCTCGCGGCCGCGAGCCAGCGAGCCAGTGAGTCAATGGCTGAAGAAGACTTCACGACCATTTACAACTGAACTTGGAATGAAAAGCTCCGCCGACTGCGGCCCACAGTGGAAAAGTTTGTCCACCCCTGTCTGTACCCGATTCATTTCAATACAAGCACTTCCACTGCAATTGCGACCCTTTTTTAGTATGAGATTGTGATATTGGTTTTGCTATCATCACTACACCTAGCCATGCATGTCTATTATATTTCAGGTGTATAAGGTCCAGTGGTGTGCCGTCGGGGCCTTCAAGACAATGCAAGTGAATGGGATTTTTTTGTAGCCAGCATCCAGTGACAACTCCGCGGTACTGCAGGCTTTTCAAACATATTGGGATCTTGTTTTAAAAGAGGTATGTAGGGCTACGAAGGCGACGCATAGGAGCGCGAGTCAGGGGTTGGAGAGGGGCTCTAATTATCATTCATATTTGCATGCATTGGAAATGATGTTTGTGCCATCTTGTGACGTAAGTGTGCTTCAAACGCGGAGCCCCAATTGGGACACAGCGAGCGAGAAAGGCGGCTTGTTGCTACTGTATGCTAGCGTGCTTTAGGCTAGTGCGGGTTGTTTGCGCGACAACCTCTCCCTCTCTCCCCCTATTTGTTCGTTTTGGACCCGGTACCCCGTCCGTGCCGAACCAAAATTAACGTGAAGCTTGATGGGCTTCCGGGGTGAGTTCCCTCTCGATCTGTGTTATTATTATTATTATTATTATTATTCCAATTGACAATAACAGTGACTACTTTGCTTGCTAGCAGAATGCGTTTGCTAGCTCACTTTCTGTCATTTAAGCATTTGTCTAATATATTTTAATGTTCAGGTTACACGTTGGTCCGTTCTCTTCGTTTAAGTCAACGTTGAGTATTTACTAGTTTGTAGTGCAAGTTTGATCAGTTTAAAGGCGACGAATTAGACGCTGTCGAACGCTCGCTCCTTTTGTCTGACTCCCTCGCTTGCTATCCTGTTAGCCTAGCTTACGCCAGTTTCCCTCGCCCTACAGGAATTAATCATTTACTTGTTTACTTGATGCAGTCGTCTAATGTATACCTAACACATGATATTTCGAGTGACCACATATAAGTGAATTGATTGCATGACATCTCGCAGTCCAGTTCGACATTTTCAACCTAACTCCCATTCATTCATATATTCATTCATTCATTCATTCAGGGTTTGCGTTTTCATAGCATTTGCCACAATAGACACGCGTGTTTCATACGTAGCCCCAAATGTGTGTTGCAGATCTGACAAGCAGATTGGACTAAAACCCGTAGCTGTGCCAAGATGTCAAGTAAGAAGGCATTTTTTTTTCGTCTGTTGCTTTTGAATGGTGGATAACTGTTGAGATAGTTGATGTTTGCATGATAGTGTGAACGGTGACTCGTAGATGGAGGATTTCAGCTTTTGTCTTGTGTAAAAGTTGATGTGGTTGCTATTTTGTTGTAGAAAGGCCCTCCTACGCTCCTCCCCCTCCCCCGGCACCTACCACCGTAAGTACGCTAGCACCGCATCACGCATTTCTATCTTGAAATAACGATTCGGTATTTGGATTTGTGGGCGTTTTCGTAGATCTTTCTGCTCATTTCCCCCCGTCATGTAGCAGCTTCATGAGTTTCTTTGTTACGGATCCATTTGTCATTTGTGTTTCTGTCCCATGTGTCCATCAGCAAATGACCAACACTGCAGGCTTTGTGGGGTACAATCCCTACAGCCACCTGGCCTACAACAACTACAGACTGGGAGGGAGCCAAAGCAGCAACAGTCGGGTAACGGTATGAATATTGTCATAGCCACAAGACGGCCCAACGGCTCTTTGTGTCCACAAAAAATGGAAGGCGCTAGTTTTTGGGTTGCAATCCCCGGAATTTGAGTCATTGGCCGACGGCACGGCACCGTGTCGACGTGGGCACGCTTGGAGCTCTCCGGGTTCCCGCGCCAGATAATATAGGCAATTTTCTGGTGTTTTCCTTTGGCAGAATTCCTCGGGAATCAATATTCCAAAGCCGCCCAAGCCGCCCGACAAGCCGCTGATGCCGTACATGCGATACAGTAGGAAGGTAAGTCATGTGCGCTTTTCAAACGGTGTTTTTCATCGTCACGTCGCCATTCTGAATGCCACGGACGCTCGAGCCGTCGGCCAGCTAGCATGTCGGTCATTGCTCTATTCCACGGGCGCTACCTTCTGGTCAAGGTAGGTGCTCATTGTGGAATGAAGGCAGTGCAAGGTTAGGACCGGGCTTTTCTAGGGAGTGGCATTCATCCACTTGAAGATTTGTTTGCGAGCTCTCCGCAAAGAGACAGGCAGTGGTAGCCCCTCCGAGTACGACCCCCCCCCCCCCAAACCGTGTCTTCTTCTCCTCACCAGGTTTGGGATCAGGTCAAAGCCTCCAATCCCGAACTGAAGCTATGGGAAATCGGCAAGATCATCGGTGGCATGTGGAGGGACCTCACTGATGAGGAGAAACAGGATTATTTGAATGACTACGAAGCAGAGAAGGTGGGTTGTCTTACACGGAATGTGTACTGTCGTCATTGCGTGGCCGCCGCCGCCGTCGTCCTTTCTCCGTCTAATCGCTGTGCTCTGTGACTTAGATTGAATATAACGAAAGCATGAAGGCCTATCACAACTCGCCGGCTTACCTGGCCTACGTCAACGCCAAGAGCCGCGCCGAGGCGGCGCTGGAAGAAGAGAGCCGCCAGCGGCAGTCCAGGCTGGACAAGGGCGAGCCCTACATGAGCATTCAGCCGGCCGAGGATCCCGACGGTGAGGATTGCATCCCTTTATATTCAATGAGATTTCATCATCAAGCCGCATTTTTTTTCTCTCTCTCCACCCCCCTAGATTACGACGACGGGTTCTCGGTGAAACACTCGGCGGCGGCCCGTTTCCAGCGCAACCACCGTCTGATCAGCGAGATTCTAAGCGAAAGCGTGGTGCCCGACGTTCGCTCGGTGGTCACCACTGCCCGCATGCAAGTCCTTAAACGTCAAGTCCAATCCTTGATGGTGCACCAGGTATAATCTCCTTTCGAAATACATATATATATATATCCATTTTTTTCCTTCATATACATTTAACGCATTTGTCTCTGTTTGCCTCCGCCAGAGAAAGTTGGAGGCAGAGTTGCTGCAAATTGAAGACCGCCACCAGGATAAGAAACGCAAATTCATCGAAGCCACGGATTCCTTCACCAATGAGCTGAAACGAGTATGGCCTCTTTCTAATTCACAACTCTTGGCTGCGTTGTCGTCTTCCTAACAGCAGATGGAGCTGTTTTTCCTCATTGATGGGCGCTCCAGCTCAATTGTTTTCTTTTCTTTTCTTTCCTCACCCAGCTGTGCTGCATGAAAGTGGAAGTGGACATGGAAAAGATTTCGGCCGAGATCTCGGCGGCGGAAGAGGCGGCCCGCAAGCGCATGGCCGAACGGGAGAAAGAAGCCAAAGAGGCCTCCGCCGCCTCGGAGGAAGACAAGCAGGGCAAGTCGCAACAAAATGCGCCGGGCGACGCCACCAACAAGGGCGGCGAAAGCGCCGCCGATGCCGTCACCAAGGATCCTTCGGGTGAGGCGCTCGCTCGCCCGTGACTCATCCGGACGTCTGGATGGTGTCGTGGGCCGTGTGAAGTAATCCGGGCTTTTCTACGGCCTCGCAGGGAAGGCCAAGGCCGCCGAGGACGTTCAGGAACCGGCCGGCGGCGGCGGCGAAGAGCCGGCGGGGGCCTCGGAGGACAGGGACGGCGTCCCGGAGGGAGCCGTGGAGGAGGAGGGAACCAGCGACAGCAACACGGGCTCCGAAACCACTTCGGCTCAGACGGAAGACGCTCTGCCCGCCGAGCCGGCAGAGGCCTCCGCCAGAGCCAGATCCGCCCACTGAGTCGGGCTGCCCTTTTCGTCGGCCGGACGATCGTCGCCTTGTCCTCCGCCCTCAACCGCTAGCATTTGTTGCAGCCATCTTTCTATTCCGTAGTAGTTGAGTGATAGGCCTGTGGAGGGAAAAAGATAGTTTGGAGCGTATCGGCTATATAAAATGTACCGTGATTTTTTTTTAAAGCATCATTAATGAACTTGTTTCCGTGACAAAATGATATATGACGTGTCAGCTCCCAAAAGAAAAGAGTCCATTCTGACATTTGGTTGACACAACAAACGGGCTTAAAAATCAAGTCAAGATGAATTGATAACTATTTGTAACATTTTCATTTTTAACCTTGGGCCCATTGGCCTTTTAGTTGTTGTTGTCGTGTCCCTCTGTTAGGTCTCAATGAGTTATCCAGCATATGATGTGTGCGCAATGAATATTTTCACGCTACCGTATGAAACTTCAAATGTCAATTCTGCCAATACGTTTTAATGACAAAGTCCAAACTAGTTCATGTTTTTTTTTTTTAAATAAATGGATTTGCAATTGAACTCTGCCTTTTAGTCTTAAATCTGCTCATCTTTACAAGGCTTTTAATCTCACCTGCTACAGCTTTACTAATTGGGTTAACTAGTAACGGTGCCATCTATAAAAAAAAACCTACGTTGAACTATTAAGTGTTCAAAGTTGACTATTAGTTGTACTAAGTAGTATCCCATTTTGGGCCACCCTGTTATTTCTTGCCAGTGTAGATGTTGACACCCCTAATATGACATCATTTGTTGATAGCTGCAGGGCTGGCTAATCTCCCGTTAGTGATAGGTTTATTTGGAAAAGGGTTGGGATTTGACGATAAAAGCAGCCCGCGCACGTCGAGGCGGCCCACTCTAGCACCTGGGACTAAATACTACTACTACTGCGTGCCCTCAAGCGTCACCCGGAGAAAGATAAACAAGGTAAGATGGCTTGAAATAATTCAACGGACAAATCTTTCCAATGGAACATTCCATATCTTATTGATGAATATGACAAGGCGTGGTGAGGGGGGGGGGGGGGCAGATTGCGTTTTTCGTCCCTATTCAGGATTCAAAAGGTCGAGCTGTTAAATGCACTTGTCACATCATATCAATGATGACAAATAGATTTCTTCCGATTTGACCCGGTCACGCAAACATTTATTGTCATGCTACTCATATCATGACAATAAATGCATTGAGCAGCGGCGTTTGCCCTGTGACTCACTCGTTGAGTGACACACACACACACACACACACACACACACACACACACACAAACTCCCTATCTCCAGTCAGCCGTAAAGGTCATGAGTGTGACTGATGATTCCTTCTACTATTACACACCTCGCCAGTCTAATAGTATAAGGATAAGTGGGCTTACTTACTCATTGTGAGTCAGTATTCCTCCCTCTGCTGTCATTTGCGGCAACTCGGCGCTAAAGTCGCTGCTCATTTGAAATACAAAAGCGCACACACACACACTCACACCAACTCTTCTCACAATGTTTGTTGATGTGACTGTCGACTTATGCATTTAAAAGACTTCCAAAGGTTGGCCGGCATCCCAGCTCACTATATATTGTCAAGGTCACTCCAAAGACTTTGTTTCAACACATTTTATGATGGTGATGATGATGGAATGCGTACATTTCTGGAATTCATCACTCACGGTCTCTCTGTGTTTGTTTTTGGCAAGATATCGAGCGGGATTTGTAGTTAACATGATGCCCGTGGCCGGACACATGTCCCACGTGATCCCCACGCACGTTTTGAGAGTGGGCCAGAGCGTTCGCCTGGAGCCCGAAGAGGAAGCGCTCAACCAGCTCATGCTGGAACTGGATCCCAACTTTGGAGCCGTCGCAGGCCCCACAGAGCATCCCTGCGTGACTCCGCGGGCAGGTACTACATCGCCGTCGCCGCCATCCAAGCCACGCATGCGCCGACCCAAAGAGATCCATTTCAGATCCATTTTCAGTTCTTAGCAAAACACCCTCAAATGGTTTTCCCTTTCCCTGGTTGTCAAAGGGTAATTAGACTAATTCTCATGTTCCGGGAGCGCTGCCCAGAGAAACCAGACACGCCCTTTGAGCTTTTCCCGTCCTCACGCACCGAAACACGCTCGATTGGAGACTTGGTGCCAATGTATTGTACGTCAAATTCAGCAGAATGGTAATGAAAAAAGAATGACTTTGAAAATGAAAGGTTGAAAGTGTGTGTGTGTGTGTGTGTGTGTGTGTGTGTGTGTGTGTGTGTGTGTGTAGCAACCATCCCAAATAAAGCATAAAGCGCGCAACAACAGCCGCGGGCAGATGTTGTCGGTGTGGCTCCTTCTCCGACCGCACTTTTATTTTATTTTTATGGACGGAGTGAAGCGACTCGACGGTTGCCATCCACCAAAACAAGTCGGAACGACTCCGGGCGGTTGCGAAAGAGGCCATGAAAAGATTAGCATTGAAAAGGATTAGCTTGCTTGGGGCAAGTGTCTGCTTGACAATGTTTACCAGACGTTTGGGCCCGGCCCTTCTGCAGAATACAAGCGTGCGCACTAATTCTTGTGGCTATCTCAAATTCTTGCCCTCTCGGCCTGACCCCGACCCCAAACTCTTCTTTGTCTGGTGTCTGTCTCCACCTGTAGGATACGGCGCCCCGTCCGCCAGCTCCCGCGGAATTCCCATCCAATCCCGGGCCAGCGGCAACAGTTTGTGTCCCTCGGGCACGCTGGTCTTTAGCGACGGCGGCTCGTCCTCCTGGCCAGCGCGGCCCGGCGCGGGTTCCCCGAAAGGCAACGGCTCCACGCTGTCCCTGTCGCAAGGCTGCCATCGCTTATCTTACCCCAACAGGAACAGCGCCGCCTCGCTGCTCTCCACATCCACGTGTTCGGACACCAGCTACATCCTCGGCAGGTGAGATCGGCTCGCCGGTCGGCCTGACCCGGGATATTTTGGGTTGTCCGCGGCCTCCTCGGGAACCCGTGATTGGCCATTGCCAAAATGAGGGATTGGGGTACAGCCCGGCTTCCCCAACGGTCTCCCCCGTTTTGTCTCTGTCGGCACAGCACCCTGTCTCTGGCCAGCGAAGACGTCGACGGTTCCTTCCTCCCCTCGGGCGACGGACGAGGGCCCGAGCGCCCGGGCATTTGGGAAAAGCCGGGGGAGGAGGTGTTGAGCAGTCCCGAGCAGTGTCTTTCCGGTTCTTTCACGGACATTCCCATGTTGCTGATCAATGGCGTGCCGCACGGGGACCACAAGGAATCTCCCACTTTAGAAGACAAATTAGCGCCGCGGCGCTTTCATCATCAAGGTGAGTGTCCACCACCGTTGCGCTCTTCTTTGGAAGCGTGAAATCCATTGAAGAAGCAACGTCCCTTTTTTTAGGCTCGGAAGCCCATTCGGGCGGCACTTCTTCGTCCATGAAATTTGTCATGGACTCCTCCAAATTTTGGTTTCGCCCGCATATAAGCAGAGCAGAAGGTGAGCCTCCTCACCCTTGTTTATTTGGCGGAACGCGTACATGTGAAAGGTGGGCTAACGCTACGTCATCACCGATTCCAGCGGAAGCATTTGTCAAGGACCGGGAAGCCGGGACCTTTGTGGTGAGAGACAGCACCACCTACAGGGGAAGTTTTGGCCTGGCCATGAAGGTGGAGCCCACGCTGGCACCGGCCACATCTGCAGGTATGGCTACCTTTTGGTCGGGGCTTTGGGACTCGCTGACCGCCGGCCAGCTTTGAAATGAGGACCACCGTAATGTCCCAATGCTGGCAAATGTTTCCCATTGGTTGCTTGTGAAAACAGGAGGAGAGAGAAGCCGTCACCCTGTCAAACACTTTCTCATCGAATCCACGGCAAAGGGGGTCCGCCTCAAAGGCTCTTCTGAGGAACCCTACTTTGGTAAGTTCCGCCATGGGGTGCTTAAGTCACATGGAGCTCACCTGGCCTTCTTTTACAGGAAGCCTTTCCGCTCTGGTCTACCAGCACACCGTTTCCGCCTTTGCTTTACCCTGCAAATTACTGCTCTACTCGCAAGGTATAATCAAATTTGTTTGGCTTTGGAAGTTTTCCATCAATAAATTGGAGTTGGTTCATCTGAACAGGCTCCAATGGAGACCAGGAGGACAGAATGAGAGACACATTTCCCAGCGAGGAAAAGAAGGGAACAGGTAAGAGGCGCACTATTTTCCAACCGTAGACGTACGTAGACGTACGTGGCCCACGGTGCCCACGGTGCCCACGGTGCCCACGGTGCCCACGGTGGCGTTCCTGCTTTCAGCCAGCAGCAACTTTGTCTACCTGAACGCCGTCCCCACCGAGACGTTGACGGGACCGTGCGCCGTGGAGAGGGCCGTCTCCTTCACCCTGCGACTGCCGTCGGGTTCCTTCCAAGCCACCATCGTCAACCTGAAAGTCTCTTCCAAGGGGATCACGCTGACCGACATCAACAGGAAGTAAGATTGGAAAACATACGCTGGCGCCGCCTCCAGCGTATGTTTATCGACCCTTGTCCATTCAGGCAGTTTTTCAGACGACATTACCCCGCTCACCTGCTAAGCTACGGTGGAAACGATCCGGACGATCGGAGGTGAGCTTCGTTGTCATGCGTTCCATGCGCACGCCTCCACCAATTTAGTTTCATCTGGTCCATTCCAAGACGCTAGCTAGCCTTATGGCCGTCTTCCCGTGACAGCACGTAGCATTCGCGCCACAAAATCAAGAGTGCTCTGGGGTGCCTTTTTTAGTAAGCGCTATCTCAATAGTGCTCAATGAATCACCCCAGGTGGCTGCAACTCTCAAACTTTGAACGGTGGGGCAAGCCCATGATTCAATAATTGTGAGCCATCCACTCCAGTTTACGGTCGACACTTTGTCATCTTTGTATTTTGGTGTTTTTCCACTGTTACAGATGGCGGAAAGGATCTACTTTTGGTGCCAGGTAAGGAGATGGTTTTGTGTTCATGGTGTTGCTCTTTTGGCTTCATTTTACCGCTTAACTTGTACAGACAAAAATGTCTGTGTTTCCGTGTCTTGTCCACAACAACCGTTTTTTTTTTTTTTCTGCCTTCAGGATGTTTGGCTTTGTGGCAAAAGGCGTGGACGCGGGAACGGAGAACGTGTGTCACGTCTTTGCCGAATATGACTCTCTGCAGCCGTGCTGCGCCGCCGTCCAACTTATACGGGCCCTCGTGGACAGATGAGCGCGCAAACACTCCAAACCGTTGGCCAACAATTGAAGGAATGCTTTAATGTCTCGGCTAATAAATGCCAGCCCCGCCCCGCTCCGCTTTATTTAATTTTCTAGCTTTTGGTTCACCTTTGCACTTTTAAAAAAATATTCCCTGCTGCAGTTTGCACTTTGTTTTTGTACTGTTTCATTAAAAATCTTTTGAGTATACACCACGGTTCCCGGCCTCCAACACACGACATGACATGAATAAACATGTTTCCGTCAAGTTGCTCCAATGTTCGACGCCACTGGCATTGCATTTTGCCTTTTTTTGTAGGCCAAGAAGAAAACATTCAAAAGTAGGCCAAATGTGAGCATTTTTTTAGACATGGCGAAATCGAGCCAAACTGAATTGCCATAAAATGATCCAAAATTTAAGGGGAATCAAATGTGCAGGTGGCCCCGAAGTGCAAAGGCTGCCACTCTGTGGTTAAAGATGGTACTGTGCGGACCCGCAAAAAAACAATTAGACCTACTACATATAACTAGAAATATACTTTCCTGGGACGTTTACAATGTATATATACATATACACCGGAGGGCAACTGCTAAGCTAATTGAATGGAGAAAAATCAACGTGGATTTCATGCTTCGCCGATAAATGGGCCGGACGTCTAATTAAAACAGGTTGCTTTTCCATTTCGTTTGGAATTGTGTGACGTCGGAACCAAAGACGAGTTGCAAGTGAGAGGAAAAGCTGCATTGATTTAGGCAGCCGTTTCTACAATGTTTGTTAGCTAGCTCAGCTCCTCCTCAATGAAAACAACAGTCGCCAACATTTCACCTCTCTCCCATTTCCTGGATATTTGTAGCGTCTTTATTTCGGACAGCAATGACAAACATAGTGAAATGAAAGAACTTAATAAAGAAAACTCCGAAGCTAGCTAGCTAAGCTAACCTGTCACAACCGGCAAAGGAGGCCACATCTTGTGTATAAGTAAAAATGATTTTTGGGTGAGTAAAATCATTGAACTCACACGTAGCCCCATTCCCCAATGACATTGCAATTTCATGAGCTTATTATTGATGTTTTTTTACTAAATGTGAAGCAATTGCATGATTTTCTTGTTATTTGGGCGATCCTTTATTGTACACCTCTACTTGTATTGTGTTACAATAGTGATGATTTCCCGCGTGCTGGAGGACAAAAGTGGATGTTTGTCTTGTTGATGCTTCAGTGTTGTCCCAAGTCAAATACTTTGCATTCCTGTTGACATTTTTGGCCCGTCGCCCAAGGCCCGTCCGTACTTCTCAAAGTGTGTTCCCGTCATGTAAACAAGCTTTTGCTCGGCGGCTTTGGCCTCCGTGTCTAGCCGTCCTTCCAACCTCAATTTGGCTTGTTTTAGTGATGATGCGGAATTGATGCGTTCCCTTTTGTCCTCCTGGGAACAACTAAGGATTCTTGCCTAAACTGCCACCTTTAGGATCCATTCAAATGTTGATTCTTTTGCTTTTAAGGCCCGTGTGTTCGTCTTGGGGTTAGTTAGGCTTTGTTTTTTTTTTTCATGCACCCGCAAGCACAGCTTTGGATGCCCGTGGGCAATCAATGAGTGCTCTTGTGACATTTCCATCAGTGTGCTGAGGCAAAAATCTCTTCTTGTAATATTGATACAAGGACGGACGGACGGACGGACGGACGGGTCCTTCTTAAGCCCCCAGAGCCCCGCAAAATGGAGGCAGCTAGCGGAACTAAGCCCATTTGAAAGTTGACTCTGGCGTCAGGCAATAGCCATATTTTTAGAAATTGCTGAGCTCGGGATATCATTATGTACGAATCATTCCACCGGCCTCCCTCGGTATAATTTGACGCTTTTAATGGGTGTATCACAATGCGCGTCACGTCGTCCCGAGAAACCGTAGAAAGGGCGTGAGGTCACGAGTAAAAATGGCCCAAATTGATTGAAGTCGTTGGAGTTTGCCTTGGTTGGGGGTGAACGCCGAGGGATGGACACGGGTGACCCAGGTCAACGGAAGACAGACGTCGTCACAGAAACAATCAAAAAGAAGCTCATTTAAATCCATTCCCGAGGATAAGATTCATGACCAAAGCGGCCATGGTGTTTCTAAAATGTTTTAATGAATGCTTTTCAACGTGTACAAGTCCAACCAAAAGGAAACTATAACAATGTAACAAATGGTCACTTGGTCTCTTTTCAGCTTCTTGCTGATTCCTCTACATGCAAAGACGGGGGGCATCATTTTCTACACATTCTATGATCATCGACTGTGGTTACAGTTTAGTACAGCAATGTTAGAGATCAAGAAACTTTGGTATAAAAGTACCACCGTCCGCTAGCCGTTTTTTTGTTTGTTTTCATTTGAATGCCGAGACCAATGGTTGCAAATCTGAAAGAAAGAGCCAACTTTTAATAGTTGATCAATTGTTGTCATCGAGGTGACTTTGTACGTGGAATAGTAGTCTTTGGGAAATTGGGCTTTTTTTTTTTCTATTGTGGTGTTTTTAATGTCTTCTCTTTTGAATCCAAGCCACTTGAATGTGCTCCTTCAAATGCTTGAACGTGTTAACATACATCAGTAAAAAGGATTTACAGTCGTCGGATCAGTGCATGGCGGCTGGCCACAAACTAGGTACGACATGAGCTAAGAAAAAGAAAAAAAAACATTACAATTCTGAGTGCTAAACTTGGAATCATTTGAAATGTTTTCTCCAAGGACCTTTCATCTTTCTTTGGTCTGCTTAAGGCATAAAATACAAATGGAGACATTAACCGACGTTACAGAAACCTGTTTGAATATGGTTTATATGTTGTTTTTTTTTATTGCCCTATTTCTGTGAATATATATTTCACATGGTCAGGTTTTTGGGGCTGTGGTGACCTTCTGGCATCCAACATTTCCCTTTTGCGGCTGTTTTTCAGAAGGCCGTCCGTCCCTCCGTCCGTCTGTCCTTCCTTCCAAGTCCTCAAGTCGCAACTCCACCTGGTGGTAAGAATGGATCTGCGTCCAAAAGTGGCCGAGAGGCTGGCGTGGGCACAAGAGAGCAAAAGACCACAAAAACAATAACAACAACAAAAGACCCAGTCCGACTTGCTGAAGTTTGGGCCCGAGATGACGTGGGATTTTTTTCCTTCCGCAAACGGGCCGGCGTCCGCCACAGGCGCCGCCACCAAGAAGCCAGCCGCTGGTCGCCGGTCAGTCCCGCAGAGTGGCGGTCGCCAACTGGTGGCAGTCCAGTTCCTCTCGCGGTTCCGGCGGGCCCGGCAGCCTGGTGCCCGTCTTCTGGTCCACGCACCAGCATTTTCCTCGCTGCCCGTCGCGCGCCGGGTGGCACTGCGGGCACAATCGGAGCCCGCGGTCAAACGGCGGCCATCCGAACACCAATAACCATCGACACGGACCTCTTTTGGCAAGACTCGCCGCATTGGACGGGACGCCTCAAAGTTGAGACCTGGATTGGGTAAGTGGCAAACTATTTCTGGTTGTTTGTTATTATTTGTCAAACGCTGGCTCAGCCCCAGATAGAAAAAAAAAGATAGTTTCAAATCATTGACCCTTGTCAGGAGAGTGCAATGCAAATAGTAGTGGCAAAATGAACGCCATCCAAATGAATTAGAACGGAACCACTTGATGGAATGGCTTTCAGCCCAAGATGAAAAACAATAGAGATTTTTTTCTTTTCTCCGGCGGCTTCAAAAAGCCACAGCCAAAATATGTACCGTATGTTTTCTTTGGTTTTTGCAGAGGAAAAGCAGGAATGAGCCACTTCTCGCTTCACTTTGACCCCAAAACAAGTCTGCATTCCTGCATTTCATTAAAGCCCACACACGTACACACCATTTACTCGTATATATTTGGACACCATTTTGCTTGGAACGTTGAGAAGAGTTTCCACTCCTGGTCTAGAACCGGGCTGGTCGAGGTTCTCGGAATTTGTCGAGGTGGTATCTTAAGTTAAATGGCCAATGACAAATACGTGTGCCACCCACCTGTTTGGGGTGGAAGTCTCCATTTTTGTCGCAGTTGGGAATGGGAATGGTGAAGAGATCGTCATGAGTGCGGGAATTGGACGCCAGTCGGTCCAGGGCCCTCTGGAGCTCGGCCCGACACGGTGCCTGGTTGGGGGTGGGGGGGGGGGGGGGGTTAGTTTTTTCTTACAAATCTATCCATTGAATGACGGGATATTTTGTTTCTCCCCCAATGTGTCTTTTGGTACGTCTTCTAAGCTTTTTTGCCATCATTTATTTTGGGGGGGAACAATACTGCAAGCCAGGTGCGGGGGGGCGCTTTCTTTCCTTTCCTCTAAAGAAGACGGCTATATTGTGTGTTGCGAGTGCAATCAGTGGATTGGCGTCAGGTGCTTCTTGTTTCAGAATCCCCATCCCCCGCTGTGCTGCGCCCGCCCGGTCAGAGCCAAGAGCCAGACAGCCTCCCAGCCTCCCAGCCTCCCTCCCTCTCTCTCTCTCTCTCTCTCTCCCTCACTGGAGGCAGCCCTCGATGAGAGCTTTGTCCACCCCCTCCCGCTAGTTGACTAGCATTCAAATTTCAATTTTGTCTGAAGACGGTATGTCTGTCACGTGTGTGTTTTGGGACGTATCGTGCTGCTTTATTCTTCTGACTGACATGAAAATGAGAGCATTTCACAGCAAATAAATGGAGCGCAGATAGTATTATTCATGAAAAGATTGGTAAGCCACAATGTGTGGGCTTGTAACCCTTGTGCCTCATTACTCACTTCTATTTCGCTTTTTCCTCATTGACAGTTAATGCATTGAATCGGAATGTTCCAAACGTAAACACGATAGTAGCGGTAGCGGACAAGGCTCATTGGATTGGACTGACCAGTGCCGCTTTGGCCTCCTCCCTGGCCGCGTTGCTTCTCTGATTGGTGGACTTGGCCGGCAGTCGGGCCAAGCTTTTCTGGATGCAGCGTTTGTCTTGAGCGCCGCATCGGATGTTAGCGCCGTCGGGGAGCATTTCGTCCTGCCGTTCCAACACTGAAAGGAAAGAAGAAGAAGAAGAAGAAAAAAAGGCCGTCAGACCGCCGCCCTGATCTTGGCTGGTCAGCATTGTTTCAGACGTTTCCTTCATCCAAAATTGCTTCTTTTTTCCTTCCTCCCCCCCCGGTCTGGTCTGCCTGTTTGCACGCGCTGGCTCCTCCTGACTATTGGGTCAAGAGTGAGATTTCTGCTTTGTTGCTTTTTGCTCAGCACTTTTTTTTTGACTTTGGGATGATGACGCAATGGCCCGGTTAGCAAGTCTGTTCTGCTGACATTAAAAGACAATCTGATTTTCATGGGATGATTCCACTTCAAATTGACCTCAACTGGCTTTTACGCATTATCATGTTTATTTTGTGTCGCAGTATTTCTTTTTTTAGGATGAACTAAGTTCTTGTTTTCCCTTTTTGAGACATTCCCCTTGTTTAAGCTTCTGCACGTGCCGTTCTTTTTTGAAATGTGACTTGTTTGAAATGAAATGAAAAGGTGAAAAAAGCTGTCTTTTCTTGAGCAACGTCAGAAGAAGAAGAAAAAGTTCCATTTGTGGTCATTTCTTGACCGGTGAGCTCATTTGTGGGCAACAATATTCAAAGGACAACCTTGATATTTGGATGCTCTGCTTTTTTCCTTTTGTCCTCATTTCACGTCACGGTGGCTCGCTAATGTCTCGAAACAGTCTTTTTTTTCTAATCCCCGCGCCAGGCAAATTCCAACAGGCTTTGGATCCTATCAAAGGCCAGGTCAATCGCCCTTGTCTTTTTTCTTTTCTTTTTTCCCTTCAAGCCCAGACGGACAGACATTTTTTTTTCTTCTTCTTCTTCCCGTCTGATGAAATAAGTGTCCCAGATGACCCCGGCCGGGACGGCTGTGCGTGTGGCGCCCGGGGTCAAAGGTCAACCCCGGGACAACATGTTACTCGTCGGCAGTCTCTGCGAAGGCCGCCTCCCCATCCGTCGGATAAAGTGGTCGGAGAAAAGCGGGCTGAGATTTTACGTTGGGGAAGACATTTGTACGTCCCCGCCGGTCCGGCCCCCCGGCACGGAAATATGTGGGCCGGGAAAGCGCGCTGACTTTTGTTTGACGTGCTGCCCGCTTCCAAGCATCATCTGCTCCAAAAGTCTTTTGAAAGTCACAAGCAGAGGATGTATTTAATAGAATGGCGCCCACTTGACCCAGTGCTTTTTGAAAAAGGGTGTGTTTTGCTTTGGGAGCCTTTCCCTTTTTTTTCTCCCTTTTTTTTTCCTCTCCCTTTTGCCTTCCGTGTGGTCCAACGTAATCTTGGTTCCATCCTCAAAGAAGTACATTCCACAAGTGGGAGGGTGCTGGGAATCCTCTGCATTTAAAAGTCACTTTGGCCTTGGTCTGGCCAACACAACAACAACAACTTTATTTTAGGCCCCCAAAAAAAAAAATATCTCACTGGCCGGCCGCCACTTTGGGTGAACGAGTTTAACTAGCGTGACTTCCTCTAAACTTGGGATCATTTCCTCTGGAATTGCGGCTTGGTGGCTGACTTGCAGATGCTTTGGGAGCATTTCCAGGTGACTTGCTTCCCTTTGCTTTAATTAACTCCTGACAGGCCAGGAAGTGGACTGAAGTTGTTGTTGTTGGGGTTTTCTTCTTTCTCTATTTTTTTTTCCTCGCTCAGATCTCCTAAAAGCCGCTCTATTTCTGTCGTCGAGCTTGGACGTAAGGCCGGGTTTTAGTGCAAGTGTGGCGGTGGCCATGGCGCTAGAGGAAAAGCTCTGTCATTCCTAAACTTTGCCTCCCGTCTAGAGATGTGGCTTTGCACTTCACATTATAAAAAAAACCTCCCCACATCTTGAGTCAAGAAAGAAGGGGGGGGGGTATGTGTTTCATGTTTACATCCCCTGTGCACAAACAAAGCGCCATTGGCTTTTTTTTTTGATGATGTTCTTTTCTGGTAGACTTTCTTCTTAAAAAAACAGAAACGCCCTTCCTCCTCTCCCCTCCTCCTTTCCCCTCCTCCCCCTCCTCTCCCCCGCTCTCTTCTCTTCTCGTCTCTGTCAACAAAGCAGGCAAAAGACCTTTTTTCTTCCACGGAACGATCGCGTGCCGTGGAAGCGGGGAATTGCACTGACTGGTCTCCCTCCGTCGTTGGCTCCGGCCAAAAGCAGAGAATAAATCAAGATGGATTGGTATAAAAGTACAAAAGTGCGCAGGGAGACGGAACGGAGCCCTTGGCCACATGCTGCTCTGGCCGCTGGCCAGTCTGCCGCTGGCCAGTCTGCCGCCTGCTGCCAAAACGCATCCACATCCAGGTGGATTCTCTTTGGAGTTGAGAAGAGTGAGAGAGTTGGGGAGTGGGGGAGTGGGGGAGGGCAGGGCAGGAGCGGCAGGGCCAGCCGAGAGATTATCCATTTCATTCATTCCCCAAAGCAACACCGTCCCAAAAGTGGGAAATCTGTCTCGGACAAAGGCTGGCTGACGGACGGTTCCTCGGGACTGGACGAGAACGGAGCGCCGTCCAACGCGTCCCTTTCGGGGAGGGGACACTCCACGGAGCCCGGCCGAGTCAGCAAAAACAAAAGTGACAACATGTCTCCATTGGAGAGCCAGGCACTTGAGCAAGTCTGCTCATTTATTTGGCTTCTCTCCATCTGGGACTCATTTTATCTTCAATGTGCATCTCGGCCACCAAAGGTCACCCGGGGGCAAGAAGAACAGAACCCTAAGGCTTCCTCCGTGACCTCTTCGGAAGAGTTCAACGAGGGCCCAGACCGTCCCGTTGCACGTCCAATGGCTGTGGGACAAAAGTCTACGTCATCCCCGACATCCCTCTATGTTTTCATTTTTCAAAAATCCAATTATGATCACGCTCTAAACAGCATGTGTTTTTTCTCTCTTTTGTCTTCCCCCCCGCCCCCCGATTCCATTCAGTCACGCTACGTGCCGACCTCACCGACGCACGGGGAGCAGAAGGCTCTCATTTCAGCTCTGGCAGGAGGCGCGCCGATGAGCTCATCCTCCCGCGAGAGCCGGACGCCGGCGACGTGGTGGGCTCCGACGGCGGGGGACGGCGGGGGACGGCGGGGGACGGCGGGGGGCGGCGGGGGGCCGGCCAGTGGAAACAGATGCCGCTGCGCTGGCGACCGCACCACCCACCTGGGACTTTTCTAAGCAACGAGCTGACTCTTTGTTGTTCCATCCGGCCTTTCCTTGGAGGAAGCGCGCCCCCGCCTACCTCGCTCTGTTTGTTGTCCGACACGCGGGCGGGGAGAAGTCACTAAAGTCCATTGAACCGCAGCCCCGGGCAAAGCAAATAAGGCTCGGCCAGGAGGACCAAAAAGGCCCACCGAACAAAAGGAAAAGCCGACAAGTGCGTCGGCGGCGGCGGCGGCGGGAAGATCGGGATCGGAAAACGGGGCGCTGTGACGGGACAGACCGCCAAGTCAAGTCAAGTCAAGTCAAGTCAAGTCAAGCCAAGCCATCAATCAGTTCAGGCCAGAGAGAGTAAGAAAGAGGTTGACACGCTCGCTGGCCGGCCGGCTCACCTGAGTTGTCCTCCCCCTCTCTCTCGTCGGTGCACACGCCCTGGCCGTGCATGAGGGAGCGCAGGGGTCTGTCCATGCCCTGCGGCGGGTAGCAGCGCAGGCCGGCGCCGCAGCGGGGCGAGTAGACGCCGCAGTGAGCCCCCCTGGGCAGGGCGCAGGTGGGGCAGCAGCCGCAGCCGGCCTCCCGCACCGTCTCCTGGCAGTCTTGGGGCGGCCCGCAGCCGGCCAGCCTCTCCTCCGAGCACGGCGGGCACCGGATGGCCCGCTCGGACCAGCAGAGCGTCACCAGCGTCAACGCGGCCAGGGCCCGCAGGCCCCGGCCGGACCGAGCCGCCATGGCGGGGGGTGGGGGCCCCGCCGACGTGGGACGGCGGCGCCGGGCGCTCTGACGTTCGCTCCGGACGACGGCGGTGCTCGCGGTGCCTGCGAAGCGAGCGATTCGGCAAGACGGCACCAGAGGCCGAAGGCCGGCCCCGGGGCTAGCTTTGGTCCCTGTCCTAGGAAAGTCCGGCGTCTCGGGGCCCCTTTTTCCCCTCAAAGTGTCTCTGTGGGATAATAACCGGCGAGGGTGGAGTGGGCGCGTCGTGGGCCGGCCGCTTTGCTGGCCGCGGAGGAGCGGCGTGTGACAATAGCTCCGCTGGAGAGGCGCTCTTTGGACTTTATACTGCTCTGTGGACACGCCTCTTTTTTTTTTTTTTTTTTTTTTACAGTGAGAGGGGAGCTGAAAGGCTGAGGAGAGAAAAGCCAGACTAAAGCGCTCTCTCTCTCACGCTCGCTCGCCCGGTGTGTCTCCCACTCAACAACACAATCAAGGCTACTCTCTCTCTCTCTCTTGTTCTTTTTCTCAAGCTGGACGGCACAAAGAAGGGCTGTTTTGCTTGAATTTTAGTGCGGAAGAAGCCACTTTCCGCCAATGACGGCGGCCAACGTCAAAAGGCCCAATTTGCCCTGCGGCCGAGGGAGCACATGTTCTCGTTTGTGCTGGCTGGCTGGCCCCGTCGTGGAAAAGGAAATGGACAGTCCGACCCCTCCTACCGCGACCCTAAAAGCCTCCAAAAGCGCCCCCCCCCTTTTCCCCTCGCTCCCCCGAGGGGATGGCTGGATAAGAAAGATTGAATTAGAGAATTCTCTGCTCCCAATGTGTGCACAGATTGCTATCTTTTGTCCCTGCTTCCAAGCTTTTGAAGGGAGATTTGACGATGAATCTGCACCAAGGCCTCCCATTTTTGTACCATGAAAAGCTTGCATGTCATTGTACTGCCTTTGTGAGGGATTTTTTATTTCCTTCTTCTTCTGGCCAGTTGCCACGGTGGGCCACGTCCAAGCCTTCCGGCTCAGGTGGCGTCTACACTCCCTTCATTTTAACTCGGTAGACTGGCCGAGTACCTTGAATAAATATTCTGACTTGAATCCCATTGAGGATTGAGCCGAGTATATCTCTCGGAGATCGAGGAAGCCGTCTCCCGTTCTCGGGCAGCTTTCCGCCGCACGTGCTTTGGGAAAAAGTTTCGTAGCCACAAGAGGGCGTCGTGGTTCCTTGAAGTGAAAGAAGCGGGCGGGGGGACCTATTTAGCTGGATATCGTCGTCGGCGTTGTCACTTGATTGACTCCTAATGCTCGGTGCTCAAGTGGGACTATTTTTGATGGTAGAAAAGGCCACGCACGCTTGGTGGTCTTTTCAATTGACGTGGCTTGACCTCGTTTGAAATCCGCTGTGTTCACTGCACTAAGCTCTCCTTTTTGTTGTTGTTTGTTTGGAGGTGACTTCCGCAGAAGCTGATGCTGGATCTTCAAATGTTCCACTGAAGGTGGAGCAGGTGTTCCCTGACCCAAGCACAAAGAACACAGCAGGTAAGAGGATTTCTCAATTCAGTTGACTTTTGGATGGATGCCTGCTCAAAATACGCTGGGATACATTTTGGCGCGCCAGCCGGCCAGCGTGTGCACCCGAGCCTTTGGCGGCAACAAAAAAAAAACTCTGAGAGCGGCTCTTGCGTTGGTGGCCATGCAAAGTATCCAAAGAGCGCTCGAGTCGGTTGCTGTTTTTTTGCCCGTGATGAAAATTCTTGAGTTTTGAAAAGTGTTGCTGTTTTGTGGTGAAAACAACTTTTGGCTTTGTGAAAAGCAGGCAGGAAATAGACGCCAGTCAAGCGTGCACTTTGTTAGGCTTCAAATAAACCACATTTTGTAGCCCTTCTTTTTACAGAAAAAAAAACCAAACAAACAATTGCCACCATGAACTCGGAAGATCATTCTGGATTTTCACCCACATCAGGAAAGGGCTATGGTAAGTGACATACAAATCTGGCTCTATTGGTTGGCTTTTCAATAAGTTGACGGGATACGCTCTTCTGTTTCTTTGGCAGACATTTCCAGCCTCGATGCCAACGTGACGCCGGCGGAGATGGAACAAAGGGAAAGGGATCTCTCCTCCCCGGAGAACGGAATGCTGCACTACATCAAAGGTGGGCCACGGCGAGTCAAGCTTCTTCCCGTCTGCGCTGCTAACTGAGTTAGCTAGCAAAACTAACGGGAGAAATGTGAAAGCGCTTCTCTTTCACATGATGGCAAACACTTTGATGCTTGCTCTTTGACAAAAGGTGAGAGCACCATGGTGAGGATTGAGGATGCCCTCCTTCCTTCCTTCCTTCCTTACTTCCTTCCTCAGTCTAGCCGTAAGTTGGGCAAGTGGCGCGGTAACCCCCGCTCACGCAATTAATTGCTTCCAGAAGCGGCTTCCTGGCTCGGAATTGTTGACGAGTCGACTGGGCCGCATTTCAGCCGGTCATCGTGCTATACTTGGTTTGCCAGACGACGGCATACCGAACGAAGCCTGTCCAAATGCTGGCGCTTCAGACACAAAAGACGTGAGTGACGGAGGCAAAAAGAGAGAAAGAAAAGAAGACAATGACGTCGAGGGGCCATTCAAATGGATAACAAGTGCAAGGGCCACGGAGCAAACCAACGTACGCAACTCCAAAGCATGAAATGAAAAGACCTTGACTCTTTTGGGGGGCCAAAACATCAACTAGAAGAGATCTCGGCGACGGAAAACGCCGGTGGAAAGCAGCGCTCTCTCTACCCACGCACAACTGCCGGCCGTTTCCCCCGGCGCCTTTCCCAAACCCCAGTTGCGCAAATGTGTCACGTCGGTTGGGTCGCTCCGCGGTGGCTCCGCGGTGGCTCCGCGGCCGCATCCTGCGACCGGCGCACTTTGGACCTTTTTCTCTTTTCTCTTTTTTCCACTCTCGCCCTTCATTTTCACGCCGTCTATACTAGAAGACTCTGTGGTGGCACTTTGAGAATCAAACTGGTTCGCGTTCCGCAGCTGACTAAAGCGTGCACCTTTGACCCCTTCTAGGCACCATCAAGATGGAGGACGAGGGGACGGAGAGGACCATTTTTCCCAAAGAGGAAAGGGACGGCGGCCGGGAGCCAACGGGGGAAGGATATCACGCCGACGGGACGGACGATTCCAACGACGAGGACGACGGGGAGGGCGCCCGAGCCGACGGCCCGTCGGGGGACTCGTCGCCCTTCCGCTACCCGGCGTACGAGAGCGAGGCCGCCGGCGCCGGCGCCGGCCTTCCCCCCGCGCACTCCCTGGGCAAGCTTAACTGCGACATCTGCGGCCTGTCCTGCGTCAGCATCAACGTGCTGCTGGTGCACAAGCGCAGCCACACGGGTGAGTTCCACCACTTGGCATGGATGAATGGATGAATGGAGGGAGGCTCAAGTGGGAGGGACGTATGGTCAAACGGAGCCCTACTTCTGCTCTCTTTTCAAAGCTTAGATTTTGTCTTTTGCAAGTGGCCACAGTCATCATTGATTGGCGCAAGTCAACAAGTTCCGGCGGGCGTGTGCTTGCAAAGATGAAGCCGTCGTCGGTCCTTTTCAAATGCAAATGTCAGCTATTTACTGTGGTGTCCATGCGTCCCAGGCGAAAGACCGTTCCACTGCAGCCAGTGCGGCGCTTCCTTTACCCAGAAGGGCAACCTGCTTCGCCACATCAAGCTGCACTCTGGGGAGAAGCCTTTCAAATGCCCCATGTGCAGCTACGCCTGCCGCCGACGCGACGCCCTCAGCGGACACCTGCGCACCCATTCTGGTACGGCAAACATACACGCACACACATTCACTCACTCACTCTAAGACACGGGAGCGCCGATACCAAAGGCACCCACCCACCCACCTTTTGCGTCTCTAAAAGTGCCCGTAGGAGAAAAGAGCAAGTTAGACCATGCGTCCTTTTTGTCTGGCCCTCCAACAGTGGAGAAGCCCTTCAAGTGCAACCTTTGCAGTCGCAGTTACAAGCAGCGCAGCTCCCTGGAGGAACACCGGGAGAGGTGCCACGTCTACCCGGACGCGCCCGCCGAAGAAGGTGAGATGCTCCGGGGCTGTTTCCCCCGGGAAGACACGCCCCGGCGACCATTTCCAAATGAGGGCAGCGTACGCTAATCCCTCCAATACGGCGCTTAATGTAGACATGGCCGTGATAAAGGAAAAATGATCGACCCCATATAGAAAAAAATATATATATTCTTTTTTGCTTCAGTGCTGAATCCTAGTAGTCACTGGGACGACCACTCTTTCTATTTTTTTTCCCCATCCCGGATATTGAGCACGTGGGAGAGCTGCTGCTGCTGCCGTATGGCTAGCCAATGCGCGCGCAAAACCATCCGATCGATGGTAGCTTGCATAAGTCGTTTTTTTTTTTCTGCCGGAGCCGCCGGCCGCAGCCTTTCCTTTCAGCATTGGAAAAAGAGGCCGCGGCGGCGCACGTTGCGGCGGCGCACGTTGCGGCGGCGGCGGCCTCCTTTTTCACAGAGCGGCGTTGCCGTCTCCCGCTTGATAAAACCACTTCCTCTCCCCGCGGAGCCGCTTATTTATGTAGGGCAGCCACCCGCGTACTTTGGACGGGGCACCTCGCCCATCTCATGGGAGCGCGCCACGCCGCAGAGGCGGGGGCCAAAACCGGGGAAAGGAAGCCAGGTCAAAGGAAACCTTGGCTCTCACGCCCGTCGCCATTTTGCTGTCCGCGCCGACCGCTAACCCAATTGCGCCTTGTCATTGTCAGAAGCGGACGAGGGTCCCGTTTGGAGGCGTCCCGTCAGCACGGAGCGGGCGCTGCTCCTGGACAGGCTGGCCACCAGCGTGGCCAAACGCAAGAGCTCCGTGCCGCAAAGGTTTACGGGTGAGTGTCCCCGGGAAGGCCCGGGAAGGCCCGGGAAGGCCCCGGAAGGCCCCGGAAGCCCCCGGAAGCCCCCGGAAGGCCCCGGAAGGCCCCGGAAGGCCCCGGAAGGCCCCGGAAGGCCCCCTCCGGATGAGCGGCCCTCCTCTACGCGGTGAGCGGCGTTTGTCTGGTGTGGGCCTGAAAGGCTTTTTTTCCCGCTCTGGCCCGATGCCGTGTGCCGGTGGGCTAAACTGGCCTCCCCCAAAGGTGGAAAGTGGGCTCTACCAATGAAGCCAGATGTGGCCGCTCAATAACCGCGGGAGGGGGGGCCGCCCGGGGGTTTTGTGCTCAACTCTTCAAGCGCAAAGAGAGAAAAAGAGCAGAAACGTGAGCAGGTGCCTCTCTGTCTGTGGCGCAGCTGCAATTTTCTGACTCATCTGCTTCCTATCAGCTCGTTCGCTCTCTCTCTCTCTCTCTCTCTCTCTCTCTCTTTCTTTCTCATTTTCTACCCCTTTGAGCGAGCCCCACTTCTGGAATCTTTTGACCCGTTAAGCCCCCCCTCCCAGAGCTCCCTTTTTATTCTGTTTTCTTTAAACGTCAGTTTGGACTTGATCCCGTTTCTCGAGCCATATTGAGCACCCCTTTTGATGTGGCCTCCGAATCGCCCACCTCCCCCATACCCCAATTTTGACCAGAGTACCCTTTGTTTTTGCGGCGGCGCTGTAGGTGACAACGGCGTTTGCCTGGACCTGAGCTTGAACGGAAATGCGCTTCACCGACGGGACGATCCCCCGGGCTCCCCCGGGCCCGTCGTCCGGCGACCGTTCCCGCTTCCCGGGGCCGAGGGCCGTCCGACTCCCCGGCGCGGGCCGTACCCGGTCCCGCGCCGGGCGGGCCCCGTCGGCCCGGGCGACGGCGGCCACGGGGCGCCGCCCGTCCCCCGGCCCCTCCGGCGAGCCCCGGGCGCGGACGCCTTCCCCGACGAGGGCTCCCGTCTCACGGTGGCGCGCGAGTCGGAGCGCCCCGACGGGTTACCGCGCCCCCTCGTGTGGTCCCCCCCCGCGGATGGCGCCCGGGTGTGGCGGGGCGAGGGCGGGCCCCTGTTCCCGTGCGGCCACTGCAAGGTGATCTTCCTGGACTACGTGATGTTCACCATCCACATGGGCTGCCACGGCTTCCGCGACCCGCTGGAGTGCAACGTGTGCGGCCATCGCAGTCGGGACCGCTACGAGTTCTCCTCGCACATTGTCCGCGGGGAGCACCGGCCGGAAGCCAAGTAGCGACCGTGCCCCGAGCGGGGATCAAAAGGCTCGATATCAGTGTGGCGGGCCTTAACAAATGCTCTATTTTGCTCGCGCATTCAAAAAGTTGAAGGGAAAAAGCAGAGTTCCTTGACGAGAAGCTTGTTGGCTTGTTCGTCTTCATCCAGTTGCCCTCGACGTGCGCGCGCACACACACGCGCACGGTGTCTGTCTATCTATCCATCGGTGGCGGCACTTCCCTTTTCTCACTTTGGCTTTGACGAGAAGTAACACCTAGGAGGCCGAGACCGCAGCTTGGCTTCCAATGCGAGATGACATTTGCGCTCATCATTCTCCCGTCATGCTTTTCTAGGGTTTTTTTTTTTTCCCCACTCGTAAGAGATTGATTCATTCGGCAACTTTCATTTTCATATGAACGTTTAAAAGGAAAACATATACTCTGAGGCAAGACACCTACATGAAAATGAAATGAGTCAGCAGCCAATGACGGGAACAAACAACGAGTCCCACACTCACAGCCAAGGGACCATATTTGTGTTTTTGAAACCCGCTGAAAAGCCAAGCAGGCAAAATACATTTTCCATGTGAGCGAGCACATGGCCTCATGTTGGAATTTCAGACTCACTCAAAAGGAAGAGCCATTAAAAGGTTTCTCGCTGTGTTACTGCTTATTTGTTTGGTGCTTAGAGGAAGTCATTATTCGGATGGGCCTGTTTTATTGACTGACTGTGTCCTTCTTTCACAAATGTGTTGACACTTTAGATCCAGTAAATACTACTAGAGTCAAGTCAAACAAGCATCAACTATCAAATGATTGAGGTATTTGAACAGCATACTTTATGAAGTGGGACTGGCAAGTCTTGTTAACATTTCACGTTCAGTGTTATCTTGTTCTGCATTTATGTCTTCCAGAAAGAAAGAAAAAAAAAAGTGTGAGGCTGAACTTGTCTCAAGTGTTTTTGTAACCACAACGCGCACACAGGAAGGAAGTCACTTACTCGCTCGGAGTACATTTAAAGGCGCTACCTTGTACTTTTACTCCAGTACACGTTGACACCAATAGGTCTATTTAAGTCGAATTTCATCAAGGTTACAAACAGTACTTTTATTTGAGTCGTTTTGGGGGACTCTTTTCACTCTATTTGGTAGCACCATATTCAGTCAAGAAAAGAGAAGAAAAAAAAACAATTGGTGTGCTACGTTCTTGAAATCGACCTCTATTTCTCTCTTTGAAACATTCTCATTTGAAAAGCACGGCTGGTGAAATCGCTTGCAATGGTGACCTGTTATTCTGCCAAGCCCCTGCGGGTGTCGCTGTCGACCCGTTGATCACCAACGGGTACATCGCATCCAGCGGTTTTAATGGCGCACCTCCCGGCCTGCTGTTTCAAAGCAATCGGTGTGCCGAAAACAAAAGGCAAACGCTCCTTTTGATCGTCCCCTCCCTTCGAGAGGGATGGAAATGTGAAATGGAGAATGAAAGTGTGCGCGTGTGCTTGTGTGGGCGTGTGCGCGTGTGACGCGCGACCGCTACCTCGGCTCTAGCGGTTCTCTTGACTCGGAGGATTCGGTGTGAGCATGCGCACTGCATCGCCTCTATGGGGACTGGGAGGACATCGCGGAAAAAACGTTAGCTGCGAGCGACCTTCCGCCCAAATTGGCCCCGCGGCGGCGCTAGCGAGGGAGCGAGCGGCGCCAGCGAGGGAGCGAGCGGCGCCCGCCGCCTGACGGTTCGAGGTCCGAGCGAGAGACGAGATTGTGTTCTCGGTTTTCTCTCCGCCGCCGCCGCCGCCACCCGCGTCAGCCGCGTCAGCCGCGCCACCCGCGCCACCAGCGCCGCTCGCTTCGCTGCCGGGAGAGGGCGATTTCACCCCCCTCCCGCCACCCCCGATACGCTTCTTCGTATGGGAGCAGCATGCGGGAAATGGTCGGAGGTTGCTGCGTGTGTTCCGACGAGCGAGGGTGGGCGGAGAATCCACTCGTCTACTGTGACGGACACGGCTGCAACGTCGCCGTGCATCAAGGTACCAAACCTTAGCCGCCGGTTAGCACACAATTGCTTAGCGGACAGCTGCGACGACCAAGGAAGGTAGCGGGGGTGGGCTACGGCTTTGGAGGCGCTGGGGGCTTGGATAGGGGGATGCCTGCCTGCCTGCCTGCCTGCCTGGCCTAGACGGCTTTTTGGTTTGTGTTTGGCTGAGGCGGTTCCAGGCAGCAGGAACCTGCCCTCGTGGGAGGGCCATTTGTTGTTGACACTGAGCCTACATGCTCCCCGCCCCCCTAGTGGTCCTCCTTGCCTGAAGGTGCCTTTTGATGGACAGAATAAATAGTGGGAGGCATTAAAAAAAGCACGTAGAACTTCAGCTGGAGTTGAGCTTTTGTGTTGGAGTTTTGAAGTGTGTGTGTGTGTGTGTGTGTGTGTGTGTTTGGGGGCGTGACCCCGACGTTCACCAAGCCTTTTGTTGTGTGTCAGCATGCTACGGCATCGTCCAGGTGCCCACGGGCCCGTGGTTCTGTCGCAAGTGCGAGTCCCAGGAGAGGGCGGCCAGAGTGGTGAGTAGCCTAGCCAAAAAAAAAAAAAAAAAGTCAAGTAGCCTAGCCAAAAAAAAAAGAAGTACAAACACTCTTTTCCCTCTTTCTTTGTCACTGACCCAATAAGCCGCGCTCATTTTTTTTCCTCCTTTCAGAGGTGTGAGTTATGCCCCCACAAAGATGGCGCTCTCAAGAGAACAGACAGCGGAGGTCCTCTTCTAACCTTGCTTGACGCCGCCGTTGGCCCTTTTTTTTGTGTCCCCGTCCTTCATTTGTCATGCTTTCCGTCTCCCCCGTTCAGGTTGGGCTCACGTGGTGTGCGCCCTCTACATACCCGAGGTGCAGTTTGCCAACGTGCTGACCATGGAGCCCATCATTCTCCAGTATGTTCCACACGAGCGATACATGAAGGTATTGAAGCATCTTCGGCATTTGTTTTTTTTTCCGAATCCTCCGATCGAGGACGTCCGTCCCAATTCCCCGACTCAGGCAAGTCCCCCCCTCTCTCTCCTTTCCCCAGACATGTTACATCTGCGAGGACCACGGTCGAGAGAGCAAGGCAGCGTGCGGGGCGTGCATGGCCTGCAACCGGCAGGGCTGCAGACAGGCCTTCCACGTCACCTGGTAGGCCGTCCTCTCTCGTGGGTTTGTCTCGGCGCCCGCAGAGTGAACGCTCGACCCGGACAAACGTGGGCGTGTTCTGGTGAAGAAAAGCATTTTTCCGTCCGTCAGCGCTCAGATGGCCGGCCTGCTGTGCGAGGAGGAAGGCCCCGAGGCGGACAACGTCAAATATTGTGGCTACTGCAAGCGCCACTACAACAAAATGGTACGAGGGCGTCCTTCCCCCTCGTCGCGCTCGACGGGGGGAACGGGTTGACCGGCGTCTCCCCGTCCGCCGCAGAAGAAACGACGTTCGGGCGAAAATCCCGGTAGCACCTCGGCGCATTCCGGGGGCCGCTCCGCCTCTCCGTCGCAAGACAGGCGTTACTTTCACCGGCAGAGAAAGGTCGCGCGCGCCCTCCGCCTCATTCCGCCGCCAAGCACCGGCCGAGACGTAACACCCGTCAACTTGATTTGCAGAGTCACAAGGAGAAGATGCGGCCAAAGGAGCGCCACTGGCAGTCGTCCGGCCCCCAGGAGGCGCTACGGGGAACGGGCTCCGTCGGCCCAACGGACGCGGTACGGGGCGACGGGGTCCGCCGGCCCGCGGCGGTGGCGTACGGCGAGCCGGCCAATCATTTTAGGGTGCGGGAACAGCTCTCTTCCAGTCACGGCGCTGACAAAGACGGCGAAAGCAAGTCCAAGAATGTCACTTCCCACAGTCACCACGCCAAGAAAACGGGAAGCAACGGCAGGAGCTCCTCCTCTTCCCGCTCCTCCAGTCCGTTTCTTCCAGGTACGAGCGGGCTAACGTCAGGGGGGAGGGATTTGTCCCACGTTTGGGCCAAGTTTGAACGGCGCCACCCTGGTTTTTCCCGCCCAAAAGGCGGAGCCCCGTCTTCGGTGCAAGATTTCCACCAGTACTCCTCCTCCTCCTCGCGTCCGGAGCGCGACCACCGGCCGGGGGGCGACCACCGCCACCTCCACCACCACCATCACCACCACGCCAGAGAAGATCGCAAAGAGCGTCACCGGAGGCCGCCGGAGGACGAGAAAGGGGACGAGAAATCCCAGGCGCGAGGGGACGAGGAACGCGATCATTGTCAGGAAGAAGAGGCGGTGGCGGCGGCGGCGGCGACTCCCGCCGAGGGCCCGCGGGGCCACCGTCGCTCCGACGGAAACGCCGGCCCCTTCGAGAACAAGGTGACCATTTCCACGTTTGGCTCGGTCATGCGCATCACCTCCACGTCGGTGCTGGGGGGCAGCGGCAGTGGCGGCGGCGGCGGCGGCAGCAGCAAGATCCGCAAGATCTCCTCGTCGGGAGACCACAGAACCTCCAAGTCCCTGTGCAAGTTGGCACCAAGGAGTACGCCGCCTATCCCGGGAGAGGCGGAGCCGGCGGGGGAGAGCCACCCGCCCCCGTCCCAAGAGAGAAGACACCGCGGCGGCGGCGGCGGCGGCAGCGACAAGAAGAGCCGCCACGGTCCGGGCCGGCCTCGGGGGAGCAAGAACCGAGTGAGGAAAGAGCACGCTCGCCCCCGCGCCGCTCTTCCGCCGCCGCCGCCGCCGGCCTCGTCGTACCGCGACCCGACGTCGCTCCCTCCGGGCCCGGCCTCCTCCTCCTCGTACCCGGAATGGACGTCGGCCCCCCGCCCGGCCCCGTCGCCATCCGACGCCGGGCCTTCCTCCTCGGCCGGCCCAGGTGAGTGAGTGGGTGGGCGGGCGGTTCTAAAAAGTGACACTTGAAAGTGCTCCGTGTGATGGCGAGCGTCTTTGCCTGTAGCCGGCTTTGACTTTAGCATTTAGCTCCAAGTCCCCGTCCATCTGCGGCAAGCCCAAAACGCCCATCCCGATGGGTCACCGAGCATTTGTCCACACAGCGGTTTAAGCTTTTGAGTCTGTTTGTGCAATCCTACTAATTGGCTGCCATTGAGGCCACCAGCTCCCCCATAGTACAAGCACGTCCATTTCCCCACCACCACGGTGCCTTTTTTTCTGAGCCCGCCTTCCTTGCCTAGGTATCTACGGCAGCCTGAAGAAGCCTCTCTCGCTGCTGGGCGGAAGCGTCTGCGGCGCCGCCGTCTCGTCGGGCGGAGGGGCGTGCGGCGCTTCGCCGTCGTCGGGGCTCCTCCCCGGCCAGGCGCGCTCCATCCAATCCAGCGACGCCGTTTCCATAGCGCAGGTACGGAAAGCGGAGCCGTCCGGCCTCGTCGCCGTCCGGCCTCGTCGCCATCCGGACTCCTCACGGCCGGCTTGCCCTTCTAGGCGCATCCGGCTTGGAGCGGTCCGTACGGCGCGCAGGGGTTCATCGGCGCTCTTTCCGCGCCGGCGAGTCGAGCCGCCGCCTCGCTGACGGGTACGGGCCGCATGTTTTTTTTGTTTTTATTGTCGTCCGGCCTCGATCAATACGCACGCTCTGGTTTCCCAGAGTCGGAGCCGGACGACTGTCGCTTCCCGTGTCAGGGAAACTCCCCGAGGGAGAGTCTCTGCTCACGGTACGTCTCCTGGCCGGATATTTTGGGGTGGGGGCGCTTACTTTTGCCCCGACGCAGGTCGCCCGTCAGCTCCCTCCCTCTCCTGTTCGGGCAAAGGGATGGCGGCGGCGGCGGGGGTCCGGCGTGTGGGGAAGACGCCCCCCGGGCCAACGCCCACATCGAGCTCCTGTTGGAGAAACACAGCGACGGAGAATTTGGGGTGAACAGTGAGTCTTTTTTTTGTATCTATCCGTGCCGCCCTGAGAAAGAAAAGAGGTGAAAAGTCGCCTAACAGAGCGCTTCTCTCTTTCTCTTTCTCTCTGGATGTTATTGCACGGATGATTGTGTCCGTCTGCGACAGTCGTGGACATCCTCCAGTCGCTCCACTCGCTTCAGCAGGAAAACCAGCGTCTCCAGGAGCAGATTCTCAGTCTGACGGCCAAACGGGAGCGTCTGCAGTCGCTCAACACGGAATTGGCGCTTCCTTTCCCTCACGCTCATCCCGGCCGGGGCTCCTTCCACGCCGTGGCCCGCCTCAACTCCTCGTCCTGCGCTCGAGGTGGGCCCGCCCGCCCGTCTGCTCTCCGTCTGGCCGCCGCCGCCGCCGCTTGGCGTCCACGCGCCTTTCTCGTCCCATCTTGTCGTGGTTGCGCAGTGGGCACGTGGACGGCGGCGCGACTCTTTGATTTTCCCCCTCTTTTTTTCAGACCACCTAACGGCCAATAAGAGCCCCCCGTCCAAGAGCGCTTTCCTCAATGAGCCTTCCTTTGTTACCTCCTCCGAGGTAAGGACCTCTGCGTGTACGCGCTTCCGTTTCCGCACGTCGGTTTGGCTGGAGGAGGACGGGCGGCGGAGCCAAAAATGCTCTGGTCTGTCTTCCCAGGATCTCCGCTCTGCTAGTCCGTCCCGCAGCGGCTCCTCCCTTTCCTTCCGGAGCACTCCCCCGCCGCAACCGAGCCCCGCCGACGCCGCGCCGAGTCAAGCGCCCACCAACGGGCGAGCTTGGGGCGACGGGGCGGGCGGGTCGTTGACGGGGAGCCCCCAGCCCGGTGCCAACGGGGCCCTGGACGCCGACGGCGTGGTACGTTCTCCCGTCCGGAGCGGCGGCGGCGGCGGCTCCCGGTGCACGCTCCCGGCTCTGCGGCCCCAACCGAGTAGGAACGGGGCCCCCGACGGCGCCGTGGCGCGTTCACCCGTCCGGAGCGGCTCCCAGGGCACGCTCCCCGCTCTGCGGCCCCAGGCGCCTCCACTCGACCCCCAGACGACGGCGCAGAGCTCGCAAGTGGCCAAGAGCGGGAGCCCGTACGTAACGACGGAATGGAAGGGCCGGGGGAGAAAAAAAACGGTGTGATTTGAGCGCGCGTCTTTCAGGTCGGAGCAGCACAAACACGTGCTTCTGGAGCAGCAAGTCCAACAGTTCCTGGCGTCCCAAAACTTGACTCCCGTAATGTATTCTTTTACTCTTAAGCAAACAGTGGGTCCAGTTCCCTGGGCCCGCCCGGGAGCGAGGATGGCTCATCCCACACCGCCCACTGATCGCGCCCCTTTCTCCACGATAGGAGCAGAGGGCGGTGGTATGCCAGCTACTTCATCAGAGGCAGCGGCAGCAGCGGCAGCAGCGCCTCACGGCGTCCGCCCCGGCCAACGGCGCCGGCCTCTTTGGCCGACAGGACGCCAGGAGCGAAAAGGCAAGCGTTGCGTCGGGTGGCCTTTCGACGGGCCACTCTCCTCCTGCGGTGTGTTTGAGGGCTTTTTTTTTGAATTGGAATGGCCATCCTCCAGGCTCCGGGAGACAAGAACGGATGAACCCGCGAGAAGAAATGTGTCCTTCCCGATGACTGAACGGAGGTGGACGCCGGGAGCCCCGTTTCTATGCGCCTCTTGAATGAATGTATAAGAGGGTGGACACCAGGGGAAGCTTGTTTGGAGGTATGGAAGGCGGGTTTCTTGGTGTTTTTTTTTAATTTTTTTTTTTTTTACACTGGCAGCTTTCCAGAGAGCACCGTGCTCTCCTTTTGAATTGCACTAATTTGTCAGCTAGACCGAGGGGTAGCTAGCAATCTAGGTTGGGTTTTTTTTCCCCCTTTCCTCTCCCCATCTCAAGCGTTGATCTCGGCAAACGCATCATCATTTCCGTGGCTTTCCTCTTGGGTGGTTGGCAATTAATGTGGGAATTTGGTCACTCCCACTTTGCTTTGTCTTCCCGTAAATGTCTTCCGTCGTGGCATTTCTTCCGAGCGTTTGCTTTCTTCTCTTGTATTCTCTCTCACACGGACTTTGACCATTCCCCGACGGGTCCAAAGTCAGCAGTCAGCCAGACGACTGCGCGTGGCCAGTGCTAACGATTACCTCAACATTTTCACTTTGTGACAAGTCTTTCTACTACTGGGATGGAGGCCACGTGCTTTACTGCTGTGTGTACGCGCGGATCCGTCCAAATGGCCTCCAAGAGCCAGTCCTCCCATTTCTTGAAAAGCAGGGAACTTGGAGAGGTTTTCTTATGATAAACTTTTGGAAGTTGTCAATGTGAATTTTTTTTCTTGCCCCCACTGAATCTGTGCGCACTTTTGACGTCGTTTGTCGTCGGCGGAGCCGTTTAGTTTTTTCTGATGAGTTTTTTTCAATGAAATTTGCCACTCCTCTTTTTTTTTTTGCTAAACCTTGTGTAGTTTGACGTCTTCTGACTGGCTGTTTATTTAGCAATATACTGGATAGAGAATGCCTTAACGTTTCTGAACACGTAGAGAGAAAGAGTTACGGACGGCCAAAGGCTCTATTGCTCATTATTTGTATTTTTTATTACAGATACATGGAGTGTAACTAGTGATCATCCTAAACCCATTGTCAAGCTAACCAATTTCATTCAATCATACTTGTGAATAAGCTCATCACGATAACTTCCATACAGTGTACGTACTACTTATTTCGAACTGTCATTTTTTGGGGGGGGGGGGGTTCAAATCCAATGTTGTTTAGTTGTTGGTGCTTCAGAAAGGTACTAGATAGGACCTGAAGCTCCAACACATGATGCTAACCGTCATGAAAATGCTGTCACCATGGTGTGTTTTAGTGCTCTTAGAGCCATCTTTGCTACTGCCGCTTGTGGATTGATCCGACCTGGGCTTGCTTTTGAAATACGCTCCTCTCCACGTCACATCAAGGTCATTAGTTTAGGAGTTTGTTTTGTCAGAAGGCAACTCGTGAGGAAGTTAAGGGTTCAATGTTTTAGTAGCAAAGACAGAAGAATGGGAATGTGTATGATTTTAACAACAACAAAAAAAAGAAGAGGCAACCTTAACTCGGGGGGCCTCGTCTACCATTTGGCCCCACCCGATGAATTATGCGTGAAGTTCTGTCAATATCCAAGGAAGGCAGCGGTCCAAAAAGGCTGGGCTTTTCTTTCCTATCAATTGCACTGGGGCACCCTGAGCCCAATTTCTCTCCGTGTACTTTTGTGTACTGATGCCTTGTACTTTTTTTCTTCTTGTACTATTTTGTTTGTATGAATGTGTGTGTGTGTGTGTGTGTGTGTGTGTGTGTGTGTGCGCGTAAGACACCCGCTCAAAAGCCGGGATCTTTGGGATGAGCCACGTTACCAATGTGCTCGGACGGTGTATGAAAAGTCTTTGAATATTCGAGCAGCCGTCTCGTTGGCATCGGTCGGGATTGCATCCGTCGTTGTGCTTTGACAGATATTAAACGCATGGATACATAAAAAGTCAGGCCTGATTTGAAATGCATAGTTCCCAGGTCGATCCAAAAAAAATAAGAACCTACTTACAGTGTATTTGCCCGAGATGATTGAAAATCAATTGGACTCTATTCAGATGAAATCCCCGCTATTTTGATACTTTTGTGTGTAAAATGCAAATGTGGGATGTATCCATTTTTTGTCAATAAATGTATTTTCCTCATTTCTACAACGTGTTCTTTTTCACTTTTAATGGACGGATTTTCCAGATCCAAAATCAACTTTAGAGTCTTTGTTGCAGGCATTTGTGTAGAATCATCTTTTTTTTTTATAATGACAAACAAACAAGGTTAGACTAGAATGTTTTGTCGAGCTGTCCACTGTAGTGACTTTCCCTGAAAGGTTGAGGTGTTTTTTTTTTAAATATATATATATTTGCTGGAACGGAAATGTCGCGAGATGTAGAAGGCATCGCTACTAACTACGCACAGGCGGAGGCTAGCTACCTAGTGACCGTGCTTTGTTGACATTCTCCGGGCCCAGCCGAGTCCCCTCCCTCGCTTTCCGTCTTTTGAAGCGCCGCTGTCATGGTTCTTTGAGCGAATAACTTGGCTCGGCTTTCTTTGGAGTGTGGCGTCATGGCGGAAGTGTATAGACCAGAGCGCATAGCTAACTATATACATAAGGAGGCCACGTAAGTCTGCTTTGTTTACATTCTGTAGGCGAGCCCCATTGCCTTCAGACAAGCCAGCACAAGGAACTCCAATAGGTCGCTCGCTCGCTCGTTCAGTCGTCGAGTCGTCGAGTCGCCCGCCCGCCCGCCTCCCATCGCAGCTAAATAGTGTTCACTCGACAGACGAAGACAGGAACAAGAATAGCAAGATGAACGCGCTGTGGAGGGGACTGCGAACATTTCAACGACCTCGCCCGCTCTTACCTGCCTTCTCACTGGTAAGATTTAATTACGAGTTCAAAACATGTTGACCTAGCTACTGTACTACACGGCTTGTGTGTGAGTTTGTTCTTGAATCCCTGCTGGATTGATTGTGTTTTGCCACTACTACTACTACTGCATTGTCCAATATTTTACAACTGACCTTAGCCGGACGTGATTTGTTTATATAACTTGTTCTTACTGAGAAACACGCACTTTGTGGAATAGCAGCACTCATTTGGTTATAGGCAGCTGTTGTGTAATGACAATGCTTTTGATTGATAGTCTTGCCATCAGGTTAGGTTCATAATGAGCTATATGCCTGCCTGCCTGGGAATAGTCTCCTTTTTGATGTAGTTTCAATTTTTGTGTGGCCTTTTCATGTGTGGGCTGCTCAATCTAACGGCTAATCAAATGGGACGTCTATCATCGACCAGCCTTTCGACCAAGACCTCTTGTCGATTGCAATTCTATTTGGGAATGGTGGCTGCTGCCACCTCTTCCAGTCCATAGTGACTTGGCAAAGCCAAGTTTGAAGCGCCGTCCGGCCATTCCGACTGACTTCCTCCGTTCCAGGTGCACGCTCGTTCCGAAGCCACCGCGGAAGCCGTCCCCGCCGCTCGCCTGCCCTTCCGGGTGCACCTGCGTGCCGGAAAACGTTACGCCTGGTGTGCGTGTGGACACAGCAAGAAACAGGTTTGCCCGTCTTTGCAACATTTACAATGCCCTGCCCCCCCCAAAAAAAAAACTCAAGTTAGCGTGACTTTTAGAGCCGTAGAGCTTCAACAATTCTTGTCTTTTTTTTTTGGTCCATCCCTCCAGCCTTACTGCGATGGAGCTCACAAGAACAAGGCACCCAACATCTCTCCTCTGCGCTTCAGCTGTGACAAAGACCAGACGGTCTTGTTGTGTGCGTGCAAGCAAACGGCCAATGCTCCTTATTGCGATGGTTCCCATTTTAAGGTCATCTACGGTGACGCGGTGAAGTCTGTCAAAGGACTGTTTAAATGATCAATGCTTCTGGCAAATGTCAAAATTGTGCCGAGCTTTTCTACTCCACTTGTACTGTACTGAATAATAACGATGCTGCTAGCTGCCCAAATAGGTCTGTCCGGACGGAGCCTTTTTGTCCTCTCCTTTACGGGCACGTCCGACGCCAATGTTCTTCGTTTGGCGTCCGGATCACCACGACACGAGCACTACATTTGTCATTTCAAAACAAGTTGTTTGTGGAAATCACTGAACGCAAACCCCGATTCCATCCAACTTTGTATGTTTTGCGAAATGTCAATTAAAACCCAATACAGCCAATGCAATGAATTGTATTCATTTCCATATACCCCAAAGCAATATTCCCTCTAATTTTTGGTTTGTCTGGGCGGAAAGACAACCTCCCTGAGCACACTCCAGGCTCCAGCCCCCCCTGCGAGTGATAAAGTGGATCAAGCGGTTCAGAAGATGAATGAAAAAATATCTATGAATAAAACATCTTCATGAATGCCATTAGAATATGCACAAATTCGACTTAAATGTGAGCCCCTATTTTATACATATGTCCTACTCATTTCTCATTCTCGTTTCATTTCAAACTATTATATTTAAAAAAAAGGAAAAAAGTCGAGGGCGTTCCCTGAATTGACGTCACATCGGTGAGCCGAAAGTTAAACGGACCAGAAAAAAAACAGTTTTGGTTGACCTGTGTGCTTTGTTTTGTTTGTAAACGTCTTTTCATCTTTTTAATCGCACGACCTAAACGGCCTCATTTGGGTCAGCTCCAACCAAGACGCGTTTGTGAAAGGACACGAACGCAATTCCATCAAGAAGTTGTTGTTTTTGACGTTGACTGACTTTTGTGTACCGGACGCATGGCGCCGAAAAGGTAAGAAATGCTCCCGTTTTCTACATTGCAAGCTTCTCTAAAGCTATAGTTCCACTTGCAGTCATAATATCCCCAAATCCAATTGCCTTTAGTGTTTTTTGAATGGTTTCAAAGATCGTGTATAAGGACAGAAGAGAATGATGACTTTTCCAATTCGAAATTCCTTTCGAGACAAAAATCCCAATTGTGGAAAGGGGTAATATTGGTGTTATCTGACGTCTTGAGTTATTTATTTATTTTTGGTTTATTTTCTGAACCGCTTTATATCCTCATTTGGGTGGCACGGGATGCTGGAGCCAATCCCAGCTGTCTCTGGCTCAGGAGCGGGGTGGGTGTCCTTTTAAAGAAAAGACATATTATAGTAAGGCTTCTGTCTTCGGCTCGTGGTCGGTAAAGCACGCCTCATCAACGGGCCAAAAACACTGCCAGCATCCAACTTTATTTCACAGTATGCTTCTCAACGCCATGACGTTCTCGGGCAACCAGGACTCCAACACTTTGTTTCAATAGAAAACAAACCAAAAATAACCCAAACAAGCTAGCGGTAAACATTTTACGGAGCTAAAACATGCAGATTTTTGTGGCCGGGAACGCACGACTCCATGAAATGACATCTGGCCTTGTGATGATCAATCCCTTTTCAGCTCTTCTGAATGACGCGGGGCCAGCGTGGAAGTGCTTGGAAAAGCGTGCGGTGGCAAATCTACCCGCCGGGTGGCTTCGAACCGTGGCCCGCCCACGCCGGGAAGGTGCATCGACAACAGTTTTTTTTTTGTCGCTCGAGCGGCGCCGGCCGGGACCGGACACTTTCTACGGCCGGCCTCGGCCATTTTGTGGCGTCTGGGCGTTCCCGGCAAAGCTCCTCCTCCTCCGCCGCCGTCCGTCTTTTACAGAAATTCAACGGCGGAAAGGAAACGAGCGAGCGCCGCGACGTCCAATACAAAACGCTTACAACGTCTCGTATAAAAGATAAGTTTATACATATGTGCGCACACTGGATACATACTGTACAGTCCGTATGGCGGCACCGTTCTAGTCTAACGTCGACGGGGCCGTGGCGCCCAACGCGGCCTCCTGGCCACTTTGCGCCCCTCCAAACACTGTCCTCCCCGTTGGCGTGGATGTTAGGTGGCGGGCGGCAAGGCGCTCTTTTCCGCCCTGGCTTCCTCTCTGCCGCCCGCCGAGCCCGTGCCGTTGACGGCGGAACCGGCGGCTGCCTTGCGGGCGGAACCGGCCTGCTTGGGGGAGAGCGCCCGACGCTGGGCGTGCTCCGGGGCGGCCGTCCCGTTGGAGTTGCGCTCGGCGGCGGCGGCGGTGGAAGCGTTGGCGGGCGCAGAGGCTCGGCCCGTCTGCCCCGAGGCCGGACTGTGGACTTTGTCGCTGTGGGAATCGCTCTCCGAGGCGGGGCTGGCGTCGACGCCGTCCGAGCGGCGGCGGGCCGCCGACGGCCTCCGCCGCTTCCTAGCGGGTTTCACCAGATACTGCAGGGGAATGGGTCCAGTCTGCGCACAGGTACGCACGCACGCACGCACGCACGCACACACACACACAGGCAAATCCGTTGAGCGGCCACACATTTCAAACGCAAACTAACTTTTCACTAACCAACAGGTGGAACGAATCAAGCCGGGATGCCGTTGAAGCAGGACAAAGACTTACCCGTCTCCACTCGTAGAAGTAGGCAATGTCCATGAGCGTGTAGTAGTCTTTGAGAGGCTCGTCGCCATACAACACCTCCACCTGGGGACACGCACGTCATCACAAAAGGGGCAAAAGCGGGAGGAATTGTTCCATCTGCCGGCCCGCCGTGCCATTACCCTGTAGTTGCCGGGGATGTCCATCTTACTTCGGAGGAACTTGGCCAAGTGCATGACGGACATGGCGGCCGGGCACTGCAGGAAGCGTTTACCGTTGGACTGGCAACACAAGAGTCATCATCCGGGGTGAGTACGCCCGCACAAACAATCACGTGGCATTCACGGAAGCCGCTTTTGATTTACCTGGTCTCCGTCCACCCCTGGACGCGGCTTCTCATTCGTTCTGCAGGCAAAGGAAGAAAGGTACGGTCTGAATGATGAAGAGCGGAAGACGGCTGGCACGGGAGGGCCACCGCCAGAGGGCCACCGCCAGAGGGCCACCGCCAGAGGGCCACCGCCAGAGGGCCACCGCCAGAGGGCCACCGCCAGAGGGCCAACAGGCCTGGCACGGGAGGGCCACCGCCAGAGGGCCAACAGGCCTTTGGAGGGAGGGATAAGCCTGTGTGGGCTTTCTCCTCAGACTCACTTGCTCCTCTCGTAGAACTGCATGGACAAGCTGATGATTTCGTCCTCGGCGATGTTAAACGTCTCCACCACCTCCCCCGGCTCCAGCACGCGATTCTCCGAGTAGAAATCTCGCCTCCGTTTCATTTCGTCTACGGGCGCAAGAGAGACGGCCGGACAGACACGCCGGCTTGCAGTCGGGCGGGGTGGCGCGTCTGGCTTACCTTTGAACAAGCCCGGGACCAGCTTGTAGACGATGTCTTGTAGAGATTTGTCCGCTCTGGAAAAAAAAGGGCCTTTTGAGCACGAAATACAAGAGCGGGCGTCAGCCAGGTCGGCCGGCTTACCTGATGCTCAGCTGCGGGCACGTCTTGTGAACTTGGACGTCACATCGGGGGCAGAACTTGTTGGTCTCCAAAAAGGCAACGATGCACGTCTTACAAACTACAAAGACAAGCGAGACCGCTCAAGGAATCGTTTGCCAAAGGAACCTTTCGTCCCAAAGACGGAGCCACCAAATGTGCACGCCACCGTGCGCTGGAGGCTGGGATTGTCCACTAATAGTAGCCAAAACGGCTGCGCCAACACCGGACGGCCAATTCTACAGCAAGCGCTTATTCACCTTTATTCCCCTGTTATTACTCATACTGAAAATGAATCAATTGTTTTTGCGTATCAGTCCCCCCCCCCCCCCCCTAAGCCAGCGTGGATTTTTTTTGTACTTACAAGAGTGGAGGCATTCGACGATGGTGGTAGCGTCGACCAAGTAGCCGGCGCACAGCGGACACGTCAGGTGGGAATTGACATCTGTGATTTTAATCCTACTGGGCTGCATTTTGTCCATCTAGGAAGAAGATCTGCAAGAGGAAAAGACGGCTATTCCATTAGGATTGCATTCCTACGGGACGGCCAGGGTTCCCCCCAATTGTCGTGCACCTTTCCAAATTTAAGACTCCATTCAAGTATTCAATGGGGGAGGAGGGAGCAGCATAGAGTTCTAAATAAAATGAATCATTTTAGATGGGATGAAATGAAAACGCAATGTCGTCAACTGAAAGAAAAAGAAGAATAAAGAGAATTTGAATGGAGGTGTTTCTTTTGCTGTGGGAATGTATTATTTTGCCTCTGACGCCGCTCAACTCCTTGGCTGCCATTGACGGCCAAATACTAACTCCAGTCCTTTTTAACTGGGAGAGGCTAAAAGGGACCGGATCGAGCGTCCATTGCCGTCAATCTCAGGTTCCCTCTTTGACTGACTAGCGCGACACATGCTGTGTGCACGGAACGGGTTCCGCTCATTGGCGTCCGTCCGTCCGTCCGTCCGTCCGTCCGTCCGTCCGTCCGGACGAGACTGGCCAGGAGAGCCGTCCTTGCTTTTCAGACTAATTGTCTGCGGCTCGCCGTCGGACAAAGAGGAAGCCATGGCCGCCGAAAGCGACGCCACAGACACATAGATAGATTAGATTGGACGAGCGAGCGATCGAGCGAGCGATCTTGGCCGCCGATTCTCCCAATAGCCCCCCGTGTGGCCTCCTCTTCGGCCGTAGCCCCGACAAAGAGGAGAGCCCGTTTGGACGGAGCTGCTCCGCCTCCGCCGTGTGCGGCTGACGGCAACGACGGACGGCAGCGACGGACGGCGTCGGTCGGGCCGGACCCAGCCGAGCCCAGACGAGCCCTGGCAAAGAGGGCGCACACTTGGGGAGAATCACGGTGGTACACAAAGCAGCCATCTTAAATTCAGTGACAGGGCTCCAACGAGAACGGGCGGCCCCAAATGTGACACCGTGCAGAGGTGAGGGAGGGACAGAGGGAGAGAGAGAGAGGGAGGGAGGGAGGGAGAGAGGCAGCTTCTCCTAGCCCTACATCTAGCCTTCTAGCCCTAAGCTAACGGCTGGCTAATGGCGGAGCCTCGCTCCGACATTTCAAGCGTACCTGCTATGACATGGACGCGTCCTTCTCCTCCCAGCGAGGATCCGGGATCCCTTCTTAGCGCTTGGTTCCGATTTGCAGCAGCGCCAGAAAATGGCTAAACCCCCGCCCCCCCACTCAGCCCCGTCGGAGGACTGCCCATTTTGGATCACGTGATATTATTTGGTCGTCTGTCTCCCTCCAGGAACCCCCCTCCCTCCCTCTATATCCCCCCCCCCCCCGCCCCCCTCGCGCCTTGTCCCGTGCAACACTTCACAGTGAGAGAGAAAAGGGGTCTTTTAACAGCGGACGTTCTATTTAAGGCCGCGGTATGCGCGGTGGACGTCTAGCGCCGTCAATGGTCCTCGCGCTCTATGAAGGCTTAAATGTCTCCACTGTTGACTATTCAACTTTGGAATAGCTGTCCGCCGAAATTGAGACGGAAAAAAACACGATCGCTTTTAAATGGTGTAAGCAAAACCATTTCAAGTTCAAACACTACGAGTACTACTACATAGTAACAACAGGCCCAATCGGCTTGCGCGGGCCTAACGACAAGTCCCCGTACAAGCAGTTCACTCGGCGACCTGGTGGGGACGCTGTCGGCCAAAGCCGAGTCAGACGCCATCTTGGGCAGACACCGAAACGCTACGCGGCTTGTGGACGACTGACAAGCATTTGGGGGGCGCATCCGGATGAAATGAACGAATGCAAAGTGAAAGCGGGCCACTTTAAATATCGAGAGGGCCCACGAAGAGCTCTTGGACGAATGTGCGAGGTGGCGGCGGCGGCGGCGGCGTCGGCTCGTTTTGAAGAGACTCAGCGCGTCTAGGCCTAATGGCCGGCTAGCTGCACCGCGGACCCGCGACCTGTTCGGGAAGGAAGACGAGGGCGGTGACGCCGCAAAATGCTCGAGTCCCCGTGACTCCTAACCGGACGCCTCTCCAAGACAAGGGACTCGCTTGGAGCCGAAGGAACGAGCGCGATGCACTTGTAACCGCGTTGCTCTGTTTGAGACAAGCAAACAAGCGGGCAAGTTCGCTCACTCGCTTTTCCCATTTTTTTCGGTGGTGTTTAAACGCCCCCCACCCACCCACCCACCCAAACACCCAACGCCGGCTTGGCAACATGTCAAGCAACTGCACCAGCGTCGCCGCGCCTGTCAGCGCTAGCAAAACCAAGACGAAAAAGAAGCATTTTATTGGACAGAAAGTCAAACTGTTCCGGGCGAGCGAACCCATCCTCAGCGTTTTGATGTGGGGTGTCAATCACACGGTAATTCCGGCTGTTACGCTTATAGACTAGCTTCCACACCCGAGTGGCTTTGCTTCTGTTGCTATTCCGGTATTAGCTCGTTCGTAAGCCGCCTGGACTCGCGTTTAAAAGTCACCCCGTAATGTGACCGACCATTCATTCCTTGACTCCACGGATAGTTTTGTCGTGTGCGGCGGACTGTTATTGTTGTCAAGCACTTGTAGCGTCATTTGGCCTCAGTGTTGTGCATGTACGTAAACAGTACAGACAGCATAGCACAGCACAGCGTAGGGCATTTCAGCTCAGCTCCCGCACTTTTGCACTCTGAGCAAAGCTTAACGTATTTTTTTTCTTGGGCCATGTGTTGCTAGCCTTAGGAATGTAAACTTGACAACGGTTTAGGCAGAGTGCCAGTGATCGAGAGGGTGTGACCGACATTGTCACTTCGGCTGCCTTTTTTTTCCCTTCAATTGGGCACTTTGCCGAAGAGTTGTAGACGTGAGCATCGATGCCAATTGTCCGACGTGTCGTGGTCTCTCTCTCCGCTCAGCACCTCCTTTTTCACGGCCTTGTTAATTAATCCCGCGTATTTTTGTCCTCTTCCGTCAGATCAACGAGTTGAGTAATGTGCCTGTGCCAGTGATGCTGATGCCAGATGATTTTAAAGCCTACAGTAAGATCAAAGTGGACAACCACCTGTTCAACAAGTAGGTACCCACGTGGGGGAAAAAGTGTCCTCTCTGATACGTGGTCGGAATGAGCGCAATTCTAATCTAAGCACTAAGATTAGGGCAAACTTGACCCGTTTGATGCCATTTTTCTCAGCGGAACAAGTGGGCCGGGGCCAGCTTGATGGCGTAACTCTGTCTCTCTCTCCGTCTGTCTGTCGCTCTCTCTCTCTCTCGCCAGAGAAAACCTTCCCAGTCGCTTCAAGTTCAAAGAATATTGTCCCGCCGTGTTCCGAAACCTGAGGGAGAGGTTTTCCATCGACGACCAAGACTACCAGGTGAGCCTTGTACTCTTTTTGGCCGTATTTCCCGAAAGAGAGAGCGTGAGGAAGGCAATCTGGTCATTGTTTTTGGCAGAACTCGCTGACGCGGAGCGCTCCCCTCAATAGCGACGCCCAGGGTCGCTTTGGCAATCGCTTCCTGTCCAGCTACGACCATCGCTTCGTCATCAAGACGGTGTCTAGCGAGGACATCGCCGAGATGCACAACATCCTGAAGAAATACCACCAGGTGGGGCCTTTGCACTTTTCCGCGCGGCGGTCGCTCCGGGAGAGGCGGCGGCGGCGGCGGCCTTTCGGGGCCCGCCCTCGCCGGCCCAAGGAAGAACGTTTGCGTATCTTTGTCACCTGGCCGCCCTTCTCTGCGCCTCGCCCTGCCCCGCCCTGCCCCGCCCCGTCCCGCCCCGCCCAGTTCATCGTGGAGTGTCACGGCAACACGCTGCTTCCTCAATTTCTGGGGATGTACAGGCTGACGGTGGACGGCGTGGAAACGTACATGGTGGTCACCCGCAACGTCTTCAGCCACCGCCTGCCCGTCCATCGCAAGTACGACCTCAAGGTACTTTGCCCCCCGCCCATTTCCTAGCGAGCCCAGCCGACCCCGTAGGGCTGGCCTATCCACCTCGGAGGCTCCGTCGTCGTCGTCGTCGTGGCCTGACGTCGCCCCCTTCCTTTGTCTTTTAGGGTTCGACGGTCTCCAGGGAAGCCAGCGACAAGGAGAAGGTAGGTCTCTCTCCCCGTGACTCTCAAAGCAGCCTCCACAGATTAGAGGTGACTCGGAAGGAATCGGACCCGACTGGGTGGAACTTTATCATTTTTCTGGGCCAAAAAAAGGGTGTGTGTGTGTGTGTGTGTAACTGTGTTTAGGCCAAAGAGCTACCCACCTTCAAAGACAACGACTTCCTGAACGAAGGCCACAAACTGGAAATTGGAGATGACAACAAGAAATACTTTTTAGAGAAGCTCAAGCACGACGTGGAGGTAAAGTGGACTTTTGTTTGCTAAACTCGGGTAGGCCTCCGAGATCCGCTTTCCATCCAGGCCCAGCCACTAAAAAATCCTTAGCATTCCATCCGTTTGGTCGTGGAGAATCTCGTTGTTGTTTATTTTCCCCTATTTTTTCCTATACCCCTTTTTTTTGTGCCACGTCTTTCAGTTTCTGGCCACTCTGAAGATCATGGATTACAGCCTCCTGGTGGGGATCCACGACGTGGACCGAGCCGAGCAGGAGGAGACGGACGTGGAGGCCGTCGCCGAGGAGGAAGACTACGAGACGGACGCCGCGTCAGGAGGGGGAGGCGGTATGCAGGGCGGTATGCCGGGCGGCGCGCTGGGGGGCTCCTTCGGCACCCCTCCCGACAGCCCGGGCGACCCCCTCAACTGCGGCTTCTTTGGGCCCGGCGACTTTGACCCCACGGTGGACGTTTACGCCATCAAGAGCCACCAGGGTGAGTCCCTCCCTCCCTCCCTCCCTCCCTCCCTCCCTCCATCCACCTTTGAAAGGAGTCAAAAGAAAGCGGCTAAAGACGATCAAATGATTTGATGTCGGTGCCTGCCGTCTCCGTCCCGTTAACGAATGCACTTTCCCCCGTGACTAGGTGCTGTCAAGAAAGAGGTGTACTTCATGGCCATCATTGACATCCTCACCCATTACGACGCCAAGAAAAAAGCGGCCCACGCTGCCAAAACTGTGAAACACGGGGTGAGTGCCTCCCTCCCTCCCTCCCTCCCTCTTTGAAGCCGCCACGTGGATTCCGCCGTCTAAGAGTCCCAATAAGTCTTTGACCTAAACGGCACTCTATCCATTGTGTAATCCCCGTTTTAATGTTCAAGTGGGGAGCTCCAAAGCGATGATTTGAGGACAGAAAACAATGTGCTTGAGGCCAAAATGCCATTTACCCCCCCCCACGCCCCCCCCCCCCCCCCTTGTGTTTCCCAGGCGGGGGCCGAGATCTCCACGGTGAACCCGGAGCAGTACTCCAAGCGCTTCTATGAGTTCATGTCCAATATCTTGTCCTAGACTCTTCCGCCCCGCCCTCTTGGGAGGAGCCTGTGGTGTCTCAGGCGGCCAAATGGTCCCTCCCCAAAATGGGCTCTTTGCACCTCTCCGACACGGCAAAGCGTGGCTTGCCAATGGCCGGCTTCTTTTTTTTTTTAAAGTGGAATTGAAAATATGTCCACGACAAGTCGTCTTACAGAGGGCGAACCATGCCGCCGCGTTAATGAATGTCGACCGCACTTATCATTGACCCCCCCCCCCCCCCCATTTCACGGAGCGTCACGTAGTCACCGTGGGCCACGTGACGACAACGTTGGCGAGGTGTGCAAAGAGCCCCTTTTCTGGCCCGTCGGCCCGTCTTCGGGAAGGCCTTTGGGCGCTCCGGCCCCACGCCCGGTCCCGGAGGCGGGCCGGCCTTTGGCGCCGAAAGACAAAGCTTTGCCGCCGCACCTTCATTCGTATGACAAGTACGCCAAGGCGCGGGCGACGCCGGACCGTCGGATTGGACGCTGGGAGTTTTACCACGACGGCTAAAATGAGGAAAAAGAATGGCGTTTGAATGTTACGCCGCCATATTGGTTTGGAAAATTCAAGGAGAGCTTGGTGAAGGTGGCAAAAAAGAAAAAAAAAGGGGAATTCAGCAGCAAGTACATCACCATTCTTTTCTTTTTTTTATTTGAAATATCTTGTTTACATGGATGTAGCAATTTTGTGTTTGTATACAGTATTGTTTTGTTACCGACAGACGTTAGAAAAAAGCTTACTTGAAAAATGAATGATTGCATATTAAAGGGAGTTTTATCTTGTACCTGACCATCTCTGGCTCACGCTTTTTTTGTTTTTTCAGAAAGTCGTGCTTGCAACGTCTCCAAGAACAACTTTTTTTACACGTGGAGGTCCGTCGGTCGGTGAGATGGTGGTATTTTCCAATTGAAAACACTCAACTTGAAATACTTGAATGATTTTTATTGAAACTGGATTTCAGGCAAGTAGACTAGAAAAAAAAAGTGGCATGAAACGGGGTCAAGGGCTTCACGGGTCGAAAAGGAAAGCTTTCAATCCATCCGCGCTTTCAACGTTCTGGTGGTGATCTTGTCCTTTTCGCTGCCAAAGAAAAAACAAGAACCCCCGTCAAGTTCCAAACGGGTCGGACGCGACGTGGCGGCGGCGGCGGCGGTACTTACAGGACGTGCACCACCACGCCCATGCCGGACACGGCGTCGCGGTCGACGGCGTTCATCATGGCCTGCGAGATGGTCTCAAACAGGTCCTCGGGTTCCTGCGGGAGAGAGAGAGAGAGCGTTTTTGACTGGCGCAAAAGCCGGCACCGAGCCGGGGCCTGACGTCACACCCGCTTTTGCAGCGCTCCCGGGCCTCACCATGTCCGGCTCCCACAAGGACTCGCACATGCCGTACATTTGCTCCGAGCAGGTGCCGCTCACGACAAAGTCCTCTGTCACCATGGGGCACCCGATCAGATCCAGGGAGCAGATGAACGGCTCCGAGGTCTTGGGATCCAGCCCGGCGATCACGGGCTCCACGTAGTACGGCCCGAACCTAGACGGAGGAGAGCGTCCGGTCTGTCCCGTTCCCCTCGGACCCACGGGCCGTCACCCACCTCTTCTCGTACAGCAGGTTGGACACCATGCTCATGAAGGTCTTGGGTTTGATCTGGCGCCCCTCTTTCAGCTCGTAAAGATTCAGTCGGAATTTGAGCCTCTGAGATCTGAAGGTCCCAAAAGAAGAAGAATGGATCAATCAAAGGGGGCCGACGGCCAGGCAGGCGTCCGACCGCGTCGCTCTCCTTACACCGTCTGAACGTCGGTGGCCAGCCCGGCCAGGCCGATGTAGAGCCTCTCGCCCATGGGGAAGACCTTCTGGAAGTCGGCCGTGACCATCTGGCCCTGGATGCCGAATCGCAGGTCGGACGCCACCGCCACGCAGTTCTTGCCCCTCATGGCCATCACGGCCCCTCCGTTGTAAGACATGATAGACTGCGCCGAGGGGAAGAAGAAGAAGAAAAAAATGACATTTCGGGTCAAAAATAATTTGACCTAACAACCATCTTGTGGGAGATAAGGAGACTTGTTTCATTTCATGTACTACCATCCTTGTTACACGCTGTAGAGCACTACAGCTGAAAATGTAATGAGTTGATTGCCGTCAGTAGGTGCTGTTTTGTTTTAGGAGGAACTTCCTCGGTGTCCTCAACTGATCATTGTGCGCCATCCGTTGGAACGGAAAGACCTACACCGAGGCTGGCCCGCGGCCGAAGATTTCGGACACCCCTGCTGTCAAGTATCGTTAAAGATCGACTCCGCGATCAAGACAAAACCTCACCTACAGGTAAGGCTTATTTTACCATTCGGAAATACATTTTGAAATGGTCCATTTCCCTTTGAAGTCAGAGCCAATGGACCAAATGATGTTGTCGGCGACGGCCATGCTTCCTAATCATTAGCTTAAACGGCTTCTCTCTACAAAACAATGGCTTCTTGTGGCGTTGAATAACGTCGAGGCTGCCTACCATTGCGGCGTTCTTGTCTTCTAATTTTCACAAATAGAACATTCAATTCAGTGTCGCTTGCTTGGCTTCTTCAAAGTATCGGAGTGACTACACAAATTTGGAAGAATACCGAGATCACACAACACGGGACGTGGAATGCTCGAATGCGATTGGCTCTTGAAGAACGATTCCATTGGCCGTCTCGTCGGTCAACATAGTTGCTGTGAGGCGCGTTAAAGTGATAGTAACCCTGCTTTGAGAGAATATTTTGCGATTTCATTTTCTTTCAGTACACTGGTTCTATGTGAATATAAAGCTGCCATTTTTTCCGAACAGTGGGAGATAAATGAACCCGTTGATAACAGAATAGAAATTTAATAAATGAGTGGCTTCCAGCTTATCCTCGAAGGGAGTCGCCACAGCAAAACAAATGCGTAAATACACTTCCCGTATTCCTTTTTGTATTTATTTATACATTTGTTTGTGGCGCTAGAGTAGAACTTTCCCGTTGGCTATCTCTGGCGCCAGCCCATCCCGTTTTCATGGCGCTCTCTTACTGATCCGTGTGCCTCGAGAGTTACCAATTGTCATTTCAGTCCATCACGCTGTACAGGAGGAGCACATGACTTTTTATTCAAACCATAACAAGGAAGTCCCATTTGCTTGGATAACATGGAAGGAAATTGAATTGATTCATTCATTAGCTTTTCAAAACTGGCGTGGAATAACATTGAAGCTTGACACTTGCAGTGTGTGTGTGTGTGTGATTTTGTTTTTAATCTAAAATGATTCCATTAACATTGAAGGTAAAATACATTTTTACAGGCGCTGCTTTGTCCCAGCCAACAGGTCCCTTTTTCTGGACTCCTTCATCTCTTCATGAAGTTGTCCAACGAGGCCGGCGTCCTCTGAATGGAGTGGATATTCCTCTTGACCCGGTCCTCCAAAGAAGACGTGGCCGCGCTCTCCAACTTCATGTCACTGGCGAGACAAATGCACATGGTTACCTTCTCTGACGCCAAAGTACGTGGGAACCTGCCCCCCCCCCCCCCCCCCCACCGTGCTTCCAAAAGGAACCCGACGGGCAAAACCTACTGAATGAAGCCGGCGTGCTGTTGGCGTTTGGTCTGTTGTTCCCGCTGTTTTTCTTGCTCCTCTTGCTTGCGGTATTTTCGGACATTGTTCTCCCTGTCCCGGTCCCTCCGCTTGGCCTGCTCCATCATGGCGTTTCTCTTCTCCTCCAGCTCCCGCGCAGAGAGCTTCCTGCGAGAAAAACCAGGACAGAGCAATGGGCCACCTTCCGTCGTTTTTTCGGAACGCTCCGTATTTTTGCTTTTCGACCGCCGGTGCACAGATGAGGAAGAGCAAGCCCAATCTTACTTGGACACGTGATTGCTCTGCCTTTGGTATCGTTCTTTCGGCGAGACGGGGGCCCCGACTTCCGATCTGCCGTCCTTCTGCCGACTCTGCTTGGCCTTACTCGCGGGAGACGGGCTGACGCTCCTCTCGTGGCGTCTCCAGCCACGGGGAGCCTCGGACGAGCGCCGTTGGTCTTTGCCTGCGGGGAGCTGCTCCCAAGGGGAAGGCAAAAGTTAGGGTTCGGGTTCCCGCGTGACCCGTGGGCCAGCCCCAACGGGAGCCAGCCCCAACGGGAGCCAGCCCCAACGGGAGCCAGCCCCAACGGGAGCCAGCCCCAACGGGAGCCAGCCCCAACGGGAGCCAGCCCCAACGGGAGCCAGCCCCAACGGGAGCCAGCGCTCGCGGCCTACTGACCAGGAGGCCGTAGCCCGGAAGATGACGGGAATGCCATTTGTCTCCGGCGTGTGACCTGAAAGATGCGTTTGACGTCTCTTTACCCAACGTTGGCCACTCGGACCAACCAACCAACCAACCTGTCACTTTTGTCGTCGTCGTCGTCGTCATCCGAAGTGGAAACGGAGCGTCTGGGTTTGTGTTTCTTCTCTTTCCTTCGGTCTTTGTCGCCCTTCTTTTCCCTTTTCTCCTTCTTCCTTTTCTTTTTCTTGTCCAGGTTCTGGCGCAGCTGTCAAAAAAAAAATCAACCCCAAAATACTTAAGTTTTGCCAAATGTCCTCCCATCGGCCAAATGTGAGCCATTGTTACCATTTCCTTGATTTTTTTCATCTTGACCGGATTGGTCAAGACTTCCCTCTTCTTCGCCTCCTCGCGTTTTCTGGCAAAGGCCAACCACACGGTTGTCAGCGACCGGCCGTTGATTCTGGGGTCGGCGGAGCTTACCTGATTTCGAAGAGGGGGTCTTCCCTGATCTTGGCGGCCACGTCCATGCCGGAGGCGGTGGCCACGGGGCCGAAGATGGAGCCGGGCAGGAGACCGGTCTCCGCCGACGGCCCGCTTTCGGGTTCCTCGTACTGATCCGTGATCTGCTTGTCGATAGCTCGTCCCATGAGATACTCGTCTCTGGACACCTGGTTGGAAGGGCCCTGGTACATCCAGTCCAGTCGATCGTCCTTCTTTCTGTTGGTCACAGACGTCTCTTTTTTTTTCTTCTATTTTTGACGCCCCCAAAACAACAACAACAACAACAACAAGCACACGGCGCGACACTAACTTGATGGCACCGGTTTCTTCAGCATATCTAGTGATTTCTTCGCGGGCGCGTTCCTCCTTGAGCTCCTTCTGAAGCTCCTCGATTTTCTTACATTCGGATTCGTGCTTTTGCTCGGCTTTCCAAACGCGTTCGATGTTTTTCATCGTCTGGGGGTGCCAGCTCTTCTTTAAATTCTAGCATCAGACAAAGGGAAGACATTCGTTAAGCCGGCTCCTGACAATGGACCATATATGTATACTAAAGGTGTCATGATGGAATTGTTCTGTCTTCAAATAACTCGTACTTACCAGGTCTCCTCCCCCCATTTTGAAGTCTTGGTTTTCAGTTCGCGACGAACAGGGAAAATGAAAATGAAATTCGGGCCAGAGCTTTTCTCGAAACGAACGTGAAACAGTCGGGAATGGAAAAGCGATCCGATCACTGTTCGTCCATAACTGTTGTGCTATTGTGTTTCCTGTTTGGCATGAGCCTCTTCCGGTCTCCTAGTGCTGCGTTCATGGCCTTGATGAATAATGCGACTATATTTTTTTTCGAAACGTCGACTCGTCCTGTTTAAAGAAACATTAGGCAATTTGTTCGTACTTTGACAGACCGCATGTTCGTTTTTAGCAGGACCCTTTTTGGTCAGTCTGTGTTTTGAAAACAAGAAATTCGTTGACACTGCTATGACGTCATGGCCCGTGACGCGTATTGTTGTGTCGGGAAAGTTTGAAACGGCGTTACTTACCATTGATTGCTTTATTGGTGTATCGTCCGTTTTTTCATTGGCAAATACAAACCAAATGTTACAGGTAATGATTGTTTATACAATGTTAACGATAGTGTCATTTTGCATTTTTATAGCGTTCGCGCAGTCCAAACTAGAGGAGACTTCCAGTATACCGGCTCCCATACTACACGTGAGTAATAACGCTGGCCACTCACTGTTTATCACTACGTATACTATCTTTGCTTCTTCTCATATATATATATATTCTATATTATATTTTCTCAATGGGAAATAAATAAATAGAAATGACTCACAAATGCACCCTAGATTTTAATGACTTCTAGAGGGTAGGAATTGATGAAATAAACAAGATGACATCACACGATCACAATGTGGCTCCAACTTAAAAAGACAAAGCATTTTTTCTTTAAAGTTGTCTGCTATGAAAGACACAATCAACACAAAAGAAAAGACCATAAACTAGTAGTAAAAAAAAAAAAAAAAAGAAAATCTCAATATGCAAATAGCCATCAATTGACATTTGTGTTGCAAAATGGCATGTCTGGAAACACACTCTTGCACCTTGGAATATCGGCTCAACCATCACGTCTTATTCTGCTGACCTTAAATGCTTTAGTGATGCAAGTCAAAATGGGCTCCAGATGAAAGAAGTCAATTGCACTTTTTGCAAGTTAATCGGCTTTTTTTTGTTTTGGGTGCAACTGTAGTGACCCCCCCCCCCTCCCCTGATTGTATTTTTTATTTCTGCTCCATCTAGCCTTACAGCATTCTCCTCAACAAAATGGAAGCCCGCCGTCTGTTGTCCAGTAGCACGTTGAAGGTGTCCCCCTGAGCTGGAATCAAAAGAAGGCGACGAGGGACGACCAAGCGCACTTTTGCAATCGCTTCAAAGTTGCCGTAGGTCGGAGGTCAGTGGGCTGGCTTTGTTGCGCTCAACATTGCTTTGGGCCCCTCGCGGCCAGTGTCTATTTGCTTTTCATTCCGAATGTATTTTTTCACCATCATATAAATCACACATTGTAAACTTATACGTGAGGTTGACCTGTTTTTTTTTTTTTATGCAAAACGTACCAGTAGTCACCACAGCCCATCTCCTTGCCCGACCTACGGCCGAGTCCCACTGGCGTTGGAGCTCGAGCCCAGGTCGTCGGGGGCGGGCGGACGGAAGCCGCCGTCGGGGGCGGCCCCCTCGGGAGGGGGCGGACGGACGGCGCCGTCGGCGGAGCCCCCGTCCGGGGGCGAGCGCAAGCCGTGGCTCTCCCCGTGGGCGTGGGTGCGCATGTGCTTGGCCAGGTGATCGCTCCGCATGAAGTGGCGAGGGCACAAGGCGCAAGGCAATCTCTTGCCGGCGCCGTGCGTCTGCAAGTGGCACTGCAGTTCCTCGGAACGCGTGAAGCGCTTGCCGCAGAAGAGCCAGTTGCAGACGAAGGGCCGGTCGCCGCTGTGCCAGCGCAGGTGAGCCTTCAGGTGCGAGGTCTTGGCGTAGGCCTTGCCGCAGCCCGGAACGTGGCAGTTGTGCACGGGCTTCTTGCGCCCCGCCTCCGCGCCGTGGCCCGCTCGCTCGGCCTCCACGCAGTTGGGGCAGCGGCAAGCCGCCGGCTGCCCGCCGCCCCTGGACGAAGACCGCCGTTGGGATTTGGGCCGGCCCGCGGCCGGCGGAACGGGCTCCGCAGAGACGGCGGCGGCGGCGGCCACGGCCGGGCCTTCCGTCCGGAAGCCCTCCGGAAGGTAGACGGGCGCGTGCGACCCCGGCGCCGAAGCGTAGGGACCCACGGCGAAGGGGAGGACCCCGCCGTCGGTGGCGTGCCCCGCCGGCGCGTCCGTCCAATTGCAATTGCCGGAGCCAAAGTCCCACCAGGACGGGAGGTCCGTGTCTTCTGCGCCGGGCGCCGTCGTCCGCGGCCAGCTTTGGTAATGGTGGGCCATCGGAAGCGGGGGTTTCTTTATTGATGCTCTCTGGGGCATGGGCACACGACGACCTGCAGACAGACGGAGAGAAACCCACAAAAAGCTGCCTGCTATAAAAGCCACTTCAAGACTGTTTTGGCCTTCAAATTGCAAACTTTTGACCATTGAAGAGAGAGCGAGCGCCTTGAAGAAATTGAAGCATTGGACATATTAGGGGAAGACATAATGTCCCATAAGGCAAGGCATTTATTTAACAGGGCTGGGCAAAGAAAAAAAGGGCCAAAAGTCAGTGTGTTGTGTTCAATTTCTAAAGAGCAAAAGTTTCCGCAATACTGCGTGTCCTGCGACTGCAATCAGAGGATTGCCATCAGCTGCTTGTCACAGCCCAACCCCCCACCCGCTGCTTCAGAGTTTGTCAGTCAGCTCGGCCGGTCGCTTCTGGACGAGGGCTCGAGCCAGAAGCTGCTCCCCCCTCCTCACCCATCCACGTTGGGCCAACCCCCGTTGATTCAACTTTTTCACCTATGTATGTGCCTTTGCCCGCCAGTCCTGCCTAGTATCAACTGTCAAGTGCCAATTCAAGACTTGTTTTTTGGACCTATTTCAAATGTGGGCCATCAAAATGCCAACTTTTGACAATTTGGACTGATTTAAAAGCACCTTTGTTGAATGATATTTCACCCATTTGGTTGTACACAGCTGTGTATGATGATTAAAAAGGCTTTTGATTTGCTATAAAGGCGTAGTATCGCATAAGACTAGGCTTTCCTTTCAAACGATTCCACAAAATGCAGGTTTTCATAAACAGGAAACTTTCTGCAATACTAGTGACCTGCGAGTGCAATCAGTGGATTGTCGTCAGCTGCTCGTCGCAGCCCTACCCCCGCTGGCTCCTTCAAGTTTGTCAGTCAGCTCAGCTAACTCGCTTCTGGACGAAGGCTTGAGCCAAAAGCTGCTCCCCCCTCCCCTCCCACAGCTGCCCAACCCCCGTCCATTCAACTTTTTCACCTATGTGTGTGCCTTTACCCGCCAACCCTGCCTGGTATCAACTGTCAAAAGCCAATTCAAGACTCTTTTTGGGGAGAGAGTGCCTCGAAGAAATTGAAGCCTTGGCCATATGAGGGAAGACATAGCGGTCCCATAAGACAAGGCATTTATTTAATAGGGCTGGACAAACAATAAAAAGGCCAAAAGTCAGTGCTTTGGTTTCAACTTGTAAAGAGGAAACTTTCCACAATACTAAGTGACCTGCGAATGCAATTAGTGGATTGCCATCAGCTGCTTCACACACTTTTTTTTTTTTTTTTTTTTTAAAGAGGCAGACGGACGTGTCCAGGCAAGGACCCTCAGCCGCCCCCAGGTGCTTCCCCCGGCCCACCGTCAAAGAAAAGCTTTGAGAAAAACGGGGAACGGCGGGGCGCTCCCCAGCCGCCGCCGCCGCCGCCGGCCAAAATGTATGTGGACGCCTCCTCCCGGCCGGAAAGGAAAGCGGGCAGACGGGATAACCCGTTTGCGCACTTGATTTAGGAGCCGCCCGCAGGGCAAAATGCCCCGTAAAAGGCTGCCACGACAAACGCCAGCCACCCTTTTCCACGTCGCCGGATGAGGGGAAAACACGCAGCGGCATTCCAGCCGCTTCCAAGGAAGAGAAGAAAGAAAAGGAGGGGCCCCGGGGTTTAGGTGACACGGCGCTCGTAAAAGTTGTGCGCAAAGGGACGACAAGTTGGAAGCTGCACGCCAGAAATTCCCCGTGGCAAAACATCTTGCCAGGAGGCCCTCCCAGAATGAAGCCCTTTCAAAGAGAAAGGGGGGGGGCACCCTATATTCTTATTGTAGGAATGAATTGCTTCTTCCTTAGTGTGAGATTGGAAGCCGTTGACCATTGTCCATCCCGTGGGATCCCGCAAAGCAGGAACTCCTGAAGCTGGAGAATTCCCCGCTCGGGGTCAAGGTCAAGCGGATACACTGGTCTCGCTCTTTGATTTTGGGGGAAATGTGCGCCTACTCGCTGGAGAGAAATAATTGAAAGCTCCTCTCTTTATGCAGGCTCCTCCATCCGGTCTGTCTTTGACACGCTTGACCCCAAACGGAGGAAAAACAAGGTATATTCCCCGGCATTTACCTTCTGAGATTGTGCTTACATTTTACTGTAAATTTCCAATGAGAATTGCATCAACATGTCATCTGAAGTCTACTTTTTCTTTCTTCTCCAAGCACGACCCACAGTGTATCACATTTGAATCCAGTCATTTCTGATTGGTTCTTTTTTCTCTCCTACCTTGTCAGTAGAGCGGAAGCAGGCCGAGAAGAAGGAGATGTCGTTGTGGGCTGGAAAAGCGGTGGTTTGACGACTTTGGCTTCTGTGGACACATTTCGAAAGAGAAACAAATGATTAGTCCTTCCAAATACGCCAGCGGCGCTGTTTTTCAATTGAAAAACAACGTGGCCTCTTTCCCGTCTTGGAAACGCGGCGTTCCGTAAATGCTTTGGCCGGCCGGCCGGCCGGCGCCGGGCTCAAACGCTGGGGGAGAAGGAGATTCCTCCTTCCCTCGGGGAATGACGGTTTGGAAGCGTTCCGGCGCCGGCCCGAGCGTCCCAGCCTCACCTGTTCTTTGCCTCCGGGTCTACTGGTCCTGGCCCGGCGGATGGGCCAAACCAGCGGCATCCCCGTGACGTTCCGGCCCGGGAGACGGAGCGCTCGGCAGTGAGACCGACTTTGCCGTGTCTCGCGTCTTGACGCAGGTGAGGAAGCCCCGCCCACCCCCCAGCCAGGCGGAGCGTCGTCACGCACCCCCTCCGGCTAGCGCCTTTTGTTTGCTCTTTGGCCGTGTTTTGACACAAGCGAGCCACCGGTCTGGGGATTTAGCCCCAACACCCCGAGTAGACACTTTGAGTGGTCACCTCAACGATACAAAAGTGGCCGCTTGATATAGCGGCAGACTATTTCAAATTCTATTTGAAAAAAAAATGCCATACTTGAGACATCCGCCCTTTTTTTTGGTGTCCTTGAAATCAATGTCATTCCATTGAGCGGGATTGAAAAGAATGTTTTGGATGAGGGAAAAAAGCAAGCTGCGAGCATGAAACGGAGTCCGTTTTACACACGCAGCGCCTTTGGGGCTTTGTGGAGGAGGCGTTTGTCAATGAGTGACAGACAGACGCTCCTCCGAGCCGCTTTGGCTTCCGGCCAATGCCGGAGGGAGGCCCGTGCGTGCGTGCGTGCGTGCGTGCGGGCGGGCGTCTCTACTCGGAATGGGACGGACGGACAAACGGCTCAGCGTCTCGCTTGAGAGAGCTTCTTTCAAAGCCGCGTGTTGACGGATCCCATTTTTCTTCATCTGGCTTTTTTTTTTATCAGGGGGTGAAGTCACCGCTGGCAATTCCCCAAACAGCCGAGCACCCGTCGCGGCACGTCGCGGCGGCGGCGGCGGCGGGACCGTCCCAGTGGCGGCTCTCTACCATGGTTGGAGTGAAAATTTGGGCCGTCTCCAAAAAAATGCATCTTTACGAGGCCAGCGGTGTTTTCCCCTCCAACGGGCCCCCTCGTAATTCATAGCTCCGTCAGACAGAAAGACCGACAGACAGACAATCGGTGGGACGTCCTCGGCCGCCGCCGCCGCCGCCGCCTCCCGTTTCAAGTTCCAAGCTAGTCATTTGCACAAGCTGCGCTTTGATTGTAGCCAACACCTGTATTTTCCCAAGCAAGACTTCCCCGCTCCCATCTTTGATTGTCAAAGAGCAGTGGCGCCGGGCGGGCGGGCGGCCGGCGGGCCGGCGCAAACGTTAACGTCTGCCCGCCCACCCTTTTAAGCGCACCCTTCATCGTTGAAAGATGTCTTTCTTTTTTCTTCTTCTTCTTTCATTTCCATCCTTGCTTTTATGGCTCAAAGTCCACCGCAGAAAATAGTTTGCCCGGAAGGAAGTTTGGGAGCTTCCCCACACGGCCGGCCAGCGTCTGTGCCAAAACTTGCTAAACGCCAAATGCCGACAGTCGGTCACCACATCTTTTTCTTTTCATCATATCAATACTTGATCTAGAGCAATTATTTGACTTGAGTGCTTTGTTTGTCCTCAAACACGACGCTTCGCAATGGCTCATCTCGTTTTTATTGTCTTGACGTCATTGTTGCAATTTCAAAGGGGAAAAAAGCCTACTTTGTCTCTTCTCGTAAAAGAAAGAAAAAACGAGGGAAATATTGGCATTCTTCTCCCGTTGGAGCCGCGGGCTTGTTTGTACGCTGCCTTTTGTTTTGACGTGTCGTTGGATGTGCGACTGAGTGATGTCATTGCCTCCTCCGCCGTGCTTTCCTCCGCTTTTGTGAGCCGGGCTCGACGGGAAGCCCGTCTGTCGGCACGCTCCGAGCCATCAAAGACCAACTCCACTCGCAAGTTGTCTCGGGCCAACGACGGCCAGATCTGCCGACATCCGGCGAGGGCCGCTCTGGTGTCCTTCTTGGGGTGGCCCCCAGTTTGCCCTGAGCTCATGAAGGAAAGCAAGGAAAATCCAAATGGAAAGAAACATTTGCGGCACCATAAACAAGTGACAGCTGAAAGACGGTGATTGACAGGCCCGTGTTCCAGCACTTATGGGAACAACAGCTTGAGGCTTTTGGACCAAAGCCACGGCCCACCGGGAATGTCGCTCAACAGGTACGGCTATCTCGCGCCGGAATTTACTTCTGCCTGCCACCTTCTTGGCTACTTATAGTAACGCATTGATATTTCATGGGTGGCGGGGGGGGGGGGGGGGGGGGGCAATACATATCTGTGGTGACAAGGCATACGTTTCATCATCTGGCCACAAAACAATTGAGTTATTACATTTGTGTGGTTTCATTGAGCACAAAACCAAGCTAATTCGACCTTTTTGGCCTCTTTTTAAAAAAAATTTTTTTGATGGCGACCACCTGTTTTTGGTTGAATCTGGAGACCGTTTCACTTTGGGCTCCAATTTTGGTGCCGCGTGCAGAAGAAATGCCAGCGTGGGAAGTGATTCTTATGACCAATATGGATGGCCACAAGAGCCACTTGAGAAGCGAGCGTGCTCATTGCAAATGTCTATCTATCGGATGAGGACGGACGGACGGACGGACGGACGGCGCTTCAAATGATGCTTTTGGCAGGAGGATGTGTGCGTCCTGTGACGTCACGGCTGGAATGAAACGAGGAGAGGAGAAGCGAGTCCTTTAAGGCGCGCGCGAGGATGTCTCGGTCACGTGACAGCCGCGTCCCCGCTCTGTCCGTCAGTCCGTCAGTCCGACCGTCCGTCCGACCGTCCGTCCGTCAGTCGGTCAGTCAGCAAAGCAGCCGGTCATTATCATCAGCGTTCGCCTTTTCCCGAAGGTAAATCAATGCGTTCCACCGCCACGCTCTTTTGCACTCCTTTACACACTTTAGTGTCATTTCGATCGCAAACACGCACGCTCTCACGCACGCACACGCAACAACTAGAAGAAAACAAGTGACATTGAGCGAAAAAAACTCATTGAAAGCAGCGTTTGGATGGCCTTATCTTTATTTTTTTTTTTCAAATAAGTGCCTAGATGGAAGCCAATTTGTCAAACGGCAGCCGGTCGATCGGTCTTTCGGTCGGTTGGTCGGATTTGGCCGCAGATTACCGTCAATGCAATAATCCCCAATTGACGAGCGGGATTTAACACTCGCTTGCTTTACATCTCCATCGGCACTGCACAAAAAAAAGCCATTCTGGGGTCGTGGGTTCGATCTCGGGTCCAGAGCCACCCGTGTGGATTTTGCATGTTCTCCCCGGGGCTTGCGTGGCTTTTCCCCAGGTGCTGCGCTTTCTTCCCACAATCATGCTAGGCTAACTGCATGCATCTATGATGGGAACCCGTTCAGGGCTAGAGTCGTTGTCAGCGGTAGGCTCCAGCAGCCCCCAGGACCAAATGAATGACTGAATATACTGTTTTTAAAAAATATCTCAATATATATTGTGTATATTTATATGTATGCATCCGGCCAGCCATAAGATTTTGTATCACTTTGTTTTGTTTTTTTAGGATGGCAGAAGAGGAGCCCATGTCGTGTGACTGTTTTGTTTCATTGCCCCCCGGCTCTCTCGACGACCAAGTGATTTTCGGGAAGAACTCTGACCGTCCCCGGGACGAGGTGCAGGAAGTGGTCCATTACGTCTCCGCGCGGCATCCTGCGGGAACCATGTTGGAGGTAAAACTGCAGCCGTCCTTCCTTCTTCATTTAAAAAAAAAAAAAAAAAGAAAAAAAAACATTTGAGGTGTGCACGCACACTTTGACGGATAAATCTCGCTTACTCTGAGACTCCGTTCTTGGTCGTGTGTCCACAACGTACAAATGCGTACAAAAATGAGAGACAACCGAGGTTTTGTATAGCTTACAAACCACTGTGTTCTTTGTGGAAGTCCAGTTTAAATATTAACAAATGCAGGACTAGGAATGATTAAATGGGGCCCGCTTTTGAACACTCCAATGTTCAGCAGAATAAACAGGGTTTTTTTTTTGTTATATTTGCAGCCAATCATTAAGCTACGATGCTAACCGTCGACAGCGAACGACGGGTCATTTTGCATTCGGCGTCAGAGAGCATTATAGGGATAAATTGCGTGTCTTGCCGTATTCTTCTCACTGGAATACGGAGCTTATTGACATGGTGACAAGTGGAAGTGTACGGCTCCCTTCTTTTTGGATAGTGCACGTACATCCAGATCCCCCAGGTGGAGCGCACCCACGCCGTCATTCTCAGCAAGCCGGCTTGGATGTGGGGAGCCGAAATGGGCGCCAACGACCGAGGCGTCTGCGTGGGCAACGAGGCCGTGTGGACCCGAGAGCCCGTGGCCCCCGGGGAGGCCTTGCTGGGCATGGATCTGGTCAGGTCAGCTCCGAGCTTCTGCACAAAAGTGGCTCATACAATGGTTACGGGGTCAAAGCCATGGGCACACCCTCTTTACAATGGCGACGACCCTTTGTGGTTGGTCCTCTTTTGCTGGGAAATTTCTTTTCATGTTTTTTTCTTCTTCTTCTTCTTCTTCTTCTTTCTTTTGCAGGCTGGGCCTGGAGCGTGGCCACAGTGCGTGGGACGCCCTGGAGGTCATCACGGAGCTCCTGGAGCGACACGGACAGGGGGGCCAGTGCAGAGAGGACCCCACGCAAGCCTTCAGCTACCACAACACCTTCCTGTTGGCGGACCGAAAGCAGGCCTGGGTGCTGGAAACCGCCGGAAGACTGTGGGTGGCGCGCAAGATCTCGGGTGGCCGTCTCTTTTTTTTACTTTTTCTCTGGCTCCCCCCCCCCCCCCCCCCCCCCTCCCATTTTCCCGTCTGGGATGGTGGCGCTGAACAAAAACGCACGCTTTTGTCGCCAGAGGGAGTGACAAACATCTCCAACGGCTTGACCATCGGCACGGAGATTTCCGCCGAGCACCCGCGACTGCGCAGCGAGGCTCTGGCGCGGGGCTGGTGGGACGGCCGGGGAGACTTTGACTTCTCGCGGATCTTCGGCACGGACCAGCCGCCGCTCAGAATGCGGCTGGCCCAAGAGCGCTATCGGGGGGGTGCCCGCCTCCTTCGCCAACACGACGGTGAGATGGCCACCTGGCCACTTTTTTAGCCATTTTTGGAAAAATCCAAATGCCTTCTGCGCCAGCCGGCAAAGTGTCCGCTTATTCCAAAGCACTTTCCCAAAATGGCGCCCGTGGTCTACGGTCACACCAATGAAACGCCAGTCACGGCCTCTCTTTGTCCCTCACGCCGCGCCGCTTTAGGCTCGCTGACGGCGGAAGTGATGATGTCCATCTTGAGGGACAAGTCCAGCGGCATCTGCATGGACTCCAATGGCTTTCGCACCACGGCCAGCATGGTGTCCATACTGCCCAGGGACGGGAGCTTGCCCTGCATCCACTTTTTCACGGCTACCCCGGACCCCTCCCGGTGGGTTTCCCCGCGTAGGCCCAAAAAGAATGTCATTTTTTATTTCCACGCTTTGCTTACTTGTGATTTTTTTTGTTTGTTTGTAGCTCCATATTCAAGCCTCACATCTTCACGGAGGATTACACCCCCGCGCTGGGGGTGGTCTCCCCCCAGTTTGGCGGCGACGATCCGGCCAGGAAGCAGCCTCGCTTTCGGGAGCGCGTGGACCGCAGACACCAGCTTTACAAGGCTCACCAGGAGGCGCTGGACGCCGCGGACAAGGACCCGGTAGGTCAATCGCCGGCAAAGCGCGCTGGACAATTTGTCTTTTGGCGACAACAAAAAAACAACAAAAAAGAAGCCAGTGGTGGCCTGACTCTTTTGGTTCTCCCGCCAGGAAAAGGCCGCGGCCACCTACGAGATTTTGAGGGATCTGGAGGCGCAGTGCCTGAGCGAGATTTCAGCCATGTTGAGTGGCCAGATACCGGGCGATGAACTGGGAAACTTGTTTTTTGACTGCGTCGACACCGAGATCAAGTTCTATCAATAAGGGACGTTTGCTTGGATCCAAAGTGATTAGCGCACTAGGGCGGGCTTTCCTCATCGTCTTTCAAATCAATGAACTATGCCCGTATTTAGTTGGATGTGATGAAACGGCTGAGATTGTCGTCTTCTTTTCTCCCATCGAGGCGGAACAGTGAGGAAGGTCAGCCTTTGTGGCGTGGAGGCGCTTCCTCATAGCCATGTGCTGCCCCCCGCCATTAATCAAGAGGGACGTGTTGTAGCATTGCTTTTGCACTTTAGCATTGTGTGGGCTGTGTCTAAACTGCCATTTCTTCGTGTCCAATGACTACGTGAAATAAAGGGTATGATGTGTTTATCTTCCAAGGCTCATTGAGGCTCAACTCGGGCAGACAGACCCATTCAAGGACCCACCTGGACACAAATAAATGTGACTGACTGGGGGGAGGCATACTCACAATTTAAGAGTAAAAACGCAAAAATGACTCTCTTAAATTTTTCATCCGACTTTTCTGTATGGACATTTTCATTGAAAATGAACTGCGTAACCGTGTCGTCAAAAGAATTCATTTCATACTTTAAGAGGTAGTGTCATCGCTCTCAGAAGAACCACTTAAGGTCTCCCGAGCCATAGGTTTCCCTGGCCCTGATTTAAGGCTACGAAGTAAAATGGAGCCCATCCAGTAGGTGGCGATAGAGAGAGGAGGTTCACTTCCGACCGACTGGGAGAACGTAAAAACGGCGGTTGTTTGACACACTATACCCGACTTTTACGTTGCAATGTGCGTCTCAATCCACCATTGGGAAATACGGTGAGGTGACGTGTCGAAGAAGGAAGAAGGAAGGAGGAAGGAGTCCCCCCTTCCCCCCCCCCAAAGCCAACGAAAGCTCTCGCCGTTCACGGCCACAAAGGTAACTCCGTCCGATACAGCGGCGATGTCGTCGGCTTGTGGCATCGCTAGCTAACGCTGCTATCTATCTAGCCCAATATTCGTCGTTATGAACTCCTCGCCTTTGCTGCTGAATTGCCGGAACCCAGCGATATAAGTGGCGTCCTGGCCTAGTTTTAAGATGCTCAAATTGCGAACTACTTTGGAGGCGAGCCCATGAAGGGAAATTAACAGCGCACTAGCCCAGTGCTAGCAGGTATGCCAGTCAAACTGCACACATTATTTGACACGCTTGTCACGATGACAGTGAGTCTAGATTTGACAGATTAGACACGAGCAATGACAACAGAACGTCTCTTTCAAATTGGCCAAATACTAGACGAAATCAGGGGTAGGGAACCTATGGCTCGGGAGCCATATGTGGCTCTCTTGATGGGTGCATATGGCTCTCCGCAAGCCTGTGAGCTAAAAAGATGGAAACCGTGAGTGAGAGTTGATTCCTGACACTTTTTCGACTACAAAAGTGGTGAAATGAATTTTTTTTAAAAAGTGCAAACATCATGTATTCCATTTGGAGAATGGTTCTCAAAGAATAATTTGAAAGGTCAAAAAGCTTCCCGACCCCTGATCTATTTGGAAGACAACTCTCCATTCCTTCCTTCAAACCATACCTTGGGTTGTATTTTCTGGTTCCCCCCCGCAGCGTTGCCGTCGCATCACACGCTGGAGTTCATGTGGGATGATGCACAAAGAAAGGCGGCCCTACGATGACAGAAGATGGCGGGAAGAGGAGGAGGCCTACCAGCAGCAATGCCAAGATGCGCACCAATACCGCCGAGACGTACGCTACCCTCACCGCGCTCCGGGATTTAGCCAACGAAGCGGCGCCAGTGGCCACCGCCGCCATTTGCCTCAAAAGCGCCGCTCTGAGGACGGAGATTGGGACGGGAGGAGCGCGCCGAGGGTCCGCTCCTTTTCCCCGGACGGGAGGAGCCTAGCCAAAGTCCGCTCCTTTTCCCCGGACGGGTGGAGCCCTGCCAGAGGACGCTCCTTTTCCCCGGATGGGGGGAGCCTGGCCAGGGTACGCTCCTTTTCCCCGGGCAGGTGGAGCCCGTCCGCCGGGGCCTCCTTTTCCCCGGACCAGAGGCCCAGGTTCCCCGACGACCGGGGCCGTCGACGCGCCTCCGACGAGGCCCGATACGGGCCGCCGCCGCCGCCGCCGCCACCGCCGGGCCGCTTTCCCCAGGGTATCGGCCGCGCCTCGCCCCCGGAGGCGCACGGGAGCGAGCGAGGCGGCGGAAGCCGGCGGCACGGAGATGAAGAGTTCTCTCCTGGCCGCTACCAGCCCAGCAATTGCCATCGCAGACAGCAGGCCGGACACCGAGAGGAGAGAGAGCGTGACCAAAGAAAGCACAGCTATTGGCTCCCGCGAGACCAGTGGAGCGAGGTAACGGTCTAAGAATTGGTTATGTTTTGGGGTGGGGGGGGGTTCCGCCAGTCTTGGTGATTTCTTTCTTTTTTTTTTCCTTCTTCTCGGGCTGCATCCGTGCTTCTCAAATCATCACGTTTCTTTGCGTTCACACCCTATTTTGTGAATTGTTGTTGTTGTTTTGAAATGTCCGAGCAAGCGCAAGTGAATATAATCCGATAGCCTGCCCGCCCAACCACCCGCCCGTGTCCTTCTCCCAGCAGTCCGGCCAGCAGTCCGGCCAGCTCCAGCACCACCGGGACGTACCCGACAAGAATTTATCCACGGGTTTCCGACGATTCCTGGACGTGCTCAACCGAGGCGTGGACGTGGACGTGCTGAACCAGGTCGTGATCCGGACCCCCGCCGACGGCGCCGGATCTTCCTCCGGGGTAGCGGAGCCTGGCGCTTTTCCGGGACGACGGGTAGGTTCCGAGGCCCATTTTTTACAAGGGGAAGCAGGCGGATGCTTTATTTTTGAAATGATTTGCGCAGGAAGGGCCGGCGGCGTCCGGCGCTCCCAAGAGGAGCCGCCGCCGCTCGGCCGTCGCCGCCGCCGCCGCCGCCGAGGAGCCGGCGGAGGAGAGCCCGTCCCCGGAAGAGCAGAGCAAGCGGCAACAGATCCAGGAGGTGCTGCGGGCCATCGGGGTGGACTTGGCCTCGGAGGAAGTGGGACAAATGTCGCACCGGATCAACCAGCGCTTGTACGGCAAAAAAGACGGCGGCGAGAGGCCGCCCAGACGCCGCGCCACGTCCCCTTCCTCGTCCTCCTCCTCCTCGTCCTCCTCTTCCTCCTCCTCCTCCTCCTCCTCGGCGGCGGCGGCGGGCCAACGGAAAGCGCCGCGTCGGGATTTCCCCAGGGCTGGAGTCGGACGCCCCGCTGGCGACGAGGGCGGCGCCTTTGGGGAGGGCGCCGTCCCTTCGTACGGACCCCCCGTTCCCGTGCCCCTGCCCGGGGGCTTCCACCCGAATCCGTACGGACCGCCGATGTTCTCGGGGATGGGGCACCCGTTGGGGTTTCCTCCTTTCCCACCTTGGTCCGCTCCGCCTCCCTTTCTGCCCCCTCCTTGTCTGCCTCCCCCCGGTCTGCCTCCTTTCAATATCCTGGCCGAAAGGGGGCGCTTTCTCCCCCCGCCCGCGAACAGCGTCCGGCCCCCGTTCCCCGAGGTGGCGGATGGCTCGCCGGCGGAAAGCAGGCATCGATGCTTGCGGGTGGTCAATACCAAACAGTACGAATAAATAACGCCGCGGGTGCTTTTGACGGAATGTCTGTTTGTTCCCGTTTCCACGGGGGGGGGGGGGGGGGCGGGGGGGGTGTCTTCAAGGCAAAAGGCGCGCCGTTGTTACAAATCGCCCCAAAGTGACCGAGCTAACGGTAGAGCAACAGAATCCAAGAGGATCCTGGCTTGGCTCGAGAGAAAGCATTTGTAAATGCGCCGGGTCCGACTCCTGTTTTGACGGTGGCGGACGTTCAAGAAGACCATCTTATGTCATTTTTTTTGTATTTTGGGACGATACTTCATAGAGATGTCATTAAACTGCACTACACCATCGCAGGTTGGAATGCTGGCTCTCATTATTTCTTTTTGAATCGTCACGTGTACGTTCCTCCGTACGCTAGGGGGCGCAAACCACTAGACTTCTAGGGCCCTCCGAAGAAGACTTGTGTTTTCCTTAGTCGTCGGTAATGTTTCCTCCGATTCTCGTCATTTTTTCCCCCACAATTCCGTTACAATGATCCTCTTCTCGGCGGCCCGGCGGCGGACGAGTGCTTAGGCCGTCGGCCTAACGGTTCTGGGCTCGAGGCTTCGATCCCAAGTCGGTTGGCGTGCGTGGCTTTTCTCCGGGGACTCTGGTTTCCAAAACGTGCATGCTATGCAAACTGTACGCTAAATTGCCTCCCCCCCCATGTCCCTCTTTAATCTCTCTGTCCCCTGAGATCGGCTGGCCACCGATTCAGCGTATGCCCGTAATACATTGGGCTAGGCTCCGGCACCCCCACCCGCGAACCCTAAACCTTCACGTGAGTCCGGAAGCGATTTCAAGGTAGGCTCAAGTTGGCACCGATAGAAGCTCGAAATCAAATCCTATTTGTATCGTGACAATAAAAGCCTTCCCTTCGATTCAATGGTGCAGGCGTGTCAACAACGCTCGTGTCTTCTTTCTTCTCCTCCCCAGGGGGCGCACGCTCCAATCTTGAATGGATCCGTTTCCGCGGAGCCGGACGGGTGTGCAGTTACACCACGGGGGGGCTGAGGGAGCCCGAGCCGAGCCACTGGCGCTCGGGAAAAGGAGCGTCTCCGGCCGGCCCCGGGAAGATGAAGAAGAAGAAGAGCTTTCCCGCAAGAAAGCCGCCCTTCCCGGAGACGCGGCCCAAATGAGCACCGGGCCGGATTTCCCGGCTGCCACTCTGAAAGAGAGGGTGACCCGAATGTTGCAGCAGCGACATCCTTTCACCTTGTCCCAGGAGGCGGTGAGTCCACCGACCGCCCCGCCCGCCCAGTTTCCTTCCCGCAGACAGCCGGACGCTTGATTTTGCACTCTTTTTCTTTGATTTCCCGCCCCAGTACGAGATTTACGGGATGCCCGGCCAGAGGGAGCGCCCGGGCAGCCCGAGGAGAGAGGCGCCCGAGGAACATCCCCTCAAGCGCCGCGTCAAAGCCCTGATGGGCCAGAGATTGGACGAACCCCTGTCAAACGGCACGGTCGCCGCATTGCCCGTACGTACTTTTTCTGCCCACGGACTGACTGACCATGTGTCCAAATGGCAACCCGTTTGAACCCTTTTCCAGTCTCCCGACGGTGGGAAAGCCGGAGGCGCTTGGAGCGACGGTTCCAAAATGCGCCCGGAAAAAGGCGTCCACAAAGGCTTTGAGCATTTTCTTAGCTTGCTCAACAAGGGAGTGGACGCAAAGCTCCTCCATCAAGTGGCCAATGAGCGCGGCAAAGAGGTTGTCCTTCGTTCTCTGGTTTGATGAGATGGTCTTTTAAGCCGTCAACCATTGCCATTTCTCCTTCCCCAGGCTCCCGACGAGGAGATGGCGCTCCCGGTCACGCCGCCGCCTCCTGGCGGTCCGAAAGAGCGGGCGGCGGAGCGGGCGGCGGAGCGGGAGGCGGAGCGGGAGGCGGAGCGGGAGGCGGAGCGGGAGGCGGAGCGGGAGGCGGAGCGGGAGGCGGAGCGGGAGGCGGAGCGGGAGGCGGAGCGGGAGGCGGAGCGGGAGGCGGAGCAGGCGACAGAGCAGGCGCGCCACCGAGGCTTTGAGCACTTTCTCAGCTTGCTCAACAAAGGAGTGGACGTGGAGCTGCTCAATCAAGTGGCCAATGAGCAGTGCCCACAGGTAGACAGACACCCTCCAAGTTTTTCCCACGCCGTTTTGAGTACTTGAGCTTTTGCCGCTTTCCCCTTTGGCAGAAAACGCCGTCACCATCGTCGCCGCCATCGCCGCCATCGGCGCCCCCCCCGCCGCCGCCTCTTCACAGTCCAAGCCAATGTTCCCAAAGCAACCGAGAGAATAAGAGCCACAAAGGCTTTCAGTGCTTTCTTAGCCTGCTCAACAAGGGGGTGGACATGGACCTTCTCCATCGGGTGGTCAACGACCAGGAGCCCGATCTTCGCCTGGGGGGAGGCCCCTCGGAGCCCCCGCGGAACGGCGACGAGGAGCCGCCCTCCGGCGGGGTGCTCGGCGGCGGCCCCCCGGACCGGAGCGGCCGGGACGGACGGAGAGACGGCTCCCCGGGCGGCCAAAGTCAGACGGCGGCGGCGGCGGCGGCGCTCCGGGAAAGCCGGACCGGAGAGCCCGAGACGGCGGAGGTGGACGAGAAGCATCGACAGCTGCGCAATATCCTCCAGACTTTGGGCTTGAGCCTGGAAATGGAGGACCTGAGCGGACTGACGGACCGCACTCAAAGGAGGCTTTACGGGAAAGGGCCGGAGAAGTGCAAAAGCCTGCCGCCGTCAGCGTTGGCTTCCCTTAAAGCCCGTGGGATGTCTCCTCCTGCTCCTGCTGCTCCTCCTTCTCCTTTTCCCGCTTCTGCCGGACCCCCCGCTCCTCGGGAACCGGAGCGGCCCGCGGCGCCCTTCCGGGGCCAAAGAAAATCGAACTCGTTGCGCATGGGACACGAGCACTGGCCACAAATGTCCTCTGGCCCCGCCCCCGCCTCCCAAACGGCGGCATCGCACGGCGCGACATCGCACGACGTGATATTGTGCGAGGATGACCGGCGCGCTGTTTCCAAGTCTTGCAAGTGGCTGGCCAAGGCGGGTATCCCCGGCCGGATTAAATTGCGCCGCCAACGGCCCCCCGAATGCTCCGTCGATAAAAAGGAAGCTCGCCGTCGCCGGGCCAGGGCCAAACGGGCCAGAAGGAGGGAGCGACGCCTGGCCAAACTGACGGCGGGCAATCCGGAGCCCGAATGCCCTCTGCCGCGAGGCCCGGCAAAAGTGGCGGTGGCGAGAGACCTGGAGCTGGCCGAGCCGGGGCAAAACCCCAAGATTTTGTACCGGGGGCGTCCGAGCGCACTGGAGCGCGGGGCGCCCCACGCAAAGGCGCGGGAGCACCGGGCGCCCGACGCAAAGGCGCGGGAGCACCGGGCGCCGGCTGTGGCGCCGGCTGTGGCGCCGGCTGTGGCGCCGGCTGTGGCGCAAGAAAAGACTGGGCAAGATGAGCCCAAAGCACAGCTGACGGAGGAGGAAATTAGGAGCAACTTGAGAAAAAAAGTAAGTGCGCTGCAGTCCAATGAAGTGCAGTCCAAACGGAGAATCATTCTTCCCACCTTGTCTTGTTTCAGCTGGAAACATTTAACCGTCTCTCTCGGAACAAATCTTTGACTGTGCCAAATCCCTCCCCAGATACGGTGGTGGTGGTAAGTAAGAGCAACGGGGGGGGGGGGGGTTCAGCTCTCTACGTCTTGGGCTCATTTTGAAAGGCGCCTAGCCTTCCGCGCTTTAGCCCCGTTTTAACGGCCTCTTTGCAGATTTTGGACGACTGACGCCACCGTTGCCCGTCCCGCCTCTTTTGGGACAATCTGCTGTGGAAGCCCATTTGAACACTCCATTCTGTAGTATGATGTCTTTCTTCCTCAAGAACAAGAGTCCTTTTAAAGCTTTTTGTATTAAATCTCGTTTGGTCTCCTTGCGTCTCTGTGTGAAAGACACGGCGCCGGTTGCAGAAAGTTGAAACAAGTTTAATACAGCTGACACTTTTCACATAGAAAGCATCCAGAGAGCGCCCGGGGCTTCTCTTCAAAAGGGCGGAGCCGAGCGCAGGCAAAAGTGGGCCCGACTGACTCTGCCGTCGGCCCGGCTCCTCCGAGAGGCTTTCCTCCCGCTAGAGTTCGTCTCTGTCCTCCCCTCGGCAGAAGCAAGCGGCTCGCTGGCTGTTCATGTAGGGTCGGCAGCCCAGGGTCCACACCGTGTTGAACAAAGTGTCTGCCACCGTCTCGCATGCTAAAAGACATGGACAAATGGACGGGGGGGGGAGGGGGGAGAGAACAGTCGTTGATGTAGCCCCGGCCCGAAAAGGTGCCCGTGGGATTGTCACCCACCTTCCACTTTGGACACAAAACCCAGGCTCTTTTTGAGGTCGGAGCAGATGCTGTGCAGGCACCAGCGGAACTTGGAGTCGCAGCGATACTTGTTGGAGCCGCACGTGTCGTAACACGTGTCCAACTGATTGCAGCATTTGGTCATGGCGGGAATGCCCACGTCCATCTGACACAGTCAAAAGTCACAACACCTGGAGGAGACTCCTTGTCCTTTCTAACCCCCCCCCCCCCGCCCCGCCGCATCCACTTACCCCTTCCGGAACCGGAAGGCCAAAGAAGTACGAGCTGCAGCCGTCGGGCTCGGGCGTCTGGTAACCGGGGCGTGGAACCGGAGCGGGACCTTAAGCCGGTGAGCAAGAAAAAAATAAAGTCATCACATTCACCGCTAGCTTTCTTCCTTCCTTGCACGCACGCACACACGTACGCGTTGACAAATGAGATACGGCATGTTTTATTGTCGTAGTAGGTCGGTCACAGTCCATTTGGTGGCCCTCCCGTCCCAGATAAGCCCTTATTTTCCATGTTCAAAAGCATTCAATGGTGTGGGAAATGACAGCTCTTAATACTACATGGTCAACATAAGAGGACAGCCCGGATCAAAAGCCCACGGCGTACCCAATTCCATCTCTACTTTACCGTATCGACAGCGGTATTGGCAGAGTCCGTCACGCCCGCCCATGAACTCCAGAACGGAGTCAAAGTAGCCGGTGGCCGCCTCGAAGCCGCCTCTCAAAGAGTCCAGACCCCAATCGCCGTCGTCCCGGCCCTTCTCCTCCTCCTCGGGGTCATCGGACGGCGGGGATGGAGGCGACGCCTCCGGGCTTTCTTGAGCTACGGCAACTCCGAGGAAGAAGAGGAACGCCACGACGAGGGCCCGGCGGCTCATCCTGACGCTGTGGACCGCTCGGCACACACGAGCTGAGGGAGGAACTGGACTTTGGGACAACAAGACAGCCTCGCGTGTGGAGGAACAAAGTCCGCCTTTTGTCTCCGTGTGTGTGAGTGAGATCAATGGCGCTTACTCATAATCAAGTCACTTTGATTTGGTTCCTTATAGAAGCAACTAATGTCGGGGAATTTTCCACATACTCTTTGACGGGGTCCTGCTACCTTGGCCCTTTGGTTCACAGATGGCCATAACTGGATGTAACCTGTTTATAGTCTCTGTTGATGTTGTTGACTGCAATTCTATTGACATTCAAATGCTTTGTCACTAAAACGTGATATTGTGGGAGAAAGAGGAGGTGTGGGTCAATACTGGAGAACATGTATTTCCTAACAACACAGAGTTTCCACGTTCACAACAGGGCGCGTTCAAAAAAAAAATGAATAGACGAAAAGTCGTCACTTGCCCCAGCAAGGCTTTCAATTGTGGTGACTTTTTGAATGACTGTCCCTAAAAGGTTAAAGGTGCCTTCAATGGGCACCAGACAACAGCCAAGTGCTTTACTTTTTACAGTGACCAATACAGATTTTTGAGGTATTATTCATGATTATCATGACGGATTTGACGATGTGTTTATTATTGATTTGTGCTCTTCATATCGAAGCTTGAAAGTTCATTCTATGTACTTGTATGTCATGACATTTCAAGCGTTCTTTTCAAACCCATGAAAAATTCCGAGGAAGCCCGAACGCAGCATGACTGTGACGTCAAATGTACGCGACAAAACTCAAAGGCCGGCGTCAGGTTCAATAAGACCAACTGTTTTGCGGATTGTTCCCCTTTTGGTCCGTCATGTCTTTCACAAACCTTTTCGCGACTCTGCCTGGGAATGCTGTGAATTCTTCCGAGCAATCGTCCTTTCAAACTTTCAGGTAATATTTGCTACTTTGGAATTTGACGACAAGCATTTAGTAGTAAGGTTTGCTTATGGTCCCCTATCTATCTCCAGGGAGGACACAGGCAACGTTGGAAGAAATGTGAAAGGCAGAAAAAGGCCCAATGTCCAAGAGACTCCCGCTCCTCACGTAAAGGTTTGCTCAAGCGAACATATGATGTAGTCGTCGTTCAGATGTTGCCGAGTGACTGTCGTGCTTTTCTGTTTCTATGTATTGGAGAAAGAGAAAGGTCCCGTCTATGAGTCGACCTGAGCTGGCATTTCTCACCTCACCGGATGTCCATTTCTTTCAGAGGCAACGTCAGTGGACACCAGGCCGTCGGCCCGATACGGCCCCCGTTTCCCAAGCCCGGTCCGTGGCGTCCGACCGTGCCAATGACATCCGTCACGGTGTCCGCCACGGTAAAAACTCTGCCGAGGCCCACGACGTGAAGCGGCGGCAACGACGGGGAAATGGCAAAAAAGGGCAGGTGGGACAAAAAGGCGGAAAGAGAACGGAGCGACGGAATCCCGAGCGCGTCACAAACGGAAAGCCGGTGAGAACGGACCGCTACGGCAGACCCGGGCGACGGGGTCCCGGAGGGGCGACGGGGTCCCACGGGGTCCCGGAGGGGCGACGGGGTCCCACGGGGTCCCGGAGGGGCGACGGGGTCCCACGGGGTCCCGGAGGGGCGACGGGGTCCCACGGGGTCCCGGAGGGGCGACGGGGTCCCGGAGGGGCGACGGGGTCCCGGAGGGCCGCCGTGGGTGCGGCATTTTCTTCCAACCCATCCGCTAGCGTTGAACTCGTTGGATTTGTGCCGAAACGAGAAGCACCCGACTGCAATAAGATAGCAGATCGGTGGGAAGGTTTCCTCTTATTTGCTCGGAAGTAAAAGCGGCGGCACCCACTGCGGCGGCACCCACTGCGGCGGCACCCACTGCGGCGGCACCCACTGCGGCCCAGCGTGGAAGGAATTGCCCGCCGGATGTGCGCCGTGGCCAGGCCCGGATTGAAATTGCTTCCAAATGGACTTTGTGTTTTTAGTCGGTCAAATACTTCACCCCGGAGTTCAAAGAGCAGAACGCCGTGATACTGGACGGCCAAATAGTTTGTCGACACTTCCTTCACGGCAAGTGCATTAAGGTGGGTGTTAGTTAAGGCGTTGCTTGAAAAAGCCTTTTGGACAAAGCGCCAAAAGTTGACCTATCCACTGAAACTGCATGCATGGGACAATTGACCAAGACACCTTTTTCCTCTCTTTAGGAAGGCAGCTGCCAAATGCTGCACATCCAAGGTTCCAACGATCTGGTCAAAGAAGCCTGCAAATACTACAAAGTGGGATTTTGCATGAAAGGCCAGCAATGCCCGTTTATGCACAATATCCTTTGCCGCCGTAGCGGGTTCTCGGCCCGGGTCGAGAGCCGGGTCTCGGCCCGGCTCTCGACCCGGCTCTCGGCCCGGCTCTCGGCCCGGCTCTCGGCCCGGCTCTCGGCCCGGCTCTCGGCCCGGCTCTCGGCCCGGCTCTCGGCCCGGCTCTCGGCCCGGCTCTCGCTTTAGCGTTTCCTCAATGAGCGCGGCACAGTCTTTCCCTTGCAAATTTTTCCACCAAAAGGGCCGCTGTCCCCACAACGAAGACTGTCGATTCTCTCACCTGCCGCTGGATGACGTCAGCGCCCGCTTGCTGAGCGAGGTTTGCGGCTCAAATTTGTCTTCCGCGCCTATTCCGTCCAAGTTTTGAAGCCGCCTCCATAGAAATGCCTTAGAAAACGGAGTCGCCACGTTATGCGTGGTGCGGCGCAAGCGGCTGGCGTCTCATTCCCTGCCAAAGCCGCTAACCACTTGGAGCAAACGTTCCTTTCTTCTGCGCCGCAGGCCACGGAAGCGGACGCCCAGCGTGCCAACAAGGCCCAGGAGACTTTAGTCCAGTCCACGGCAGCGGATCAGGTGGCCCCCGTACCTCCACCAGCGGAAACGGCCGACGGATGGCCACGCCCCTTCAGGTAAGCGCCGACGTCCGTCGCCCGCTCAATTCAAAGTGGCCGTGAAGACATATACAGTGGGGAGGGGAAAGGGGAAAAAAATGCAGCCCACTGGAGGAAGAACAATGCTTGATTTGAAAACCAAGGCGTCGGAGGCGATTTTGTCCATTGTCTTTTCAGGTTCAACTTCTATAACAGCGCCCCACCGGAGGTCGAGCGCCAGGACGCCAGTCCCGCAGAGGGAGACGGCTCGGCGCCGGCCGCACCGGGACCCGCGTGGGCCGGCGTCGCCCACGGGAAGGACGCCTCGCCTCTGGGGGAGCCAGACTCGGCAAAGGACGCCCGGGCCCGTCGTGAAAAGGCGCCGCCGCCGCCGCCACCGACCGGGGCAGAGAGGGCCGCCACGGACGTCCGGCCGCCGCCCACCGGGGACGTGGGTAGGTTTGGCGGGCTTTTTTCCACGCTGCCGCAGCTGGCGGCGACTCGATACCAGTCCCTCCCCCCCACGTACCAGACTGACCAAAGCCCCCGTGAAGCCGGTGCCGGGCTCAAGACGTCGGACGGGCTTTTTTCAACGCCGCCGCACCTGGCGGGCGCTCCCAAAGAGGCCCTCCTCCCCACGACGTATCAAACCAACCACATCCCACCGGCGCCGTCGGAAGAGGGCCAGGTCGCCGCCCACGGCGGGAAAGCCGGCGGGAAAGCCGGCGACGGCCTCCATCGGGAGGAAGGGGCCGGCGAGACTTTGCGGCCTGGTGAAAAGCCTCACGGGGGCGTGGTTTTGGCGGGGGCGGATCCTTCCACAAAGGCCCCTCCCCATTCGCTGCTGAAAGAACTCTTCTCGTGCCTAAGCCCGTTACCGGCGGACACCCCCTAACGGCACGAAATGAAACGAGTCAAGTGGGAGTCCAGCCCAACGGAATATCAAATTGGGAATGAATGAGCTGTGCACTTTTTGGCCGGCCGGCCGGCCGGCCGGACGGACGGGTCTAGCCGCCGCCTTTCTTTTTAGCATCATTCACCCTTGCGCACCGCCACCGTGTGAAATAAATGCAATCTTTAAAATGAGCGTTGTTCTACGTCTTTTGGGCCAGCCGCCTTTTTATCAAAATACTAATGAGATCTGGGAAGAGCGCCATCGCGTGTCCAAGCATGGTTACTACACTAGTCACTGGCATCAGCGTACATAACTGCTGAGCTTTGTCATTGGCATGGGAAGGGGGAAAAAAGGGTAGCTTGCGCAAAATTGCCTTCTTGAAAAGTAGATGATTTATTTACTGGTGATTTCTCATGACTATACATTGATTTTTATGTGTTTGCCTATATGTTGTTATGGCGTCCAACGACTGAGCGAGCGAGCGGGCGGGCGCTGAGCTCCAAGTCGTCCAAGTCGTGAACTTGAGACGGGACAAGCGCGCTTCACTCTGCTCACCTCACTTGAACCACGCATTTATGGATTGACGATTCCGTCAGTTGGAGCACCCCCGATAAAGCCACGGGTGTGGGGGAGCCCTTTTGCCAGGTGAGCCGTTTCCGCCGCCGCCCTCCACCCCCCTCCGTCAGACGCAAAGGCGGCGACGTGACTGTCGACGCGCCTTTGTGCCTGAGCGGAACTAAAGTCATGACGTCCGCAACGCGGCTCGCTCTCAAATGGGCCGCAAAATGAGCAGCGGTGTTCGACAATCGGATTTCCTCGACACTTTTCCAAGAGAAGGAAGGCTGTGTGTGTGGCATCTTAACAGTCAGTCGACTTGGGCTGGGCTGAACTCGGGGGAGGGGCCTGCTGACATTTGACTTTTGTTTTGAAGAGGAAAGGCACACTTCCGGCTTGTCTGAAAGGTCGGTCGAAAAGCCACTTTCAAACAGAGAGCTCTCGTTGAAATTCCGTGCCAAAAAGCCTCGATTCGACTCGCGGCAACAAAAAATAACCCCAGTCGTGCCATTTTCTATGGATTACAAATAGTCAAACGTCTCCATTCCATTTCCCTCCAGATTCTAGTGGGCATTGGTCACTTGGTGATTTGGTTTTGAAGACATTCAAGTAGAAAACACCAACTCTTGCAAAATTGAGAAAAATATGCACCCCCTGCCAAAATGGGATTCAAAACTTTTAGTGGCGACATAGTATTAGCTAGAACTTCAACTCTACACTTTCCTCACTTTGGTTTCTCCACCCATGGTGACCCGTAGGGACGCCATCGCCGTGACTTTTGGGTGCGCTCAACTTGAATCTTTCCTTCGAAGGTCGATCCGCCCGTCCGTCTCCGACGGCGAGGACTCCGGCCGAGGGGGCGGCGACGGATGTCCGAGTCCAGATGGAGCGCCACCACGACCAAAGGTAAAAGGCAAAGAGCCCGCCCACCCAGAGTTTTGGCTCCACCGCCAAGCGGAACAAAGTGTGCCGCCTCAACGGACCGGGCGCCGCCACTCCCGCCGACAGGGCGGACGTTGCCGGCCAGTCGGCGGAGGAGAAGTTCCCCGCGCTGCCCGAGATCTCCGGGGGGAGCGCCGCCCAAGAACTGCTGCGCGACTACCAGACCCTGGTGGATCTCTTTGAACAGGTGTGACGGATCGGGGCCCGGTCGGCGTAAATCCCCATCCCATCGGTGGCCACGGCGGCCTTTTCCCGACAGGAGCGCTTTCACGCCATGGAAACGTGGCGGAAGGCAGCGCCAGAGGCCCGGGAGTTCCAGGAGCTCTTCCGGGAAGCTTTCCCCCGTGAGCGGCCAGCCGACGCCATGACACGCAAGCTCAAGGTATGGCCCCCTTTCCTAGCCCCACCCACACATGCGTTCCACTCACGGACGGCTGCCTATTTGACGGTCCGGCTTTCAAAAGAAAAGAATGGTAGCCGCGGCCGATGACCACGCTTCCGATATTCAACTTTGATTGAAAAGGATCCGCCTTGTCTTGTCACAGGACCGACTCCAACAACTGGCCCGGCAGTCCGACCAACTCCGAGAGATCAACGGGGAGAGGGTGAGAAATGGGAGTTGTAGGTGATGTAGGTTGATGCCGCGTCAACAGGCCTCCGCCATGTGTGACGCACTGAACAGGACATCCATCAAATGAGCGAGAGAGAGCGGATGCCAGAAAGCCAGGGATTCAGGTAGCTCCAGTGGGCGGCAGGTCGGCAGGCCGTGGCATTTGGATCGGCCCGGCCGGCAGGCCGTGGCATTTGGATCGGCCCAGCTGGCAGGCCCACGCTAACACTGCCGCGTCTTCTCGTTGGAGAGCTCCTCCCAGTGAGACGGGGCCATTCTGCGGGCCATGTTTTGAGGCGCCGCTCAAATCCAAGGTGAAAAGAGCAACTCTCTGTCTCCGTTGTGGTACCATTGATCATACTTATCATCACAGTCGGATAATTCCATCTTCCAGTGGGCAATGCTGAGCTATTTTTCCATTTTCTTTTCCCCTTCCAGACAAGACAGAGGCACAAGTCATCGGACGTGGACAACAAAGACAAGGCTATTCAAGAGTTGATCCGGGAAGCGGCGGTCCGCACCAGGAAAGAGGTGAAGGCCTCCACCGCGACTACGCCGTGACTACGCCGTGACGGCGGCGCTCTCTGCCACAAATGTTATTGTTTGACGCTCTGTCTGGGCCGGCGGCCTCCGCTTTTGCCGACTCTGGCGCCGTTTGACAGGTGGATCGCGTGCGAGAGCAGTGCAACGTTCAAATCCATCAAGTGGCGCAGGAGCTGTCAAATTTGGAGCTGGTGACCACCTTTTCCTATTCCCATTTGCACCCTGGTATTTTTTGGGGGCGTGTATGCCTGCTCAAAGGCTGACCACCCTCTGTGACTGCACCCATTCCCAGGAGTGCTCCATCAAAGAGGCTCAGATGGAGCGTTGCAAGCTGGACAAAAAGGCCCTGCAGAGGGAACTGGAGAAGGTGCTTCCCTCCCGCTTCCCCTGACAATTTGCCTTCCTCTGGCATTTGGGCCGCCGCCTCCCGCCAATGGTGAACTTGTTTTTTTTTTTTGGGGGTGGCTTTTTGCCGTTTCAGGCCTCCAGGCAGCGGGCCCTGCGAGACCTGGAGAAGCTGGACGCCCTTGAGCAGAGGTGCCTGGATGCAGAGAGGCTACGGGACCACTTGAGCGTCTCCCTCAAGAGCGCTCAAAGCCAATTGAAAAAGTGGCAGACAGAGTAAGTGGGGAGGAGGGAGGTCCTCCTTTGGCCTAAGTGAGGAGGAGGAGGAGGAGGAGGAGGAGGAGGGGGGAGGTCCTCCTTTGGCCTTTGGCTTTTTGTTCCCGTCCTCGCCTCCGCCAGACGGCTCTCTGGTCTAGTCGGACGTCCGCTCCAGAACTCCTCCTTTTGTCACCCGCGGACAGCGCCGAGCAAGAAGCCTCACGCGGCCGGGAGGAAATGCAGCTCCTGCGGAGCGCTCTGGCCGCCGCCCGGAAGGATGGCGACGGCGTGGCCCACCAGCGATTCCGGCTGCAGCAGGAGAACCAAGAGCTCCAGCGCCAGCTCAATGGACTGCACAAGAGCCACCAGCTGCTCCAGAACAAGGCCAAGCATCAGGTGGGTCCAAAAAGGAGCCCAAAATCACACCTCCCTCGTCCCGACCTTGGCGCTGAGGCCGGTCCGTCTTGTCGTCGGCAGCTGGTGCAGATGGAGCAAGAGTGGCGGCTGAGGGAGCGGGCCAACCAGGCGCAGAAGATGCTTATGGAGGAGAGCGCTCAAAAGGTCCACTGGGATCGCCAGCGCCTCCTGGCGGCGCAGCAGGAAAATGTCAAGCGCTCCGACCAGCACGCGGCCCACCTGAGCCAGGCCTTTGAGGCCCGCTTCCGTCAGCTCCTGTAAGTGGACGCGGCCCGCCCGCGTGCAGTGGCCGGCGCTGGCCAGAGGGGCCAAAATGGCTGACGGCGCCGCCGCTGGCCAGAGGGGCCAAAATGGCTGACGGCGCCGGCGCCGCCGCTGGCCAGAGGGGCCAAAATGGCTGACGGCGCCGGCGCCGCCGCTGGCCAGAGGGGCCAAAATGGCTGACGGCGCCGGCGCCGCCGCTGGCCAGAGGGGCCAAAATGGCTGACGGCGCCGCCGCTGGCCAGAGGGGCCAAAATGGCTGACGGCGCCGCCCCCTCCGTGTGCCTTTTTTAGGAGCCAGAGCGGGCGCCACAAACGCCGCCTCTACCAAACGGAAGCGCAGCTGGCGAGTCACCGGGACACCGTGGCCGAGGTGGGTGGCGTCTCCACGCTACTCGCCGGCTCGCTATGGTTCCGTCCCCGTAGACAAAAGAAACAGCAAGTTTTTCCACCCATTTAATGACATGTGGCGTTTGCTGGTCCCGCCCCACCGACTACACATTTACACTTACACCCTAAAGCCATGAAAATAATTTGTTCTGCAAGAGCATTTAAGACATTTGAATTTTAACCCCCCCCCCCCCAAAAAAAAACATTCCCGTTCTGACATTTTCCAAGCTACCAAAATATGTATGCTAGTCTAGGCTAATTGTTTGTTTGTTTTTTGCAGTATGCGAGCGCGCTGGCAGAGTCTGAAAAGAAGACGGCTTTCCTGCGGAAGCAATTGCGTAATGCCGAGCAAAGGCTGGCGGCGGATGCCACTCCACGGGTGCGGCCCCCGTCCGTCTCTGTCGGATGGCACCGTTTCACATTTTTGTCTTTTACCACACGCGCTGACCTCGTGGCCGACGCCGTCGCCTGACTTTAGATTTTTTTTTTTTTTCTTGGCAGCTCTCCATTTTGACACGCAAGCCAAAGTCAACGGCTTGGACGTCGCGTCTGCCCGCCGCCGTCCAAAGACGGGCGGTGGCCACGAACACGGGCCGGGACTTTTGCCGGGCTGAAACTGGGCCGGGAGCCGATGGAGAAACTCAGTTAGAGACTCAGTTAGAGACTCGGTTGGAGACTCGGTTGGAGACTCAGTTAGAGACTAGGTTAGAGACTCGGTTAGAGACTCAGTTAGAGACTCAGTTAGAGACTCAGTCGGAGACTCAGCCGGAGACACTGCCAGACACTCAGTGGGAAAATGAACTAGAGACACCACCGGAGACACCGCCAGAGACACAACTGGAGACTGGGTGGGAAAGTCAGTTGGAGACTCAGCGAGACACTTTGGAAGATGAACGGCAAGAGGACTCGGAAAGCACACGGGTGTCCAAATTTGCCTCTTTTTTTGGGGTGGGACCAAAGAGCTGAAGGGGCAGCCTCGTCCCGTCCGTCCACGCTCGCGGCAGAGAAGAAAAGTGGACTCTTTGGAGAAAGAAGAAAAATCAAGGAAAACATGTAGAGAGAGAGAAGATGGGACCAGAGATTTGGGGGCACCACACAGTCCATCCAGTCGTGGCCATCATTCCAGCGCGCCCTCTGCCCCCTCCGAGCGGGGGCCCCGGAGAAGTCCCGTTTCCTCGGGGGGACCGTCCTCCGAGGGGCCGCCGTTCTGACCGGCAACGGCGATGGCGATGGCTTGGTCTTCCTGCTCTTGGTAATATTGGAGGCCTTTTCTGCGGAAGCATCCCAACTTTGTACGCAAAAGAGAAGAGGATTTGAAGCCAGCTCCATCCGTCGGAGGGTGGAACGCAAACCAGCCCCACCTTATACATGAGCAGCGTAATGAGGAGGAGGATGGCCAGTCCAAGTCCGCTTCCCGTCAAAATGATGAACTCCTTCTCGGGCAAAATCACAAACTCCACCTGTACTTGTGTCTGGCCGCAGATGCAAAATCCAAAATCCAATCCGGATCCAATCTTGATCCGTATGGTCAACGGCGGCCCAATCCCTTACCCATTTCTGGCCGGGCGTCTCCCGCCGCCCCGTGGCCCCTCCCTGCATTCGGTCCAAATATTCAGAGAGCGGCCGACTGGGGTGCCGTTTCCGTAGGTCCTACCTCTCCTCTCCGGGGATCCAGCGCGTACCGTCGCCCGTCGTAAACCACCGAGATGAGGCTCCGGAAGGACACCTGCCCCCCGTCCCCGCTGTATCTCTTCAGGAAGGCTTTGTTCTGCAAAGCCGGGGGAATGGATGTGGACGGCCCGGGCGGGAGACGCCGGGGCCGGGCCGGGGGACTTGCCTTGACCAGCTCCTCCAGATCTCCGAAGCGGACGTCTGCGGACAGCTCGAAGCGAGTGGACGATCGCTTTTCCAGCGCCACGGGCTGGCAGGCGATGATTTGGCAGCGCTTTTCCGCAGAGCAGTACTTGGCAGAGACCCCAAAGGGACACTTTAGACCGTCCGTTCCCACGGGATTTTTGGACTCACCTCGGAATCCACCGTCGGACGGCTCCGGCATCGGGTCTTGTTCTTGGGACAGAGACGAGATGGGAGTCGGGCGGTGTGGGGCTGGCCGTTTAGCCGAGGGGGGGGTCTGACTTACCTCCCGGACGGAGACTCCGTAAGCCGTCACTTGAAAGCCGTGGCGCAGTCGAGTGGGCAAGAGCACGGACACGTTGGCCGCAAAGGTCTTCCGGCCGGGGTTGTCCACCTGGCCGGGGACAGGCGTTTCCCACCTTTTGGTTGGAGGACTGCCAGGGGACGGACGCTGCTCACCTTGAGCTCACTCCAGCTCACCTGGTAAACGAGGGAGAGTCTTTTGCCGCCTCTGTCACCCTCCGTGAACTTGATGTAACTGCTGCTCTCCTCTCTCCTGATAACCACAGACGGACGTCCCAAACGGAGGGCCTTTGCTCTCAACGCCGCGTCGGTCGGCACGGCGGCGGCACGGCGGCGGCACGGCGGCGGCACGGCGGCGGCACGGCGGCGCTTACACCGTAATGGCCATTTTGATTTCAAATTGCACCGGCAGCGTCTTGGTCGTGACGGACCTGCTGGAGTTGTTGTTGTCGCTGTGGAGAGAAAAAAAGCGTCCTAGGGGAGTCCGTGGACGGGCCGGCAGAACGGATAAGCCCCTCCCCCCGAGCCAACCCACCCACCCACCTCTCGGCGCCGACGCTCACGCTGACCGTGTGGTTCCACGGGTAGTCGGCCAGCACGTAGAAGTAGCTTTGAAATGTCGCCGTCTTCCAAAATGAGCGCAAAGACATGGACCGCTTACTCGTTTGCATTGGACGGACGGACGGACGGACGGGCGTGTGCGGATCGGTGAGCGGGGCTTGTTGTTTTGGCTTGAAAAGTCTGGCTATGACTTTACATGCAGATACAATGACAACTTGGCATGCATTTTTGAATTTCCCAACAAAAAAAAATCATACATAAATACTGACTGGGAGTGTTTTTTGTGTGTGGGTGTCATTTCAGTCTGTGACTAACTTTGACTTTTGTGTCCAGATCCCTCATCCATTTTCACACTGACCTTGGACGCCCGGTAGACGGGGAGGCTGAGAGCGCAAACCGTTCGGTCCGTCACTCCTTCCAGGTCATCGCACTTGAGGAGCGACGAGGTGGTCTGCGGGGAGGGGGGCGCGGCTAGGGTTAGGCGCCACGGAAAAGCTCCACGGCGCTCTTCAACGACCTTTGGCTCCAGCTGCCGTATCCGGGCCAGGGAGAGGCCCGCCGGGTAAGCCATGGTCACGCTGCTGTTGTACGAATCGTCGCCGCCGTTGGCCACGCTGAAGATGGCCTCAAAGTAGGTATCTTCGGCCACCACCAACGTGGCTTCCCTAAAAGATACGGATTGTGCTCGCAAAGACAAAAAAAAAATCCATTCCGCCATAGATAGTAGACTCAAGGGGGCGGGGTTTGGGTCGCCGTGGGTGGAGGGAGGGAGGGAGGGATGGAGGGAGGGAGTTTGGGAGGGAGGGAGGTTTGGAGGGAGGGAGTTTGGGAGGGAGGGAGGCAGCGTTTTGCTCCCAGCCAATCCGCCACACACGCAATTCCACCGGCACTCAAATGAGAAGCAGCTGTGGGCAATCCACTGATTGGACGCACCACCTGGCACTTTGCCGGAAAGCTTTCCTCATTTACGGCTGGCAGGGAAAAGCTTCACTCCAACTCCCAGTCAGTGGAATACTCTGCCCGGCCGGCTCCAAACGCACTCGTGTTGGAAAGTGAATTTACAAACGGGCGCCGGCCCTCCACTCACGTGAAATTCAAGTCCACTCGGAGTTCGGCCACGCACGTGTCGTTCTTTCGACAGCGCTTTTCGAAAGGGACCTGTCACGGGGAGACGGCCGACCGAGAGTCAGCGGTGGCCCCGCCGCCAAAAGGCCACCGGCGGCCGGACGCTCCCCACCTCTGCCACGGCGTGCGTTTTGCCGTCTTGGTTGAGGACGGCCTTGCCGCCGCCGCCGCCGTCCACCTGGGAGAAGTTCAATCTGACGCTGATGGGCGACAGTGTGTCTTTCACGCATTTCTACCAGGTGGAGGAGAAGAATTTGTCGGCTCGCACGCCACCAGAGCGTCGGACGGGCTCTTCCTACCAACAAGTAGAGGGAGTGCGAGAAGCATCGATCCCCGGCCGGAAGTTCCTCGGAGAAAAGCACACTCCTCCGTTTCCCTTGGCCGCGGCGGAAGAAAGCTCGCTGCGACGGTCTCACGTGATCCACGGTGAGCGCGTAGGACACGTTGAGTGCCAAATCCTGGGCCCCTGCGCCCAAGGCCCTTTATTCTCCAGAACCGCCGCAAATTGGAGCGCTCAAAGCGGCCGTGATGGGCCTCACCCGTTTGACTCTTGGTGATTTCCAGCAATCGGAAGCAGACGGCCAAGCGGAGCACGGGCGGAGCGCCGTCGGCGTCGGCCCGACAGTCCAGTTGGTCCACGGCGATCTCCGCGGGCTGAAAGGACATCCGAGCCGCCACGTCCACCACGGGCCTGGACCTGGAAAAGCAAGCCCACGGCACGGAATAGCAGCCGGCGCCGGCGCCGCCGCCGCACGTTGGCATTCCCGAAAAGGGAGCGGCCTTAAACCTCAAAAGCACGACGGCTCCGCGAGCTCCGACCGCCACGTCCGGTAGCGCCGGCCCGCCGAGGTCCGACCATCCGTGGACGGCCTGTCCGAAGAATCTGACGGCGTCCGTGACGTCCCGTCCGGCGATTCTCTGCAACGGCGGACACGCGGCTGTCTGGCTGTGGACCCGGCGGCGTCGGCGACAATCACCTGGCCGCAGAGCCCGCGGATCCCCCGCCGTCTGTGACCAAAGTAGATGTAGACGGCCCCCGCCCGGTCGTCCTCCAGGGGGGCCCCCACCGCCACGTCACGCAGCCCGTCTCCGTTGAGATCGGGCAGACTGGCCACGCTGGCGCCGAACCTCCCCGTGGACCGGTGCGTCACGGTCCCGACGCTTTTCAGCGACCTCTGCGGAGGGATGGCGAGCGCGGCGGTTTTTGGAATCTGTAAGTGGCCGCTACGGAGCGAGGCCACGCTTTTGGGCGGCTGAGCTGGCCTGCCGGGTGAGCGCGTAGACGTAGATCCGCCCCTCGGACTTTTCCCGGGCGCGGTAATAGAGCGGCGCTCCCACCAGGAGAAAATCGCTGTTTTGGTCCGAGTCCACGTCCACGCTGCAGAGCTCCGCTCCAAAGTAGGAGCCGATCTGAAGTGACGGGACGACCAAAGTCACGGATGGGCCGAGGGGCACTCCCGCCTCAACCCCCCCCCTCCGCTCCACTCACCTGCTCTCCATTCAGCCTCTGGGTGACGTCCCAGCGACTCCCGTTGGGCGCAAAGAGCACCACTTGTCCCACGTGCCGATATCGCGGCGCGCCCGCAAAGTAGAGAGGAACCTGCTCCACCTCTCCGACGGCCACGGAATATCCTGGCGGAAGGGTCCAAAGCGGGAATTCTTATTCACGCTCATTTGTAGGAAAAAGGGAAGAAAGAAGTAAAGAAGGGACGGATACCCATGTAAGAGTCCATGTGCATTTGTGAATCTTCAATCTGGCTCTCCACTTGGTGGCGCCGCTGGTAGAGAGCGCCGCGCCAGCCGTTGGCGCCCACGGAACCCAGAATGAGGGTGTCCTGCGGGGGAGTGTCGGAGTGGTCCTATGACCTTTGACCTCGAGGTGGAAAAGGTGAAAGCGCGCCCGGCCCTCTCACCCACCCGGTGGAAGGCGGCGGCCAATCCCCTCTGCGACATCTGGTCGGTCAATTCTTGGGCCCGAGCCACTTTATCGTCGCCTTCGATTTGAAAGATGTGGCGTTCAAAGTTTTGCAGCAAGCCGGCCAGTCCCGTGTAATTGTCGATTTTAAAAACGTATTTCTCCTTGGGTTCCGAGGCAAAGATGTCCACCTGGGTCAGATTTTCTTTTCTCACCTGAAAGGAGCACCAAAATGGGGGGAGGGGGAGTTGGGGAAAGTTCTGGAAATCCTGGGAAAAAATTCTTTTGGCCGGACTGCCTTCCCAAAGCCACGCCTCTCTCTCACCCCGATCACAAATCGAATGATGCGTTGGCGCCGGTAGGTCTCCAGAATCATGTCGGCGTCGTCCTCGCTGTCGCTGGGATCTCCGTCGGTGATCAGGACCAGAACTTGAGTGGCGCCGGCTCTGGCGCCCGCGCTTTTGTTCCTGAAAAGGTTGACCCTGCGTAGGGGTGGGGGGTGGGGCGGGGTCAAAAGTCCGGCCCGGCCGGGGCGGAGACGGACGCGCCAGCCACGCGTGGCTCACCATACAAATTCCAGGGCTTGGTACGTGTTGGTGAGGTTGGTCAGGTGGACTTCGTCTCGCAGCTTCCGACGGGCCCTTCCCTCCACGTGATCTCTAAAGTCGAACACGGTCCTGTGGACGGAGGCGAACTGGACGGCGGCAAACTGAAAGGAGAGCAGCGCGCCGTCGCCAACCGGGTCTCGGGAAGCCCACAGGTCGGCCCCTCCCCAATGGCTGACCTGGATGGACGTGTTTCCCAGTCTGTCCATCATATCCACTATGAAGTCTTTGTTTTTCTCAAATTCGTCCTCCCGCATGCTGGACGAGCCGTCGAAGAGGAAAACCAGGTCTACCGTCTTCTTTCGGCATTCTACGGGTGGAGCGTCACGGGTCGGCCGGATGACCCGGTCGAAAGGGCGGAATGGGCCGCTTCCCACCGTTTACCTCGAAAAAGCGGTTTGAAAGAGGACAGCTCCCGGAGATCCTCCGTCACGTTGTAGCACACGCTGTTCAGGTGGGCGTTGCCGTAACACTGCTGAACCACGTGGGGGCTGCAAAACTACGGCGCCGGGGACGGGGACGGGGGGGGGGGACAAAAGTCGGCGCCGGGGACGGGGGGGGGGACAAAAATCGGCGCCGGGGACGGGGGGGGGGGGGGGGGGGGGGACAAAAGTCGGCGCCGGGGACGGGGGGGACAAAAGTTAGCGTTTGTCGTCGCGAGTTCCGAACAGACACGCCACCGAGGTTTAGTATTTTCCTTACGGTGAATTGGGAGTTGACCAGATCTTCTCCTATGGACAGTCCCAAGTGCTTGACTTGGAATCCTTTGTCTTTGTCAAATGGGTGTCCTGCACAAAATCAAAGTGCAATCATTCCATCTAGGCAAGGGGCGCTCTTCCATGATAGCACCGTCAAATAGCACAAAACGCCAAAGGATTGACAAACTGGCACCGACGTAACAAATATTTCAAGGGCCATTCGGCTGTCAAAAGTCCGACTCTTTCAAGGGCCCTTGAAGGCACCTTCGCCGAGCGAGCGAGCGAACGGCCTTCTGCTGCCTGCCCTGCCCTGTTCGTTCGTTCGTGTGACCGGCGGAGGGCGCTCAAGGGTTCCCTCTGAATTGAACCTGTAGCGTGGGAGACGAGGAAGAAGACGACGGACCAGACATGGCTTCCGGAGTTTGGTCAATGAACAGCGGGACGCAATGGCCAAAGACTTTTGGCTCATTTGGGACGAGAAAGTATCGATTGAGCGAATACCTTGCGCTCCCGGGGTGAAACAGCGGGGAGGCTGACTGCCATCAGCTCTGCACACCGTCCCGGAGCCGTTATTGTGGAGAGGCGCCGTCACCAGAATTCTGCGGAAGAGAGCGGCGCCCGCCCATTTGTACTGGAGTTGGATGGATGGATGGATGGACGGGGGCAAATGCTAGTCCAAGCCTAGCGTAAGAAAGCCGCCGTGGCAGCACGCACCCCTTGTTGTCTCCGGACCTGTATTGGAGCACTTTGTAGCCAAAGAAAGCTTTTGGGTCTCCCGGGTAAACTTTGGCATTGGCCGTGTCCACGTTGAATGCCCACGAGCGGCGGACGGCTGCCGTCGGTTGCGGGTGGAGGAGAACCGAGAGCACATCAGACAAAAACACCGTGGCCATCCATCCATCACCTGACCCCACTTTGTTTCTCGCCCCCCACCCCAATTCCCAAAAAGGACAACATTTGCATGACATCCATCACCCCCACCCCTCCCCCGCCTTCCATATTCTTTTCCCCTGAAACGAGTCCCCAACCCTGAAAGCGGGCACGTTTTGCATTGAATATCGGGCCAAATACGTGGGCGGTGTGGGAACACTCTGTCCAAATCTTCTTTAGCTTCTTTCTGACCCCAGAAAAGTATGGTTTGAGCGAGTTACCCCTGAAATGTGGACCCTTTTTCCCCATTGGACGCACGGCGGCCAAATGTCTGGGAAAGACGCGTACTCACCGGCCAGCGGCAAAAGTAGAAGGAGACCAAAGCCCAGAGGCATTTTACCCGTGGCGCTCGTCGCGGCTCTGAGAAAAGAAAGGCTTCCGGCCGCGAGGCGTTTCCTTAACACGTTTGTGTTGTGACACATTGCCCGGAGAAAGAAAAAAAACAACCTTTTTTTAACCCCTCTCGTTTCCTCTTTTTGGCCAATCCCCCTCCCACCTTTCTTTCAGCCAATCGGCCCCTCCGGCTACAATCTGCAAATGGACCATTGCGCGTGCGTTGGTGGTGGCCCATCGCTCCGAAATGAGGGCCCCCCCCCCACCCCTCCCCCCAGTCACTGACAAGCGGCTTCTTTTCTCCTTTTTGTCTAGAAATGCAACAAGGGATCCCGTCCCATACGAGCACGTTCCACCAGATCAAGCAGGGCCAGCCTCAAACTGGTGCCGTTACAAGGTAAGAAGACTGCAGCGCGTACGACTCCTAGAAATGCCTGCACTTGACGGACACTTGCGGGTGACGGGCTGTCGGTGACACTTTTACCAGTCGGCCTTTCCGTGACCTCTTGGCTAATGGCCCTTCCTCTTTTGCCCCTTTCACAGCGGAAAGTAAGAAAGAGCGAGTCGGAAGAGGGCGCTCCGTCCCCCGAAAGACACCGCCGCCGCCACACTTTCCGTTCCCAGAGGCCCGAGGCGCGTAGCGGAAGTGGCTTTTTGTACCGAGGCGGGGTTTGGCGCCAGCGTGACAATGTCAAAAGTTGAAGCTCGTCCGAGGCCCCGAAAATCCTCCTTTCTTTTCACCCGGCGTGACAGGACCGCAACCACTACGTTAGCGTGGGCCCATCCGGCCAAAACCAAAGGCGCTCGTCCACCCAAATGGATTTGGCCGTACGACCTCGCCCAATTGGCTTATTCGTTCCAAATCCGGATGAAGCCATCTCGAGCCGTGTTTTTTGGAAGCCATGACCGGCTGCACTTCCGCTAGTTGGAAGCGTGCAACCGACAAAACTCAGCGAGAGACGCGCATGCTAATAATGGCCCACTGGACGCAAGCTTTATGTTGATTGAATCACACGAGGCAAGCCGTTTGAGCGCGTGTTTATTTCATCATCAAAGTTCACGGAGCAAGCCGCTGAGCGCGTTTCGAACAATGAGCCTCATTTGCGGCTGGGTTTCAAAAGATAGACAAATATTCTCTAACAAGCAAAAGACGAGGCGGGAGAGAGGCGGGGAGGCAGGCGGCGGTTGCGTTCAGGCTGGGGGTCAGCGGCGCAGGAACCAGATCTCGTTGCGTCGGCGCGGGACGCCCGGGTTCTCGTAGACGGCCACCATGTAGAGGTCGGGGCGCAGGCTCTGCGCCGCCGCCGGGCCCAGCATCTCCCGCAGGAGGTCGGCGTGCCCCGTCACCGTCTCCTCGGTGGTGGTCCCGAAGAAGGGCCTGCGTGGTAGCGCCCGTGAGCCACGCCTTACCCCCTTCAAAGTAATCATAAGCCCACCCCCCACACCCCCCATATAATCATTTGGTTTCATTCCCTACCCGGCCACCGCGGTGAAGGCGTCTCGGTGAGTCACCACCACGTCGGGGTCGCTGGGCTGCGGCGGCGCCTCCTGATGGCCGGCGGGCAGGTAGAAGGCGGTCATTACGCTCTTGTCCAACCTGCGGCCGTCCGACGACACCGTCACCGTGCTCACCACCGGGACCGTCATGCCCAAGTGGTGACCTGCCAAGAAGAAGAAGAAAAAGGAAAAGGTGGCCAAATTTGAGTAGTGCTGGTGGTGGCGGCGGCCATGAAGGTTTTAGGGGCTCGCCCTGACTCGCGCTCCCGTGTGTGTGTGTGTGTGTGTGTGCGTGCCAACCATGCGAGTTCTCCTTGCAGATGAATCTCATCAGCTTCATGAAACTCTGGGAGATGCTCTGCTCGTAAAACTCCTCGGCGTAACTGACGCACGCCCACTTGCCCGCCGGGTACGAGCGCTCCTCCCACATCAGCTCGCCCATCTGCCGCGGACGACGCCGGCCAGGGTCAGGGGGGAGGCGGCCCGGCTCCGACGCCGGCCAGCGTCAGAGGGGAGGCGGCCCGGCTCACCTTCTCCTGGCGAGAGAGCGGCACGAAGGGGACGGGCTCCCTCTGCTGGTTATTGTGCGCCATTTCGTGGATGGGGCCTCTCATTTCTAGCCCCAAACAACAAGAAGAAGAAGAAGAAAAAGCCAGTTTCCCCTCATCAATTTCAGGTAGGCAGGCAGGCAGGCACTTGTACTTTAGGCGAGCGACATTTGTGAGTGTCATTTTTCTGACCCGCTGGCACCGAGACCTGATGCGTTCGGCCCACGGCCCGCCAATGAGCGAGCAGGCCATCCTCCGCTTCCTCCTCCTCCTCCATTGGCTGAGCCTCCTCGGCGTCGACATCCTCGTCTTCGTCCAATCCCTCCAGGTCGTCCAAGGAAATCAACGCCATGTCGTTCGCTTATCGTCACCGACTACCTGAGGCCGAGAGGACGACGGAGAGTGGTGACGTCAGTCCCCCCTCCTCCCCCAATCGAGGTCGAAGGCGGAGGCTAGCGCGTAGCTCGACGTCGCGACGAGCTGCGTTTGGCGAGGAGGCTCCACAGCACGCCATGCCACGCCACGCCACGCCCTTAGCATAATTAACAGGCTTAGCTTCGCGCGCGCCCGTTTACCTGTGCTGTCCCCCGTACGCACGCACGCACGCGCGCGCTCGTTCTGCTCCAAGGTGTACACGGAAAATGAGCGAGCGACTTGACGCTTGTCCGTCAGCCGGAAAAGCAATCGCCCGCACTTCCGCTAGCTTCAAAATAAGAGTAGGAGTGCGGCATTTCCTCGGGGAAATTGGCTGCTTGTTGGAGCTCTGACGATGATTTTGCTTCCAACCAGCAGAAGCCGATATCTAAACATTCGCGGCATAGAATGATAGAGCGAGCAAAACGTCGACGACAGGTCAGGCTTTGCTAAAGCCAACGAGCTCATGGGTAAGTTGGAAGTTGTGCTGTACCCATAGCTTTTTGTTTTGACACACACACGTGTATATAAATACACGCACATTCATTGATATATAAATGTATGTGTATATATATATATATACAGACACACATATTTGTAAACTTGAAAGAGCAGGCCTGGCTAGGCCTTTCAAATTTCATGGGCCCCCTGAACCATGACGGAACGGTCGCCCAGGCAGGGGAGGAGGCGGAGCCGAGCGACCTCCGCTCCGCTCCGCCTCCTCCCCTGCCTGCCAGGGCCAACGGTCGCTGTGGAAACAAGAGGATGCCTTGGAGAAGGCGTTTGAGGCTTTTTTTCCCCCATCCTCCTCATTTGAAGTCTCCCACGGTCCGCGTGTCCTTTCATCGGCGCTAACGAGCGCAGGTGACGGCGGGGTGTCGCTTCGCCTCGCCGTCACCCTGCGCGTGCCAGCTTTTGGCTCCCGCGGTGCCAGCGGGAGGCGGCGCCCACGCCCGCTTTCAAGCCGCCGCTCTCATTAGACAGCTCGTTAGCGTCCCATTTCCACGGGTCCGGGCCACTCGGGGGCGAGGATGACCTTTGACCTCCGGCTACCCTAAACGCCGCGCCGTGACGGTCGATGAGCCGGCGTCCCGGGCCTCCGGTCGATAAGCTCCCGACGGAGGGGGTCGTGGGAAACGGCCCCCCCCCTCCCGCTGTATCGATGCCCGGCGCTATTTTGCGCGCACATCTGCTAGCCGCTAGCCTCCGACGTAGGACGAAAGGAGCGCGTGGTCATCAAAAATGTTTTGACGTTGTGCGCACTGTAAGGTGGGCCAGCCCCCGTTTTTTGAACGGAGGAGGAGGAAAAAGCTGACTGTATTTCTTGTGGTGGGCCTTGTTTGCGTGTGGCCAGCCGGGAATGGACGGGGGAGGGGGGGGGGGGCGGAGTCCTGTTACAGGAAGCGGCAGCAGCAGCAGCAGTGACTTTGATGAATTATTGATGGAGCTAATGGATGCTTTCTATTTTCTTTCTCTTTTTTTTTTTCTTTGCCTGCCTGCCTCAACCACCTGAAAAGTCCCAGGAGAGCCAAAGGCAGTCACGTGAGGCCACCACGTACGTCCACGTACGTCCACGTACGTCCACGTACGTCCACGCGTTTGGCGCAAGAGGCCGCTTTTAATTTGGCGGAAGTTCCGGCTCTGGTCAACTGGCGCGGGCGCGCGCATTCTCTCCCTCTCTCTCACTCTCTCTCTCTTGCTCTCACTCCCTCCTCACTCTCGCTGTTTTGGCTTTCTGCCTACGGAGCGCGTTCCCGAGGGCCGACTGCGGCGCGGCAGCCGGAGCGAGATGGCAGCAGCGGGACGCCATGGCCGCTGAGAAGAAAAGGATCGGCGCGCGCGCCGGCGTGGTCGGCAGTGGCGGCAGTGGCAGCGGCGGCGGCGACGCCCTAAGCGAGATGCGGGCGCGTCCGCGAGCCTCCTTCTCCCTGTCTTTCTCCTCCTCGTCTGCGGCGGCGCCGCCGTCGTCCTCGCCGCCGCATGGCTCCCTCTCCTCCCGGGCGGCGTCGGGGGCCAGCCTGGCCCTGAGCGCGCTTTCGCTGCTGCTGCTGGCCACGGCCATCGGCAGCGACCACTGGTACGAGACGGACACGCGACGCCACCGGGACAACTGCGAGCGTCAGGGCGCCGACTCCAACGGGCAGCAGAACCGCGACATGCCCATCTACCACCTGCCGCTGCTGGACACGGGCGCGCGCGACGTGGCGCTGATGAAGCCCGTGCACGTGGGCAGCCGCGAGGACGAGCTGCTGGAGAACTGGCGCGCCATCCTGGGCATGGGCATCCTGGAGACGGAGTGCGGACGCCCGCTCTTCTCCACGCACGCCGGCCTGTGGAGGAAGTGCTACTTTGCCGGCCTGGACCCGGACATCGACAAGCTGGTGGACAGAGGTAGGGGAAAGAAAAAAACACAACAAGAAAAAATGCGTGCACGTGATTGGCTCCGACGGTGGTCCCGGACGCTCACCCGCCCGACTCCACGTCGCTCAGGTATCGCGGAGCGCTGCACGGCCGTCAAGTATCACTTTTCGCAGCCCATCCGATTGAGGAACATCCCCCTCAACCTCACCAGAAGCATACAGCAAGACGAATGGCACCTGCTACGTGAGTCTCTTGCATATTGACAGGCTTGCCACGACGCACGCGGTGGTGCTCTCTCTCTCTTTCTCTCTATCTCTCTATCTCTCTACATCTAGTATTCCGTACTTCTCTTCTGTCAGACCTGCGACGCATCACGGCCGGCTTTTTGGGCATGGCCGCCGCCGTCCTGCTGTGCGGGAGCATCGTCACCGGCGTGGGTTTCTTCTGGGAGGGAAGCCTGACCAGACACGTGGCGGGTCTCCTCTTCTTCATGGCAGGTGTGCGACGGGGGCGCCGTGGACGTACGCTGGGCGCGTCCCCTCCCCGAGCGTCTTTTGAGCGTGCCTCTCACGACCACTGTGTCTTTTTCCGCTCCCTCAGGAATTTTCTGCGCCATTTCGCTGTGCACCTACGCCTCCAGCGTGACCTACGACCTCTCCAGGAAGCCCCCCTTCATCTACGGCCTCCCCGACGACGTGGACCACGGCTACGGCTGGTCGGTGGGGCTGGCGTGGGCCAGCCTGTCCCTCAGCGTGGCGTGCGGCTGCCTGGGGGCCGCCTTCCCCCTGCCCGGCCTCTCGGGGCGCCGGCGCGACAAAGCCGCCGTTGCCGCCGGCGTCTCGGCCGTCTGAGCCGGGGCCCCGGTCGGGGGCCCCGGTCGGGGGCCCCGGTTCAGACGGCCTCCCGCGCCCAGTGGTGAGGCGCCGGCACCCTTTCTGGCCTACCCCAAACCTCCCTTAAGGAGAAGCTCTTTTATAAGGAGATACGAAAGGATAAAAAAAAAAGATGGAGCAAAGCACGCAGTTGTGGAGGCCGCTAGCTTCACGCTAACTTAGAATCACAAATTCCATAGACGGGCTAACAGAATCAAAGATAGCGGGCGTGTGTCCGAGCGGTGGTCGGGATGTCACCCCATAGATCGATGAAGCACAATGTCATGTAAATCTGTCATATTACAACTATTATAACATATTTTTTTGTTCAAATGTCTGTGGCGTTTTGCCAAGAAAGATGGCCGCATAGATGGCTTCAGGCCAAATAACCGGCTTGTCCTCGGCGACTGCGCCATTGGATTCCCGGCCAATGGGCTTCCCATATGCTTTTGGCCACTATAACGAACGCTATACTTTGTCAAGCCCCGGGAGAAGGCCATGTCAATATAAGCTAGTTGTGGCTTAGATGTAAAGTCGACACGTTGCATTCCATGGAACATTACCACCCCCAAGATGGCCGCCCCAGATGCATTTTGGTGTAGAGGACACATCATTGTTTTTTATTTTCTTTGGTATATGCGCGGTAAAGGCCGGGTTTGCGGTCCACAGAGTGCAGTCCCTTGTCAGCTCACGGCGCTCATATGTACCTGCAAATCCAAAACAAAACCAGTGTACATGCTAACGCCGCCGCCGCCGCCACTTTTTGGTTCGAATGATGCCATTTTCTTTTCTCTGGTGGCCAATGTAAATCCATCCTCGGCCACGGGATGCGTTGCACTTGAATTGTATGGTGGGAAAATTCAAAAATGTCCTGTTCAAACACACTGTGCCTGCCCGCCTGCCATTTTTGTGCACTTCCCTCAGCGGGTTATTTGGAGGCCGGCCGCTCACGGAAATGTCACCCAAATCCTCATCTGGCTTTGGACAATCAATCACACAGCTCACCCACCAAAGAAATCACTCTCCAACCCATTTCAATGCCACCAGACTCTTTGTTTATTTGACAGATGTGGGCGAGGGAGGAGAGTCTTCCCGGGCGTAGAATCCTTCCAGCAGCTTCCGCATCCTGCCCAAGACCACGGGGTTGCCGCTGCCGCAGTCGCAGTCGTCCGGCCCGTACGGTGGCGTCACCAGCAGGGCGCCGGCCACCAGCAGTCCGTCGCCGCGCTCCTCCACGGGGACGCGCTGGCCCTCCAGCCAGCGGCGGAGGGCGGCTCGCCGCTCGGGGTCAGCCCGCCGCCCGGGGTCAGCCCACCGCCCGGGGTCAGCCCCGTCGCACGCCGACGCCGTGGCCGAGGAGGCAAAGAGGCGGCCCAGGCGCCGGGCCGCGGCCCTGTCCGCCTGCCGGATTTTCTCCACGCGCCGCACCGCAGCGCCCATCACCACGCAGAGGCCGTTGGGCTCGTGCTCCGTGGCGCCCAAGGTGACCAGGACCAGGCTGACAAACAAAAAGGACGGTAGAGTGAGGGGGCGGGCTTAGAGTTACACTTGCCGGCTGAACAATGCGTCGGGGAGACGTGCCGGCGTTCAGAACGAACCTGGCGGACACGGGGTCGACCGTGAGCAGCCAGCCTCCGAACACTTTCCCCGACGCCGTCACTCGCAGCTCGTTGTTGACGTAAGCGCTCCATCGCAGAGGACCCAAGCTGGGCCAGTCGTCGCAGCCGCCGCCGCTAGCCAAAGCCGGCGCGACGGCCGGCGCGACGGCCGGCGCGACGGCCGAGTCGTCTCCGGAGTAGCCACTAGCCATAGCGGCGCGTCTTCCCGCCTAAGTCCCGCCTGGGGAGAGAGGCGGCAAGCGGCTAAAGGGGGTCCTGTCGTCGACGAGCCACCGAGGTGAACAACATTCCAAAATACAGCCCCAGTTAAAGAGAAAGAAAGTGGACAAGGCGCACTATTGAACGTGCTTTGGTGCGGCGTGCCACCAATGCTAAAATATACGTTCGTGGGCGCCGTGCTTTTATTTTGAAATGCAGAAAGAGGGAAGAGGTTGGGTTGGTGCGATTCTTCCGGTTTGCCTGTCCGCGTCGCCAGAGCAGCTGCTGGCAACCTGACTGACTTGTTTGGACTTTTCGGCCCCAATAACCGCCTCAGCGACCGACCGACCGAACGACCGAACGACCGACCGACTGGATTGGACTTTCCCCGTCGGCGGACATTAGCTAACTGTCAATTAGCTAGCTGGCTCTGTGGCCGTAGCCAGCTGAAGCTGACGGAAGCTGACGGAAGGGGACTCAGTCGAGTGGACTCGTTGTGGCACTCGGCAATTATCCGGCGTCGGCTCTGGCGCTCGGACTTCCTATCAGGCATGCTGCGGAGAATGATTGTGAAGACGTCGGCTTCCCTTCTCTTGGCCATCTTGCTAAGCAACTTAGCCCTGGCGTGGTTTCAGCTCAACAAGCCTTCCGTGGCGGCAGAAGACGTGCAGAGCTGCTTCTGCCATGCAAGTCACCTTGTTTTGCACCTTGTTTTGCTCCCAATCTCCTCTCCTTTCCTCCCCATCTTTTTCTCTTCTCTTCTCCTCTTCTATTCTCTCGGGTCAGGCTTCGTTCGACCTTCTCCAAATCTCGCGTGTAGTCGCGTCACGTTTAGTTTGACAGCGTTTTCTTTGGCCTCTGCGCGATTTCACTTGAAACGAGAAGAGGGGAAAAAAGCTTCTTTTTCATCCTTTTCTTATTTTCTCTTCCTGGACGTGACGGGACGACTTGCTTGTGTACGGCGAGCGTGGTGGAAGGCGATTGGCCGAGGCCTCGCTCGCCCCGCCTCGCCGCCTTTGGCTTCTCGTCGCCATTGGCCGAAGGGAGAGGCGAGGCGGGTGAGAGGGCGGCGCTTATTCCAGCGAGGAGGCGGGGCTAAGGCTTGTCCACTTGTTAGACAGGCAGGCGCTTTAGAAGAAGGTGCTTCCAAAAAAAACAAAAAGAGGTCAAGATGTTGCGAGCTCTTTGCATCTTCTTTCCTTTGGCTACCTTCGGCGTAAGCACCTTCGGCGTAAGCACCTTCGGCGTAAGCACCTTCGGTGTATTCGCAGTCGTGCCATGGCAGGTCAGAGTTGCCGGCTCATTCCAAGGTTATTTTTTTTCCACGCGTTTCAAAAGTTTGTGTCGGCTGAGCGCTCTTTGCTTTTCGCAACATATGCTACAAACTCCAGGTCGAGCCGTCTGGGATTTTCCATGACATCTAGTCCACTTTGCCCCAGATGGCCAATGAGATTCTTTTTTTTTTTTTTTTCTCTTCATTGTTCGTCGGTTGAGCGGATGCTTTGTAAAGGCTGCCGCCAACTGGCGTAGGTAAGCGCCTGACGCGCTGTGCCTTTTTGCCGCTTTGCTGTCTTCTTGATTCCTAATGATCCTACTTTGAATCGCTCTGTGCTTTGGCTTTCGGTCCTCTGTCTAACTGGTAACTGTGCCTTTTCCCGTGCGGTCACCCTCTTGCTACTTGTCACGTAATGACGTCGTAAAGGTATCCGATCCAATTTGTCCACAGCTGACGGGCGTGCTGGACGACTGCTTCTGCGACGTGGAGAGCATCGACGTCTTCAACAACTTCAAGATATACCCTCGCATTAAGAAGCTGTCCGAGAGGGACTACTTCCGCTACTACAAGGTGGGCTCGGACGGGATGCTGGGAATCGGCCTTCCGTTGTGATTGACACGCCGCCGCCGCCGCCGCCCTCTCGCGCTCAGGTCAACCTGAAGCGAGCGTGTCCCTTCTGGCCAGACGACGGCCAATGCGCCATCAGAGACTGCCAGGTGGAGCCCTGTCCGGAGGTAGGTGAAGGGCCGCCGTCTTTGGCCCGTCTTTGGCCCGTCTTTGGCCCGTCTTTGGCCCGTCGCTGGCCCGTCTCTGGCCCGTCGCTGGCCCGTCTTTGGCCCGTCCACTCTCTCCACCGGCTGTCTTTGACGCTCACAGAGTCGAGTCCCTGAGGGCATCAAGTCGGGCAACTACAACAAGGTGAGCGGCCGAGTCGCCGCGTCTACGCTCCAGCGTTCGCCCTCTGACGCCCGGTCCCGCCCACCTGCAGTATTCGCAGGCCGCCAACCGGCCCGCCGTCCGGCCCGCCGGCCAACCCGCCGGCCAACCCGCCGGACAACCCGTCGAGTGTCAGCAGGCGCAGGAGCTGGGAGCCATCAACAACACGCTCAGGTCAGAGCCGGAGAGAGCAAGCGCCTTCCTTCTTCCTTTCGTTGTCCCTTTTTTTTCTGCCGCCGCCGCCGCCGGCCTTCCCCACGAGGGCCAGCCTTGGCAGCTGCGGCATTTCAACATTTTTTTTCTTGTTTTTGCTGTGTGTTTGCGTAGCAATCAGAGCAAAGAGGCGTTTGCAGACTGGGCCAGACACGATGACGCTCAGGATCATTTCTGCGAACCAGACGGTAAGAGCCCGACCGGACCGAGTCGAGCCCCGGCTAATGCACCCGTCCCCCCCCCCCCCCCCCCCCCCCCGCGCGGCAGACGAGTCGTCGCCGGACGCCGAGTACGTGGACCTTCAGCTCAACCCCGAGCGCTACACGGGATACAAAGGGCCGTCGGCTTGGAGGGTCTGGAACAGCATCTACGAGGAAAACTGCTTCAAGTCGGTGACGCCCCCTTCCCCCGACAGCCCCCTCTAAGCCGGACGTCCTCCCCGCTAACCTCCTCCTCCTCCTCCTCCGTCCTCCCGCGGCAGGCCCCGGTCCGTCTACCGACCTTTGAACCCTCTGGCCCCCAGCAGAGGTGAGCTCACGGCCCGCCGTCCGAGCCGTCGGAAGCCCCGGGAACCGGCGGCGGAGAGTTGCCTTCTCTTGGTCGGAAGCCAGATCCCGCAAAAAGATGGCGTCATTTTTTTCTTCTCCTTGTCTGTTTAGGCGACGACGGTGAGTTAAGTCGTGGCGGCGGGCGCTTGTCTGGATGACGCCAGCTCTCTCTGCTTCCAGGCGAGAGCTTCTACAACTGGCTGGAAGGTGAGGTCAGGAGAGGTCAGGAGAGGTCAGGAGAGGTCAGGAGAGGGGAGGTGAGCCGTCTTTTCTACCGAGCGCTCTTTCCTCTGGCCGGCAGGGTTGTGTTTGGAGAAGCGGGTTTTCTATCGGCTCATCTCGGGCCTTCACAGCAGCATCAACATCCACCTGTGCGCCGAGTACCTGTTGGAAGGTAAGGTCGCCGCGGTCCAAAGTGGACGGGCGCGTCTGACGGGCGCGTCTGACGGGCGCGACTGGCGGGCGGCACAGAGGCCTGGGGCCGGCCGGCGTGGGGACCCAACCCCGAGGAATTCCGTTCCCGCTTCGACACGGCCGAGACCAAGGGCGAGGGGGCGCGGCGCCTGAAGAACTTGTACTTCCTCTACCTGATGGAGCTGCGCGCCCTCTACAAAGTGGCGGCCTACTTTGAGCGCGCCGTGGTGGACCTTTACACGGGCAACGGCCCGGAGGACGCCGACACCAAAGAGCTGCTGCTGGAAGTCTTCCAAGAGATCAAGTGGGCGGGCCGAGAGCGCCGTCCCGGAGGCCGTCCCGGAGGACGTCCCGGAGGCCGTCCCGGAGGACGTCCCGGAGGCCGTCCCGGAGGACGTCCCCGAGGCCGTCCCGGAGGACGTCCCCGAGGCCGTCCCCGAGGCCGTCCCCGAGGCCGTCCCCGAGGCCGTCCCGGGCCGGCCTCACCTCTTTGTCGCCGCCGTCGACTCATTGGCCGTCCTCTGCCCCCTTCCAGAATGTTCCCCATGCACTTTGACGAGAAGTCCATGTTCGCCGGACGCGAGAAGGAAGCCCAGAGCCTCAAGGTAAACAAAAAGAAATGCTCGTGGAGATAAATGTGTGCCGGCCCTTTGATTCAATCAATCAGAGACAAAATGGGTGGCGCAAAAAAATGCCCATCCTTCCTTCCTTCCTTCCCACTTTGACCGGGATCCAACGGGGATCTTTTTGTGGCCGTAGGAAGAGTTCCGTCTTCACTTCAAGAACATCAGCAGGATCATGGATTGCGTGGGCTGCAGCAAATGTCGACTTTGGGGCAAGCTGCAGGTAAAAGTGCACTTTGAGGGGGGTCTCCAGCTTTGAGGAAGGGGGGCTGACACGCCGGACGTCTTCAGACTCAGGGGCTCGGCACGGCGCTGAAGATCTTGTTCTCGGAGAAGCAGATCAAGAAGCTTCCGGAGCACTCGCCCTCTAAAGGCTTCCAGCTGACGCGCCAGGAAGTGGTGGCCCTGATCAACGGATTTGCCAGGTAACGCCGTCCCACGGGCTACGTTTGGTGTTCCAGCTCGAGGCCTTTTGCCCGGGCCCAATGATACCGAGTGCGTACGATCCATTCAATTCGACGGCGCTAAAAAAAAAAAAAAAAAAAAAACGAATAGTGCCATCTCGCGGCCGCCACGGGAAAATGCGGAACAATGAGCAATTTGTCCCGTCCCAAAATGGCCGCCTTCCATCCATTGCTTCTGTTGCAGGTTGTCCACCAGCATCCATCAGCTGCACAACTTCCGCCTGCTGCTTAAAGATGGCACGTGACAGGAAGCCATTTTGGGCGCCCACTGACGCCACCGCCTTCCGCTGGGATGTCGGGCCACTTCCCGTGCGTTGCTAGATTTAGGGACTTTTTTTTTTTTTCTCTCTCTCATTTGTGTGTTTGTGCAAATAGAAGACTTGGCGGCCCAGCTGTTTTGTTCTCGTAAGGAATATTCTCTTGCGGCCGTTTTTGCGCCGCCGACCAAAGACTGGAAAGCTGCCCGCCCGGTTGACTTTTGTGGCGTGATCCCGCCCGTCCGCATTAAAGGCCGACCGGAATCAAACTCGGACTCCCGTCTTTGCGATGGGGACGACTTTGGCGCAAATCAACTTTTCAAGCTTTATTGTCGGCGCACCACAACGGTGTCGCCGTCCTCCACGTCGTAAAAAAACAGGGTCTTGAGGTCGCCGCCCATCTCGTACTCTGGCCCGACCACCTGCGGGGGCGCCAAGCGTCAGGAGAAGAAGAAGAAGAAGACGGGCGGCCGGTGGCGGCGGCCCTCACCTTGGCGCTGGTGTAGCTCAGCTTGAGGTCACCGGCGGGGACCCGCAGGATCCTGGCCAGGAGGCCCTTGACCTTGCCGATCTCCATGGTGACTGCAAACAAAGGCCGTTCGAGCCGAGGGCCGTTCGAGCCGAGGGCCGTTCGAGCCGAGGGCCGTTCGAGCCGAGGGCCGTTCGAGCCGAGGGCCGTTCGAGCCGAGGGCCGTTTGAGCCGAGGGCCGTTCGAGCAGACGGCCGGCAACGTCTCACTCACCCGGAAGCTTCTTCACCAGCGGCGGTCGAGACGTCTCGTCCGCAAACACAAAGGTGATCTCTGCAAGGGAGACATTTTGGAACAAAAAAATCTTTACAATGGATGTTGTGTGTGTGTGTGTGCTTACTCAACAGCTGATTTTTAAGAGCAAAGGGCCGAGGCTTTTTCAGCTCGCCTTCTTCCGGAGCGCCGTGCTCTGAAACACGCAAAGAAAGTCGAGCCCCCCCGAGACGCACAACCACGGCGGCGGAGAGGGACGTCCTCACTTTCCACCAGCCCGGCGTAACGGGGATGGCGACGGGCAAACTCCCGACGGGACGGGCTCCGCGCCTCGGAGCGCATCCATTCCTCTCCAAACATCTTCAGGTAGTCGCGTTCGGCGCCCCGCCGCTCCTGCGGGCTCACCTGCCACGGCCCGTCTGTTAGCAAACCCCCCCCGCCGCGGCGGCGGCCACCCGCGAGCCTTTCCCGACGTGCACCTGGCTGCCGTTGAGGACGCACAGGTGGGGCAGTTTGGCCACCAGCATCTGATTGGCCGTCTTGGGGTTGCGGTCGTCGCTGACCAGGTGGTTCCCGCGACACCAAAGCTGGCGCAGGGACGGCAGCTTGGCCAGCTCGTCCATCACGCCCCACTGAAGGGGAAAGGGACCCGTTAAAGTGGGGCGTTTCGCCGAAAACCGCCACCCTCCCCCTCCGCAAACCTCGGAGATGGCGTTGCAGTTCAAGTTGAGTTTCTCCAGCGAGGCGAACGCCGACGTCTCCGCTCCTGAGGACGGGCCAGAGAGTGGGCCCACCGCGGGGAAGGGAACGCCGGCCGCCGTACCCGCCGTACCTGCCGCCGCATCGGGGAAGCGGATGTCGGACAAGGCGGCGTCGCTCAGGATCAGGTGCTCCAGCCTGAGAACAAGCCAAGCGAGGGGGGGAGGGGGGGGTCGGCGAGGGAGCTCCTTCCGCAGTTGACGCCGTCCAAAGAGTGAGAGCTGACCTCGGCAGGTGGGCCAGGTTGAGCAGGCTGTCCTGCTCCACGGCGTTCTTGGACGCGTCCAGGCACCTGAGCTCTTCAAAGACCCCTTCGGGGGGCCTGAAGGTCAAAACGGGGACCGCAATCAGAGTCGGCGGCCCCTCGCCGACAGACCGACTTAAGGTTAGGCGTCCGCACCTGTCCAAGTGGCTGATGAGGTTGTCCTCCACGATGAGCTCCTCCAGCTTGGGCCACATGGGGGCGCACTCCAGGATCTGAAGGCAGACCCGCATAAACCAAACGGAGGTACCACCACCGACGGCAGCGGAGCGGAGCGGAGCGGGGAGGGACCCTTACCTGCGTCCACGTCAGGCGGCAGCCGATGAGAGTCAGGGCCCGGAGGTTGCCGAAAGCTCCCCGCCGCGACGCGCTCTCCGAGGGCAAACTCAGTCTGTTGAAACTGGCGGGAGAGGTCGGCCCCGGGACGGGGGAGGGGGAAAGGTCGGCCCGAGGCGGGGCGGAAAGTACGCCGGGCGAGGCAAAAAGGCCGCTCTCCGGACCAACTCTCACCTGAGCTGGAGAGCCTCCAAATGCTCCAGCTGGCGAGCCACGGCGACCACCTGGTCCCAGCTGACCAGCAGCGAAGCGCTCAGGTTCAACCAGCGCACGTCTGGATCGGGCCCATAGGAAATGGCAACGTCACAAGCGGGCCGGGAAGGAACCCCGGGACAGCCGGGAAGGAACCCCGGGACCGCCGGGAAGAATCCCCCCTTCCCCCCCACCACCACAACCCCGGCCCTCCAATGAAAGATGGTCAAGAGCACGCCAAAGATACTGGGCGTGGTCCGGAGGACGTCTCCGTCCGCTCCCGGCCCGTTCACCAGGCATTTCTCCAGCAGGACCACGGAGAGGCTTTCCAGACTGTCAAGAAAAACCCAGGATATCGGCAGGGGGTTCCCTCCCTTTCGCGCTCCCCGTCGGACGCGGCACCTGCGCTCCTTGACGTCAGTCCACTCCAGAGTTTTGCTGGAGATGTTGATCTGCTCGTCCAACGCCGCCGCCCCGTCTTCGCCGTACCTGCGCCGCACCGCCGAGAGGAAATCGGAGCCGAAGCTGGCCTTGGCCGGACGCACGAAGGAGCCGCCGCTCGGGTGCCTGGCGGGTAAGAGTGGCCGGCATCAGGCCGTCGGCCCTCGCCGGCGGCTACGGACACGCCGCGGAAATACCCGCAGGCGAAGTAGCGCACGCCTTGGTGACAGCCGTCGTGCTTCCCTCTGCTTGGGTCGTCCCACTCCACGCCCAGCCACACGCCTGTGGAGTGGAGAGGAGGCGAGGGACCCAAACCCAGGCGTCGCCACGGTGACGAAGGATGGAGGTTTTGGAAGGAGGAGACGTAGCCATCAGGGCCGCCACACACTCGTGTGGCGACCCAAAAGAGTTGGCTTTTGGTCTTTTCCAAATGCACAATAACGGGCATATCGGCCGAGCCTACCTTCGGTGGGCGGCACGGCGCCAACGAAGCGGACCGTGGCCCGGTCATCGCCACACGAAATCCGCCTCCCCAGGGCGTCCTCCGGGACTTCCGCCGCCATCCGCCTCCAACGCGCGTCTCCAATCTGGCAAGCTGGGGACGGCCAACATGCTAACATTGCGCCTTTTTATTCCCCTGGGGACGGCCAAAATGCTAACATTTCTCCCTTTTTTCCCCCGGTTGCGACGTTCCGCGGCACTCCGGTACGCCCCCCAAATCAACTACTTTCCCCAGATAATATTCTCCTAGTCGGACTTCAAAAGCCAGCGACGTCACTGATTCCAATGATTGAACAACAACAAACGACTCGATGGATGCATCCAAACGAAAGCTTGAAGTTGAGCGGTCAATCCGGAAGTGTGTTGCTCGACGGACTGATTTAGCGGAAGGACCGGCTTCGAGCAACTTCAGCTACAAACGTGGGTTAATGCGACTCTCGGGTCTCCTTCGTGTGGCTTTCTAGCCAGAAAAGTGCTCTTCCTCGTCCGCGCAGGAACTACAAGCCCCCGGCCAACATTTAATGGGGTATTTGTGAGACGAGTGGAGAGGAAAGATTGCCGATCGACATGAGGAAAAAAGCTCCTTCCAGGTTTGTTGACATCCTCCACCGCTGCTTAAGCTAGTTGGCCTCGGCCTGGGTGGGAATCGGACCCCACGTCGAGGACAACACGCTGACACTTGTATCGCACGCGTGTTCTCCTATTGCACGTCATGGCTTTATTCGTCGTCTCGAATGGGAAAAGATAGCGCTCGCGGTTGGGCTTATTAGCGCCGCCATGGCCGCCTTGCAGACAGGACCAGTCTTTAAGGCTAGCTCGTTCGCTCTGTTAAGGTCTCCTCACCTTATTGTTGTTTTGTTTTTGCTCCTTGTGTTTAGCGCCGAGGCTTCGTCGAGCTACTGCTTGGGCCAGGTGTCTGGAAGTCTTAGCAAGTGTGCGGCTTCTGCCTCGCTCTCGGCTTTGTTTGGCGCCTCCGCCGCGCCGCCAACGGGAAAGCTTTTCGTGCCGGTAGGGGGCGACCTCTCGCAGCCGGCCCCTCCGGTAGGGGGCGACCGCTCGCAGCCGGGCCTTCCTGTAGGGGGCAACCTCTCGCAGCCGGCCCCTCCTGTAGGGGGCGTCCTCTCGCAGCCGGCCCCTCCGGCAGGGGGCGTCCTCTCGCAGCCGGCCCCTCCGGCAGGGGGCGTCCTCTCGCAGCCGGCCCCTCCGGCAGGGGGCGTCCTCTCGCAGCCGGCCCCTCCGGCAGGGGGCGTCCTCTCGCAGCCGGCCCCTCCGGCAGGGGGCGTTCTCTCGCAGCCCCCCGCGCAGGTAAACACAAATGGAAAGGAGCTCATCGATGGTACATTCGGCCTTTCATTCTCTTCTTCCGGCCCAGCTTCAGGCCCAGTTTCCGGCCGGGCGCCACAAAAAGCCCAAGGTGAAAACGGAAGGCGAGCTGAGACTGGAGAGAAGGTGGGTGGGACGGACGCCGTCCGAGCAATGCGACCCCCCGACACCGGCTTTAGCCTCGACTCTGGCTTTGGCGCCCTCGCAGGGAACTGAGCCTGCTGACCGCCGACGAGGCCGGGCGGGCGCCGGCCCGGCGGAAGCGGGCCGTGCGGGAGGCGCAGGATGGCCCCGAGGGCCAGCGCTGGACGTCCAAACGCCGACGGCGGGAAGACAGGACGGCGTTTGTGGGGAACCTGCCTAGCGACTGCACCGAGAAGGTTGGTCCCCACCCATCCCAAAAGCGCCAGATGAAAAATTGGCCCACTTGCTTTGCGCCAGCGCGCTGTTGACTTGTGAGCAAATTGACGCTATAGAAGGGAAGCTGCGTCCTTTGCTAACAAACGGAAGGCTCATCTCCACTTTGACCTCCGTGGCCCGCAGATGCTGCTCGGGCTGTTCCGGAATGACGGCGCCGTGGAGTCCATCCGCTTCCGCTCCCTGGTAAGAAACGCGTGGCCCCACGCCCGCTTAACCGCCCGCCCGCTCGCTTGTCCCGGCCTGACGGCGTCCCGCCCGACAGGTCCGTGAAGATCTGGACGTGTCGCAGAGACTGGCCGCCGTCAAGTGAGTGACCTTCCGGCGCCGTGGGCGTGCGTGCGTGCGTGGTTCGCCCCGGCGCTCACAAGGCGCCATCTTGTGCGCGTTAGGCGGCAAGCGCGACCGTGCACCAGGAGCATCAACGCCTACGTGGTCTTCCGCAAGCCGGAAGGGGTGGTCAAAGCCATGTGCAGGTGGGTGGCCCGCTCCCCGCCCCGCCGACCGGTCCAGATGCCACGGCAGCCTTTGTCTTCCCCCAGGAACGGGACGGAGATCCAGAAGGACTACATCATCCGCGTGGACCGCGTGAGCCAAGAGGCCCAGAAAACCGTGAGTGGCCGGCTATTCCGTCGGCCCCTTTTGGCCCGCGCTTGACGCTCGGAAGTTTTGCGTCCGCAGCACGACCACAAGCGCTCCGTCTTCGTGGGCAACCTGGACTTTGGTGAGTGTTCTCGTCCGGCCTTGCCCCGTCAATGGCGGCTAATGGGTCGGCGTGTATATACCTGCGGGAAGATTTTGCCAATGTTTTGGTGATTTTTGGGGGGGGGGGGAGCGTGACGGTAGCACCCGTTTTTGGACGTAGCCCGTGTTCTGTCCGTCAGAGCTCCAAGAGTTGGCGCTGCGCCACCATTTCCAGGATTGCGGCACGGTGAAGGCGGTGCGGCTGGTGAGGGACCAACGCACGGGACTGGGCAAAGGCTTCGGTTACGTCCTCTTTGAGGTACGGCTTCCGCTCGCCACCTCTGACCCGACCTGGCCACCTCTGACCTCACGCCTCCCTCCGAACAGAGTTCGGACTCGGTCCAACTGGCCCTGAAGCTGGACGGTTCCCACCTGAAGGGTCGCGCCGTCCGGGTCCAAAGGTCCAGCAAGAAGAAGGCCGACGGAGCGCCGGCCGAAAAGAAGGCCGGCGGCCGGGCTCCCGCAAAGAAGGCTGGCGGCCGGGCTCCCGCAAAGAAGGCGACCGCCGCCGCGGTCAATGTGGAGCCGCGTCACGCCTTCAAGGGCGAGATGGCCGAGCCCACGCCAAGAGGCAAAAAGAAAACGGGCCAGAAGAAGCTAAAGAAGAGAGGGAAACGAGTGTGTTGAACGAGCGCAAAGCAAAGTTTTAGTTCCCTCCATCTCTAAGCGTCCCTCTGCTACCCACGGAAATGACTTTGTCGACTAGGCAAGTGTTTTTGTTTTCTTAGGTGGTTGTTTTTCTTCTTCTAATAAATCTAGACGTGGATAGATTTGAGAATGATTGATGACATTCCTCCATTGAATTTGAAACATTTTTGCCCGGGTGGTTTTAGGGAGCATGCTAAGGGTTTAGTCACTTTCCTTTGTTTTTTTTCATTAATCAACTCTCCCAAACATTTGACACGATGGCGGCAGTTTTGTTTCATTTAAGACCTTTGAACAAACAAAAGATGAGAATGAACTTTTAGAGGAAAAGAAATGGGATGGCTCCAACATTAGCGAGACCCCTCCTCCCTCCACTCGACTGTAAATAACTGAATCAATCTGAAAAGGAACCAAAGTCACGCAGGTCCCGGACGTCCAAATCCGCTGGCTCGATGAATCGGACGTCGAGCACGTCAATGGAGCTCAAAGGTGACTGCAGAACGGACACTCGTCTCCAGTCGTGAGGATTGGACAAGACTGTTTTCGCCAGGGGGCGCTGCAGCAAAAGAAGGTAGGCGCGGTTCGACGTGCGACTGCGCATGCGCGTGGTGCTGCTGCTGCTGAGGCTGGAGAAGGAGGAGGAGGAGGAGGAAGAAGAAGACAGACAGAGATGGAGAAGGCGCTCGGGCGGCCACGCTGAAGATGATGACGGCGACGACGACGACGACAGAGATGAAGACGATATTCGCTACTGCCGCTGCTACTGCTGCTCCGGTGGAGGACCACTCCGGACCGGAAACAACCAAAAGGTCAGACTTTCCCTGGGCGAACGGCATGACCGTGACCGAACGCGGCCCGATCGATACCAAGCGAGGCGTGCACGTGACGAGGCGTGATGACGCAATCCCAAGGAGCGCTGACTCGGGCGTTTTGGCGAGGCCTCCTTCCTTCTTTCTTTCCTTTCGGGCTTCGGGTGTCCGCTCCGGATATGCCGCCCCCACCCCCCCCCCCCCCCTCCCCCCTCTTGAAAGTGCGCTAGCCTTCACCTTGAGTTGACGTCGACGTCTTTAGACGCTCCGAGTTGTGGACCATCCCAAGCGAGCCAGCCAGAAGCCCCAGCAGCGTTTTGTTTTGGGAGGGCGGGGGCGGGAGGGGACGTACACAGACAGGGGTGGCGTTTGGGTTTGTTACTTCTAATTACGCTTTTATTGCGAAAGGGCCGAGCGGAAGTAGCAGCCGTCGTCGAGCCTCGCTCGTCGACTGACACTGCCGCTGCACTGCGGTGCGGTGCGGTACGGACAAAACGCGCTTCCGGGCGGCCCCCCCGCTCGCACGTTCCACTCCGACCCAGCTGGAACGGGACTGCGCCTTTTTTTCTTATTTTCCATCCCCAGCCGGATCGGTGGCCCGGTGGGGGTTAGCCTCGCCTCGCCTCATCTTTCGCCGATGAAGGTTCCCAAGAGGCGGAAGAGGACGAGCGCCAGGTGGGGAGACGTTGTCCACGTCGATATTCTGGTCACACGCACGCGCACACACACACACACACGCACGCGCACACACGCACACGCACGCGCACACACACACGCACGCACGCGCGCACACACACATACATAGTTATTGCCGGGCGAGGCTCGATTCTCGACCCGGGCGGGTCAGGTCGGGCCACGTTTATTCAAGTAGGGATGCGTAGCTGCGCATGCGCACGTACGGTGACTGTGCAGTGCGGACAAACGGCCGGCGAAAAAGAAAAGTATTGGCTGGTGTAGGACGCCGCTGGAGCGTTGGCTGCCTACCGATCTTTGAGCCCACGCCAGCCACTCATGACACTAAACTCGGCTAACACACAAAGTCGGGGCCAACCCAGACCACCTTTGGATTCTTTATCGGGGCCGGGTAATGGCCACTTGCCTTGACGTGGATGGTCATCATCATCCACACTGCCCACCATTGGAAAAAGTAGCCGACTTTTAGCCACCCCGTCGTCGTCTGCCCACCGCTTCCCACGCTTCGGGAGTCCCTTGTTTTGTCCTACTTTGGCCCATTGTTTTTCCTTGCAAATGTGCCGGTTAACTGCCGTGTGTTTGGCTCGTAGGCCGCCCCGGGAGTCGTGGTGAGGCCGGGCTCGGGATCATGGTGAGGCGGGAATCGGGCCCGCTGGGCCGCCTCCGCCGTCTGGCGCCGTCCTTTCCCCCTTGGCATGCGCGGCCGGAGCACCTCCGGCCAAAACCACCCGCGCCGTACGCTGGCCCGCCGGAGCGCCCAAAACCCCGCCGGGCTTTCAATCGGCCGAGTGCGCAATTGAAAGTACCGGAGCCTCCCCGCGGGAGGGCCTCGCACCCCCCCACCCCTGCCTGTTTCTCCCCACGCTGCGGACTTCCCGGACACCGGCGCCGTGTCCGATCACGCGTACCCTCATCATCGGCTTTCATTTTCGGAACACTTGCTAAAATACGTCGTGTTGCACCGACGGGGAAAAGTGGCCGTCCGGGTCCCGCCTGGCACCAAAGACTCCATCCAGAGTCGACGGATGGGCGGACCGGCGCCCCGTCCGTTCGAAGCGGCTGGGGGGCGAGGGAGCGCGGCCTCCCCTCCCTCCCTCCCTCCCTCCCGCTCGGCACGCACGGGACGTCTGGAGCGCGTGCCGTGGTCCAGTTGCATAAAGAAATGGACAATTGTTGGCAAAGGGCTACGGGGAGCGCCCCCAAATGCCACGTCTCGATCGGTGCAACACCGGTGAGCTTTTGCGGCGGCCTTGAGTTTGACGCCTTTGCCAGAGACAGCGGGCGCTATTTGCTGTTTAGCAACGTGCACGCCTGGACCGAGCCCCAACCCCCCGACCCCCCCTCCCGACCGGCGGCCCGTTGGAAACGGGGCGGTGGCTAATAACGTTTTCTGTGCCCCGGACCGCAGATCAATGGCTCGTTCAAGCTGGGAGCTGCTCGCGTTCTTCACGGATGGCAGATGCAGTGCTTAGGCCCCGCCCACCAGGACAACGCCAACATGAACGGCACGGCCGAGCAAGCCGACATCCTGCCGCCCAACTGCATGGTCAAGGACAGGTGGAAAGTGGTCAGCACACCCGCCGAGCCGCCGGGCACACGCACGGGCACACGCACGGGCACACGCACGAGCACACGCACGGGCACACGCACGGGCACCCTCTGTCGTCTTGGAGGGCCACTGCACTTGCAGCTTTTTCTTCCAACCCATCCAGCGCAGGCACATGTATTCAAAGTTCGATCAGTGGGGACTGGGGTGCTTTAACTGGAGAGGGAGGGAGGTAGGGAGGGAGGGAGGGAGCAGATTTCCTTTCAAGTCATACAGCAGCCATCCAGCTGACTGACAAAGTTGAAGGTGTGGGTGGGGGTTGGGCTGCAAGACCAGCAGCTGACGCCAATCCACTGATTGTACACGCAGGTCACTTAGTATTGCAGAAAGCTTTCCTCTTCAGAAGTCGAACCCAAAGCAAGCCAGTGGCCTTTTGTTTATCTGCTTAATTTGCCGAGCCCTGTTAAATGAATGCTTTGTCTTATGGGTTGCTATATTTTATTTCCCTTGTTTGACAGATTTTTGGATCATTTCAAATGGTGTGTAACAACTTTTGTATGGGACTTTTTTAAAATAGGGTTTCTTTTTGTCAAACCTATCTCAATTTAACCAATTTTGGGTAGGCACAACTTTTGGTCTTGGAGGGCCGCTGCACTTGCAGCTTTTTCCTTCCAACCCATCCAGCGCAGATAGATGTATTCAAAAGTGAATCAGCAGGGGTTGGGCCACTGTGGGGGGTGGGGTGTGGGGGCAGCAGCAGCTTTCCCTTCAAGTCATCCCGCACCGACCGAGCTGACTGACCAACTTGAAGGTGTGGGTGGGGGTTGGGCTGCAAGACCAGCAGCTGACGCCAATCCACTGATTGTACACGCAGGACACTTGGTATTGTAGAAAGTTTTGCTCTGTCCAGGTTGAAAGCAAAGCACTCACTTTTGCCCCCTTTTTTAAAGTTTTTGCACTGCCCTGTTAAATAAATGCCCGGTCTTATGGGTCGCCATATTTCGTTTCCCTTATTTGATACTTTTTTGGGGATCGTTTCAAATGGCGGTGCTCTTCGATGGGTCAATATGGTGAAAAGTCTGCGCTTTGATCACACATGTTTTAAATATGTCTACTGAAAACAAGTGTTGGACTGGACTGGCTTCCACAGTCTACACCAGGGGTGGGTGGGCAAAGTGGGTCCCGGCGATGCCGTACAGTCGCAGACGCAGATGAGCCAGCGGGGGTTGCACTGAGGCTTGAGAAAGAGGATGACTGCAATCCACCGATGGCACTCGTAACATAGCATAGAGTTTTGGAACGCTTTCGCTCTCTTTATGGCTTGGAAGCAAAAGCTGCAGCCCCCCCCCCCCCCTCCCGGAGCCACTGCCACCGTGGCCCACGGTGGAATGCTTTCCCCAGCTCTCGTCCTCCTTCCTAGCCTAGTTGCCTTTAGCCACTTTGCTTTTCAGCTGAAGAAGATCGGCGGCGGAGGTTTCGGCGAGATCTACGAGGCGCTGGACCTGCTGACCCGAGAGAACGTGGCGCTCAAGGTGGAGTCGGCCCAGCAGCCCAAACAGGTTCTCAAGATGGAGGTGGCCGTGCTCAAGAAGCTGCAGGGTGAGCGTCGCTTGGGGACGTGGCTCCCATCTTTTTTGGGGGGGGCTTTGACCTTTTTCTCCTTCCTCCTCCTTCTCCTCGTTTGGCCCGCCGGGCAGGTAAAAACCACGTGTGTAAGTTCATCGGCTGCGGCCGAAACGACAAGTTCAACTACGTGGTGATGCAGCTTCAGGTGAGAGCCAATGAACAAGGCCCATTTTGGCGTGGCTCTGGCCAGCCAGCCAGCCAGCCAGCCAGCCAATGGGATGTCTCCGCCGTCTTGGCGCCGGTCCACTCCCGCCTCCGTCTTTTCAGGGTCGCAATTTGGCCGACCTGCGACGCAGCCAACCTCGAGGGACCTTCACCATGAGCACCACGCTGCGGCTGGGGAAGCAGATCCTGGAGTCCATCGAGGCCATCCACTCGGTGGGATTCTTGCACCGAGACATCAAACCGGTCGGTAAAAGGCGCCGACGTCGGAAGGGGCCGCGGGGCCAAAAAACCCCGCTGGCTTGCCCGCTCACCACCGCCACTTTCGGTCGCAGTCCAACTTCGCCATGGGCCGCCTGCCGTCCACGTACAGGAAGTGCTACATGCTGGACTTTGGCCTGGCCCGCCAGTACACCAACACCACCGGGGAGGTCCGGCCGGTAAGGCGGCCATCTTTATCCCCCGCCCCCACTTGTAAACAGATGTCTGCCGGTTTCTTCTCTCTCCATTCTTTGTGTTTTTTTTTTCATAAGCACGCTCATTTGTCTGCACACAGCAGACACTTTTGTATTTGCATGAGCGTGTGACTTTTTTGTTTGCTCTTCATATTTTGCCCCCCACCCCAACACACCTTTATTGTGCTTTTCCTTTTGCCGTCCTCTGGCTTTATTTTGGGTGTCTTTTTATTTGTCTTACAGTTCTTTCCTTTGGACTTTATGATTTTGACGTGCATGCCCTCATCACCATCGTCACCGTGGTTACCAGGGACGTGAGAGGGAGGGGCCGTTTGCCCGCCACGGAATCCGGGGGGTCAAACATGACATAATCCAGGTTATCCAATCCAAACTTTTGCCTTCCCCAAAGCCAAAGAAAAAAATAAAAGGTTGCACAGGCCCCTCCCCCCAAAATGTGCAGACTTTGTGCGGGCAAGAGGGTTGCCGTCCCGCCTCGCCTTAGCCCCGCCCCTGCCCCCGAACCCCGAACCCACCACCCCACCCCACCCCCTTGGGAGAGGACGGCATTTGCCGCGAAAAGCCTTCACGGGCCCGTGTCCGTGTGTCTCCGGCAGCCCAGGACGGTGGCGGGGTTCCGAGGGACGGTGCGCTACGCTTCGGTCAACGCCCACAAGAACAAGGTCAGGCCCCGACCCCGAGTGGCTGGCTCAACCCCGGGTGCTCCGCCTGAGCCCCGCCTCAGCCCCGCCTGAGCCCCGCCTCTCCTCTCCTCTGTCCGCAGGAGATGGGTCGCCACGACGACCTGTGGTCGCTCTTCTACATGTTGGTGGAGTTTGCCGTGGGTCAGTTGCCGTGGAGAAAGATCAAAGACAAGGTGAGCTTCCCGCTGTCCTGGGCGCAAACTCCCCCAGCCCCCAGTCTATTTGTTCTATTCCGGCGGCGTTCTCGTCCCCTTCTCATGGCCCGCTTCCCGTTCACGTTGCCTTTGCCTGCGCTGGTTTTCCTTCTAGGAGCAAGTGGGTCAAATCAAAGAGCGTTACGACCACCGCATGTTGCTCAAACACATGCCGTCCGAGTTCAACGTCTTCCTGGACCACGTCCTGGCCCTGGACTACTACACCAAGCCCGACTACCAGGTAACCGGAGGTTGGGCCTGGGAAAGAGTCTTAGGGGGGGGGGGGGGGGGGGGGGGCCAGAAGAGTTGTCATTCCTCATGGCCACTCCTACTACGCTGGGATGATTTGCTGAAAATTCTTCTATATTTGGGGAGAAATTGGTGATGATGGGATGATATTTTCCGGCGTAGGCCCTATTTATTCAAACTCCACCTCTTGTGTGCGTGTGTGCGTGTGTGTGTGCATGGGCGGGGCTTCAGCTGCTGATGTCAGTGTTTGAAAACAGCATGAAGGAGCGAATCGTCACGGAAAACGAGCCTTTCGACTGGGAGAAGGCGGGAGGCGACGTCGGCTTGTCCGCCGCCGCCGCCGCCGCCGGGGCCGCCTCGGCTCAACCGCAGCACAACACGCGACCCACCGCCGCCATCATGGGGTAAGCCCGGCCGAGCCCTGCCGAGCCCGACCAGGGCGGCGCCAGATGACGCCGCGCCCGTCTGCAGGGCGGCGGTGACCCCGACGCCCGGGGAGCCTCAGCGCGAGAACACCGACGACGTCCTCCAGGACGAACACCTGAGCGAGCAGGAGAACGCTCCTCCCCCGCCCGCCGCGCCGCACGAGCCCGGAGACGCCTGGGAGGACACGGACTTCAACCGCAACAGACTGAGGATCAGTTTGAACAAGGTACGTTGGGCGCTAAAAGGCCCGCCCGCCGGGCGTGTCTCGATGATGGCCGTGCCCCCTCCCCCCGCAGGAAGAGGAGGCGGGCCACGGCGCCCGGCCGCCATCGCCGGGCCGCGTGGGAGCTCCGGATTCGCCCGGCGCCCAAGGGCGCTCCCCGCGACACCGGCGGCTCAACAGCCCCGAGTCGGAACGTTTGTCCGCCGCCGAGGGACGCGCCGACGCCTACGGGCAGAGGTAACGGGGACGGCGTGAGACGGTGCCTCCAACAAAGTCACTTTCTCTGACCGCCATAGCTTAACTTCCTTGAGCGCAATTAAAGCAAACTCTCCAGGCCGAGTTCCCTGGTTAAGTTCCCTGGTTAAGTTCCCTGGCCGAGTTCCCCAGCCATCCAAGCTCAGGTCCCCCTCTCCGTCTGCGGTCCTTTCAGATCTCGCGCGGACGTGCCGGGCTCGCCTTCGCGCCACGTGTACTCGTCGCAGCCGGCGCAGATGCTGTCGGTGGATCCGGGTTGCCGCGGCGACCGGCAGGCCAGCGGCCGACAGGAAGTGTCGGCGGCCTCGGCCGACCAGGAGGCGCACAGCAACGCCTTCATCCGCTCCGTGCCGCTGGCCGAGGAGGAGGACTTTGACAGCAAGGAGTGGGTGATCATCGACAAGGAGGCGGAGCTCCGAGACTTCCACCCCACCACTTCGGGCACCACCGACGAGGAGCCCGAGGAGCTCCGGCCGCTGGACGAGCACGACGATCGCCGCAGAGTGCGGACCCCGGCGGGTGAGCGCCCCCGGCTCGCCGTTTCCGTCCCCCGGCTCGCCGCTTCCGTCCCCCGGCTCGCCGCTTCCGTCCCTCCTCCTCCCCGGGCCCGTCTCTCATCCCGTCGGGGCGCCGTTCAGGCGGCGAGCCGGTGGTGCGCCCCAAGACGCACGGCAGCCGCGGAATGCTGGTCCTGACGGAAGAGGAGGAGTCGCGGAGGAGCCTCGGCGGGAGCCCCGCCCAGTCGCCCTGCCACTCGCTGCCGGCGGCGCGTCCTCGCCGCAGAGAGTCGGAACACGACGGATCGCAACGGCTGGTAAGATCTCTTGCGCTTTCTCTCCCCGGCCAAAACACCTTCCGAAATTGAACGGCTAGAGCTAACGTGGCGTCGCGGCAGCGTGCACTCTTGGGCTTCGTTCCTTCACCAAAGGGTGCGTCGGGGTGCGTCGGGGCGCGTCGAGGCCCGCCGTGGCCACGCGACACAAACAAACAAATAGGGAATGCACCCCTTTTTTCTTCTTTTTACCCCGCCCTCCCCATCATTGTAAGTGTTTGGCCTGTAGGTTGTTGGGGTTAGTTAGCAGAGGGCGTGCGCGCGCACCACCTTGACCCGGTCGTGTGATGGCTGGGACACCCTTGTGCTTTTTCTATCTTTCCCAACTCTCATCTTAGAACTCGCAATAGCACGTCTCACGGCTCAGTCAGTATAGCTTTTCATGTTTGTTAGTCGGTTAGCCATTTGCCCGTAGAGGGCAGTGCCACATGATTGTTCCCTGCAGGTGAGAAGCCGGCCGGTAGAGGGCAGGCTTCTCACCTTTAAGAGCACACTTGTGCTGGTTTTTCCATCCAAACGCTGTCTTTTCAACAGCCCAAAAGTTGAGCCAGAATGTCCGTCTAGCTTTGGACGCCCACGCTCGCGATTCCAATTGGACGAGCCGCCCGACGCAACGCCGGTGAACGCCGGAAGGCAAATCCTCGAGCGAAAGCGCCACGCGGGCCACGGGGGCCACGGGGGCCACGGGGGCCACGGGGGGCCACGCGGGCCACGGGGGCCACGCGGGCCACCTTGAGACGGAAACAAACGCCAGGCAACGTGAGTGACTTGGCCGTGCGGCAAAAGCCCTCGATTGAATTCCACCAAAGCAGCACGGGCCTTGCGCCCATGGCACGCCACTAAAATGACTCCCGACGGTAAGAATCAACGCGTACCAGTACTTTTCCACACCTGGCGGGCGACGGGTCACTTCCTTGTTCATTTCCGGCGACTAACAGGTCACTTCCCCTTTAGTTTGTACGCGTTCCCATTGACTTTGGGGCACACCGGGAACGTGGCTGGTTCACCCCCCTTATTGGGTTTGGAGCATTTCCTGTTGATCTTAGGCCCGCCCCAAAACCATTGACCGTGGAGCGCCGTCGGCGGCATTGAAAAAGCTCCAGTCCAACTGGAGGGCGCCAGAGCGTCCTTGGGCAGCCCTTCTCCGGACCTGGGGCCGCCGGCCGCCTAGGGACACCACGCATTTCAAAGAGGCCGCAAGACGGGACGCCTAACGTCTTTGACGGCGCCACCGCGGCCTTTACGGTCGGGGGCAGGGCGGGCGGGGGCAGCTCTCGGCCAGGGCGTACTCGGTAGAGTCCCGAGATGGCCACCCACCGCCCCTTAAGACGGCCAGGCCCACCCACGTCTACCGTATGGAAGCCGAGTGAAGCCCAGGCCCCGGATGGGCTCCCCCCCCGGTCCCCCTTCACCAATCAGCCAGACGGCTTTCCGACGGGCCGCGTCCCGACCGATTGGCTCGGGGAGGGGAAGGGGAGGAGCCGAGGACCGGAAGCCACGTCACGGCGTCGATTGGATGGCGCCAAGAGGCCCAAAAAAAAAAAACCCAAAAAATAAAAATCTGGGGGACCCAAAATGGCTTCCGCCGGCTAACCCCCTTCCCCCTCTCTGTGATTGGTCTGTTTGCAGCCCGACGAAGAGCGCCCCCAGCCACGGCCCAATCAGCTGAGGCGCTTGGCCTCCTACGTCTTCTCCTCGTCCACCCTGGAGACGGAGCACTACCCCCACGGGGGCGCCGCCTTCATCCAGAGGAGCCGTTCGGCCGAGAGCAGCCCGGCCCACGCCGCCGCCCATGCCGCCGCCCACGCCGGCTGGCGGCGGCGGCACGGCGCGGCGGGCACGCTGCCCGCCCGCACCAGACACTCGGTGCTGAACGTGTCGCGCTCGCAGCTGCAGCACATGCTGGCCAAACTCATGAACAAGAACAGCAGCTGAAGACGCCGCTTGGGGAACGGCGGGTCGCCACCCTGGCCGACGCACGCCATCCCGTACCACGGCACGTCCACGGCACGTCCACCGGCCAGCCATTAAGAAGCCCAAAAAGACCCGGCCCCGTTGCCCAACCCCCGCCCGCCCCAATTCCTGTCATCTCTGCACTAGGACGCATAGCGCTCTCCACCAGAAGACTCGCAGAGTGAAAAGGGAAATGACTTTGGCCCCTGGCCACGTGACTATTTTCCCGCGCGCGCACGCACGCACGCCAAGAGCGGCGTCGGCCAGGCAGGCGGGCACGCAAAGGAGCGCCACGTGCTGACCATGCAATAAGTTTGTTCCGCCAAGGCGTTGCGCAAGCTCGCCGCTCAGACGGGAAGTTCCCCGAGGCCGTTCTCCCGAGGAACGGGAAGCTGACTCTGCGGACTCTTCTTCCCGTCCCTTTTTTTTTCCCTTCTCTTTCTTCTCGGCGTACGTTATGCAAAGATCCATCCGGGGGCAAATTGTCTTTTGGCCCTTTCCGTCTTCCTCCGCGGGTGGGCCGGGAGCGACGCCACGTTAGCGCGCCGTCCCCAGGGCCGTCCGGGCTTTTTCTTTGACTCCGCCCACGTTTGTCCCCCGCTCACTGCCGCACTTTAGGGATGGCGTCGTCGGGACGGACGCAATAACGCTACGTACTCCGTTAGCCTGGCGGCTCTCCGTCACAATATGACCGGATGAAAGTGGTATGGGCGCAAAAACAGATGTGGCGAGAGGGCACGGGTGGTGCCGGATCACAATTGTAATAAAACCACACGAAAAGCCCTTCCTGGGCGCCACGGCCTACGTGTGGCTAACTGGGCTGCTACATAATAAGCATACGGAACGCTCCGCCGGCGATTGAAACAATTGCAAGCTAAGAGCTACCCAGTATTAAGATAAACAGTGGAATAGAAGGTGGGCAAAATGTCCGTCTTTGCAAAAGTGACCGTAAACTATCAGTCGTCCGTAGCCGCTCATTTTGTTCCCATATTGTTTCTCTTAAAGTCGTTTTTCTCCCCAACTGAGCTTAATCTGGCAATATGGCTTGGGCTCACAACAAATGACTGCTCATGTTGTGCTAATATGGCCACTCGAGTCTGTCGTCTTTATCGTGGCTGTTCTTTCTTGGTTTGGGCCCTCAGACTGGTTGCTCTGAAAAGAAGACCCCCCCCCCTCCCCCAGCTTTGTTTTTCTCTTCACGTTTAAGGGCTAAATTAGGCGAATATGCACCGCTTTCTATTCTTTGCGTTGCTTCACGTCGCTTGTGTAGAATGTAGAAGCCGGGCTAGGCTAAGCTAAGCGTTAGCACGCCGGACGGGGCGTATCGTCCACTGTATTTTCACCCTTTGACCTGGCTGACTTGAGCGCCACACGTTTCGCATATTCTTTTTGGCAATCAAAGATCCAGTTTCCTTGTGCTCTTTTCAACTCTTGATGATTTGGGGGGAACAGGGTGAGCACGTGGAAGCCACTGAGCGTTAAGTGTGCTTAGCATGCTGCTGAAACTTAGCCCAGCACTCATTAGCGCCATTAGATGCTGGAATTTATTGGTTTTCACACTTTTGTCATATAATAGGACAAATTCTATGTATACATGCATCATATTGAAGTCTGTGTACTGTATGTATATGTATCTGTGTATTTATATATATACATGTGTATATATATATAGATAGATATATGTATTCACATACATATACATCTACATACATACACACACGCACGCACACACACACACACACGCGCGCGCGCGCACAGACCCACTTTGTAACGTTCATTTACGAACGGCCAAATGATATTCTTCACGTCGGATTATGCAGGGGAAAAAAAACTTGCCTCTTTTTCACGCTGTGCTAGGCTATGAATAGCTAAAGGGATCCATTTTTTTTTTTTTTGCAATAAAATTTGAGGACAAACCAATTTGCTTTGTTTTTCTACCAAAAGCGAACACGTCGGCAGCCCTTCCCAATCAAAAGTAAGGGTGGCGGAGCAAAGGAGGGGCTTTTTTTCACCCTCACCCTCACTCACCCTCACCTTTGACCCCTCCTCTGTCTTTTCAGGCGCCCCAGCAGCCGGGCGGTCCCTCGCCGTCACTCACCCTCACCTTTGACCCCTCCCCTGTCTTTTCAGGCGCCCCAGCAGCCGGGCGGTCTCTCGCCGTGGCCCGACTACCGCACCAAAAGCCAGAGCGACGAGCGCGAGCGTCTCCACATCCTGCCCAAGCTGCAGGCCAAGCGCGGCGACTTCCTGACGGTGATGCTGACGGGAAGTCTGGCGCAGCGACTGGCCCCGACCGCCGTCGGCGCCGCCGTCTCCTCCTCGGAGGGGGAGGAAGAGGGGGGCGCCCACGCCGGCCCCCGAGACGACGACGTGAGCGAGAGCCGCTCCGGCAGCGGCAAGAGCTCGGAGGAAGCCGCCCCCTCCACGCTGATGGCCGCCCGGGAGCAGCATTCCGAGGCCGACCCGGAGGACGCCTCCAAGACGCTGGTCCTCTTCTCCCCCGGGGACGCTCGCAAGTCCCCCCCGGGCGGCGAGAGCGAGTGGCCGGCGGGCGGAGGAGGAGGAGCCCGCCTACGCCCGGGAGAAGCGGGGCCCGCTCTCCGGGCCCCGCCGTCGCCCCCCTTCGCTAAAGTGGAGCGCACCTTTGCGCGCGTGGCCGAGACCTCCCACCTCAACGTCATGTCTTCTTCCGAGGCCGGGGAGAGGGAGCGCGCCGTCGCCGGGGGGCCGGACGGCGGTCGCGGGGCCGACCCGGGGGAGGTCCTCCGGGGCCGAGCGGCCCGCCGGCTCAGGAGCCGGATCCCAGTCCCCGTCTCGGAGGGAGACTCGGAGCCCTCCTCCGGGCGCCGCGGGCCGGGGTCGCGGCCAGACCCGATTGCCGGCGCTTCCCAGGGCCCCTCCAAGAGGAGCCGCATCCCCAGGCCCCGGGCCCGGCCGGACCCGAGACCCAGTCCGTCTGCGGCTCCGACACCCGCTTCCAGGTGGCTGGGTTAAGGTTTTTTTTTTTTTTCCCTCTCGACGGGCTCTGATTTTCTCTCTCCCTCTCCTTGTCTCTTTTTTTTTCTGCACAGGAACGCAAAAGGTCCCGAAAAGTTGAGCCGGCAGCGCCCGTCCGCCGCCGTCGCCCCTCCCGTCCGCGCCCTCCCCCCGGGGGGCCGGCGCAGCCTCAGCCTGGCGCTGAACCGCAGGAGCGACAGCCCGTCTCCTCGCAGAGCCCCCACGGCGGCGACCTCCGGGAAGCCGGGGGCCCCGCGACGCCCCCCCACGAGGGGGGCGCAGTCTCGCCCTCCCATCCCCGTCGGGTCTTCCCCGAGCCCCAAAGCGGCGGCGACGGGCGAGGCCCGCTCTGGGGAGAGGGCCAGATAGCACGCAGGACGACCCCACGCTTGCTTCACTCCCTCCCTCCCTCCCTCCCTCCCTCCCTCCCTCCCTCCCGGGTGCGCGCCAGCGCCATCCTCTGGCTCTACCGTCCGAACGTCCTCTCCCCGACCCGCGGCATATTCGGGCCCATTTCCTTCTCCGCGTCGAGCCGTTCTACCCCCGGTGCGATGAATCCCCAAAGGTGTCACGGAAGTGCCGGCGGCGGTGCAACGGCAGTGGCCAGTCAGACGCATAAAAAGGGATTAGCAAAAATCCAAGTTTATTGCAAAAGCCGTTTTAAGCCGCGTCAAAGGACGGGTTGGAAAAGTTCCCGTTGCCGTCAGAGACGACCACGTCTTCATCGTCGCTGGCGCCGTCTCCCCAATGCTCCGAGTCCACCTCGAACAGGCGCTGCAGCAAAGCGTCCACCGTCCGGTACCCTGGCACGACACGCGGCGTCCAAAAGGGAAAAGCATCACCACGGCGGCGGCAGGCTTACTTTTAGAGGCGATTTTGAAGAGCAGCTGCGGCTTGGCGTCCTCCTCCTCCTCGCCGTCGCCCGGCTGGTCCTCGGCCGCCTCCCTGTCGCGTGCAAAGTTTTGAAAATGGAGCGTGACTCGAGTTAGCGGATTCTGACGCGGAGGTGACATTTGTCACGCTTTGTGACTTGTGAATTTGTGGAATAAAGTCCCAATTGGACCGGATTCTGACTCGGGGTCGCAACGGTGACGCTTTCCGACTTTAGCGGCGAGAGAAGCGTCCCTTTCATTGGAATTTGATTTTGAGGGCGACGCAAAGTGGCACTCACTGCGCCACGCCCAGCCGGAGTTCCTCGATCCTCCTCTCCAGCTCGGTGTGCAGGTCGCTCTTGTCCAGAGAGTACTCCAGGAAGAAGGCCTCCAACACGAAGGCCACGAAGATGCTGCGGGGTCAGTCGGTCGGGCAGAGAACAGAAGTCAGAGACAGAGCAACGGTCACGCCACCTAACCCAGCCGCCCGGGGCCTACTTGATGATGACGATGACCACGGTGACGTGGAAGAGCACAAAGTAGATCCGGGCCGACTTGTGCGTGACCGCGGCGAATCCGCCGCTCAGCAGTGGGGCGCATTAAGGAGCGCAAAGAGGGACGGTGGCTGGACGCAAAACCTAACCCAGCTGGCAGTAGGTGGCTCACTCTAGCCTTTTTTGGCCCCTCCCTCAAGGGGCGTTTCCCTCCCTCCCTCCCTCCCTCCCTTCTTCCCCCAGCTCAGCTGAATCCTCAGCAAGCTGACGAGGAGCCGGCCGATTGGATGCAGGTGCATCGAGGACGTGCAAACGGTACCGGAGGAGTGCCGCGGGGTGGCCGCCGCCGACTCGCTCACTCTCGAGCCGACGCTCTCAAGTAAGTGCTTTTGTTTTTGTCACTTATATCGAAGCCACGGATTGCCGTCAGAGGATATCGTGCCACTGGTTGACCACGGTGAGCTCCAGCAGGAGCACAAAGGACGACAGTACGTCGTTGAAGTTGTTCTTGCAGTACTGGAGCCTGGCGAAGGCGCCGCCCCGCAGCAGCGCGTTCCCGCAGTCGGCGCGGCCGGGGGCGTCCGGGTCCGAGAAGAAGCGCACCTGGCCCTTGAACAGCTCCATGCCCACCACGGCAAAGACGTAGTACACCACCTGGAGGAAGATTAGGCGTCCGTCAGCGCCGCCCACTCCGGCTGGCCCCTCCGCCCCCTCACCAGGATGAGCTGCGCAAAGGTGAGGACGGCCGGCCCGATCCGGATCAGCGTGTTGACGATGGCTCGGAACCTGCCGGCAAAAGTCGGGCGGGTCAGCCGGCGGTGGCGGCGGCGGCGGCACTCTAAGCCGGCCGGCCCTCGGTCGGACGCCACCTCTGGACGCTGTCCACCACTCGGACCAGTCGCAGCACTCGCAGGATCAAAACAATGTCCAGGATCTGGCGGCTGGTGTAAGCGCCCGCTGAGCAAAAAAAGCACACGCACAGAACAAAAAGGTTTTCTTCCTCTGCCCAAGCCCCCTCAAAAGTTCTTCCGGGGGGAGTCTTTAGGGTGGAAAAGCCAGCGGGGAAAAGCCAAGCCTCCTCACATGACTCCAGGGCGGCGTTGACGACGGTGGCCACCAGGGCAAAGGCCACGATGACGGCGTCGAACCTGCGGACAGCGAGCCAGGCGTCAACTTCCGGGACCTTCTGCAAACTTGCCAGGTATAGAAGCTTCCATAGAGCTTCCCACAATGAGAAAAAAACTGTCTTCTTTTGCTCAAATGTACAAAACTTACTTAACCCTTTTTTTCCACCGACCACACCCAAGATGCTTGGTATTTTTGATTGTGGCCCCAAAAAAAACCAACCAATGTTCTCCGCACTGACCAGTTCCAGAAGCTGTGCCTGGAGAAGAAGCTCCTGGGTTCGATGACGTAGAGTTTGAGCAGGATCTCCAGCACGTAGAGCGCCAGGAAGGCCCACTCGGACTTGGCCACCTCGGGGTCGTCCTCGTCCAGTCCAATGAAGACGGCGTTGATGGCGATGATCACGTCGTAGGCCAGCGCGAAGGCCCTGAAGGCGCCACGGGAACAGGCTGAGGCGCCCGCCACAAGGCGCCGCAGACGGGTCGCCCGCCTCACCTGTGACGGACCAGTCGCCGCAGGAGGCGGCTGGCTGTCGAGCCGTAGAAGGCGGGGCACAGGCGCCCCAGCGGGTGCGGCCTGGATTTGAGCGCGATGACCGGGATGTTGAGGAGGTCGCACAGCTGCGCGAACGCCGCCGGACCTGCGGGGGTGGGGGGTGGGGGCCCACCGATATGGACGGATGTGGCGGGCTGGGCTCTGGCCACCGCCACCATCCCGCCCGTAGACGGACACCCACCCACGGAGCCGCGACGGGCGTGGTCCGAGACGCTCCAGAGCAGCTCGGAGCGCGCCTCGCCGATGTCGGGCTGCACCAGGCGGACCAGCCGCTTCCAGACGTCGTGGCCGACCCGCGGCTCGCCGTCCTCGCCCGCCTCCCGCAGCACGGCGAAGGCCCGCGCCATCTTGCGCCGCTTGGCCCGCACCATTTGCCGCACTTCTTCCTGAGACGGAGCAGGGTCCGGCAAACGTCTGACCGGGCGGAAATTGCACGCGGAGGCTCCGCCCGCTCCGTCCGCTCCGTTCGTGGACGAATGGAGAGGGTGAGCGGGAACGGACGGCGAGCGCAAGAGCAAAGCGTCCCCCACGCCGTCTCTCCGGTCACCTTCAAGTACTTCTTGTAGTTGTTGAAGACCACGGCGAGGAAGACGGACATGAAGACGTAGGTGTTGACCAGGATGTAGACGATGAAGAAGATGACAAAGGCCGAGTCCGCGTTGTAAGCGGGCATCCTGCCACGGCGGCCGTCTCGTTAGGGTCGGGCCGAGGCGTCGGGCCAAGGCGACGGGCCAAGGCGACGGGCCACGGCGACGGGCCACGGCGACGGGCCACGGCCGCTCACATGACGTCGGGGCTGTTGGCTGTGGTGACCAGCACGTAGAGATCAAAGACGGCGTCGCCGTAGTTGGAGAAGTAGGGCGCCCCGTCCGCCGTCTTCAGCCCGCTGCCCAACATCGCTCAAGTTAGTGGACAAATGTTTGTCGGTGGGCCGCCGGCCCCCGTCGGACGGGTTGAAAACAAAAGTGGCCTCCCCAAAGAAACCCCGACCGACACTCACCGCTTGCCAAAGAGTTTGAGCGCCATGAGCGAGAAGAGGAGGATGCTGAAGATGAAGAGCAGGAAGACGGAAAAGATCTGCGGCAGGGCGTTTCGGATGCTTCGGAAGGCCCTGCGCAGCTTCGCCCGCCGACGACACCCAGGAGGACACTCGGGCGAGCCAAACAAACAAAGGACGGAAGGACGGAAGGGCGGACGGACGCCTACCTGTCTCCCCTCCGTCACGTTGACCAACAGGAGCGGTCGCAGCACTCGCGACCAGCGCGGGGAGTCCACGTCGGCGGCGCGCAGGGCGCCGTAGATGATCATGTCCGTCAGCGTCAGCTGAAAAGCACGCATTTGTAGCAGCGGCCACCCGGCGCCTCCTTCCCGGGCGCCACATTCTCTTGGCTTTGGCCCGATTTTACCGCCAGGACGCCGATGATGCAGATGTTCTTGGGGTCCTTCCAGAACTTGTCCGGAGGGATGACCTTGGCGTAGTGGAGCAGTCGCAGGGCGAAGACGTGCAGGCACAGCAGCTCGGCCAGCATGGTGGCCTGCGGGGTGTCAGTTCGGGTCAGTTCGGGTCAAGCCACGGCACAGGCGACCCCCGCGCTCCGGGCTCACCCAAGGCGGCAGCGGCCAGACGGCGGGCTCCTCGCAAATGGCCAGCCCCAAATGCAGCAGGATGAAGACGTAGAGCAACGCCCGAGGGAGCCGCCGGTTGTACAGCAGATACAACCTTTGCAAAGCAGGGTCAGGCACTGGCGGCGGCGGCGGCGGCGGCGGAGTCCAGTCGGAAGCAGACGCCCCACCTGATGGCCCGCGGCGACGTGTCGAAGAAAACGTTGCGGTTGTACTGCGCGTCCGACACGTAGGCCGAGGCCAAGTCCAACTGCTTCCCTCCCGGAGACAAGAGCAAGCAATCAGGTGACTTTTGTCATAAAATGCCGCGAGCGTCCAATGGACGGAGGGCAGAGCAAACAAGTCACGTGAAGCATTTCCCCAACTTATTGGCCTCCCCGCCGAGGATCGAACGTCGGCGGACGCTCAAGGAGATCCCGCTCGCTCCCGGGATGCCAAGTTGCACACTCGGCTAACTCACCTCTTTGCTTTTGGCCAGTTGTCCCGCACACGCAGGCGCGGGTGCGGGCGCGTCGGCGCACGAAGTCGCCATCGTCAAGCAGACAGTTGCTCCGCCCGGCGTTCTGTGGTCGTGATCGTGGTCCTCCTCCTCCTCCGTGGCGCCTTTCTTCTCCTCCCTCCACCCAACTTTGGACGACTTGAGCGGACGAGCGGACGGACGGACAGACTTGAGAGCGCGAGAACGAGCGTACCAGGCAAGTCGCCGCGAACGCGCGCGCACAGCTCTTCTTATTACCCCCCCCCCCCCCACCCCACACACACACAACCTCTCCCTCCCCCTGCCCGCCCTCACCAACCTCCCCCTAACCCACCCCCATTTCCCTCGCTGGCCCTCTCTCCTCCGCTTCCTCTCCGGCGCTGCGTTCACGCGTCGTGGGAAATATCCCCACTTCAAATGAGCCGGCCGTCAACTTGCACGTTGGCCACCAGGGGAAGAAAAGGCTCATATTTTTCACCTCGGAGGTTAACAGCACTAGACGTGCCCTCCCTCCATTTCAAGTCCGACTCAGTCTAAAAACCAAGGTAACGTAAACAAAATGTGGTTTGAATGTGTCGGCATTTTCTTTCCAAAATATAATGATGGAATAAGTTGTGGAAATGATCAGTCTTTTTGTGTCGCTTATATCCAACAAATGTAAAGTCCCCAAATACAAAAATGAAAGAAATAAAAAAAAATCCAATCCAAAAGTAAACTTCCCTAGCGGCCTCCCGGTGCATTGACTGGCACTGACACAAGACGGCCGCCAAGTGCTAACGTCCCGCCTAGCTAGCTCCCGGCGCGCCTTTTGCATCTAGCTTGATAAACATGCCATCTACTGAGCCACCCACCCCGCCTCCTTTCTGCACTTCCGCCTTTTCCGTCCACCAGGCATTTTTCCCCCTTTCTTCCCTCCCTACCCCCTTCATTATTTTTCATTTTTTTTCCCTTTCCGCATCCCCCTTCCCTACCCCTATTTTTGAGAGGAGGTGGTAAACGTCGCCTTACGCTACGTCGGCGGTAGGAGGACGGCCTCCGCCGACTGGGAACAGGGCGTCACAAAGTGCAAGTAAGTGATCTTCAACTTGTACAAGCGGTTCGGCCACAGCCAGGAATGGAGTAGAGTAGAGTAGAGTGGAGTGGAGTGGAATGGAGTGAAATGGTTTGGTTTGGTTTGGTTTGGTCTGGTCTGTTGGTCCTCGGGTGATCGCCAAAATTGGACAACGCTCCCCATATGAATGATTGTAATTCTCCGTATTAAGCCTAACGCAAAGCGTCTTTCTTCACGTGGGTGGGGCGCACTTAGAAGTCTCGAATGTTCTTCAAAGTGGAGGGCTGCCCCACCTGTATGCACTAAGGATCGAAGATTCTGTAGATGTGGCTGCATGACGCTGACGGCTTGACTGTCTGGCTACATTGCTTGCTCACCCGCTATATTGATGGGTGAAAGGGGAAATGCGTGTGCGCGTGTCATGATGAAAGCATGACAACTTTAGCAATGGACCATGAGCTTTTGGTCCGCTAGCAGTGATCCAGAGCATCCGGATTAGCCCCGGAGAGTTCGGACCTCATCTTTCTCTCCCGCCGCAAACTTGGGGCCATTTTGGGTGGCGCCACGTAGTCTCCCGTAGCACCCCGTGGTCGTCTGTGCCCGTCTTGCGATGGAGTCCCGGAGAGCGTGACGGGACGCCATTTGCCTCTCTTTCTCTTCAAGGAGGCCATGCGGCGCCACGCCTCCCGCTTCTCCGGCGGCGGCGGCGGCGTGGCCAGGCGGGCGCTGGCGGTGGTGGGCGTGTTGGCGCTGACCTTTGGCGTGGCGCTCCCGCTTTGCTGCCACCGCCTGGTCTACTCCTACTACTTCCTGCGCTCCTTCTACTTGGACGCCGTCAGCGAGGAGGCGCTGCGGGAGAGTCTGCGGCGCAGTCAGGAGGCGCTGCGCTTTTGGCAGAGCGCCGCCGGCAAAGAGCCCCGTCCTGGTCCCGGTCCCCGTCCCGGTCCCCGGCCCGAGCTGCTGATCACCGTGGTGACGGTGCGGCGGCGCGACGGCTTCCGTTACCACTACCTCCTGCAGGTGGCTTACCGGCTCCGCCTTCTCCTGGCCGGCTGCGGAGAGCGACCCTGCGCCGAGGTAGGACGGCGGCCCCGGTCTAGCGGTACCCGGCGTGGAATAAAAGCTCCTCCCTCCCTCCCTCCCTCTCTTTCTTCCTCCCTCTCCCTTCTTTCCCTCTCGGCAGGTGGTGCTGTGCGACGTGGAGAGCGGGCCAGACGTCAACGAGGACGCCAAACTGCTGGAAGGGCACTTTCGCGTGCTGCGCCGGCCGCCGGGCGGCCGTCCGGCGCTCAACGTCTTTGAGCGGGAGAAGCGCGACTACGCCTTCTGCCTGCGGCGGGCCTACGAGCTGGTGCGGCCCCGCCACGCCGTGGTGCTGGAGGACGACGCGCTGCCCCGCCCCGACTTCTTCCGGGTGCTGGAGGAGCTGCTGAGGCGGCGCTTTGCCGCCGGCGCGCTCTACGTCAAGCTCTACCACCCCGAGCGGCTGCAGCGCTACTGGAACCCGGAGCCCTACCGCCTCCTGGAGTGGCTGGGCTTGGGCCTGCTGGGCGCCAGCCTGCTGCTGGGACTCCGGGGGCTCCCGGGACTCCTGGGACTCCGGGGGCCAGCGGGAGCGGCCGACTACCCCGGCCAACCCCCCCGCCGGACGTCGGCGCGCTCCTCGGCCGCCCGGCTGGCGCTCCTGGCCGTCTACGTGATGGCCGGCGCCGAGCTGCTGGGCCGCCACTACCTGCTGGAGGCGCGGCGCCTCTCGCCGCAGCTGTACGCCGTGTCGCCGGCCACCGAGTGCTGCACGCCGGCCGTGCTCTACCCGGGCAACGCCTCGCTCAGGGTGGCCGCCTACCTGGACCGGGCCTTCTGCTACAAGGGCAACGCCAAAGACACGGTCCTCTACCGGGTGGCCCGCAGCGCCCCCGGCGAGCGCTCTTACAGCGTGGAACCCAACCTGATCACGCACATCGGATGGTTCTCCTCCGTCAGGCCCAACTCGGCCCGCCCCAGACTGCTGTGAGGCCACCCGGACGGCCATCGCCGCCGCTCCACGCGGACGGCCGGCGGATACGGCGCCCCGGAGTGCTCTGCCCACGCGCTGCCGTAAAAGCCGGCCGCCGTCCGGCCAGACGGAGGTACGGATTTGTTTGTTTTCCCGACAAGAGCGGCGGGAATATCCCGGCCGACTAGGGGCGGCGGCGCCGCCGCCGGGTGGGGGAAACTGGCAATCGGCCAGTCGCGGGAGGTGCTGGTTTTTGGGATGTAGAAATTTGGGGGGGGGGGGTGTCTCGGGCCTGTAAGAAAAATGGATACGCTTGACAAGGTGTGCAATTGCCTTTATTTGGAAAATACAAAACATTTGATTTCTGCCTTTTAAGAATGGCTGTCCTTTTGGCGGCTGGGCGGCAACTTCCTCCGATCCTTGCCGGCGTTGCGTTTCCTCTTCTTTTCAAGGACGGCGTCCAACTTGCCGCTCTTCTTCAGCTCGGTGAACCTCTCCGCCAAGTCCGCCCTCCTCTGCTCGGCTGCGGAAAAACCAAAAGGCAGGCCGTTCAAAAGGGATTTTCCTTCAATTTACCGTGTATTTGTTTTTCTCCAAATAGTAGAGAGCGAGCCCCGAGCGGGCGGGCGGGCGGACGAGCGAGCGCTCGTTGAAATCCACCATACGTACATTTCTTGAGGAAGAATGGGCGGGCGCCCTGCTGGGCTCTTTTTCTCTGCTCCCTCTTCAATTGGAGCACCTTGGCCCTTTCCTCCTCCTGACGCCGGTGCATTCGCTCCCGTTGGTCCTGTGGGCCAAAAAGGGGGTTGGCGGTGCACAAGCCCACGGGCCCCGGCAATCCGGCTCACCATCTTCTTGAGGAGGGAGGCCAGCTTCTCTTTCTTTTCGGCCTTCTTGGTTTTCCGCAGCTCCTCTCGGACCATCTGAATGAAGCACACGCACACATTTTGCTCCCGAGCCTTTCCCGTCCACGCAAAGTCACCCGACGGTGGCGCGGGGCCGAGCGAGCGGCCGCCGTTTTGCCGGCAGATCCTTGGCGCCGACCTCCGCCTCTCGCTGTCGGAGGTCCCCGATAAAGCGGTAGGTCTTGTCAAAGATGTCCGCCTTGTAGTCCCCCGAGAGTTCGTCGAAGCGAGGGTCTCTCAGCGTCTGGGCACAGAGCCAAATTTTGCAGGAACGCCAGGCAAAGGCCGCCGCCGGTCCATTACGGGCCTCCGTTCCGAGCGCTCCGTTGGTGCGGCGGGCGGACGCCACTCACCGTCTTCTTGGTGGCCACCACCTGGCGGAGGAAGGGCGCCCGTTTCTTGGACGAGATCTCCGAAGGCCTGAGCGAAAAGACAATTAGACGTCGTCGGCGACCGTGACGGCACTGGTTCGGGTACCTGTTCTTGTTAAGGCGCTTGGCCGGTTCGGCGGGGCACGGCCGGCGGGAGGCGCTCCCGCCGGCGGCCCGATCGTACACTTTGGCGCCCAGGCGGTTTCGCAGCTTGAGGACATCCTCAAAGGACAGCTCTGCGCGCACAGAAAAAGCCAAAGAGTCATCGTTGTCGTAGCGGCAGTAGTCGTGTGAAACGGTGAAGAACGAGCGCTCGCTCGTATAGTGTCTTGGCCACGGTTTGGTCGGCGTCGTATCGGCCAATCTGCGCCCTTATCGCAGAGAATAGAAGACGTTTAGTTGGATGGCAAACGGTACGTGTCATGCTGTACGCCGCCCGCTAGAGGTCAGCAACGACAAACCGTTAAGAGTAGAAGAAGAAGAAAAATGGCTACACATTGCATGGAGAATAAATAAAGTGCAGATCCAAACAACCTGCCTCTTGTCTTGCCTCTATGTAAAGCAAGAACCGATAGGGTGCGGCACGGGCGAGCCTAGTACCCCAACGCGAGCAAAGAAACGAGAAAACATGATTTGGCTCGACTTTCTGACGGCGAGCGTGGACCTTTTTCGACGTTGCCCCTCGTCCGAGTGTCGTTGTTGTCTTCATGCTGGTCGTCGTCCTCCTCCTCCTCCTCTTCTTCTTCCTCGGACGATCCCAGCCGATCGTCTTCCAATCCTTCTTCTTGCCTCTCGACCGAATGCGCTCGTTCGTCGTCCTCGTCGCCGACCGTCCTCGCGTTCATGGTTTGGCCCTCAGCGCGACTTTCCGAAGACATGTCAAGAGCTCGGCGCATGCGCAACAGCGAAGTTTGGGGTTGGGGCAAAGAGAGGCGCTGAGCGAAAGCCGAATTGTACTCAGCTCCGTCCGTCCGTCCGTCCGCCCGTCCCTTTTCGAAGGAGTCGCTTCCTCAGCTCGATCACAGGGGCGGCGACACTCCTGCTTGCCTCATTTCACTTCCGGCTCAGGGAGTGTGGAATAGTTGGAAACATGATGTCGACGAGGACGCCTGCCGTTCCTTTAAATGACCCACTGTCATTGTCACTTAGTTCGTTTTACGTGCTTTCACGGAATAGCGAACTAAAGTCTTTCAAAATGTCAAGCACTCTCCCCTTATGACCTAAGCGTTGAGTCTTATTTGGATGTCCGTGGCATATTTCCATGTGTTTTTTTTTTTCTCCTCCCATTTCAATCTGGCTGGAATTTTCCTGATGAATTCGCTGCCGAAAAATTGTCTGTAAAATTGTCTAATCTTAATATGCTTTCAGAGGCCGTTCATTTGCATGCAACCCCATTCCCCCCCCCCCCGTACTCGGTAGACGGGCGGCTCCCACGTGCTGCACCGTCAACTCCACTTTGCAAGCGGCGAGCGTGTGGCCCTCGTCAGCGACCCGGAATGTCGTATGTATTTACGCGGGTAACAATGCTCCCGCATTTGCCCGTGGACCAATTGTACGTCACCAAACTTTTCCCCCACGCTATTTATTTCTTATTATTTTTTGGAATGCAGACCGGGCACTCTCGGTCTGGCAAGTAGAAGGTTTGGCGTAGAGAGGATCAGCGGCGCCCGGAATGGAAGACGGCGACGTAGGAGAAGAACGCATCACAAGACGGCACGTGGGATAAAAAGCAAATGGAGTGAGACGGGTAGGCAAAAGGTGTTTTTAATGGCCTCCCCTCCCTCCCCCCACCCACCCTCCCTCCTCCTGTGGCTCCACATCAAAAGCCCTGGATGTGGCAGTAGGCCTCCAGCGAGGACAAGACCACGTAGATCAACCAGAGGCTGAAGAAAAAGGCGGCGGTGGCGGCCTTGGCCCGCGGCGGCCCGCCCAACTCGCCGCCGATCTCGGGCCGCCGGCGGTAGACCAGCACGGCGATGCACACGAAGGCCAGGACGGTGAAGAGGGTGACGGAGAAAGCCAGCGTTCCCGGCTCCACCCTGAAGGGCCGGTCCTGGGAGCGGTGGTACACGGCGGCCAGCGACCAGGCCACGCCGATGCCCAGGAACACGTTGACCGCGTTGCTTCCCGTCACGTTGCCCACCGAGGCGTCGGCGTAGCGGTCCTGGCAGGCCGCCATTTTGCTGGCAAAGGTGTCTGGGGAAGAGGGCGGGCTTAGTCGAAGTCGGCCGGGTAGTCGCCGAGCTATTCGGGTAACCCGCCCAACAACCCTACCTGGAACCGAGGTGCCCAGGGCCACGAAAACCACGGCCGTCACCGAGTCTTTCAGACCCACCGTGCAGCCAAAGTGCGAGGCCAGGTCCCCGATGAGCGCCGTCAGGACGCCGATGACCCCGATGGAGACCCAGAAGCACGCCCAGCCCTTCCAGTAGTCGGTGGGCGGGACCAAGGCAAACAGGAGTTTCCAAAAGACGGTCAGAAAGTGCAGGAGGTAATCCGCCGCGGAGGGCGGCTTCTCGTCGTCGTCTTCGTCGTCGCCGCCGCCGCCTATAAGACCAGAAAGAGCGGGCGTCGGGCCCTCCGCTATCAAATTCTTCCACCCATCCCGCCGCCGCCGCCGCCGCCGCCGCTTACCTGCGCCCACCGTGACGGCCTCCCTAAACTGTTCTCTCCAGGGCGTGGTTCCCGACAACACGGCCAGTCTGGTCTTCTTCAGCACCTTGTCCACGGCGCTCTGAAGGCACGGGCGGACCAATCAGCGGCCAAAAGGGGCGCGGCGGAGTCCCCCTTAACACCGCTATGACTCCCGGATGACGAGCACGCACCTTAAACTCGTACGACTCCTGGATCACGACTCGCAGTGTGGCGTGTTGCCCCAGCGCCGGCGGCGCCGTCGGCTCCGCCATCTCCGCCATCTCCGCCGGCTCCTCCCCTTTCCCGCCGCTGGCCTCCAGCAGTCGCGGCTCACCCATCTCCAGCCAAAAGTCCTTGTTCTTCTCGTACTCTTCGTCGTCGATAATGTTGACCCGGAGCACCTTGCTGAAAGGAGGGCGAGGCGTGAGGCCCAGACCCTTCCGCCCAGACCCCGCCGCCCAGACCCCGCCGCCCAGACCCCGCCGCCCAGACCCCGCCGCCCAGACCCACTCACCAGGTCTCGTTGTGGTGGAACTCCAGGACGCCGCGAATGTCTTGAAAGTCTCGGCCGCCCCCTTTGGCGCTGCCCTCCACGGTCTTGTAGGGCACGGCCACCGCGCCCCGGGCCCCGTCGGCGCGGAGCACCCTGACCTCCAAGACGCCGGCGTTCTCGGCCACGGTGACGGCGTCCTCCTCGAAGGCGAAGACGCCGGCGGCGGGACGGCCTCCCCCCGGGGCGGCCGCAGCTCCTCCTCCGGGAGTGCGGCCGTCCTCACCCACGTCGGCGGCGGCGGAGTCCCGGTCCCCGTCCGGCGACGCCTCCCCCTCGGTCTCCACGATCACGCCCCCGCGGCCGCCGGCTCGGTAGCGCTTGCGCACAAACTTGCAGAAGAGGAGGCGGCGGTCGGCCACGTAAGCAAAGGCCACGCACAGCGGGAAGAAGAGGAGGGTGAGCAGCCCCTCCCAGATCTCCACCACGCCGGGAGAGAAATAGGCCAGGATGAGGTAGAGCCAGGCGTAGGCAAAGACGCTCCAGGTGGCGGTGACGAAAAAGACCCGCGGGTGCTTGATGCGGCGGCTCTGGCCGTCGGGGATGACGTAGACGCACAGGCCGATGATGACGAACATGTTGAAGGCGGCGCTGCCCACGATGGTGTTGGGCCCCAGTTCGCCGGCGCGGAATCCGTGGCCGCAGATCTCCACCACCGACAGCAGGATCTCCGGCGCCGACGAGCCCAGCGCCATCAGGGTCAGGTTGGACACGGTCTCGTTCCACACGCGCACCGTGGCCTTGCGCTTTTGCCCGTCGGGCCCCCTCAGCCAGACGCGGCGCTCCTGCGAGGTGATCACCTCGATGGACGCCATGAAGCGGTCGGCGATGACCGACACGCCCAAGAAGGCGTAGGCCAGGCCGGTCAAATAGAGGACGGCTCGGGCCGCGCGCTCCCGGGGGGCGGGGTCCTCCGGCTTCCAGGTGTTCAAGATGACGCCGTCCTTGCAGTGGGCGGCGCCGCCGCACTGGCCCGACGTGGCGTTGTGGCCGCTCGCCGGGGCCCACAGCCAGGCCCACAGGGCCAGCGGGAGCAGAAATGGCCGGGTCCGGCCGCCGGCCCGCCTCATGGTCGCTTGGCCCACGGAGAAAATGGAGGATGGTCGCCGCCGCCGCCGCCGCCTGCCAGACCTTTCCGACTGAAACGCTGGGCGAAGGTCACCCGACTCTCACCGCTTTCCGCTGCCTTGCACCTAAATGTAGGGCATTGTCGACAGAGGGGAACCTTTCAAGTGTCGTCGGGACCCGGCGCTCGTCCGAGATGCCGATCCTTCCCGAGAAGTGGAATGTCGCGCCCGCAACCACGGATTCCTTTTGTAGGGCAAATGTTTTACCCCAATTTACTTACAGTGGCAGGCCCGTCGACTTGGCTATAGCACATACGCCTATAGCAGTCACCGTGGTAACACAATGGCCTAAAATGGATGGAGAGACGTCAAGCGCGCCTCTTCCAACCCACGGACCAAGGCAATTTGATGGAGTGGGCTTTACCGTGGACTTCCCCACCGGAGTCCTAACCTGTGGCCAAACTTACCCCAAAAGACGACGAGAAGCGGCGCCACGCCAATACTCCCTCCGCTTCGTCCAAATGGAAGGAGCACGGCGCCCGGCTCTTGCGCTTTGAAGCGGGGGCGGAGCCGTGGCAGCGCCGGGACCGCCCAGGTCCCCCCGCCGGGATCCCCGTCCCGGCGGGCCTCCGAAGCGTAGGGCCACGCGTCACGGAAAGCCAGTCGTGGCGATAAGGAGCCACCAGATAAATTTCTAAAGATGGCCACGCTTATCGGCGCACCCCCAAACAAGGTAACGCCGATCGCCAACACGCCGTGCTCGGACTCAAAAGGTGTTCGGGCAAAGGCGTCTGCTTTTCGTCCGGCCACGGCCGATAAGAGAACGACCGTCCGTCCGTCTCCCGACGCTCTTTCTTTTCGGGACGCTCTTTGTTCTCGTCCGTGGCGAGGGGGGCTTACAATCCGGGCCGGTTTCCCGAGGGAGTATAAGCCAAATACATAGTTCCCTGTCGAAAGAGCCCAAAACCCATGGCACGGTCGTCGTGGAAACACATTTCTTTGGCCACGTTGTGGTCGCGTCAAGGTCAAGTCACCGACGCCGCCGTCAGAAATGAGACCTTTCTAATCACAACGCCGCGCCCCAGCGCCTTTGTTCTGATGGCTGGTCACCCATGAAACAAGGTCCGAGCATGGCTGGACATTTTCCTCTTTGTATAGACAGTCTTGTTCATTGTGAATGAATTTATCCAAGGAAGTGAGTGAAAAATGGCCCAAAATGAAATTCTACGGGAAGTGGGCCAATGGAAGAGGCGAGGGAGTTTCAAAAAAGAGATGGGGGCGGGGGAGTGGCTGGAGAGAGAGCGAGAGAGAGAGAGAGTGAGAGAGAGTGAGAGAGAGTGAGAGAGAGAGAGAGAGAGAGAGAGAGAAAGAGCAAGCTAATCAGCCACCCCGCGCTATTTCTCCGCAATTGGCATTCTCTACTTTCCTTTTTTTGTTTGTTTTTCCTTTTTCTTTTTTTTTCTCCTTCCAAAGTGTGCTTTGGTTTCAGCAGCTGTTTCGGCAAGCTCGTTAGCCGCGACAATCAAGTTCAGCCGCGCGACACCGCCTTTTTTCCCCCCCTGCTCTCCCCCCCACACTCTCGTCCGTTCATCGAGCGACGAAGCAGCGGGATGCAGAAAGCAGGCCTCAAGAAGTACTTCGTTAACATGGACGACTACCTGGCAAGCCTCGGACTTTACCGTAAAATGGTCGCCCGGGACGCGTCCAGTCTCTTCCGGGCCGTCTCCGAACAGGTCAGTCTTTGGTTAAGGGCTCGTCGCCAGGGCGTTTGGTTCATTTCACCTTGTTCGCGAGCGAGTACGCACGGTACTTTTTACCAATGTTTGGCGTCTATTCCATTAGAGCGCACAATTCGCTACAAAAAAATAATCAGGAAAATATGGTGAATCAATGTCAACGAAATACACCGTTCATTTTTTTTTGTTGGGTTCGGTTCATATGTCGGCGCGCCTGTTTGCTAACTGGCTAGTTCGCCAGCTAGCCAGTCAGCGAGGGGAAAACATTTTCTAAACGTATATTGCTCCCAACAACGTATCGTGACAAAATTTGTCGCCGTTTTATTTAGGAGCCAATGGGTATTGGCTGGTAAACACTTGTTTGAATGCCATTGACGGGGCTTCACGTCCAATTTGTTTGGTCTCGGAGCAGGTCCAATGGCCATTTTTTCCCCCTCCCAATCAAAATGAAATGGACACCTGGTACTGTTGTAGGCGGGAGCTTATGAGCCTAGTTGAAATGAACTGGACAGCTATGGTCGTCGTGAATTTTTTTTTTTGGCCTCCTTTGCTCCTGGGGGCATTTTCACCTTCCTTTAATACAATATTTGTACGACTGAAAGTGTTCCCATTTAGTGGATCTGTTTTGATGGGGGCCATTCCTGGTCGACTGACCTTTGAAGGCAAAGTCGTGTTAAAACTAGTGCTTTTACCAACCCTCCCCCACCCCATGCATTCGCAGTTGTATTACTCTCAAAACTACCACGGCACCATTCGCCAAGAGTGCGCCGACTTCATGCGAGCCAACGCCTTTGTCTTCGAGCCGGTGAGTTGTGGCGCCGTCTCGCCGCGTCCTCTGACCTTGCCTGGGTTTTCCTTCCAAGTTTGTCGAGGGCTCTTTCGAGAAGTACCTGGAACGCCTCGAGGACCCCAAGGTGAGCCAGGCGTGCCGCTCGGCCATTTTAACCCTTTCCGCCACAGCCAATATATCGTCCAGCCGCTGTAACCAAGGACGTCGCTACCGAACCACGGCCGTCCAATCTTTTTTTTTTTTTTTCCTCCTCCCCCTTATTCCAGGAGACGGTGGGCCAAGTGGAGATCAAAGCTCTGTCTCAGCTCTACAGGTGACGTCTGTCAATGGCAGAGTGTCGAGTGCTGGCAACTTATCAAGGTGTTTGCGTGCAGGCGCCGCTTTCTCATCTACCGCTACCCCGGCAAGGCCGCCACCGTCATCTCGGAGGACGACCGCTTTGTAAGCGAGGTGAGGTCGTCGGGCGGGCGTGGCCCCGCTCACCGCGGGCCGGGCGTGGCCCCGCTCACCGCGGGCCGGCCGCGGCCCCGCTCACCGCCGGCCGGGCGTGGCCCCGCTCACCGCCGGCCCGTCGCCTAGGTCACCCTCTCCTGCTCCATCAACTGCCACTATGACATCGTGTACCCCAGAAGTTACCCCGCCTCCGCCGCCCTCTGCCAAGGTGAGTTCCAAAGGGCGTTTCCGCTGAGAAGGGGCGACGGCCAAGTGCGGCCGCGCTCGGCCATCTAGCGCCCGACCCATTGGCCGTCGCGCGTGGGCTAACGACGCGTTCTTCCCGCACGTAGCCGTGGTGTACGAGCTTCTGTACGCCAAGGTGTTGGGCTGCGAGGAGGCGGAGCTCTCTCAGGCCGTGGAGGCTTTCAAAGCCGGAGGTCGCCGCTATAGAAACAGCCCGTCAGTCTGCAGCGACGTGGACGTCGCCTACGACCTCGGCGAGGAGCGAGCGCGCAGGTGGGGGTCGGTCGGTCGGGGGTCACGCCGTGCCACGCACGCCACCAACAAACGTGTCTGGTCTTCCCCCAGAGAGGAGGCGGAGTCGGCGGCGGAGGAGAAGCCACGATTGTCCTTTGAAGATGTGAAGGTGACAAAAGTCTATCTTTTTCCCCAAATAGTCCACCATAGCCGTTGAGTACCCGTCAAATGGCATTTGAAGTTTGAAAATGTCATTTTTGTCGGCAAGTGTGTGCTGACGCCTAGCTCTGCCTCTCTGCTCTCTTTTATTGGCTGACTTCCGCTGTTCCGGGCTCACTTTCTTTCCATTTTGGATCTGTCCTTGCTTTGGGGCCACTTCCTCTAAGCCGTGCCTCTACTTGTGCAATTGATCCACCCCAGAAGCGCTCTGGTAACTTGGATTTTTTTCCTTTCTTTCCTAGCTTTGCATGGAAAAGCTTTCATTTGTTCCAAAGTCCCCACTTCTTCCACTGAAACCATTTTCAAATGGCTAAAAGTAGGCCAATTGTGCTGCAGAAAATATGGGAGAAAGATGAAAAACAATGGTTTTTCCAATGCGGCGGGCAGGCCAGCCACACTTTGACGGCCCACGTAAACTCGGCTGGATACCCGCAGTGAAATATCCATCCGGCTTGAATGGCCTTCGGCCACTTTTCATTTCCCCGAGAGCACCTCGACGGCCGCAATTTGGCCTTTCCACCTTTTGGATGGCTCCTTTTCGAAACTCGGGGGGGACGCGAAAGGCTATGGCCCTGTGTGTGTGTGTGTCTTTGCTCTTTGACCCGGCCTGACCTTTGCTCGAATGCATCCCGCCCACGCAGGTGGCGTCCGACGCTCCGCCTCCGAGCAAGCTGTCCCTCCCTTACAAGGTGATGAAGTCGCTGGACGGAGACGTGTACCGAAACGTGGAGTTCGACGTCTGGCAGGACACCTGCAAAGGTAGGCCGCAAAAGCCCGACGCCGGCCCGGCGGCGCCCCTGACCCCGCCGGGCCGTTGCCCTCAGAGATGCAGAAGACGGACTACATGGTGTTCGCCGGCCGACAGTACTTCCTGGGCGACAAATGTCAGGTGAGGGGCCGCGCTATGGCATCGATGCGCAGAAAGGCGTGTGCACAAATCCCCTAGTGGAGCTCCCCGCCTGGCTTTTGGGAGATCTGCATCCGTGTAGCGTTTGAATGCGATTCTTTGACGCCCTCTTGGTCATCAGTGGCAGTGGGGTGATAAAGTACTCTGACCTTTTTCCATTCCGTTGCAAGAATCCCTTTAAAAAGCATGTTTAGATGGTGCTGTTATCTAGCGCATACATTATATGGATATTGCAAAAACCAAAGACTGCGCCAGCTGACGGGTGTACGTGCTCTTGTGCTGCAGGTGCGCCTGGAGCCCAAGGGGAAGTACTTCAACGCCTTCATCCAGGAAGTGGGCATGCACTCGGCTGCCGTCACCGTCTTCATCGAAGAGCTCGGAGAGAAGTAACTTCCCTCGTTGTTGTTGTTGTTGTTGTTGTTTTTCCCCCTCTGCTCAGCACAACCGCCATTGTTTCAACTGTTTCTGTGTATGTGTTCTGTGTATATGGATGGAAAAAAACAAGCCTAACCCTTCCTACCCACCCAGGACCGCTTTGCTCACCCTTGGCTTAGCCTAACTCTAAATTCATTGGGGAATTTTCAGTCGTTGATTTTTGCCCGCCAGGCACTGCGTCCCTCTGACGGACGTCAAGGCGGTCAACCCGGTTCTGGCGTGGAACGTGTCGGCCGCGCCCCGCAAAGTCGACGCGGGTAGGTACTCGCCCCGGTTTCCCCGCGGTCCGCCGACCGCCTCCCCCTTTGGACCTCCAGACGGCGAGCCGCGAGCCAACCAGCGGCGTCACCGCTACTTCCGCAAGACCCGTGGGGGCGGAGCGGTGGCTAAGGGGGCGGAGCTGCCGCCGGCCCAGTCCCCGGCCTACGGGGGGGCGGCCCCTCCGCAGCTGCCGCCCCGCTTCCAGCCGGCCGGGCGACCCCCGACCCCCGTGTCCTACGAGCACTACCAGCACGGAAAAGCCGCCCGGTACGGCGCCGCCAGGTAGGGCGGCCGTGGGCCCGTTGTGAGGCCGCTGTGGGCCCGTTGTGAGGCCGCCGTGAGCCCGCCGGCGCAAATGCCACCGTTGGCTTGCAGCGCGCTTCATTTCCTCCATTCCTCTTTTTGCTGTGGCCCGTTTTGGTCAGAAGCTCTGCCCGCTTGGTCAACCGTCACCTGATGGGTCCTCAGCTGTCCTATTACCCGGCCGGCAGGCGCTACTACGACTACGACAGCTTGGCCTTCAGGACCCGGTGAGGCGGGGTTCTCCATCCTTATGACCATTTAAGCGCCCCCCCCCCCCACACACACACACACACACACACAGCTCACCTCACCTCTAGTTGAACCTTAAGGTCCTTTTTGAGGGCGGCTCATTGAAAATACATGGCTATACACCTTTTTCAAATGTGAAATGTACAATTTCAATCGATGAAGTCGCCGTCCTTCATTTTGTTCTCAGTCGCAGTCGGCGCCACCTAGCGGCGGCGCTCACCGACCAGTGTCACTTCTTCGCCCCCGAACCGGCCGGGTCCGTGGCGGCCGAGTTGGACGCCGGCGCCCTGGCATACTACCGCGTGGGCGAAGACGACCGGCACGTCTTCGGCGGGTTGGCGGTGAGTACGCGCGCCCGGCCATCCCCGCCCGCGTCCCCTACTGAACGCGGGCGCCGTGGCCGGGTCCGTCGGTCTCCGGGCGCCCTGACCCCCGTCGTCTATCGGCGGCAGAGAGGCCCGGGGGCGCCGCCTTCCCCGGGCGGGGGTGCCCTCGGGTGTTCGTCGGAGGAGGAGCGTGAAGACACCGCCTTGGACCACGGTGAGAGGCTGCTCCTTGCGTTTGTTTTAATCAATGACAAAAAATGTACACCCTCTCTCGCATGTTGACGATCAGATTTCAGAGAGGGTTTCTACGCCGCCGATGGTGAGTCACGTCTTGGCGCCGCACTCTGCGGCCACACTGACAACTCCCGGGCCTTTCAGACGGCGCCATCTACTCTGGCGACGCCCTGGCGACCCCCTCCTCACAGGTGAGGCACGCCGCCCGCGTGGCCCATTGGCATGCCGCGGCTTGACACCCGTGCCGCAGGACCGGGAGGAGGAAGACGACGTGGCCCGCTCGCCTCCGAGAACCGACGGCCTTTACGACTACGGCCAACAGGTGATGGGCGCGTCCTTTCGATGTTGTTTTGTTTTTGCCGTCACACAATGTTTGCTCTGGATGCCAAATGATTGTCCGTCCGTCTTACGACTGGATTTGTGTTTTTGGGATTTGCCGACACGATGGCCTACGTTTCAGGCGGTCAAGCCGGCGGCGGGCATTTCTTCGTCGCCGTCGTCATCCGCCGCCTCCACGCCGTCGTCTTCCTCGTCCCACGGGGCGCCGGCCCCTCACGCCACGGCGGTCCCGCACCCCCAAGCTCGATCGGGTAGGCAACAAAGGAGCCGTCCTCTCGTTAGCGCCGCTCACGGTCATTTGGCCTTTAGTGGCGGCCGTGCCGGCAGCCAACCCCTGGTTGGTTCCCGACTTGGGGGAGGGACTTTGCTCCCTGGTGGCGCCACCTCCTTACTCTTACGATCCCAACGGCGGCGACCTGCCCCGAGGTAAGCGTGGCCGCCATGATCCCGGGTGACGATGGCGACCGTCAAGGCGCTCCGGCTCTCTTTCCGCAGACTGTCGGCTGCTGCAGTTCTACTTCAACCTCGGGGTGCAGGTGAGATTTCTCGCCGGGAGGAGGTCTCGGTACCCATGCCGGTCGGTGCGCTCCATCTGTCTGTGCTCTCTTCTCCTCCCCAGTGGTATCATCAGAGCTTCTGGCAACAGCAGCAGCAACAACAACAGCAGCAGCACCAGCCGACGCATCAGGTGGCGTCCACCAGCGCCTACCCGCCCCCGTACCCTGTGGACACGGCCGTCTCTTACCAGGAGGCGGTGTTGCCTGCGTTACACGGTGAGAAAGCCGCCACCCCATCGGAGTGAGCGGCCCGCGTGAGCGTTCTCCTCTGCTCTCCTCTCGCGTCCGCAGCCGTCACGCCCTGCTACCCCGAGGCGGGGCGTGGGCCGACACCATTCTTCTATCAAGAGTCCGACAGGAGCTTCGACGCTCAGATGGACGTCCACGGCGCCGGTATGGGGGGGAGGGAGATAGACGCGCTCGCCGAGGGTGTCCGTCCGCTCTGGTTCTCTGTCCATTGCCGCTTTGTGTCCGTCCCTCGTCAACTCATTGGCTGCCGTTGACCACTAAAATGGACAGGAAATGTCCCTGAAGTTCTGATGGCTAAAGTATTTTAAAAAAGACCAAAAAAATGTGAATCGGATGGGGTTGTGGGCCAAAAAGTGACTTTTGACCAGATTAACAGATGGGTGAGCGGTCTAAATGAAACGGAGCCCCGTGGCGGTGGGTCAACGTCACCCATTGCCCAGTGGCCAAAATGGCAAGTGGCTTCATTTGCACCTTTTTTGTCTCGCAGGCCCCGCCCACTCGCTCGAAGGCACGCCGCAGGCCGCCGTATACCCGGAGCCGACGGCACCCGTGCTGCACCTGGCGTACGAAGCGGCTCCGCCCACCTACGCGGCCGCCCCGCACCACGCCTATCACACCCACTGCGTGCCCGCCACCGCCGCCACGGTGCATTGGGGCGGGCACGCTTCCCGCGTCTACTGCCCCGCCCCCCCACACGTGGTGAGTTACATCACGGCCCCTCCCCCGCACTTCCTGCCGCCCAGCGCCTGACCACGGAGGGGGGCGCGGCCACTTTGCCGCGATTGTTCCGCGCCACACGTTTGTTTGCGCCCGGTGGGTGTTTTGTTTGTGTTAATTTGACACTGGGTTAATAAAGTTGAGCACCAGCAGAAAGAAAAGCGTGCCGTGATCCTTTCTCGACCTCCAAACCCAGTGTGAGAAGAATGAGAAAATGCTGTTTCAGTTGACATTTGCCTTTTAGTGTGCTAAATTTTCCAGTGGAACATTTCCTGTCCATCCATTCCTGGGCTCACGAGGGCAAATGCCCGACTGGCTTACTGTTGATTATGGAGCGTGGCTTAGATGCGAACCTGTTCAATTCCGGCCCACTTCCAGCGTATAGTATATGGCATTTAAGAGTCGGTCGAAAGGGTGATGCCGCCCAGGCACAAAGGGAGGTTTTTGGATGGACAATTTTGCTCCAAGCATGCCGTTTGTTTTCATTGTTCCGTAGACCAAATTTTGAAATGGACTTGGTGACTGTCGGGCATCTTTTCAAACTGATTTTACTTTGAAAAGCACCGGCGGAAGTGGTCGCTCTTTTCCACGGTAGCTTGCGGTGCCGCTTTCGAGCCGGCGCTGATGCTGAGCCAGGGGGAAAGCCAGCGAAAGAGGAGCAGCCGGGACATCATCTCTACTCCGGGGTGGCGGGCCGCCCTCGGCCTCTGCCTCGTCGCCCCTGCAAAACCCTGGACAAGATGGTGGACGACCTGACGGCGACGCCGCCGGGGAAACGCGGACGCGGCCCGCGCCGCCGCCGCCGACGACGACGTCGCAATAAAAACAAACGGACGAAGAGCCAGGAAACGGCGCCCCCGTTTCTCCCACCAGAGGTAACCGCTGTCTATCGCCGTCGCTTCTTCTAGCTATTGACGCACATTTGAAAGCAAAACGAGATCGTCAGATGCATGTGTGCAGCGGACCCTCGCCTTTCGCGGGGCTTCGGGACCGAGCATTGCCGCGAATATTTAAAGCATACTCGACATGATGGCGAAAAGCGGCTCGTATATATACAAACGCACGGCTGTCACCCTCGGCCAATTGCTCCCATGATCAATGATTGCAATTCCTGCCTGCCTTCCTGCCTGCGTGCTTGTCCACGAGAAAACCACACACTGAACAAATGACGTGTGCTGCGCTCGCAGGCCGAAGAAGGCAACGTGGAGTACAAGGTAAGGAACGGAGCGTCGCCGTCCCGGGAGGGACGCCCGGACCGACCGCGCCGCCGTCCCGGGAGGGACGCCCGGACCGACCGCGCCGCCGTCCCGTCGGTGGAGGGACGCCCGGACTTACCGCGGCGCCCGGCCCCGATGTCCCACCCCGTAGCTGAAGCTGGTCAACCCCACGCGGCAGCGCTTCGAGCACCTGGCCACGCAGCTCAAGTGGCGTCTGCAGGAGGGCCGCGGCGAGGCCGTTTACCGGATCGGCGTGGAGGACAACGGGCTGCCCGTGGGCCTGGGTCGGGCCGACATGGCCGCCTCCCTCGGGACCCTGCGCAAGATGGCCGACAAGTCGGTGGCCTTTGCCGAGTCGGCCGGAGCGCCCGCCGTCGGAACGTGGCCCCGACCTTCTGGATTTGTGCAGGGTGGGCGCCGACGTCACGCTGCTCCGCGAGCGGCAGGTGGACGGCGAGGGGAGCGCGCGGAGGATCGCCGAGGTGCTGGTGCGGAAGGTGCCGGACGACCGGCAGGTGAGACCGCCGGGGCGGGCCCACCCGGGCCCACCCGCCACGTATTCTCGGCCGGGTGGGCCGACTTTTTCGTGGCCGCTACGTGGCGTTGGGGGACTGACGGCTAGCCTCACCTCCTTCCCCGCTCCTCAGTTCCTGGAGCTGCGCGTGGCCGTGCTGGGCAACGCCGACTCGGGCAAGTCCACGCTGCTGGGCGTCCTGACGCAGGGCGAGCTGGACAACGGGCGCGGGCGGGCCCGCCTCAACCTCTTCAGGCACCTCCACGAGATCCAGACGGGCCGCACGTCCAGCATCAGCCTGGAGATCCTGGGCTTCGACAGTAGAGGACAAGTCGTTGGCCTTCTTTTTCAAAGCCCGCCCGGCCCGTGAGGGCCGGCGGGCGCTTGACGGCGCTTTGCACCCCCTCTCTTCCCCCGCCCGGCAGGTGGTGAACTACAGCGAGTCGCGCAGCGCCGAGGAGATCTGCCAGAGTTCTTCCAAGATGATCACCTTCATGGACCTGGCCGGACACCACAAGTACCTGAAGACCACCGTCTTCGGACTCACCAGCCACCGCCCGGACTTTGCCATGCTGGTGGTCGGCGCCAACACCGGCATCGGTCAGATCGCCGCCACATATATTTACGTGTTGACAAGTCACCCTGCGTAATCGATAGCCGCGCTTAGCCCCGAGCCCGCCTTGCCAAGGCTCTGCGTTTCAAATGAGCCGGCAAATATAGTCTACTTCCATATACTTTGAAAACGGGCCTTTTAATGGAAGAAGAACAAAAAGCACTAGCATTCCACGATTGATCTTTTGGGAAATGTCGTGAATTGCTGACATTCATTTCCCACCAAATCATGTGAGTGATAGAAATGGAGCTAAGCCATCGTAAATGTGTGTGTTATTTTCTTTCTTTCTTAGTCAACGTATGAAAATGCATCTTTTGTGAAAGAGCAAGACCAATGTGCTGGCATGTGTGTGTGTGTGTGTGTGTGTGTGTGTGTGTGTGTGTGTGTGCGTGTGTGCGTGTGCGTGCGTGTGTGTGCGTGTGTGCAGCCGGCACCGCCAGGGAGCACCTGGGCCTGGCCACGGCGCTCAAAGTTCCAATCTTCGTGGCCGTCAGCAAAGTGGACGTGTGCTCCCGGGGGGGACTGGAGCGCACGCTGCGTCAGCTGGAGCGACTCCTCAAGCAGCCGGGCTGCGACAAGGTCCCCTTCGTCATCCGCGCGCCAGACGACGCCGTCGCCGGGGCGCAGCAGTTTGCCAGAGCCTCTGCCTCCGCCGCCACCTCCGCCGACGCTTGGTCAGTGGCCGCTTCCTTCCGCCCGTGGTTTTGTCCATCTTTCTTTCTTCCTATTGAAGGAGGACAGGAAACGTGAACCGGCTCTTGTGTTTGTGTGTGCGGGTGCGTCCAGCGTGACGCCCATCTTCACCCTGTCCAGCGTGTCGGGACGAGGTCTGGAGCTCCTCAAGATCTTCTTGAACGTCCTCCCGCCTCTGGGCAACGGCAAGGAACAAGAAGAACTCATGAGGCAACTCACCGAGTTTCAGGTAGGCCCGCTACCAATGGGAAATCGGGCCCCGGGGGGATTTTTAAATGGATTGATCCGGTTTCCAGTGTGACCACCAGAAAAGGGGAGGGCCTGAAAAGGGCCTTCAAATCAATGCCCAAACAATCATTCGAAAATACAAACTGGTGAAAAGTAGCCAGAAATGAGAACAAAAAATCCCAAGTCCCGCATTGAAAAAAAACCAAAAAGTGTCCTAAAGTATGTGATGGGTACATCTCTCCCCATGCGCTCCGCAGGTGGACGAGATCTACTCCGTCCCCGATGTCGGCACGGTGGTGGGCGGTACTTTGTACAGGTGCGTCGTCCACCCGAACACACCAAAAGGGCGAGGAGAGGAGGCGCTTTTGTCCGACGGACCCCAGCACTTTGCCCTGTGTTTGCCTCAGCGGGGTTTGCCGCGAGGGCGAGCGACTGGCGGTGGGCCCCACCCAGCAGGGCGCCTTCCTGCGGGTCAAGGTGGCCTCCATCCACAGGAACCGCTCCGCCTGCAGGCTGCTGCGAGCCGGCCAGGCGGCCACCTTGGCGCTTGGCGACCTGGACAGGACTCTGCTGCGTAAGGTGGGTGGGTGGTCTGGCGAGCCAGCAAAGCGACCCAACGCGACCCCAGCGCGACCCGCGCAGGGCATGGTGATGCTGAGTCCCAAAATGAAGCCCAGCGTGTGCCGGCGCTTCGAGGCGGCCGTGGTCCTCCTCTTCCACGCCGGCAGCTTCCGCCGCGGCTCGCAGGTGACGGCGCACGTGGGCAACGTCCGGCAGACGGCCGTCGTCCACAGAGTGCACGGAAAGGTGGCTCGGCCCTCCCCCAGAAAGCCTGCTCGGGGCTCCCCGGTCTCAAAGCGCCACCTCTCCTTCTCTCTGTGCCGGCAGGAGGAGCTGCGGACGGGCGAGCGGGCCGCCGTGACCTTCGGCTTCCTCAAGCATCCCGAGTACCTCCGGACCGGCGCCAAACTTCTCTTCCGAGAGGGCGCCACCAAGGGAGTCGGACACGTCACCCGCCTCCTGCAGATGGCCGAGCACGACCACTAGTGCCAGAAACCTAAACGCGGAGCCGCCCGACCGGCGAAACCCGGAAAAAGGCGATTGGAACGCCGCCGTCGTGCTTTGAAAATGGACCGGCGCCACGGGGGATCTTTAGAGACAGACTGCCCACTCCCTCCCTCCCTCCCTTCCCTCGTCCGTTTCGATCCCGGCGGCCGGGACCTTTTTGTCGGCCGCCGTCGGGACGCGGTTGACAAATGGAATGGAAGACGCTCCCGAGCCCGTTCCGACGGGGTCTTGTGGTCATTTGAGGCGGGAGTCGGCACGGCCAGGTGTTTTCCACTCCACCGTAAAAGCCGTTAGTATTGTTGCCGGACTTAGAAGGAACAAAATAAAAGAGCATTTCACTGGGATGGGCCTGGCGTCGCCTCAAAAACCTTTGAGCGGCTCTACTTTGGATTGCCAAAAGGAGGAATGACCGTACCGAGCGCTAAGATTCAAGTCGGCGGCGGGGTGGCAGTCCAAAAATAAAAAGTGGATTGAGGAGGAGGAGGAGGAGGAGGATAAAGAAAAAAAGCCTCCATCTGTGTTGGACTTTTTCTACCAAGAGAGTATACTGGGAAGCAAACGATATTCTATTGAGCCAATACAATATCATTTGCCGTGTAGTACTACTACTATGTGCGCAGGCATAGGGTCCTAAACTGTAGATGGCGCTAAAGCCCCCTTAGGTCAGAAGATCCCGAAGAAGACGAGCCGTGGTCACATGACTTGCACTCGGCTGACTTCCGTCTCGTGACTTCCGCGTCGCGATCGCTGACTTTTCCTCGCAGTGCGCAACAAGTCGGGTAAGTTGGACATTCCCGTCACTTTGTATAGGGTTTGGACGGCACCGAAACATGACGTCAAGCGGTGTGGGCTGCCAGGCGTGTGAGCGGGATGGAGGGGCGGCGATTTGGCTTGGCAAGCGGGCAACGCCAAACGACATGACAATGAATACAATCCCAACTCTATCCATAGAATCTCTCCAAAAGGGCACCTTCCGTCTAATTTCTGCCTTTTGAACCCCAAGTGAGTGGCACAAACACCCGAATGCTCAGTTCATAGCTAAAATGTAGGTTTTGGGCGACAAAATGACGAGTCCGTGTGTGTGTGTGTCTGCGTGTGTATGTCTGCCTGTTTGCCTGTCTGCCTGTTTGCCTGTCTGCCTGTTTGCCTGTCTGCCTGTGTGCCCGTGTGTCAGCCTTCCGAAGGCGCCATGGTGGCGTCGGACAGCGGCGAGGACGAGGCCTACACGGAACGGACGGCTCTGGTCCGATCGGAGAATCCGAGGGCCGGTTCCCCGAGGGCCGGGTCCCCGAGGCCGGTAAGTAAGTCTCGGCCGCGGCGTTGGCCTCTGAGCTTTTCCGCCTTAACCGGGGGCCTTCCTTGACGCCCGGCAGGACGCGGCAGAGGACGAGCAGCTGAGCCTCAAGTACGGCGCCAGGCACGTCATCGTGCTCTTCGTGCCCGTCTCGCTGTGCATGCTGGCGGTGGTGGCCACCATCAAGTCGGTGGACTTTTACGCCGAAAAGACGGACCAGCGGCTGTGAGTGGCCCGGCGAAGGCGGCCGACTCGGAGCGACCCGTCCCGAGCCTGGCTCCCTCCCGCAGGATTTACACGCCGTTCACGGAGAAGACGTCGTCGGTGGGCCGCCGCCTCCTCAACTCGGTGCTCAACTCGCTTGTCATGATTGGCGTCATTGTGGTCATGACCCTCTTCCTGGTCTTTCTCTACAAGTACCGCTGCTACAAGGCAGGCCACCGCGCCCCAAACCCCACCGAGCGAGCGGCGACAGCCCCCCTTTGACGCCTCCTTTGACGCCTCCTTCTCTCTCTCCCCCCCCACCCCCCACCCCCATTTTGTCGGCAGTTCATCCACGGTTGGCTCATCCTGTCGTCCCTCATGCTGCTCTTTTGGTTCAGCTTCATGTACCTCAGGTGAGCAGCTACCTTTGCATTTCCCAACCACGCCAATCCCAATCAAAAGCAATGCCAAACTAAGCTAAACGGGAGTTGTAAACGGGGGTCAACGGCGGCATTTCGGAATGGGACGGCTCGAGTGGGAATGGCGGCCCACAGACGGGCGCCTCTCCAAATGTGCCCGACGAAGGATCGGTTTTAAGTGGCAAATGACGGCGCAGTCAGTTGGCGTTTTTGGACGTCCCCGCCCTTTCGTAGCCCCTCTCAAGGGAAAAAGAAATTGCGCGGTCGCCGAAACGACCGAATGGGCCCATGCCGGAATCCATATTGGGCGCTTCCATTCTAATGCAGAATGGACTCGTTAGATCTAATTCCACAATAACCCGCGAGAGTCAAAGTATCAAACGAGCGCGTCCGCAGCGAGGTCCTGAAGACCTACAACGTGGCCATGGACTACGTGACGGCGGGCCTCCTGATCTGGAACTTTGGCGCGGTGGGCATGGCGTGCATCCACTGGAAGGGGCCGCTGGCGCTGCAGCAGGCCTACCTGATCGCCGTCAGCGCGCTCATGGCGTTGATCTTCGTCAAGTACCTGCCCGAGTGGTCGGCCTGGGTCATCCTGGCCGCCGTCTCCATCTACGGTGAGCCCACGCACCCCCGCCCCTTGCGGCCCCCGAGCGACCCCGTCTGGACCCGCCTGACTGCCGCCCGGCAGATTTGGTGGCCGTCCTGAGTCCCAGGGGCCCGCTGCGGATGCTAGTGGAGACGGCGCAGGAGCGGAACGAGCCCGTCTTCCCCGCCCTCATCTACTCGTGTGAGTGACCGAGGTCTGGAGCCAAAAGCGCCGAGCTAAGCCCGCCGTGTGCCAGCCCTTCTTTCCTGTGCCACCACAGCCGCCATGGCCTGGTCGACGCGGAGTCCCGCGGACGGAGAGGCCGAACGACAACGACGGGAGGGTGAGTGAGCGAGCGAGCGAGCTAACAACCTACCCGCCCGCCCGCCATACACCGACCTCCGCCGTCTTTTCTCAGACGGCTGCGCCGCCGAGGAAGCAGCGGAGTACGAGGGACGACGCTCGCCCGAGGAGGAGGAGGCGGGCGGGGGACGGCGATCGCCGGAGGACGACGACGAGGGGCAGGAAGAACGTGAGCGAGGTTCCCGAGGCTCGCCGACCCACGTCTGCCCGTCTCTGGCACGACCGTGTGCGCCGCAGGCGGGGTCAAGCTGGGACTGGGGGACTTCATCTTCTACAGCGTGCTGGTGGGAAAAGCGGCGGCCGGCGGCGACGACTGGAACACCACGGCGGCCTGCTTCGTGGCCATTTTGATCGTAAGTTGGAGTCGAGGGGGCACCCCGGGGCACCCCCCCCCCCCCCTTCCCACTCAACCACCTGGGCTCGCCGGCAGGGACTGTGCGTGACGCTGGCGCTGCTTGCCGCATGGAAGAAGGCGCTCCCGGCGCTGCCCATCTCCATCTCGCTGGGTCTGGTCTTCTACTTCTCGTCAGAGTGGCTGCTGCGGCCCTTTATGGAGCAGCTGGCGGCGCGCCAGCTTTATGTCTGACACCCACATTGGCGTGGCCCCATTAAAAGTCAAGAGACCACCATTGGCTTGAGACCACTTTATTGTAATGGGCGTGAGCAAAGGGGGACACTTTCAATTGCGTTCGTCAAACTGCGACTTGTTCTTGAGCAGAAATGCCGCCAGGTACTCGATGGGGTTCAGAGGCCTGGAAAGAAAAGTGTCTTTTGTCACCACTTTGAACAGGAATCCCCGCCTTTGGGCTGGCGGTGGCAGCTTTTTTTTTTTTAGGGGCGCGGGGTTATGGCACTCACCTCTCCTTGGCCAGCACGGCCAGGCCTTGCAACAGGATGGGCACCACCGTCTGGTCCAAGTAGGCGCGCGTCGGTAGCGCCTGCACGTCCACCTTCTGCTTGCACGACTTTTCTTGCTCCAAAGTCCGCTGAGAAGGTGGAAAAGACGGCCGGTGAGTTCGCGGCGTCAGACCCGGCCGATCAGGCGATGACAAGGTGGTGACAAGGCCGACCTTACCTGGATGCTGTCTGTCAGGCCGAACTCGGCGTGCGGGTTTTCCGTCGCCTGCGGGGCAACAAACGTTATTTGGACAGCGTTTGGTCTCGCCGAAGGTTAGTTGACACTCGAAAGCGATTGTTTGGCTGTTTTGTGTCGGTTGCGACTCACCGCGGCGCGTTCCATCGTCTGTTCAGCGTCAGCGTTCTCTGCAAACAAAAAGAGACGATGAGCAAAAAGTGGCCGGCTTCAAGCTAGCCGCGAGGAACACAAGGTGACCGGCTTCAAGCTAGCCGCGAGGAACACAAGGTAACCGGCTTCAAGCTAGCCGCGAGGAACACAAGGTAACCGGCTTCAAGCTAGCCGCGAGGAACACAAGGTAACCGGCTTCAAACTAGCCGCAAGAAACACGCCAGCCGGGTTCAAGCTAACCGCGAGGAGCCAGACGTGGCCGGATTCAAGCGCTCGTCCCCTGCCCGCCACAATTGGCTTGCGTGCTTTGGAAAAAGGGGTCGAATGGGCGCTCGGTCGGGGTTGCCTTGTTCTATTAGCTTAGCAGCAGGCTTTCCCCCCAAACGGACGACGTCTGGTCAATGCGGGCAGGGAACGAGCGCCAGCCAGGCGAGAGAGAGGGGCGCTCTAAGACAAAGTTTCGTCGTCACTAAACATTAGAAAATTCCAAAGCAAAAAAAAATGAACAAGAGCGAACTGTCTCACCGTCCGTCATGTTTGTTTTGGGTCGGGGATCCGCCAGTTGTCCATTCAAAGCACGTCACTATCCGGTGACGTCATACTGGCTTCCGGCCTCTGCCTTCAAAACAAAGCCTGCGTAGAGCTCACAAATCGTGTCGTGATTCGGGAGGGACTTTGCCCTCTCGCCTGCGCGTGCTATTTCGCAGTAGTACGGCTGCTGCTGCACAAACGGGAATGTCACGAAAAGCTCCATGAGCTGATTCCGCCCCATCACTTAAACGCAAGCTTTCCTCTATGTTAATGAGTACAACTCATCGCTCCTGCAGATTCACCATCTCAGATAATTGGGATTTTACTTGTGAGTGGTTGGGGTTAAGGCCGTTAGTGGCTCCAATCCAACCCTAACCCAATCAATCAATGGCGGCCCAGCAGGCTGTGCCTTGCTCTGGCCGTTTGCCAGGAGGTGGGAGGGGAGGAAGTCCGGTCCAAGCCCACGTTGCGGCTGGACAAAGGGTGGTTGGTTCCCTGTTGTCGTCCGCCGCCGCGACGGCTCTCTCTTGCGGTAGCCCACCATTCGGGGCGCCTAACCCCCAGACGAGTGTCCGCCGTGTGACTATCCACGGCGGATCTCGGTGGATTTCCCCTAGACAAGGAGAGAGAACCCAGGGAGTCCCATGAAGCCAGGGCAATCAAAGCCATTCGCCAAACGGAAGCAGTGGTCGCAGGATGGCTGGAAACACAACAATTCAAGCTCAATGCAAAAAAAAATGAATGAAAATCCAAGAGGGCTAATGGAGGGCAAAGCCGGGTCGACGTTCGTCTCGCTCCCCCAATTAATAGAGGCTTAGGCATTTAGGGAAAACGAGGATTTTATTGTGAAGGGTTACGTTGGCGCCCCCTGTCGACGCCTAGCCTGCCATCACCGCGTTGTCGTCCGCAGCAGCAGCAGCAGCACCATCGGCGGCGAAGGCGGCGACGGCGGCTAGCGGACCAGATCGGCCGAGCCCAGCAGCCTCCGTTTGATCATCCGAAGAGAAGGGAGCACGAAGAAAAAGAAGGAGAAGAAGAGGAATAAGAGGAGGAGGAGGAGGCGGTGGAAGAGGAGGAGGGATAGGAAAGGCGGCCGGCCGGCCGGCCGTGCGCTCGTTCGCTCGATCGCTTCGGCCGGGCGGTGCTTTGGCAGCAGGTGCAGCCGTCCGTCGGCTTACGCAGGCACGCAGGCCCGCCGGCGGCCCGGCGATGGCGTCGAGGCTGCGGCACGACGACTCGGCGGACACGCGCCGCGCCACTTTTGGAGCTGCTTGAGGACTTCATCACGCCGCTTCTGCTGCTCAGGTGAGCTGCGCTCCTCCATTGTTTCGCAAAAGGCCCCTCTTCGGCGCGGGTGCGCACACGCACGCACGCACACACGCACGCACACGCACGCACGCACACACACACACGGCCGGTTTGGAGGCAGGCAGGAAGGGAGGGAGGGATTTTTGGAGGGTTAGTGAGGGGGCGGGGGTTTATGTTGTGTTGTATACCCTGCTCGATATTGACGATTTGGAGGACGGAGAGGGGGGGCATTATTCTTACGTAAGACGCGCAGAGGACACCGGGCGGGCGGCTTCGGCTTCAGCTTCGGCTCCGACTCGGACTCGGTTCGGGTGGCTTCGTCCCATCATGACGTCACACGCTGACTCAGTGCTCGTTGACATGATAGGCAGCCGGCACGTGACGTGACGCCGTCTCGGCATTTGCCAAAATGTGCAAATGCGATGGGCCCGATTTGCCCCTCTTGCCGAGCGATGAACGCCATCTTGACAATGACGTCATGGACTTGTCCTTCACAACGCCAGAGGTATTACCCGAATACAAGGTTGCAAATCATTTCTCGGGGTTAGAAGCCGGCTGTTTAGTCAGCTAGCACGGCTGAGCAAAACAAGCTTAAGGTAAGGGTTCACCTGGTCTTGTTTATCAAAACAAAACACTCATTTCAGAAGGCAGGGGAGGGAGGCTGTTTGAGGATGGGAATTCAAGTTATTACTTTAGTAAAAAAGCACCTAAAGTAGTAGCATGAAAGCACCTGAGCTCAATTCCCCCCCCCCCCCCCCCCAAAAAAAAAGAACCGGCTCATAACTTTCCAGCTGTAAAAACATGTTAGAACATGAACAATTTGAGGCCGTCTCATGTTTGGCAAAGCAAAATAAAGCATCTTTTCCCGCTTCGACTGACCAAAGTGTCATGACACGTCGCCCTTGTTTCCCAAGACCCCGCCAGGGTTGATTCTTCCGCATATTCCAATCCGTCGCTTCCCAGAAAAACACTTTTTGTGACGGACGGACGGGAGGGCGTGCGGAGCTAACGTGAATAACGACTAGCAAACGTCACCCCTTAACCCTTCTCGGAGATTCTATTAGTTTTCGCGGGAGCCGGTTTGAATCTGCTTGCCGTTCTCGAGCACCATTCAAAAGAAGAAGTAGCGTACGAAATGACGGGCGACGTGACACGTCATTGACAGTCTGGAGATCTTTTTCAGGGACCCGGGCCGTTGACGGCGCCCCGTCTCGTCTCCCCCTCGTCCGGCATGCTGGGAATCCTGATGGTGGCCGCGGCCGGCGTGGGCGGCGGCCAGGCGTGCGGCGCCCGCGACAACTGCTCCGGCGACGGCGGCTCCAAGGAATACTGCTACTCGGCGCGTATCCGCAGCACCGTCCTGCAGGGGCTCCCCTTTGGCGGCGTACCCACCGTGCTGGCGCTGGACTTCATGTGCTTCTTGGTCAGAACGCCGCTCCGCGCCGTCGCCCAAGACCGGGGCCCGCGATTGGGCCAGCGTTCCCGCCTAGCTGCCCGCGTGACATGGCCGTCGCCTCTTCTTTCCCAGGTCCTGCTTTTCGTCTTCTCCATTTTACGGAAAGTGGCTTGGGACTACGGACGCCTGGCGCTGGTCACCGACGCCGACAGGTAAGCTGGCCGAGCCTGGGCACGGACGCTCCGCCGTCGAAGGTTAACCTCGGTGGAAAGTTAACCTCGGTGGAAGGTTAACCTCGGTGGAAGGTTAACCTCGGTGGAAGGTTAACCTCGGTGGAAGGTTAACCTCGGTGGAAGGTTAACCTCGGTGGAAGGTTAACCTCGGTGGAAGGTTAACCTCGGTCGAGACCTACTCGCCCACTTTTGAAGCCTTCTCATTTTTTGGGCTCCAGCCTTTTTGCCTCCTCCGTTCGTCCCCTCTCAGCCCATTTGGCGTCTGTCTTCACCTTTGGGGCCGTTTCCGGGAACGCGGTTTGAGCACCGGTGGCTTTTCGGGCCTTCGCCAGGGACGCTGGTAGGAAAGCTCTGACGGACGGCAAAGCCACTTGGTGGTCGGTTGTCCCAAAAAGCGCAGCGGGCAAACTCACGGGGCATTCTTTCCGCGTGGTGGCAATGGAGGACGGAAGGAGCGTGGGCATTTTCTCCCGGTTAGCGGACGGGCGGGGCCTGCCGGGGCCTGGCGGGGCCTGGCGGGGCCCGGCGGGGCCTGGCGGGGCCTGGCGGGGCCTGGCGGGCCTGCCTACGCCTTGACTTTGCGTCATGCTTTGCATTGTCCCGGCTTGTCTGCCATTCGGCGGGGACGGACGTGAAGTCTCCTTGGAGTCTTCCCGTGGCAGCGACCGGCTAACTTTCTGCTGCCGTACGCGGCAGCCGGGCGGCTAACTTTCTGCTATCATACGCGGGCGAGCACGTGTGTTCAGCAATGTTGACGGCACGCTAGCGGCGGATGAAAGTCTAACCCCTTTTGATGCTTGTCCCCACCATGAAAACCAAATCAGCCGAAGACGAGACCGAGATAACTATGAACCGGTGAAAAGGTAACGGCGTGTGCCCGTGCGTGCGTGCGTGGGTGCGTGTGGATGTCACGTGGCGTGTTAGCCAGCAAGCTAGGCGGCCGGCGAGCCGTGATTTGGTGTTAGCCCCTCTTGATGTCTGTGCTGGCGTGAATCTGCCCGGCGGGTTCTAAGAACGGCGCTAACCGCCCGACTTTTCTCTCTTCCTCCCTCGACCGGCCCTCTCTCTCTCCCCTCAGCGTGGCCTCGGCGATGCACTCGGACGCGCCCGACCGCTACGAACGCCTCACGTCCGTCTCCAGCTCCGTCGACCTGGAACAACGCGACAACGTAAGACTGTGCTTCCTTTACGGCCTTCCTATCCCGCCTATTCTCCCACCTCTCCTCAGCTAGCATGCTAAGCTACAGGTTTGCTACCTCTACGGGGAGCGTGGAGTGGGTCCTGTGCCTAATCTGCCGGCCGGCCGCTCGGCCAGTGTTTCTAATGCTAATCCACTTAGAGTGAGCGGGCCATAGGTCGGGGGCGCTTGCCAGGCGTGCTTTCTTTATTGACCCATTTGTTGTTTTTTATTTTTATTTTATTCATTTGGAAAGAATATTCCGACCAACGACCCGACCCGTTTGCTCTGCGCGAACAGGAATCAAGCTTTATTTTTGCCGCCGTGTCGTTGTCTCCGCAGGGCTTCTGTTCCTGGCTGACAGCCATCTTCCGAATCAAGTGAGTTTTTGGCCAGCCGGGCCACGCGGCCGCCAAGCGGCCGCCAGGCGGCCGCCACTGACGCGTGGGTGCGTCCCCGGTGCTCGGCAGGGACGAGGAGATCCGCGAGAAGTGCGGCGAGGACGCCGTGCACTACTTGTCCTTCCAGCGCCACATCATCGGTCTCCTGGTGGTGGTGGGCGTCCTCTCTGTGGGCATCGTGCTGCCGGTCAACTTCTCCGGTGACCTGCTGGGTGAGCTCGGCCCTTTCATTCTGTTTGACCGCGGCTTGCCAACGGCGGGCCCGGCGTCCAAGCCCGGCGTCCACGCCCGACGTCCACGCCCGACGTCCACGCCCGTCCCGGGACGTGCCGACTGGCTGCGCCTTGGGCGAGAAAGCCTCTCCCGTCGCAGCCGTCCAAATAGTGTCCAAATCCAAAAATGAGCAATCCATATTGCAATCCACTTTGCCGCTAAGTACTAGATGTGGATTCGCTGGGTCCACCGTCACTTCTTTCCATAGCGTGACGGTGACAAGTAGTGGGAGGATCTTTTTGATCCATACCTGACAGGAAGTGCACTTGTGTGTCTTATTCTTTTAGTGCGAATTATCAGTAAAGATTTGCTGATAATCCAAGGATCGGCCGGACCACCCTCCAAAGAAGGTAAAGCGGCTTGGAAAGAAGTGGCCTTGTACATTTGCTACATGTCGGACGTGGCAAACTTGTATCGACTTCTCAAACACCTTGTAGACGTCTTGCACAGTTGTTCAGTGGCTGACTTCTTTGTGCGCCCGTCTAGAATTGTAGTCCGTTGGATTGTAGTAGATCATTGCAGACATTGTGCTAGCGTACACGTGGTCAGCCCGTCTACCTGTCCGGGCAAAATTGCCAAATCCAAGTCCAGCGGGCGGATAGAGTCCAGCATTTTTTGCGTCTTTTTTTTTTCTTTGCCGATCATTGGGAATATTTGACATTTACAGAAAACAACGCCTACAGCTTTGGCCGCACTACCATCGCCAACCTGAAGTCCGGGTGAGTGCCCCGAATACTTCCCCTCCGTCGTCTGGCTAAACGATCATCTTCCGGGAGCGGCCATTCCGTGGTTTTTCCCGCGTTGTCGGTGAACGGGCGGTGATTGGTTCTTTGGCACTGAACCCTAACCCCCCGTGCGCCTCCAGGACCAACTTGTTGTGGCTGCACACCTCCTTCGCCTTCATGTACCTGTTGCTCACCGTCTATAGCATGAGGCGACACACGTCCAAGATGCACTACAAGGAGGACGACCTGGTAATGCTAGATGGCACGGCGAGCGCTGACCACAGGCGCCCTGACTTTCTTTTCACCCTGCTGCGTTGCAGGTGAAGCGCACCTTATTCATCAACGGCATCTCCAAGTACGCCGAAGAGAGCCAGATCAGACAGCACTTTGAGTACGTGAGCGAGCGAGCGAGCGAGCGGGTGACCTAACTCACCCAATTGTTCAAGCGCTTCGGTCATGACGCGCCACTCTCTCTCTCTCTCTCTCTCTGCCTGTCTTTCAGGCAAGCGTACGAGAACTGCACGGTCCTGGAAGCTCGCATCTGTTACAACGTGGCCAAGCTGATGTCCCTGAACGCCGAGAGGTAAGCGGCGGCCGGCGGCGGCCGGCGGCGGCCGGCGGCGGCCGGCGGCGGCCAGCGGCGGCCCCGGAGCTCGCCCATGACGCTCGTGCGTCCACAGGAAGAAGACGGAGCGCAGCAAAAAGTTCTTCACCGACCTGATGGCCAAGGAGCACGTTCCTACCATGATCAACCCCAAACCCTGCGGACACCTGTGCTGCTGCGCCATCGCCGGATGCCAGGAGGTCCACTGCCGTCACGCCGCCGCGCCGCCACATAGGGCTCAGGGTGATTAGAGGACCATTGCGTCTGTGTTTGGCCGACAGGAGGAGGCAGTCAGCTTCTACACCAAGAGGGAGGCCAAGCTGAAGGAGGAGTACCGCAAGGAGAAGGAAAAGGTCCACACCAAACCTCTGGGCATGGCCTTCGTCACTTTCCAGAACGAAGCCATGACGGCCACGTGAGAAACCCCGCCCGTCCGCCAGCTCGGCGGCCCGCCGGACGTTTAGTGGCGGCCTCCTAAACCCTTGACCAATCCAAACACCCACCCACCCTCGCGGCAGAATCCTGAAGGACTTCAACGCGTGCCAGATTCAAGGTTGTCGCTGCCGGCAGGAACCGCGATCCTCGCAGTTTGGCGAGGCGCTCCACGTGCACAACTGGAGCGTGTCTTACGCGCCGGACCCCCAAAACGTGCGCTGGTGGGTAGAGGCGCCGGTCCGGCCTCCCGAGGGCCGCCCGAGGGGTGGCTGACCGCGCCTGTCCCTCAGGGAGCACCTGTCGCTGGGCGGAATTTCCTGGTGGATCCGTTGCCTGATCATCAACTGCATCCTGTTCCTGCTGCTCTTCTTCCTGACCACGCCCGCCATCATCATCTCCACAATGGACAAGTTTAACGTCACCAAGCCCGTGGAGTACCTCAACGTGAGAATGAGCGCCCGCCGCTCGCCTGCCGCCGACGCCTCTGCGCCCGCGGCCTCCTCCAAAGGAAACCTGCCGGCTTTGTGACGGCTTGCGTCTCCGCAGAACCCCATCGTCACCCAGTTCTTCCCCACGCTCCTCCTGTGGGCCTTCTCCGCCCTGCTACCAACCATCGTCTATTACTCGGCATTCTTCGAGGCGCACTGGACCAGGTCTGGAACGATGCAGCCGCCACGCCGAGCCCGGAGACCACATTCACTGGCTAGACCGGGGCTGGGCAAACGACTCCACGATGGTCCGCAATGGGTGCGGCTGCGGGTTTTGCCTTTTGTGTTTTCGCTCCAACCAAATCAGAGAAAACCTTTCCCTCAATCTGGTGTCTCACAAGTGCAATCGTCGGATTGCATTCCGGTGCGGCCCGTTTGAGCGCAAACCTGGTTGCTTCGGAATGCTCGGGACAAAAAGCTGCACCCACGGCGGCCCTCCCGGACCACCTTGCCCACCCCGGGGCTAGACCACATCTAACTCGGGGACGAAAGAAATGACGGCTTGCTTGGCGTTTACCCGCGCAGGTCCGGAGAGAACCGCACCACCATGCACAAGTGCTACACCTTCCTGATCTTCATGGTTCTTCTGCTGCCTTCACTTGGCCTGAGCAGGTACAACTGTTTATCAAATGCACTTGTAAAAATGCCACCTTCATTGGGCCACTAACACCATGTCTTTCAGCCTGGACGTTTTCTTCCGTTGGCTCTTTGACAAAAAGTTCTTGGCCGACGGCACCGTCCGCTTCGAGTAAGTCCCCTTTATTTCTCCATTTTTTATTTTTTTTACTCCCGAGTCTTCCCGGGACCGGGAGGTAAAAAAAAAAAAGAACGCTGGTGACACAGGTGCGTGTTCCTGCCCGACAACGGGGCCTTCTTTGTCAACTACGTGATCGCGTCGGCCTTCATCGGCAACGCCATGGACCTGCTTCGGATCCCTGGCCTCCTCATGTACATGATCCGACTCTGCTTGGCGCCGTCGGCGGCCGACCGCCGCAACGTTAAGAGGGTGAGTGCGCGCCGAGCCACCGGTGGGTGGACCGAGCAAATGCCGGGCCCCGCTGAGAGTAGCCTTACTTGCGAGTAGCCGTAGCAGTGCTCTAGTCATCGTAGTCCTCCCCCGAAATTCCAAAAGGTATTCGGCAAATGGAGAGTACGTGTATAGGGGTCTCCGTCGGGTTAGAGAAAGCCAGATCATGATCAGCGGAACCAAATCGGGAGAGTCGCACCCTAAGCGGACGAGGGCCAGAACTTGACCCGGATTGTTGTCGGGAAAGCGGGACTAGAAAAGTAGGCCAACAGAGGCTCCGGTGGGCCCGAATCCCGCCCCGAATCCCGCCCCGAATCCCGCCCCGAATCCCGCCCCGAATCCCGCCCCGAATCCCGCCCCGAATCCCGCCCCGAATCCCGCCCCAAATCCCGCCCCGAATCCCGGCCCGAATCCCGCTTCCTGTCGCACGGCGGCCTTTTCAGAGCCGGCGTCGACGCCATTTCCTCTCGTGTCAGCATCAAGCGTACGAGTTCCAGTTCGGGGCGGCCTACGCGTGGATCATGAACGTCTTCACCGTGGTCATGGCCTACAGCATCACCTGCCCCATCATCGTGCCGTTCGGTGAGTGCGGCGCCCTCCCAAGGCGCCCCGTCCCCGAGCGCTCGATCCCTAAGCGTGCGCCTCGGCTTCAGGTCTGATGTACATGCTGCTGAAGCACCTGGTGGACCGCTACAACATGTACTACGCCTACCTGCCGTCCAAGCTGGACAAGAAGATCCACTCCGGCGCCGTCACCCAGGTGGTGGCGGCGCCCATCCTTTGCCTCTTCTGGCTGCTCTTCTTCTCCACCATGCGAACAGGCAAGGATGGCGATCGGCTGTTATCATTCTTTGGTTTTGGAAGATTGCCGGCGCCTTCCGTCGGCGTTTTGTCCGGAAATGCCCCGTGCCGCGAGTGCGCTCTGTCTGTCGCCGGGGCGTCCTAAGAGAGGGCGCTCTTCCCAGACGACGGCCCCACCCGGACGGCAAGTCCACGGCCCCACCCGGTCGGCCGCGGTCTTGACTCCCAGTGCTGGCGTCACTTCCTCGGGGCTTCCGGACGGAAAGTCCACGGTCGGCTGCTGGCTTGATTCTCTGTGCCGGCGTTGTAACTCGGCGTGCCCCGCATCCGCAGGTTTTGAGACCCCCACGTCCATGTTCACACTGGTGGTCCTGGTGGTGACCATCGTGGTGTGCTTGTCGCACGTCTGCTTCGGACACTTCAAGTACCTCAGCGCTCACAACTACAAGGTACCAGCGTCCGCCCGCCCGCTCTCGCAGACGCGGGGCGGCTCTCGCTCACGCCGCCTGCCGCCCCGGCAGATCGACACCAAGGACTCGGACGCCGAGGTGGCGGAGAACGGACGGCTTCCCCGCCACGCCGCCTCCCCGCCGGCCAAATCACAGGTGAGGGCTTGCTCGTCGGTGTCAAATCTATGGCTTATTTTGCTCCCGTTTTGTGACTCCATAGCCAATGTTTCTCTTTTCACGTATGAATAAATGCCGTCTGATAGAATGCAAACTCTTGAGATTTTCCAACGTTAGCCTTAAATTGCAGAGAGCGCCATAGGATCCCCTGTGTATGACTGACAAGCCTATTTACCGTATTATACCTCGCACGAGTCGCTTTTAGGGTATTTTATTTCTAAATAAAGAAAAGAAAAAATAGATAAAACACTAAACAAAATGTATTTTGACACAAATATTCCATGAAAAAAATCAACCGTATCTTGTACAAAATGTGAAAACACTCACCGTAGTTAAACATGCTCAGACTGGCCAGACCGGTCATTCGGCCGCTTCAGCCACCTTCCAGGCTTTTGATTAGATGCCTTCGATCCTTGAGTTGTACTTCCGTTCCGTTGAACGTCTTAACTTGGCGGTCGGGGGCTATTTTGGGCGCCGTCGAGCAGACGCCCACTACACTAACGCGGCATGTCTTGTGTGTGTGTGTGTCCCTGCAGCAGATGTACATAGCCCAAGTGCTCCAAGACCCCAACTCGGACGAGCCGGGCGGCGGGGGCGAGGAGGACCGGGCGTCGTCCCAAGACGACGACGTGCTCAACGGTGGCGACAACATCAACGAGGCGGATTTCCACTCGGGGGAGGACAGTCTGATCGCAAACGAGGTCCGCCAGTAACCAGGGGTGGAGCTCAGCGGAAGGGGCGGAGGCACTCGGCGGTCCTGGCCACCACGCGATGCTAGCTAGCCGGCTTGCTAACTAGCCGGCTGGCTAGCTAGCAGTCGCGAGGCTCCTCCTCTTCCCTGCCTGAAGACTTGACCCTGACCGTGGACGTCGGCACCAAAGAGCCACCGTCCAAGCACCGGAAGCGCGAGGTCCACCTCGTTAAACTCGTCCGGTACGAGTCGTCGGCCCGACGAAGGCCCGCCGGTCGTGACTCTCGCTTGGCCGAAAACACGCCAGAGCTCGGCGTGGAATTCGTCCTTTGCGGGCCAAGCGGCGAGAGTCATGACCGGACCGTCACGGTGACTTTGTCGCGCTGGTTTTCATAAACGCTAGAGGGCGCAAGCGTCGGAAACTTTTCTCACCTTCTGTGGGCTTTTGCAACGTGCTTGCGTAGGAGTCTCCACCGGCTCAGCTTTGCACACACGTCATCCTTTGCAAATTGGCCTTTCGGAAAGACGGCTAGCGCAGAGACTGTCTTTGCCCGATGGGCATTGCCCGATGGGCATTGCCCGATGGGCATTGCCCGATGGTCTTTGCGCGATGGTCCTTGCGCAACGCTCTTTCGAAAAGATGGCTAGCGCAGAGATTGTCTTTGCGCGACGGTCTTTCGAAAAGACGGCTAGCTCTTAGACTGTCTTTACGCGAGCGTGAAGATAGCTGGGTGTGGGGAGACGTCTCGACACCTGGATCCCATTAACACTCAACATTTGCGTTTCCCATCTGGCCTTCGCTGAGAAAGGCTAATCGCAGTAATATTTATTTATGTATTTATTTTTGTTGGGAGGGAGCTTCTGACAAAGTGACTGGAATAGGTGCTTTGGTCACTTCTGTTGAAAACATAGCCGTTGTGAAAAGGACACAGGAGGGAAAAAACAAAACAAAAAAAACGGAATGGAAGGTGATTGACAGTAATGTCTCCAATGTGTTTGACTTCCATCATGATGTTTACACTGCGTTTTTGTAAAATATTTTTGAGTGCGGCTATGCAAAGGCGGGGCAACGCTATGAAAGCTGTGGTCCCTAGTAGACACCAAAGACGGTCGGAGGGTTTTGGAGTCTGGGCCGGCCACACGCTGGAGACGCCGAATGTCCATTGTTGCGCGCTTCTCCCGAAGCTTATCTCCCGGGCGTCGGCGTGGGCGGGTTTGCACGACTGGGTACGTACGAAAGCTTTCTCACCATATGAAACTTTGGAAAAACTCAAAGATGCACCCCTGCAGCCTTTCCAGTTCAGAACGTTGCCACCCCATTGCTGCAGATGAGGGGCAGATACGGATTTGGCAGATGGGGAGGATTGGCCAGAATGACTCGAGGCAACCACCGGACAGTAAATTTGTTGCCGAGTCATCCGTGGTGAGACTGAAAATTCTCTTTGGGCTACTTTTTTATTTGATTATTAATTTTCTTGTTTGTTTTTAGCTTCAAAATGTTTGTCTTCCTCTGAGTAAGTGACATTTTCAAATAGGACATTTGCAAACTTTTCCCCCTTACTATAACTATAAACTGGACAATATGGCTCATATTCTGACAAAAGGCGCAAAGGAGGCCGGCAGATCACCCGTTTCAGTTGGTGCCTTTTGTGCTCTGTCAATTTGAAATCGTGTCTCGTTCGGTGGGGGAAAAGGCTTGGAAATTAACGCGGGAAAGGGGAAAAAAAATATTCCGCAGAACAAACAAAGCCTGGCGACAAAAGACATTTTGCCAAGTGGAGCCCAAAAGGCGTTTAGTGAAGGAGCTTCCTACTTTTGAAGGTTGGCACGCTTCTGAGAACGGGGAGGGCTCCCGAGAAGCATTGGCTGGCCTATGGCTGTCTAAAAAGAACCTCAGTGCCGTCCGCCGGTTTTTCACATGGAACGATATTGCTATCGGCAGGGTTACGGCGTGAAATGACTCTGGCTTTTTTTTTGTCTTTTTGAGGTTGGAATGGACTCGGCCTCCAAAACAACAATGGCTGATTCCAACGTCTTTGAAGAAAACTTCCTAATAATTGTGTAAATAAGACATATAGATGTCTACACGAGTCTGGTCTCGTCTAACAGGCGAGCGTTGCATTCGATTTGTTGCCGTGACTGTTTCTTTGCACTTGTATGCTACCCCATGTCGATTGCCGAATAAAATGTCTCTTTGGTCAGCGTGGTCGTGCCCTAATTGTAGACCCCTTTGTCTTTGCGCTTTTGACCGACCGCCCGCCCGCAATCTAGAAGAGGAGCGAGCCACGGCGGGCGGCCTCAATCGCCTGGGGCCGCTGTTTCCCCTTCTTTCCTTTCATTGGAGACGGAGGAGGAGAAGAAGAGCTGAAAGTCAAAGAAGAAGAAAAGAGGCGAGCGAGCAAAAGCGCCCCTCCCTCCCAGCAAAAGGGCACAACAAGCGCCTGCAGATAGCCGGCCGGCTAGTGCTAGCGGGATGTCCAGGGCCTCGAGAGCCTTTCTGGCAATATCTGCGGTTGGGACTATAAGCACCGTGGCCGCGGTCCACCTCAGTCAGGCCTGGGACAGACAGGTAAATGAGCCGGCTCCGAAGAATGGAGGCGACGCCGAATTCAATCAAATAAAAGACTACGCTCAGCCGAGCGCCGCTAACCAGTGGGCTAGGCTAGGGCTAATTCGGCTAGAGACAAATTGATAGAGGGAGGGAGGGAGAGAGGGAGGGAGGGAGAGAGGGAGGGAGAGAGGGAGGGAGGGAGGGAGTGAGGTAGTGATTTTCACGCTTGCCATAGTCTTAGTGTGTAGTCTAGTCTAGCGTTTGCCGCGGCACACTGGCTGGCAATGACTGAGGTCATGTTCGTGGTTTAGTGGTGAAATGAGCGGACGCTCAAAAATAGCCAGCGCTAAATCCAAGATTTACGGTATAATTCCATTCAAAACAGCAGTGTAGCAAAGCAGATATCAGCATTTCACAGATTAAATTTGGAGAAAATTTGAACTCTGTCAAATGTGTAAAATCATAGATTATACTATTTATTACATGTGAAACTGTCCTTTTGTTGCTTATTTTTCTCCACCATGAACGGGAAGTTGTTTGGTTTCTAGGGCATCAACATCTTCCGACGTAAAGTCGTAAGACGTAAAGACGTAAAGAGATTTAAGACATATTCGGAGAGCAGTCATAAAACGATGCGATTAAAACCACGACATTCCCCTTTTTTCTTCGGGATCTGCAGACATCAACTTTTGGTGACATTAGGTCAGTGTGGGAAAAATTCAATTTTGCAATCAATTGGGCGGTTTCTGTGATTCCTGCTGACACGACTTTGATGAGAATGACTATTGTTAATATAGGCGACAGTTTTAAATGAAAAGATTTTCAGATGGTGGGGTCCCCTGAGATTTTTGTCTAATGTAAAAAGTGTGCCCCAGCTCCAAGATGGTTGAGAAACTGATCTAGTCAGTGGGATAGTTTGCACGTCAATCCGTCCCTCCCTCCATCCCACCCTGCATGCCCTGGCCAGTTTTGGGCAGGTTAGGACGCCGTGGGTCCAGGGGCTACAGTCGACTGTGTTTGTGTATGCAGCGTCTCCACGAGGGCACCCTGAGAGATTTGGAGCGTTTGGAGCGGAAGGAGAACGACCGCCGCCAGGGGGAGGGCGGCCACTCCAGTTTTTGGCCGGAAGAGGCAGAGCGCCGCCCCGCTGATTGCGTGCCCCGCTGATTGCGTGCCCCGCCGATTGCGTGCCCCGCTGATTGCGTACCCCGCCGATTGCGTGCCCCGCTGACCTCACAGGACTCATGGACGGCGGGCCGGATGACCGGGCGGCATGCCTTTCCGTCTCGGAAGGTCTGGAGGAGGGCGAGGTGGAGGGCGAGACTCTCCTGATAGTGGAGTCCGAGGACCGGGGCTCGCTGGACCTATCGCACGAGCACAGCGGAGACTCCCTGGCCAGCGAGGAGGCGGATGCCGTCTGGGCCTGCGATGACCTGGCTTTTTACTGCGAGCGCTGCCACAAGTGGCTGTCGGCAGGTAAGACCCTTGACTCCCAAATCGGTGACTATCGTTTCTTCACGTACGTTGGTCCCGTTTGACGTGCCGCTCCGTTTGGACACCTCCCAGACGTCATTTTTAACGTTGGCCAAATTTGTTCACGTCCCCACGGAGCCAGGGAGTGCCACTTAGCTTTGAATTAGTGAGTGGCGTCCAAACCAAGTCTGAACCAGGGGTAGGCCATTTTTTTTCTTCTAGCGGGCCACATGAGAGACCAAAAAATATAGAAAAATATAATTCAAAGCCACTTGAATAAGCTCAAAAGTCACGGATGCTAATTTTCTTTGAAACGCTACACGATTCAACATAGTGTGGCCATGTAGCAATCGTGGCCAGAAGCACGACGACGCCGTTTGACGGACCAAAATGACACTCATTTACCGGACAATATTTTGCCAGCTATAATGGATCATCGCGACAAGCCTAGTTCCACAGTGGTTTGTTGAGCAATTGGCTCATGTGAAAGGTAGCGCAGTGTCATTAGCAATTCATGGACCCAGTTTTGATCCGCTCGTGTGCCGAGAGCATTTTCCCTCGTGCACGCACGCAAGCAAGCAAGATAAATCTCGGCTCGGCGACCTCACGTTCATTTACCGCGTGACGAATGGACTCGCAGGAAGCAATTAATTTCTCGGGTAGACGGACCGCTCGCATATGGCGACGGGCCTATTTAGCCAACCGGCGCGGGCTCCCCCGTGTCGGAGAGCGGCCTTCTCCGCCCGCATGGCCACGGCCCCCGAAATGGAGCGGGTTTTCAAAGAACGACGGCGGCGGATCCGTGGAACTGCCAGTCTAACCAACTTGTGGCTTTAGCTCATCTCCACGGCAACCAGCCCAGCTACCTGAAAGGCGACAACTTCTTCAGGTTCGTGTGCCGCGACTGCTCCGAGGATGGCCAAGAGACCTTTGAGAGGATGCGCCTCACCTGGCAGCAGGTGGTACCGTCCGGTGCGCTTGCTGGCGTGCCTGTGCGCCTGTCTAACATGCCCGTGCGTCCTCCAGGTGGTCATGCTGGCCATGTACAATCTGTCTCTGGAGGGGACGGGACGCCAAGGTTACTTTCGCTGGAAAGAGGACATTTGCGCCTTCATCGGCCGTCACTGGAACTTCCTCCTGGGCTCTAGGTTGCTGGCTTGCTGCCGCTCGCCCTTGCGCGGCGCAGCCCCGCTGATGTTCTTTTGTCGTCCCGGCAGAAAGAAGACGTCCACCTGGTGGAGCACGGTGGCCGGCTGCCTTTCGGTAGGCAGCCCCGCTTTTTTCCGCTCGGGCGCCCAGGAGTTCAACGAGCCTGGATGGTGGAAGCTGGTCCACAACCGACCGCCGACCCTGCGCGCCCACAAGGCCGGCGCCAAGGTCAAAGGAGAGCGGGCGTCCCCTTGCTCGCACGGCACCGGCGTTCGCCGGGTCAAAGGTGAGCGGCCGTCCCCTTGCTCGCGCGGGACTAGCCTTCGCCGGGGGACCTTCTGACGACGTTCCCACCCGACAGGCACGGCCTGCAAAACTGCCGCCGAGCCTACCGTCGCGCCGGAAGGCCTGCGCAGGCGGGGCGGCGGCAGCAGGAACCCGCTGGAGACGGCCACGCAGCTAAAAGAGAAGCGCTCGCGGACACAGGAGGCCAAAGACATCCGGCGCGCTCAGAAAGAAGCGGGGCCCGCCAAGGCCCGCGGCGCCGGGACCAAGCCGCGCCCGCCTGACCAGGCGCTCTTGGAGAAAGGAGAGGTGCCGGACTTCTCCTCCTCTCTCAGTTCTTCCGACAGGACGCCGCCCAGCAGCCCCTCGCCGCCGCCCTCGCCCGACTTTTCGGCGCCCGGTACCCCGGCCTCTCGCTCGGCCACGCCCGGCCTACTGTCGGAGGCCGACCTCATCCCGGACGCCATGCCGCCGCAGGCGCTCTTTCACGGTGAGTGACACTGGGGAGGACGTCTGTGCCATTTCTCGCTGTGGTCGACGCGTCCGTCTCGTGCCCAGGCGACGAAGAGATGGAGGCTGACCCCGTGATCGACCCCGGGACAGAGTACGCCCCTCTGCCCACCCGCAAGAAGTCCCGCCCGCCGCCACCCCGCATCAAGCGGGAGGCAGACAGCGAGGACGACGGCGACGGTCGACGTGGTGACTTTGAGGACCAAGCGGAAGGCCCGCGGCCGGAGCGGAAGGGGGCGGGCTGTGCTGACAAAAGCCCGGGGGAGGGCCTTCCCCGGCACGCCCCGGCCGGCCCTTATCGAGAGCGCATGCTACGGCGGCGTCTGGAAGCGTGCCCGCTGGCGCTCGCCGTCACGCCACAGGCCCGCCGTCTGCGCCGCAAACTGCTGGTACGGCAGGCTAAGCGACAGCGAGGGCTCCCGCTGCTGGACATCGACCGAGCGCTGGGACTGGCGGTAGGCGTCTACGATCCGCCGGCCGGCGAGCGTTGCCTGGCCAGAGACCTGCGCATCCTAGACCGTTTCCAGGTAACCTGTCGCAAAGGGGAGCGGCCGAGGGGCCGGCCCATCCGTCCGTCTTGTGTCAGCGCCAATTTTTTCCACTCAGGTCAAGTCGTGGGAGGACGGTCGTGGCGGGCGCAACGGCTTCCTCGCCTCGCCGCAGCTGTCTTTCAGCTGCCGCCTGAGCGGAGCCGACGGTGCTTCGGAGCAGGCTGTCAAGAGTCCGTACACGTCTCGCCTCCTCAAACCTTACATCAGGTAAGAATAAAAGGTAGGGGTCTCGGGGATGGTAAAGCAGCCTTTGGCGTGAGGTATGGCAAGTTGCCCGAGCACGCGAAGGGAAGTGTCCTTTCTCTCGCGCGCCGCCTGCCTACCTGGGCCAATGGCCGGAAATAGCTGGACTCACAAAGTGGGGTCTGACGGAGCATTTTGAGGCGGGGCAAAGGGAGGGTCGGTTCCCCGTTTTGCCGAAGCCCAACTGAGACGGCGCTGTGGCCGCAGGCGCGACTACGAAAGCCGTCCCCTCAAGATGCGTCTGCTGGCCGAGATCCGAGCGCACCCCCACCGGCGGGAAGCCGGCTGGATCCCGCGGGCCGACGCCCCCCTGGACTACCGCTACGTGCGTCCGGCTCACATCCCCTCGGTCAACGCCATGTGTCGCCACGGCTTCTGGCCAGGTAAAGCCCCGGCCTCGCGTGTGGCCACGGCCTCTGAACGGGTAAAGCCTCGGCTAAAACCTCCCTGGCGTGTCGGTGCCCGTCTCCTTCCCAGGGGTGGACCTGTCGGAGTGCCTGCGATACCCAGACTTCAGTGTGGTGGCCCTCTACAAGAAAGTGGTGGTGGGCTTTGGCTTCATGGTGCCCGACGTCAAGTACAACGAGGCCTACGTCTCCTTCTTGATGGTCCATCCTGAGTGGCGACGGGCGGGCATCGGAACCTTTATGATCTACCACCTCATACAGGTCAGCCGGGGCTCTCTCGTTCAACTGCCTTTTTTTAAATTTATTTTTAGCGCTACTTTTGTAGCTCTTACCGTAGCTCCATTCAAAGAAAACTTCATGGCAGCGATTAGGGCTCCGCTTGCCTACCTGCCTGCCAATTGGCATTATTTCCTTTTAACCATGCCCAGACACACGCACTTATTCATCTGATTCCTTCATTTTATGAACCGCTTGACCTGAAAAAGAAGGCAGGCACTCTCTCCACTCTTTGTAGTCGTATCATCTGCAAGTGTCTCTCTCCCTTCTCTCTCTCTCCCCCTTCTCTCTCTTCTTTCTCTCTCTCTCTCTCTCTCTCTCTCTCTCTCTCTCTCTCTCTCTCTCTGTCTGTTACTCAACCCTCTCTCGCTCGCTCTCATCTTTGTCCTAGTGACCACCGTAACCCATTTGGAAGAAAAGGTTGACGTTTTCTTTCCTCCACCCGTGAAAGGAGATTGTTTGTGCGTGCGCTGGCGCGGTCTTTGCCTTTGAGCCAACTTTGTCGTTTCAGACGTGCATGGGCAAGGACGTGACCCTGCACGTGTCGGCCAGCAATCCCGCCATGATGCTCTACCGCAAGTTTGGATTCCAGGCCGAGGAGTACATCCTGGATTTCTACGACAAGTATTACGCGATAGACAGCGGCGAGTGTCGGCACGCTTTCTTCCTGCGACTGCGACGTTAAAACCGCCTGCCTTTTTTTGCCAATAAAAGTACAGAAATGGCTTCACCTTTTGGATTTGTCTTTGATTTTGGAGAGGGGTTAGGGTTAGCAGCTAGTTTAGGATCGAGAGGAAAAAAAGTTGTATATGTTATATACATTTGAGTATATATCTCGACAAGATGGCACCATTTTGTGGTCTTGGCAGAGGTTATTTTTCCCTGAAATCAGCCACCATCATCCCAGTACCCAAGAAGTCACCCGCTAACAATCGCCGTCCTTGTCATCGGACTCCTTTTGCGTCAATCGACGCCAACTGGACGGCCAAGACCAAAGTCATGCTCACGCCTTTCATCAACCCAGGTACGTGTGCGCCACAACACCATGTCAAGAACCTGTCAGCCTGCGGTTTTTATCAAATCATCTTTGTGTCATCTGAAAAAGGCAAGGTGGAGCCCATCTAGTCGCCACATTCATCCGTTGCTCACACCATCGTCACTGTCCCGTTAGTTTGAAGAAGTTGGTGTCAGAGAGCTGGCCTTTACCAAAGGAGGGTTTCTGACAGGGCCCCAGGGGGAACAAGTCCCGGAATATAGGACAGGCTGATGATAGGGCCTTCTACTTTGTAACATGTGACTTTGGTGAGGGAGGTCTAAGACAAATACTTATAAGCTTACTTTCATTGTGCTGTACTTTTTTTATAGTTTGCAAAACCACAATATTTCACCTAAGGTAAAAACTTAATAATAACAGTAGAATCAGCCATTCCCCCTTGTTAAAATAAAAAAAAAATGTATAATAGCCAGAGAATCAAAATATAATATCGTTTGACGACGGGGTGGAGAAATAATGGCAAGTCATATAATCATTCCAGTTCCGGAAGGAAGGTTTGGACATTTTAAATGAAGTGCTAAATGTATTCTAAAGTGATTGTTAATATATATATATATATATATATATAGATATATTCTCACCGTCTGCATACCTTTCCCATTACTTACTCTGAACATGTACTTTGTTTATTATATCAACCAAGTCTTGTATACTTTATATACATTCCACATTTATCTTGACACCCATAATTCCTTCTTCCTAGCGGTCCAAGAAACCGCAAAAATCTCAAGGCCTAAGTACTAAATCGGGTTCATTAAAAGACACGCAAGCTTAAAAAAATCCTTATAAAAAAATACTTTTGTAACTAAGACCCAACCACTAATATTCAAATTCACGCCCACAATGGGAGAAAGCGAGAGAGAGAGAGAGAGAGAGAGAGAGAGAGAGAGAGAGAGAGAGAGAGAGAGAGAGAGAGAGAGAGAGAGAGAGAGAGAGAGAGAGAGAGAGAGAGAGAGAGAGAGAGAGAGAGAGAGAGAGAGAGAGAGAAGGAGAGAGAGAGAGTGAGAGAGGGAGAGAGGGAGAGAGAGAGAGAGAGAGAGAGAGTTAGCAAGCATAACGTCTTTTTATTTATTTATTTTTACAGCGAATTTGAAGTGTGTTACTGTCATCTCAATCTTTAAACTGTTCAATTTATAAACAAGCAACCAAAATGTTAAGATCTTGTTTAGAATCTGATACCTTTTTGGAGCACAACATAAAAAATGTGACTATAGAGATGAAATCCAAACTCATTAAATGTTATCACTAATCATTGTAATTATACTTGTTTACGAGGGGCAATGTTGTGATACTACTTGCACGTTAAATGTTTTTAATCTGTATAAATCTCGCTAGAAATTAAATAACTGCATAAAAGTATTTTATTTTATAAAACGGAAGTCTCCATTTTGAAGGGACGCAATGACGTCACTTCCTTTTTCGCCACGGTCCTCGCAAACGGCACGATGTTAGAGAGCTCCAAATGTTTGTCGGAAGAATTTGGACTGTGTTCGTCCGTAAAAGAACGTGAGTACATTCTATCATAATAACTCTAAAGTTGGCTATTTGTATCTCTGTGTTGTACATGCGCCGCAGTTGCAATGTTGCCCAACTCATGGGCGTAGTAGTTACTGTGTGGCCGACATGGCGTCCATGTCTAGTCGGTGTTTGGCTTTGAAGTATGGTAATTATCTCCTTGCAATTGATTTTTCTCTCTTTATTGCGTTTAGTGGGACGTTCTTTCGGCTTTAGTAGCATTTTAACTGGTAACCTTTTTTTTTGGTAGGCGTGATTGACGTCGAATTTGCCGAAGTACAACTGTTAATCTGTATAAAATATCGCGAGAAACGAAATAGTTCCCGCATTTGAAGGCGGACGCAATGACGTCACTTCCTTTTTTCGCCATGTGACTCGCAAGCAGCACGATGTTAGCGAGCTCCAAATGTTTGTCGAGCTCAAAATGTTTGTCGGAAGAATTTGGACTGTGTTCACCCGTAAAAGGACGTGAGTACATTCTATCATAATAACTCTAAAGTTGGCTATTTGTATCTGTGTTGTACATGCGCCGCAGTTGCAATGTTGCCCTCGTCATCAAGGTAGTAGTTAGTGTGGCCGACATGGCGTCCATGTCTAGTCGGTGTTTGGCTTTGAAGTATGGTAATTATCTCCTTGCAATTGATTTCTCTCTCTTTATTGCGTTTAGTGGGACGTTCTTTCGGCTTTAGTACCATTTTAACCTGTAACCTTTTTTGGTAGGCGTGATAGACGTCGATTTTGCCGATTTAAATGTTAGCATTCCGGACGTGAGGCTTTTGTTCAAAATGGCGACTATTAAAAAAAAAGTTCATTCGTTCGTTCCTCTAATCTGCCATTTATTAACAAAGTAACATGTCTAGTGGGTTAATATTACTAAAATGTGTTTAATAGTAGTGCTAAAATTATACAGATTTCGAAGGGGGAAAGAGAGAGAGAGACAGACAGACGGGCAGAGAAATGGGGGGGGGGATTTATTGCCACCCTCTGAAAAACAAAAGACAGGATATTGAATTGGAAAATAACGTTTGATTTCTTCTAATTCGACATATATTTACAAAGTAACACAAAAATAGTAGTTTAATATTACCAAAATGTTTACTATGAAGACCCGGATAATAGTACTATGAAGACCCGAACAGTAGTACTATGAAGAGCCGAACAATAGTACTATGAAGACCCAAATAATACTACTACTACTACTAATATTCATTATCTTTGGAATTTTCCACTGCCTACTATTATTCCGGTGCCTACTATTATTCGGGTGTTCATAGTAATAGTAGTACTAAAATTATACAGATTTCGAAGGGGGCTGGATGTTAATTCTTTCCCACCCTCTGGAAAAACAACAACAGGATATTGGATTGAAACAATGTTGTATTTCTTCTAATCCACCATCTATTGACAAAGTAACACAAAACTAGTGTTTAATGTTATTAAAATGTGTTTTATAGTAGTACTAAAATTATATAGATTTTTGAAGGGGGAGAGAGAGAGAGAGAGAGATGGACTCCAATCCTTTTTGCACATCAACACGCTCGTTTCAAAACATTTTTTAAATAAACTTGGAATATAAGTTTCACCTAACCTTACACCAAACATAATTCTAATTTTGTTCTGCATTTTTATATCTTCCTTTTCCCCGGCCGACCGGGTTGGCTGTTTATCCCGTTTACAACCTGATTTTCACCATCGATCCGCTGTTTGCTTTCATATTCCCTTCAAAATATTCCGAAAATGATGCACACAAATGTCCTCACAATGGGATAACGCAGGACCACTTGCCAACGATAAGTAAATATATTCCTCGTAATAGAGATCGCTACGCCATTTGCGCTGAGTGACGGGGGGAAAAAACTGTTGTACACGAAAGAGATGCAGCAAAAAAGACTAGTGCGCTATAATCATAAACAGCTACATGTCTTGCTTTCTCGTATCTCGAAATTGGTCTTGTATCTAGAGATTATTTGCTCGAAATTTTACTCGTATCTCGAATTCCTCGTATGTCGAGCTACCACTATATATTGTCAATTTTAAATGAATATATATATATATTGTTGTGCCTTGTATTTTTTTCAAAGTAAAAAGTACTGCAGCTGTAAATAGTTCGGGAAACACGTTCTAACTCCATACCACTTTACAGGTTCTTCTGGGCGCCAACGCAAGTCGTCTCAAGATGTCGTCTCATGTAAGTTTCTTCTAATTGATTTGACTTTTAATTGACTATAACCCTAACCCTGAAACTAGTTTATTCTTAGGCATGATTGATGACATAACCCGCAATTGGTCTTGAAACCCAAAATGCCTCACATACGCTTTGATTTAAAAAGTATTTCCCACTTAATATGGTCTCTTGCTGCCATCTTGTGGCTGTTTTGAAAAAGTTCACCATACAATTATTTTCCCGACCAAAAACTCGGCCATCCTCTTTGATTTGAAAATTACTTCCCAGTAATATGATCTCTTTGCTGCCATCTTGTGGCCGTTTGAAAAAAGTGCACCCGGCAATTATTTTTTTCCGACCCAAAAACCCTGCAATATTGTCCAGTAATATGGCGCCCCAAAAGAGGTGACCCCCCCCCCCCACAAACACACACACACACACACACACAGTCGGTCATTAAAAGGCTTTCGGTTTATGTGATAGATGGGACTTTTTCCCCCATTTTGTCATCCAAAGTGGGACGAGTTGTCGTCAGACGAAGAATCTAAAGAGCAGGACGATTCCCGGTAGGCGTGCCAGGAGGCCGTCTATCCGTCTGTTTTCCTGGGAAGTTGGAACCGACATCTCCCCCCTCCCCACAGGTCCTTTGCCACTTTGGCCAACAAGGTGAACCGAGGCCTGCCTGTCTTCAACAAGGTATTCACCGGGCGCGGCCGAGGTCTCTCCCTCCCCATCCCCTCCCTCTCCCTCCTCTTCCTCCTCTTTTCTCCTCTTTCTCCTCTTTCTCCTCTTTCTCCTCTTTCTCCTCTTTCTCCTCTTTCTCCTCTTTCTCCTCTTTCTCCTCTTTCTCCTCTTTCTCCTCTTTCTCTCTCTTTCTCCTCTTTCTCCCTCTTTCTCCCTCTTTCTCCTCTTTCTCCTCTTTCTCCTCTTTCTCCTCTTTCTCCTCTTTCTCCCTCTTTCTCCTCTTTCTCCTCTTTCTCCTCTTTCTCCTCTTTCTCCTCTTTCTCCTCTTTCTCCTCTTTCTCCTCTTTCTCCTCTTTCTCCTCTTTCTCCTCTTTCTCCTCTTCCCTCCTCTTTCTTTCTCTCTCGCTCTCTCTCGCACTCGCTTGTTCGCATTCGTTCGCTCGCTCGTTCGCTCTCTTGCGCTCGCTCGTTCGCCCTCTTGCGCTCGCTCGTTCGCCCTCTTGCGCTCGCTCGTTCGCCCTCTTCTCGCGCTCGTTCGCCCTCTTCTCGCGCTCGTTCGCCCTCTTTCTCGCGCTCGTTCGCCCTCTTTCTCGCGCTCTCTGCGCCCTCTGTCTCGCGCTCTCTTGCGCCCTCTGTCTCGCGCTCTCTTGCGCCCTCGTCTTGCGCCCTCTGTCTCGCGCTCTCTAGCGCCCTCTGTCTCGTGCTCTCTAGCGCCCTCTGTCTCGCGCTCTCTAGCGCCCTCTGTCTCGCTCCTTCGCCCGTCTCCCTCTCTAGCGCCCTCTGTCTCGCGCTCTCTTGCGCCCTCTGTCTCGCGCTCTCTAGCGCCCTCTGTCTCGCGCTCTCTAGCGCCCTCTGTCTCGCGCTCTCTAGCGCCCTCTGTCTCGCGCTCTCTAGCGCCCTCTGTCTCGCGCTCTCTTGCGCCCTCTGTCTCGCGCTCTCTAGCGCCCTCTGTCTCGCGCTCTCCAGCGCCCTCTGTCTCGCGCTCTCTAGCGCCCTCTGTCTCGCGCTCTCTAGCGCCCTCTGTCTCGCGCTCTCTAGCGACCTCTGTCTCGCGCTCTCTAGCGACCTCTGTCTCGCGCTCTCTAGCGACCTCTGTCTCGCGCTCTCTAGCGACCTCTGTCTCGCGCTCTCTAGCGACCTCTGTCTCGCGCTCTCTAGCGCCCTCTGTCTCGCGCTCTCTAGCGCCCTCTGTCTCGCGCTCTCTAGCGCCCTCTGTCTCGCGCTCTCTAGCGCCTCTGTCTCGCGCTCTCTAGCGCCCTCTGTCTCGCGCTCTCTAGCGCCCTCTGTCTCGCGCTCTCTAGCGCCCTCTGTCTCGCGCTCTCTAGCGCCCTCTGTCTTGCGCTCTCTAGCGCCCTCTGTCTCGCGCTCTCTAGCGCCCTCTGTCTCGCGCTCTCTAGCGCCCTCTGTCTCGCGCTCTCTAGCGCCCTCTGTCTCGCGCACTCTAGCGCCCTCTGTCTCGCGCTCTCTAGCGCCCTCTGTCTCGCGCTCTCTAGCGCCCTCTGTCTCGCGCTCTCTAGCGCCCTCTGTCTCGCGCTCTCTAGCGCCCTCTGTCTCGCGCTCTCTAGCGCCCTCTGTCTCGCGCTCTCTAGCGCCCTCTGTCTCGCGCTCTCTAGCGCCCTCTGTCTCGCGCTCTCTAGCGCCCTCTGTCTCGCGCTCTCTAGCGCCCTCTGTCTCGCGCTCTCTAGCGCCCTCTGTCTCGCGCTCTCTAGCGCCCTCTGTCTCGCGCTCTCCAGCGCCCTCTGTCTCGCGCTCTCCAGCGCCCTCTGTCTCGCGCTCTCCAGCGCCCTCTGTCTCGCGCCCTCCAGCGCCCTCTGTCTCGCGCCCTCCACCACCCACTACCAACCAACTCTTTCCCCCACCATCCACCTCCAACTCTTCTCCCCCACCATCCACCTCCAACTCTTCCCCCCCCCCCACCAACTCTTCCCCCCACCACCAACCCATCACTCACCACCAACCCGTCACTCACCACCAACTCCACCCACCACCACACTCTTTTTCCCACCCCACCACCACCAGCAACTCTTTTTCCCACCACTACCACCAATTCCCCCCCCACCACCACCCACCACCGACTCTTTCCCCCCACCACCAATTCTTTACCCCTACCACCCACCACCAACTCTTTCCCCCCCCACCCACCACCAACTCTTTACCCCCACCACCCACCACCAACTCTTTACCCCCACCACCTACCACCTCCCCCCCCCCCCCTGCCGTGCGTCAGCCAACCTGGGTAGCTTCCCCCCGCACCACCCAAACCCGGGCAGCCCTCCCCCACGCGGTATACAGCCCGGGTACTCGCGTGGCACCCAACCCGGGTAGCCCCCCCCCGGCACCCATCCTGGGTAGTCCCCCCCTGCGCGGCACCCAATCTGGGTAGCCCCCCCCCCCCCTGCGCGGCACCCAATCTGGGTAGCCCCCCCCTGCGTAGCACCCAACCCGGGTAGCCCCCCCCGCACGGCACCCAACCCGGGTAGCCCCCCCCCCCGCGCGGCACCCAACC